>NC_046223.1:97714571-98449571 GCF_009819885.2 Catharus ustulatus
AAATCACCATTTAGAATATTCAAAGTAGTTAAAACAATAACCAGAAAAACTTACCTTTTCAACTTTCTCAGCTAATGGAAAAAAGTGTGGGATCCTGCTCAAGCACAGTAATCATACCTTTTCTCATTTTCAGATATCTGCTTGGTTTAAAAGTTTGATTTGACACATTTCAAATGTTATTGAGAAAGAAGCTTGTAACAAACACCTGTGTTAACCCACTACAATTCCCCTGAGGAATCAGTAGAAGGAAGGACTGATAGCATTGCTTGCTAAAGGCAAACAGCAGAATTCTGAAGAAAATTATCCTCTGGTATATCCAAATTACCAAGCATATGCTGAATTTCATGCTGAGCATGAGAAGGACTTAAAGTACCAAATGCAACTAAGGCAACAAGGAACTATATGGGGAAGCTGAAGATTTAGAAAAGCTGAAAGAAGGTTCGGAGGATTTTGTCAATGACCATGAGAGCAGTGACCACTCCAGCAATCTCAGCACCTCTGTCTAGCTGAAAACAAAATACAAGAATTACACAAAGATGAAGCTGAAAAAACAATTCAGAGAAGTTGTGGAACTTTTCCATTATTGAGCAATACAACTGATCTGAGTTAAAAGGTCATGGATTTAGTACAGAACAGGATGATGCTGAAAGGGCCTGATTGAAATACAAAACTGAAATCCTTCTCCATTCTTTTCTTATCTACAGTGATCAAGGAGTTGTACCTGAGCAAAGAGCTTCTGGCAACACAGAATATTCAAAAAGTACAGAATTGCGGAAGATACTTGATAGCTGTGACAATTCAGAAGAATCTGACCACCAGACGATCTCATCTGGCTTACAATAAACTTGGTTTTAACATTTTTTCAAAACTCACAAACAGGATGGGTACTGGAAAAGGAAACAAGAGAGAGTACACAGTACCTATGGACTGAGGTAACCTTTTATACTGGGGGCTTTTAAGTCACAAGCTGAATTGCTTGGTCTGAAAATGTTTTCATTATCATGGGTTTGGTTCTAGGGATGATGTAATGTTAATGGACAGAGGAGCTGCCAACAAACATGAGCTGTATTTACAGACTTGGCAATGACACACAATATCCTGAATGTGTGGCCCCAACCTCAAATGCTGTGAGACACTGCTCAAGTAACAGCACAGATAAGAAGGCACAGTTTTTCTGACAGAGAAACTGTAATGAAGAGCTGCAGGTAAAGTTCCCTGGCATTGCATTCACTTGGCAGTCCTTCTGATAAAATCCAATTAAACACTTGTATTGAATTGTTCTCTCCTCATTTTTTTTGTGCAGTGTCAATAGCCTTTGATCCAAACCACCTCCTCTAGCAAGACCCACTTTCTCTGGGGAATATGTGCATGTGGGAGGAATTGGGTTACTTCTCTCCAGTTCACAAATGAAATGGCTCTGACTCAGTCTCATGGTAAATAAAAGCAGTGCTTTCCCTACCATAAGCAACTCTAATTTACATAAGCAGGGTATCCTCCCCAGGAGACTTACCAGTTCGGAAATTACAGAATATCCATTCTGCTCCACCTTAGCCCAGAAAAAATGCTTTTATAAAAACTCACACTGCCAAATTTTTATTTCAGTAGAGAAGTCTCTTGGGATAGGGGCGTCTTCTGATTGAGATGATTAAGGCATCCAAAGAGGTGGGATCATCAAAAGAGAAAAAACATCCCTTAGATTTATTTTAAAAACTAAACAATGACTTAAAAGTAGAACTGGCCAGTGTGAAGAGTATGCAGAGTCAAGTATAGAGCAGTTTGCATCCTTATAAAAATAGTCTGTAACACTCCTGGTCACTGAGTTGACCTGTGAAATTTGGAGGAAAAAAATGTTCTCTTTGTAAATGAGGAAAACATCTGGAACATAAAGATGCCATTTCTCTGAAAGGGTCGGCACTGCTTGGATCCTATTACAGATTTAAACTCCAAATCTTAACCACTTGATTAACCTCCTTTTTGTAAGAAAAAAGTACAATTGTCTTACAATGTGCCATCTCAACAAAAATAGCAGGAAAAATAATTATTTTTCTTGCCCTCTTTTAATGTTAGGTATGATACAATTCTAGTGTCTTGCTCTGTGCTGGATATATGGCTTTTATAGTATTGCCTTCACAATCAAGGGTGGATGCAAATTTTGACCTCTGAAAGTGCTGTAATTTTTTGACAATATGTAATATTGACAATATGTAATAGAGGTATTTTTTATCCCTACAACATTTTCACACAACCACAAAGAAAAACAAACATTTAAGAACTGCAGCTTATGACTACAGACCACACAAGAAACATGTGGACAGCAGTTCCTCATCAGAAACTCAGAGGAAGAAAAGGCTGTGTGTTTCTGGGCAGGGAGGAAGAGAGAGAGGAAATAAATCATAATAAAAATATTATCAAAAGCCTGATTAAATCTATATTATAGCTAACAAATCTAAACTAAAAATATACAAGTTCTAAACAGTCATCATGACCACAGAAAAGGTTTCCTAATAGTGATATCCATAGAGACAAACATTTTCTAAAGAAGGAAACTATCGTTTTGAGTTCCTTCCAGTTTAGACTCTTTAGAAATAGTTAGGGAGGAGTAGTGTCTCTCAGGAATTCTCACAGAAAAAAGGAAATAACACTCCTACAAAAGCAAAATCTAGCAAAGATTAAGTTCAAGATCTCTCCAATATCCCTTAAAAAAACCCAGACAGAAACAAGTTTTGAGTGATTACAATACCTTTAGGAAAAACTCCAGGACTCATATGGTGTCTTTATCACTAATACATTACAGGTCAAGAGGTAAGTATGGCATGGCAACACCATACTGTATATAATAAATTTTTTTTATGCAGAATTGCTGCTAATTCTGCACATGGGGTCACAGCTACACTTCTAGATATGAGAGTATGTGGTCATATCTGTGATAAACTGAAGTTTGGTTGCTTTCATCATATCTGGGCATAGCTACATTACATTAAATTGACAGCAGTACCAAACTTACTAGAGTGGTGCTACAGTTGAAAGGATGAATGCATCCTTGAATGTGGTGTGTACTGGGAAATACAGAGTTCCCATAGGGAAAATGTTACCCTTCAGCATTAGTAGGTTTGCAATGGAACATGGTGCTTGAATGGATGGAAGCATGTATGTTCAAGGCTTTACGTTTTAGAAGTAGCATTTAAAAATCTGTGAAGACAGAGAAGAGTACCAAATTATTTCAGAGACATAAAAAACTCCCATTTTAGTGAGAGACTCAGAACAGAACTTTGCAACCACACAAAGACTTACTCTGTCTCCTTGCTGCACACCAGCTCCCAAGCCAAAAGGTGGTACCTAGCCTAGGCACCCTCTAACAGCCACATGGCTCTGGAGAAAAGGTGGCTTGTGCTAGTAGCCTGGAGAACTAGTACAGCAAGCCTTAGTCAGACTGAGAAATGCAGAGCTGACACTTCTTCAGCGCTTGGTATGTTTGTTCTGTGACTTGATGACTGAACACAAGTGTAGGCACATGAAAATTCTGCATGCTGAAGGCTTTCTTAGGCTGGTGAAGAAACCCAGCAAACCAAGTGTAAGTGTAAACAAAACGAAAGATTTATGCTACTGAAGGGGATAAAAAAAGACTGCTAGAACATTTTGTGGTTAGTTAAAGTTTACTATAATTGATAGGGAGAGTACAGGATGGACTTAAGGAAATCTATACATAAAACTCAGAAAGTGAATTCAGCTTAGAAGGATCCTGAGTGAGAAAACTGTCAGGATATTAATATTCAAAGACAATAAAGTATGCCATGGAGATACGCATATTTTTATCCTGACGTATACTTTTGTCAATACTGGATTATGATTCATGTAGGAGGCAGGATGATGGTCTGGTGGACATTTCATCTGACATGGGAAGGTCCTTATTCTGATATGATGAAAGGGATCTTGAGTACATGCCTTGCTGGAAGGCACTTGGGAAGCAAGGGCAAATAAAATTTGACAGGAGCAGACTAGTTGATCTAGAAATCCCTTCTGACCTTAAATTCTGAAAATTGCCACACACCAGGAGCATTGACTTGAAGCAAAGCATCAGCTTGTGATGATTAAAAGCCTCATTTAAGCATTAGTGTGTAATGTACTGTAATGTGGTAATGTTGACTGCAGAAATGCTTTTCAGTATTAAACTGCATCGTCAACAAATTGCAAACATATTCAAAGTCTCTACAAACACTTTGGCAATGTTGGTACTAACAAAGAAGGAGGAGAATATCCACTGAGAAGCCAAGTCAAGCAAACCAGCAAATTAGTTTAGACGTATTTTTGAAAATCAAGGTAGAGTCAGGCTTGGTTTTGCATTCCAGAACAGCACTTGATCTCCATAAAAGTACTGCACTCTTCCAACACACCTGATCTGTATTCCACTTAATACAGAAGATGGCACAACATTTTTTGAGGAAATTAAATCCCTGTTTTAAGATAAAACTGGATTTTGCTTTTTTTATCATTATGGAAAGGACATACAGTTTGAAGAGCCCAAAGCACAAGAAATCTGCCAAAATATGTCACCAATGTGCTTGAGAAAGATCGAATGTGAGAGGTAACAATAGACTTCAAAGGGAAGCAAACAGTCCCATTTTTCTGAGACTTATACCTAGGAAAAGAAAGTCTAGAAGAGGCAATAAAGAATTTACTTTTTTTCCCAGACAAACTCTAGATCTGGTACTTAAGAGAAGGAAAAAAACCCATTTTTTAGAAACAGAACAGTTTCACTGATTTAGTAACAAATTAATTAAGTGATGCTAAGAAAGGCAGAGGTCCTTTAGATACATGGTGAATGGCACCCTTCTCGTTTTTGGAGACCATATATGGCTTCTTTGTCTAGATACTTCTTCAGACTTAAGGTTTACAGTAATTCTAGCTGCAACTAAAAATTACATTACAGGTAGTTTGATTTCAAGAAAAATTCCAGGTTCCTGCAGACATTGTCTCTCGACTTTGGACTGGATTCAGATACAGAGAGACCCGCCACAGTGCTAAACACGGCAAAGGCTGACTTTGAGGGCAGGTTTATCTGGCAGTTGGCATTGCAGCAAAGATGTAAGACCTAAGACAGCCAGATCAGATAGCAGAGCAAAACCTCCAGCATGACAGCCCTAATCTGAAAGAAGGAAAGGAATCAGCTTGCACAGACTTCTCTCTGTGCCAGGGCAGAAATGCTGCTGGTACACTTTGCTGCTGGTTCTGTAACTGTGACCTACTAGGTGACTCACAGCAGTTTGACTTCTTTTATTTATTTAATGAAAATCTGGCCAAGGGGGATAGACATAGGGCCATACTCCCACACAGAATTGATCTGTGGGTGGGATGCATCTCCCAGTTCTCCTGTATGAGCTGCACAGCACTGCTGATCTATCTGTACACAGCTCCTGGAATGGAATCTGGAACATACACACAGGTTCTGCACACATATGCATGGGTGGGGATAATGAGATGCCAACTGATTTGGATCCCCAGAAATCAGTGCATGAGAACTACCTAAGACCGTGGTGATGAAGTACTTAGCCTGAGCAATCAGGGGACTTCAGTTCTTGCTTTGGGTGCCTCAGCCCAGAATCCTCTGCAAAATAAACCTAAATTCCTTTAAAACATGGCAGTACTGACTCTTGCTGCTACTTTGGCTTTCTGTAAAATGATCAGAGCTCTGACCAAGCCCCATGGGAAACTTGTCACTACCCCTTCCTTTGCCTGACAAGACTAAAACCCCCAAATATCAACCAAGTGCCCAAACCATCAAGTCTATGAAAGAAAGGTTATTTTCCTTCACATTAAAGCAGTATTATTTTTCAGAGAAACAATAAAAAATGTTTTTTGAGGGTGAGGAAGAAGAATCCTGGGTTCTGCTCCCTGCCAAAAGCAAAGCTTCTGTACTTCTCTCCATTGCCTTTACTGGGTCAGGGACATATTGCCTGGAGATCTAAACCATTCTGGCTTCTGCTAAGATTGAAAAACATTTCTGCTGATCTCCAAGCATGCTGCAGTCATAGGTACTTTGGTGACAAGCTTTTACTGTCAGGAGTACCTGTAGGCTGTCAGCCCTACGGTCAGATTTCAACAAACAATGGGAATGCTTTTAGCAGCAATGATGCAACTGAGGGCTTAACAAAGAATGAAATTACTTCATGTAATCATTGGAACTAAACAGGGAAAGAAGAGAGAATTTAGTGTAATGCATGCTGTTGACATTAGTAGAAGCTAATGCTTGCTGATCATTCTGAGACAGAAATAAAATAGGTTTTTATTAAAATACTCTTATTTTCATGGCCTGATACTTTCTGCCTTGGATGCATAGCATTTTTTACTATAATGTGAATTTCGTATGCTGAACCTGAGTGTTCAGGCAAAGGTTTTCTGGCACAGATTTCTCTGACTAAGCTCAACTTTTACATCAAGAATTTAGAGCAGGCAATTCAGTATCTCTCACTATAATGTTTTTTTCCATTGAACAAGGCAGACAGGTGTCTAAATTAAGGGGACAGAAAAGATTGCCTGGTTATCTAATCTTATTTCTGCAAGAACAAACCAAAGAATTTTACTCCTGCACCAAGCCAGTAACTTCTGGATGAATTAGGTCAAAACGTTGGTTGCTCTGCTCAAATCATTCATCTCACATCTATTCAGTTTCTGTGTTTTGGCCAATAGCTTGATAGAAAAGCAGGTGTCAAATAGATCACCCTGAATACCTTGAAGAAATGTACATGCTGCTTTTCACTTTGAATTCTCTTTCCCCAAAATGATCCTTGCTCTTTCTGAAGAGACATACAGACTGGCAACACAACCACGAAGGGCGATGATGATCACAGAGCTGTCCCATCTGCTTTTGGGATTTTTGACACAGAGTAGAAGTAAAGACTGTAGCATGTCTGACTAATCTATGATTCAAACTTGTCATTTTCAAGTGCTGCAGAATAAAGGGTTGCTAATGCATGGAGTTATATATGCAGCACGTTCAACAGCAGCAGTGCTATCCTTGCATTTATTAGTTTACAATTTAGACAGAGCTGTACAGCCATGACCCAGAGTAAGAAGTAAGATTTTTACATCAGAATGCAAGACAGAGAGATGTTTGGTTTTATGGTTATGATTTGGGAGGTGTGAGAAGAAGCTTAGATTCAGGGGTCCTGGTTTGTGGTTCTGACCATTTAGAGATTTATTTCAGTCAGAAGTTTAAACTTTGGTTTCTTCTGACTGGAAAGATTTTAGATACACATCAACAACATCTCCTCAAAACAGATACTGAGGTTTTTCAGCCACTGTCATGTGAAAAGCTGCCTGGTTTTGGGGATTCAATCCAAATCTTTATTTCCCATAAGGCTGCAAAATATCTTGGCAGAAATATTGTCCAGGTACTGGACAGATTCTTCCAACTCTCTTGCCTGTCTCAAAGGCCTTCCATCACAGAGAATGAGTGGTATAGACTTGAACAACAAGCAGCAGCACCAGTGAATTTTATCATGTGAATGCACATGAACAGTCTTTGCCCTCATTTTCCTATATCAAAACTTAAAATTTCTTGGGACACATGGCACTGACAAACTCCAAAGCTCACACTACAAGACACTCAAATGACATTTACTGTTTCTGCATCTACTGTGGAAATCAAGCTTCAAAACTCAAGTATCAGTTGTTATTGAAGAAGTATATTTGTGTACTTCATTTCCATGGCTTTGAAGAGAATGAGGCTTGTACTAGTAGCCTGGAAACTAGAAACTGCCACCTGATAAAGCCAGAGTCTGACATCACTTTAAATCCCAACCCCACTGTAGTCAAGGAAAATTCCCATTAACTTCACGACCATCTGAATTTCTTACACTGTTGTACTGGGTTTGCGTGGCAAGGTTTTGGCAGCGGGAGGGCTGCAGGGTTGGCTTCTGTGAGAAGCTGCCAAAAGCTTCCCCATGTCTGACAGAACCAGTGCCAGCCAGCTCCAGGACAAACCCTCCTCAGCCCAAGGCAGAGTCCATCAGTGATGGTGGCAGTACCTCCGGGATGACAGAGTTAAGATGAGGAAAAAGTTATTGTGCAGGAGCAAACTGCAGCCAGAGAAGACAGGAGTGTGAAAGAAACAGCTCTGCAGGCTCCAAGGTCAGTGCAGGAGAGGGAGGAGGTGCTCCATGCTCTGGAGTAGATTCCCCTGCAGTCTGTGGTGCATCCCATGGTGAGGCAGCTGTGTCCCTGCAACCCATGGAGGTTAATGGTGAAGCAGAGACCCACCTGCATCTTTTGGAGGATCCCACACTGCAACAGGTGGATGCTGTGGATGCCATTACCCTCTGGGAAGCCCACAGTGGAGATTTGCTGGCAGAACTTGTGACCCCACAGAGGACCCGTGCTGGAGGAGTCTGCTCCTGAAAGACTGCACCCAATGGGAAGGACTCATTCTGAAGCACTTTGTGAAGAACAGCAGCCCATGGGAAGAATTTATGCTGGAGAATTTTGTGGAGAACCTTCTCTTGTGGGAGAGAGCTCTCGCTGGAGCAGGGGAAGATTGTGAGGAAGAAGGAGCAACAGAGACAACATGTGATGAACTGACTACGATGCCCAGTCCCTGTACCACTGGGGGAGGGGGAAAGGTAAAGAATTAAAGTCTAAAGTTAAGCCTGGGAAAAAGAAAAGTATGGTGGGAAGATTTTTTTTTTTAAGGTTTTGGTTTATTTCTCATTATCCTACTCTGATTTCCTTAAGTCGACTCTGTTTTGCTCATAACAGTAACTGGTGAGTGATAGCTGACTGTGCTTATCTTGACCCATAAGGCTTACATTTTATTTTCTCTCCCCTGTCCAGCTGAGGAGAAGAGTAATAGAGCAGCTTTAGTAGGCATGTGGCATCCAGCCAGGGTTAATCCACCACAACTGTACAGATGAATGTAAACAGTAGCTTTTTTTGAACTAAAGCAATGCAGGGAGTTGCAGTAAAAGGAAAGATGAAAGAAAGCTACAGGATAAGAGAAAAACTCTTCCATGAACAGACATGTCTTTGACTGACAGAATCAGAACATTTGTTGTTCACTTGCCACTTCCACAGCAAAGGGTTGGCTTTTAGTTCTTACTGTCTAGCACCTAAAATATGTGTTGCAGAAATAATAGTTCATTTCCAGAGTCTAGAGCCTGTTTTTTCAATCTACTTACAAGAAAGGGGGAAGAGAAAAAAACAGAACTGCTTCCAAGAAAAAAAAAGCAAAACTACTGTATAACTCTGACAGGTTGATAGTTTGAAATGATTCAGAAGTCCAGGAGCCTTCCAGCAGTTAGAGATCCAAAGCTGAGATGCAAAACTTACCTAGCTCCTTAAGTACTCCTGGAGGAGTCAGTGTCCAGAAATACAACAAAGAGCTTGTGCTAATCTACGAATGCATAAATGTAAAATAACTTCAATTAGTGCAAATCATGTTGTGACAGACAACATAACAGCATGAAAGCTGCTTGACCAACATATGTCGATTTGTATAGAAAGATTTCTGGCGTGTTTCCAAGTGACTTAAAAAAGGCTGTCAACCTGTCTGTTTCAGCCAGAGGCACAGCAATGGCAGCTTGTGAAACATCACACCTGAAAAGCATTTATGTGACACATCTTTCTTCTCCCCCGACACATGGTGCAAAATCTGTAGAACCACTGGATATATTCCCCTGCTTGTTTTGCATTAAATAAACCAGCTTAATCATGAATTCCTGCCATCCTCGCAGATGAGATATAAAAAAGAAACTGGAAAGTACCAAATGTGTAGTGTAGAACAAAAAAACCCAGCCAGCTCTTTTTTGCATTAACACTCAATCTCCAATATACAATACTGACCCAGACTTGCAATCCTTCCGAAGCCACAGCTGCCAGTTAGCATCCAAGGAGCATTTTAGGATGAAGAAAAGGGTGCAGCATGGCCAGCAAATTGGTCCCGATCCTGCAGAGAGTTACACACAGATTTAAGCACTCTGTTCACAGGACTACCCCCACTTGAAATCCCAACATCTGCAGTGTAAACTGAGTGCTTGCTTAATTAACTACAGGAGGAAGGCAAAATCTCTGTCCATTCACTGTGTTGTCACATGGTAAAGAGTTCTGGCACAGGGAATTGGGCAGGAATGTAAGGCCCAGACTAGGGAAAGAGCAGGGTCCCTTCCTGCTCAATGACAGCTCAGTCATACATCAGGTTAAACTGGTTGTCAAATCTTGAACTGCTATAAAGTAATTCTTCTTCCATGAAAGGAACTAATCATGCCTGCTCGCTGACAAAACAACACCAAGAGCAAGCATGAAGCAGAAACAATAGATGGTGACAATTTTACTGAAAAATAAAACACCAGGAGTAAAAATATCATGTCCTGAGAAGGCTAATGAGATAAATTACAATGAAAATGAGCTAATTTTTTAAATGGGTATTTTCAAGGATGTGAAGTGGTATAAAACGACTTTTCTGCTTCTGTTCAGAGGCAAGAAACAGGCTCCCAACTGCAATGCTGTATAACGTCAGCAGGGATAAACAGAAAAATCCCTGCAAAATCCACAAAGGATCCCACCAAGAAAAGAAAAGTATTAAAAAAAAAGTTTAATTCTACCTTAAAAGAAATTGCAGGATTTCCTTTCATGTTTTATTATACCCTTCTTTAGCAGTCAGCTGCCCCTAATATCCTCTTGCAACAGGATACTACAGGATGCTGAAACCCCTGGTAAGTAGGATCTGGATGCAGTCATCTCACCACATCGTCATCTCTATGGTAACCTAGGCCAGCCCTAAATACTATAATCCTGCTTTACCATAGTAAAGCCAGTTAATGACTTCCATTGAATGTTCCTGCCAAATAATGGTGCTCTAATATTTATTGACATTTCAAGTCTGTCCATCGCTTTAGACTATTTGTTATAATGAAAAGTGGTGCAAACACAGCATTTGTAGAAGAAAGGAAGCTACCACCAATTTCAGCCTTTTGATACTATCAAGGTGCAGTCCTGCAAAGTCCAGCTTCTAAGTGGCACCACTGAGTTCAGTGGCAGCACTGCCAGGAGCGAGTCCTGCAGAGCACAGAGGAGCTGGGGCAGGCATGGGACCAGTCCTTGGCTCTTGGCAGGTTCTCATCAGACAGTGCCATTAGCAGTGGACGACCTGAGCATCCCACTGGCATGTACTGGATGTCCTAATTAAAGAGTGAATACATGCTGTTGATGGTTTCTGGGAAGAGGAGAACACAGAATAAGTAGGATGGGCTAAACAGTTAAACAAGGGAGGAAATATTGCTGTGTCAATATTACTGACAATTTAATTATTATTTTCCACAAACATCCCACTTAATTCCTTTTTGGGAGACAGATGGTTAAGTCCCTAGCAAACAGAGAAGCCCTTTTGCTTCTCAGATCATACAGAAGGATTGTTCTATTTTATTGCTATTCTATTTTTTATTGCCCTACTTTTTTTCCCTAGCTTTTTGCTCCAGTTTTCTATTGTTTGGCTTAATTGCTGTGGAAAAGCTTTACAGAATATTATTCTTTCTAGAGTTTTTTTTTTTTTTTTTCCTTGATGGGTGAAAAAAGTTGGCTATAGGATTTAATACTATCGTTTTCTGTACTACATGTAAGTTTGGGTTCAGAAGTCTTTTTGTTGCTTTAAAGCACCAGACATAAAAACCTACCTACTGAAATTCAGTACAAGTTTTTTGAAGCATCTCTCATCCTTGCAAAATCCTGCTCGTGTATGTTCACCCAGGGCTTGCATGCGGTTTTAGTAGGATGGGGCAGCACGCCATGAAGAATTCATAGCGGGAAGCAATCTCCTGCTGTTACACATCCCTATAGGTTAGCGTAAAGAGTCACTTCGATTTTGAATAGGTCAGCAGGATTAAAAAAATAAAATAAAATACGCAGGCATCAGGGTTGGCTCCTCTGCGACATATGGATACGGGATATGGGGATATGCCCGGCCTCCCCGCTGCCCAGGGGAGGTGGATTAAGGCGGCCAGAGGAAAGGGAAAAGAGCACGATCAAACCTGACAGTGCTCCAGCAGCCCCTCTCTCACACACACGGCTACCGCGGCTCCACGTCGCGGTCCTTACCGCAGATACCGGCACATAAAGAGCGGCACCAGCCCTCCCGGTCCCCCGGCCCCGCTCCCGTCCCGCTCTCCCCGCTCACCTTTCGGCGGCGGCCGCCGAGCCCCGCACCGCTCCGGGGCAGCTCCGCAGCGGCCCCGGCGTCTCGGCAGGCAGCGGCAGCGGGCGGGGGAGGCCGGGAAGGCGGGCGGGAGCGGCGCTGCGATGCCAGGCGAGGCAAATGGCTGAAGCGCAGGGGCCGGGCTGGCGGAGGGGCCGGGCGGGCGCGGGGCCGCGCTCGGCCCCTTTGTTCGCCTGGCAGGCGGAGGGAGGAGCGGGCACGGACCTGTTGCTGGTGGCGGCGGCTCCCGGCGAGCGGCAGCGGCCGAGCCGGGAACGCCGCGGGATGCCCGCGCTGCGCCGCGGGGCTGAGGCGGGGCGGGCGGGCGGCCCCACCTGCCCGCGCTGAGGAGAAACTCCCCCCGTGTGGCGCCGGGCGGGCAGCGCCGGGCCCTCCCTCACCTCCGGGCGGGGCCGGGCAGCCGTGCCGGGGGCGAGCGGGGCGGCGGCGCCGCTCCCCTGCGTGAGGCAGGGCCGGGGGCTGTGCCGCAGGAGCCGCAGCGCTGCCCGGCTGGAGCCCCGAGGGGCCCGGGGAGGCTGCCGGAGCGAGCTCGGGTTAGCCAGGTGCCTGCCGGCGGGGGAACAACGCCGTGGAGGCCAGGTGCGATTGGCACCAGGGTCCCATTTTCTCCCGCGCTTCAAAGCTCAACTCTCATCAGGATTCCCAGAATTAGATACTCTTTTCAGTTTCTCAAAAAACTCTTCACGTTATGCTATTTGTACTCTGGGTCTGTTCCTGACACAGGCAGTCAGTGGTACCTGATCCAGCTCAAGTCCCACCGTAGGCTGCAGTTTGATTTCTGCCAAGACAGCAGACGTGCTGTCCTATCCCGGTCTTTCTGACCCGTTCCTGTTGCTGGGATATATCGCATTGTCTTTGTAATATATAGTTTTCCTATGATACTGCTGCCTCAAAACACTATTCATCTGCAGGTTTTCTCTTTTTCCCTCTCCACTGACTCCAAGGTCCTGTCAGACTGGTTCCCCAGCAGTGCCCAGTGAGTGGCTCCTGGCCTTGGGAGACACTCCTGAGCAGACTTGAAAAGCCACTACCGGCTCCTGTCTCAAAATAACCTGACAATTAATTGCTTCTGTGCTGGCAGCGTGGCCATTGCAACTCTATGTTCTTCCAGCATCATGGTTGTGATGGCTAAGCGTGGTTGGGTGTCTTCTCCTTCATTTTGTCCCATTGCTTCTACTTTTTGACACCATTTGTGCTAAAAACTTATGTGTTTACTTAGCACTTAAACTAAAGTGCTTGCACGCAGTACTGGTAACTGTAACCACTTGAAATCCTTGGCTCCACTCAAGTTGTGCACTGACTTCAGAGCAGCCCTTAACCAGAAGGCTGGTGTTCAAGCAGAGGTCACATCTCATCTCAAGTGAGAGAGGCAGTGCTCTTCTGGGTGCTATCAAATAGATAAGCAACAACCATAAAGTGTCATCAGGGTCTTAGAAGAGACAGTAACGTAACATCTTTAACATAACTGCAGTTTTAAGGCTTTAGCATAACTGCAAATTTGTTTCTGTCCCCTGATTTGGGTCCATTACAAGGTTAGAATATAAGTTTTATACATGGTTTTATTCCTGGCTACCTGGAAGAAATTTCCATGTGATACAGCTGATCCATTAAAAGCTGCCAGAAATAACTCCTCTCTGTGACATGAGGAATTAATATTCTTGCTTGTTACTTCATGTTACTTTAAATACTATATAATTCAAGATGACACTAAAATTAAATGATACAGCTATGGGAAACTATTTTCACTTTTAAAATCTCAGTTGTTCTATTTTTCTGTGGAGTATTGTCTCTCCTTAAAGTGCCTGACTTCTGTTCATACTGATGAGAGTTATGTGACAGTGGCAGCAGTATAGTATCTGAGATCATATGAGATCATTCTGGCTCTGCTTCTATGCTTTCTGAATACGTGACAATTTTAAACACTACTGGATTTTCTTAGCTTCTCTTCAGGTTTAATTGCCACATCACATTCCAGTATGATTTCAGCACACAGAGATGTCTGAGTTATTGTTTGCGGAGACAGTTGGAAAACCAGTGGTGGGTAGGAAGTAGCAATATTGTGTTTTTATGGGCCATCCTTGCCCCTGTGGCTGGAACCAGCAGAAGACCTATGCAAAATCAATTCCTATGGAGATCCTAGCTTGAGAAGTCAAGTAGCACTTTGCTCATGCAGACTTCATCCTCTGCCCTCACTGAATATTTCCAGAAGCAGATCAGGTAAAATGACCTCAATTCTGCTTTATGAAAGTTCAGCTTTGGGTAGCAATTCCCTAACTTTGTAACTCAGTCTATGTTCTTCCCACCAAGTTTCTTCACAATTCCCCATGCTCCTTTGTCATTAAATCCATTAGCGAAAACAAACACAAAGGAGTTGCTGGCCTCTTAGCAAAACTTTTGCAAAACACTGCTGCTCAATGGATCATTGGCCAGGACACTTGCCATGGAGAATAAGGCTGCTCATCAATTAGCCTCACAGTTTTTCATGGAGGGGGGACACCCATTGTAGAAATAATCTTAGTTTTAGTTGCTTGATTTCCCTATTTAGTCTGAGTTCCTGAGGCTCCATTTATAATTAATGTACAGGAATAACTATGTCTGAAGGGCAATTTCTCTCACCTATCTTTGACATCTTATCTTAGGATGAGGTGAATCATCCTTCGGTATTCTCATTTTTCTCCATTAGCTGTAAAGTCAGACTGGTACAGCTGTAGACAGTTTTTAAATGCCTAAATTACATGAGATGAATCATTGTCCCAAGTGTAGAAAATACCTTGTCCTAAAGAAATCAGGAGTCACAGTTTACATGACACATAGTTTTGTGCATGACACGCATTTCTGTAGCCCAGCTGATGTGACAGTTATTCAAGGGGACTGATAGATTATTGCAGTGCTGCTACAGGCCATCAGGACTTGCTGAGATCGTGTGTTCTGCAAGGGGCACTTAGCCTGGGGCAACCACAGTAGAATGCTGAGTAGAGGCAGGAAGGGAAGCATTGGCTGTGCTCTGTTCCAGAAACCTCAGGTGGCCCCTGCCCAGTCACATACACCAGACTTCCTTCTGGACATGCAGCCCATGCTCTGTGTCTCTCACGTACCAGCAATGGTGCTCAGTAATGAAAAGGAAACACAGTTTGGAACAATGTAGTTTTATCAAGCGTTGGTTAAAAAGATAAAAACATCAAATGAAGAAATAGTAGTGGGAAGGTTTTTTTTGTCTCACACACCTTTCTGTTGAATCCACATCAGGCAAAATAAAGTATTCCTTCTAGAAGGCATAACACTGCAATGTCTCCAGGGCAGAAATAGGCAATAGTGCTGAATATTTTTCTCATAATAGGGTCACCAAACAGCATCCTGATCCAGAGCATATCTGATCAGAGCTTATCAGAGCCATGCTCTTTCAGGGCAAGGTAGTATATTTATTTTCTTTCTCCAACTGGCTGCACCAGCAGCTGCATTGCTGCCATTCCCAGCTTGGAGGCTGTCTTGCAGGATTGGGCTATTGTGGTAGCTGGAGCAAACGCACTGCTCCTCAGCCAAAATTAGCCAGTAGGTCACATCAAAAATTAATCATTCCAGTCTCAGGTGGTGGATTCTTGGCAGAACTTCTCATTTAAGGTGGTTAGGAATAATTTAACCAAATAATTATTTTATGCAGATGGAATATTCACTCCACATCCTATGAAGCAAGAAGCTTTAAGCCTTCCTAGAATTTTAACACGCTCAGATTGTAGCTCACAGCATATGCAGGCTATAAGCAAGCAAAGTAAAATCCTGCAGGTAGTGCAACCATGGCAGCAATTATTTACCCAGCTAATTAGATAGGCTTTGCAGACTTCGCTCACTGAGTCCATCACATTGTGGGCGCATGTCCAGAACACTAGGCAGGACTGGAATGTCTGCACAGACTTGCCACCAGTGTCTTCGCACATGCAAAGCTGTTGGTAAGGCTATTTTTAGTTTTCTCTGTTGGTTGTTTTGCTGGGGTGGTGGGGTTTTTTTTTTGTGATTTAGATTGGCACAGGGATGTATTGGAAAAATAAATGTTGCAGCATCAAAATTCTGGAACAGATACAGTAATTTCACGACCATAAGGCGCACTGGACTATAAGGTGCATCCCCGGGGAGCCGGCAAATTTCGCAACTTTGTAGATCGTATAAGGCACACCGGACTATAAGGCGCACTTTTTTTTGCAGTGAGGATCGGTGCCGCGCACAACAAAGTAACTAATTAGTAACAGAATCCCACCATCTTGGAGTTTACTGGCATGTGCTCAAATTAGAAACATTTTAACAGATTGGTGTAGCCTTTAAATGCAGCCCCAAGTGCCCTCCCCGTGTGCGGGGCCCGGCACTCCCACCCGCCCCAGGCGCCGGCTGCCGAGGCGGAGCTCGGGACGGCGGCAGTTCGGGGCGGCTTGGAGTAGTTGGGGCTAGCGGTGGCACGGAGTGGTCGGGGCTTGCCGCGGCACAGAGCAGTCGGGGCTTGCCGCAGCACGGAGCGGTCATGGCTTGCCGCGGCACGGAGCGGGCGCAGCTTGGAGCAGCCAGGACTAGCGGCGGCACAGAGCAAGCGCGGCACACGGCGGCACAGAGCGGTCAGGGCTCACCACGGCACGGAGTGGCAGCGGCTTGGAGCGGGCGCGGCTCGGAGCAGCCGAGGCTTGCGGTTTCTACGGCAGCCCACTCCCTCCCTCCCCACGCTGCTCTGGCAGCCCTGTGCAGCTCCGGGAGCCCCGTGCACCCCTGGGCTTTTCCCCCGCGCTGGCGCAGCCCCCATGCCGCCACCGGGTGGGCTCTGCTCGGCTCAGGACTGTTGTGGGCTCGCACTTCCGGGTTGGCGAATTTCGCAACTTTGTACATTATATAAGGCGTGCCAGACTATAAGGGGCACTTCTGGGTTCGGGGGAAAATTTTAGTCAAAAGGGTGCACCTTATAGTTGTGAAATTACTGTAATAGTTGAAACTTGCTGGTATTCCTTCTGTGAATAGATACTGGAATATCAGATACATAGTGGTAATAGCTGATGTCTGTGTTCTCTGCAGTGCCCAGAGATCTGCTTCATAGCTAGAAGTCAGCATGTAAAGACGAAACAAAACAAAGAGAAAATACAACCTGACTTCTTTTGCTCATCCTGTGTTTCACAGCTGAACACTCCTGTGTGAAATGATTCTTGGTGTTGTAATACAACAGCCTCAAGGACTGGCTTGATGCTATTGCTGGAACAGACAAAATACTTACTGTATTTCTGCTGAGAAAAGATGCCTAAAATACTTTTTTTATATTTGGTATACAAAACCTATACATGCTGTTTACATGTTACACATGATATGTTGTATACATCTGATTCAGGGTGAAGCTGATCTGCCTGTATTATTTTTCACACATCCCTGTAATATGCCCAGATAGTAGAATTGGAAGAAAAGTGCTGGTTGCACCATGGGGGCTATCAGCTTGTAGCAGATAGAGCCTTGTAGTTATAAGGAAAAACAAATAATAAAGATTTCTTCAGCATTAGTTTGCATACTTCTGTGCACCAGATTTAAATCAATATTGGTTTTAATTTAAGAAAAAGTAACCAGCATAAGAAAAAAGATCTTATTGCCACAGACTTCTGCCATCCAAAAGAGTGTTCTGAATAAGTGGAGCAGCTTCTAATGAGGTTGAAAGCATCTGATAAGGTTAAAATACACAGCATTTACTTAGATGAACAATTGAGAAAATGTGCGCATCATCCTCTAATTTGCTAAAAATAAAACCCAGAAGAATTCACAAAAAAAAAAAATACAGCCTGCCCTTGTTCTTTACATTGCTGAATTTATCCAGTCATTTCTTCCCAGCCGTAATCAGCCACAGACTGTTCCCATTGCCTGTCTCATCTACATGTGTCTATGACTATGGCCTGTGAGCAAAATACCTCATTATCTGTACATTTCTCCCCAAATGCCATATGGAATGTTATCATGTACTGGTGTATGCTATAACCAGCTTTGCTCCCCTGAAAGGCAAGGAAAGGACTGGCACAGGGATCCCACCTGATACAGCCTCATGGTGTGTGTCTGCAGCCTCTGAAGTGCTCTGGAGTTCAGCAGTGCAGATGCAGCTTAAGTTAACTGATGGTGTCAGTTGCTTGTGATCAGGATTAAAAGCATCACAGGCTGCTCTGACCAACACTGCACAACAGTGGTTGCTCTTACAAATCTTGGGGGCAATCCTCCTCATTAATGCACAGTCTGTTCTGCCCAACTCTGCAGTAAAAAAAAAACACCCCTCCTTAGAAAGGGAACACTAAAAAGCATTTAGTTAGTGTAGTCTGGCAGGCATGTTCCACAACTTGAAATGCACAAAGATAGAGCAAGCCAGAAGAGCCCACAGGAAACAAATTAAACAATTTGATTTGGAAGGCATGCACAAAAGCAATTTTTCTACCCGCATTAAAGGTGATCCTGATGCTCAAGTTGAAACCCACAGAATTTCTCTCCAATGTAGAATAAGAGAAATGAAAAATGAAATTTCTATAACTCTGTAGCTCAGTTTTTTGAATTTGAAACCATACTCGTTATCTGCATTTGGGCATTTAAGATACATAGGTTTCAGTGGAAATCAGGTACTTCAGTGCTTTGAGAAAACTCTGCTGGAGGCTCAGCTGAACCTTTTGATGTCAAACTACACCTGAAATTGTATTTCCAATAAATTCTTACAATGATTTCATCTCCCCCAATGTGTCATTTTAATCCTAGGTGTTCTGGCTCATCTTGTAGGTTGGGACATACACTAATGATAACTGTGATTATCATTGGAGTATAACAATATGTACAACAGTAGAACTTGCAGTTCTGCTGTCAAGGCCTGTTTTGCTGGAGGAAAAAAATCCCTTTGAACACCTTTGAAGGTCATGCTGTAAAAGACTAACTGCTTTATAGTGTGGTTTATGGAGCTTGGCCAAAGCACTTGAAGCACATTTGGTCATATATTGGCATTGTTGCATTTCAAATGGAGTCACACAGTAAATCTCCACTTGATAGGAAATTTTCAGATCCTTTAAAGCTGTTTCAGTGTTGCTTTGTTGACTCTTAGTTTTAGGAGGAAAAAAGTGTTTCTGGCAGTTTGGCAGCTGGGCATGTCTTTAAGGAAAACACTATTAATCAAATAAGCACAATTACAGGGCAGCAGCAACTAATTCTGAAAAATCTCGAGCTAGATTTCTCAAACTGAATAGCAGATAGATCTGGCAGTGTGCATGCTGCATTTGTGAGGAAACAGGATGTAGATTCTACTACATGTAGATTCAAGCCCCTACAGCTTGAAAGACATAGGAAGGAGACCAGAATTTTGAGCTGTGGCATGCTGCAGGCAGCTGATGATCCCAGATTAACTGTGGCACTCTTCACACCAGCCTGGTACCTGTATAATACATGTCAAGTCTATGCTAGTAGGTATTTCTATCTCCTGACCGGTCCCAAGTTCCAGACTGTTAGGCAACCATCCCACAGGGAGAAGGTTGTATGGATACATGCAAGGTTGCATCAGTATCAAGAAGCTAGAGGCAGAAAGTCTATTTTGCAAATGGCACCACACAATTTACATCCACGTAGTTAATCAGTCCCTAAAATATATCAGGTAAGTGGCTTTGCCAATGCTGTCTGATGGGAGCAGCCCAGGCCAGGCTCAACCCCAGCCAGCCAACTACACCTGTGATCACAGCTCAGTGCTCCAGTTGCTGCCTAGTCCTGGCCAGTTTACTCACAGACATTTTCCACCACCACAGGTACAGGACACCTGCAAGGAGGACATTGTTTAAAGGACTAATCATGGGCTTAGAGAGCAGCAATGGCTTTAATCTGTGTGCTTTTACAGACTCATCATATAGCTTCAAGTCAGGCAAATGCTTTTCAACTTATTTTCTTCCTAGCTACAGATACTAATCTGCCTTCTTAACAGGACTATTATTATGTGAAGTATTATTACTATGAAGCTATGCAAAGCAATCTAAAAATACTGTTTTCAGCTCCATGGTATCACTCATTGCAATGCAGACTAACTCATGCAGAACCCTCCATTACAGCTGCACCTTTCAAATGACTGATATTTCTCACCTGCAAATGCATTTTACAAAAACCAATTTGTCTATATGCAGTTAGAAAATTAAATAGGACAGAAGAGAGAGGAACACTGAAGTTTAAGCACTAAACCACAGTTCAGGAAACCTTTCCCGATGATCAGGCCTCTCTCAAAGAGGCAGTAAGCAGTTTTATCCCCCAGCCTGTCACCATAAATAAATTCCCACTGGAACAGAATCTGTCTCCAGGTGTGCACAGGTATCATGCACTCATATGACTCCATGTTTTTCAGAAAGAGATGTGGTATATGGCCAGGAGAAAAAAGGCACGCTTTCCTAGCAACCAGAGAGTTCTCAGTAACTCCCCTTGTTTGTTTATACTAGCACAGGTACACTCGAAAAGGCTATTGCTGGGTCAGATAAATACAAGCCTCTGCATTTAAACACAATCATGGGATTATGTATGTATCCTTTAGGGCAGATTAATTAGAAAGAATTGCCTGTTAGCAACTGAAAATTAATTTCCTCTCTTAAAGCCTTTGCTCGGCAATACTCATTTTCAAAATTAATGCTTCTCATTTTTATGCAGCATGCATGCTGCCCAAGTGCTGATGCTTACTCCACATAGCATAGTAGAAATTCTACTGCTTAGACACTATTTGGGTCCATTGATACAGTAATCAAACCTTGTAATGATGCATATGATGGAAATGACTGCATAATTTTCAGAAACTGCATTTGCTGGCATTTAAATTCTAGAAATATAAAACTAAAAAAATTTCATCCTTGTCATCTTAACCATGTATCCTATTTTCTCTTGCATGAATTCATTAATATATATATATGCATGACCCAAATTCTAGCCTTCTAGTTAAAATGACAACACGAAATGTTTTTCTGAAATTAATTTTTATCATATTTTTTATTCAACATTTTTCTCAATTTATACTTTGAACATAAATACACAAGTTTTATGGCTCATGTTACAAAAGACACTACTATGTGTTAGAAAACATATATAGAATATATCACAGTGGTTACATTTGCTCCCCTTTTTTCCTATAATTTTTGTAACTTCTATTAATCGAGAAAAGCAGTATCAGAAAGCAAAATCCAACCTCTGAGCAGCACAGTCTACAACAGCTATAGGGATTATTTGCCAGCTGTAAGAGAAACTTTGGTTCCTGCCTGTTTTCATAATAAGGTAATACCGGTAAGTTGCATGTCAAAAAGAAACATTGCACCTTGTGCTCAGTTAGTGACTAAAATCTAGTTCATGAATATGTATTTTTAAAGACAGACATACATCTTTTGTTCTGCTTTACAGCTCAGTAAGATAAATAGATAGGTATTTTCAAAATAGGGGAATTGAATGAGGGACCCATTCTCTTCTTACAGAAGTCACTGGCAAAACTCCAACGTTCTTTCAGAAGAGCAGATTTGTACTTTGTTTTTACTGTTCTATTGATAGAACTGAAGAAAATTACATTTCAGCTGACAAGATAAATGTCTCCACAACTATCAGGAATTACTGCTAGAGGATCCTGTAATAACACCATGCATGGATTTGCAGTTGAGCATCTGATGGACTTTACTTACTGCTCCTAGTGATCAAGATCTGTCAGGGAGTAGATGTGATTCTCCAGGCCTGAAGGCAGGGACTGGAATGCCATGCCCAGGGAGCATGCAAAATAAAATCTGTGGTCTTTTTGCTGCAGTGTAGCCAAGGAATACTAGATTATATATGCTTTATACACAGAAGAGTCTTAAAATTGTTTTTCAGTATACATACATTAAACTGTACAATGTAGTAGTTCCACACAGTGGGCAAAGAGCAGCTCCCAGGGCCATAGCTATGGAAGAGTACAGAAAATGAAACTGGCTTTGATCTATCAAGCCAGGGGAGCCTAGGCAGGTCAGAGAGAAGAAGAAAAGTAGGGGAAAATGTTGCCAGCTGCCTGGCTTAAAGCAAGTCTGCTTTTTTCCTTTTTTTTTAACCCTACCAGGACTCAAGCCAACACTAAGCCTATGCCAACACTGACAAAACCCAACTGAAGTTGCAAGACACACAAAAGACATGGAATAAAAGCAGAAAACAGTAATGAAGACCCTAAGCCTACAATCACATCTGCAACAAGTATCCTTTGTGACTCTTTGAAATCCATGCTATTATGGCTCAATGGAGGATGTGGGCAAAGCCTCTGAAATCAGGATGCATATCTGATTTTGAAATGCCTGTTTTGGTGCCACTTAGCAGACAAAGACTTCCTTCACCACCATTCCCTCTGTCCCACTCCCTGGTGTCAGGCATTAGAGAAGACCTGATGTTAGTCCAGTGCTCTGTCAAACTTACACACTGATTTGGGGTCACCTTCATAGAGGTTTGCTTTTTAAAGCAGACAAGATTGAAAATTTTAAGCATACACAAATCTGCTGCAAAATTAAGAAAATAAAATTCAGCAACATTTTAAAAACCCCAATCCTTCTATTATATCCAACAAAATACCTCAGTCTCTAGTACTGTTTGCCTTGAAATGGCACATGCTGGGAAACACTGCCATTATGGTTGACACTGATTTAAACTAGGCAGATTGAAACAAAACATAGTGGAATCAAGGCTTTGAATTAGAAGTAGCAGAAACAATTTCAGAGCAAATCACCCTCTAACTGGATAATAATGGTACCAAAGTAGCCAGAAGTTTTATTTGATTCTAGTCAAGACATCTGACAAACGCTCTACTTCAGATATACTTAAATGGCATTTTAATGAATTGATGGACCGTATTAGAGTTATAAACAAAACTGAAACTTAATCATTCTAATTTCTCTGTATTTCAGTCTACTGATGAGGAAAAAGAGTGTTCCCAGTGACAATTCAACAAGTTACCTTCATTTATCAGATTTTGACTGAAGGATGTGTCTCATCACCATTTCCACAAATGTCTTTATGAGCTGAAGCCTTTGTCTTGTATTTCACATGTGCAGAGATTAGTCAACAGGCAATTTCAGTACGAATCCCAAACTCAAAGTTTCCTTGAAATACATCAATTCATGAACAAAACGTTGATTAGGTCCCTACTTAGAATTCATCCTTTTAAGCAACAATTTGCCCATCTGAGGGAATGAAGCTGTGCATCCCACTTTCCCAATACCCATTCACAGGACTGAGCTCTGCTGAACCTGGGTGAAAACAAGTGCTTGCCACTCAGGTATGACCACATCTCTGCTGTTGCACTGTGACATTATTTGACAGATGCTTGCCTGGGGACACAGCACAACTCAGCTAATGTTTGACTTACAGTGATTACCTGGACTTCCTATAGATATTCCTATATTAGTATATATCTTCCCAATTAATGACTTAATAACTTCATTATTAATTTACTGGATGTGCATGCCTCCTTAAAAATGTTACAATCCATATTTAGCTTTGATATTGAGTTGCAGAGGGAGCACGTGTTAGCAGCCCTACAATGCACAGCTGTCCTGTATCTGCATTTTCTATTTGCCTGAAGCCATCCTTGCAACTTTCTGTATAACCAAAACTGGTCACATACACATTGCACCTACAAGAAAAATAATGTGCTTTTTGTACTGCAACATTTCCAAAAATACTGAGCATTAGAAATTAGTATTTTAAAAAATCTATGTTCTATGTTGAAATAAACAAATACCGATTAATTAATTTAGCCAGTTTTGTTCCAACCAAACTCTGGTTTGTGGAATGAAGTTTTAAACTATTATAGTTCTTGCCAAATTAATATTAGCTCACATTAGACTACTTATTTAAAAATATTTTCTTATTTGTTAAAATCTACTGTTCCATGCAATATGTCACTTTGGAAAAAGTAGGAACAACTGATTTATGTAAGCAGAAACCAGCATGAATCATGGCATGTCTTCCTGGCCTTCCCTAAGTGCTATAGAACATAATTAAGACATTTATAAATGTGAGTATAAATAAGGTAAGAGATTCTAAAACCATTTAAAAGTCCCTAACCGTTCCTTTTTTTCTAAGTATCAAAGACAGCACCAATAGCTAAATATTTTCCAATACTCCAACACTGAAGAATGTTCCAAGTATGTGAAGACTGTCTTGCACCCTTATTCCTGTGATCCAGGCCTACTGAAACTGCTCCCAGGTATATAAAGTCTATCTGCTTGGGTCCTAAGCTGGCATTAGCCACAAAAGGATGTCACACTTTTTTTTTAATAGCAAAAACAATATTGGATTTAGTTCAGTTAGACATTTAATAGTGGGATTTGCCAGACCATCACTGAAGACACTAGTTCATCTTGTCGCTGTTGCTTGGTCTTCTTGTTCACTCTTCTGTGTCCTTGGCCACCAGAAATTACTAATACCGAACTTGCTTTCATTTTCTTAGATTTCTGTCTTTTACTTTTAAATGAGATATTTTGATCCTTCAAAAGCTCATAAATGTTACTGTCCTCTGGTCTGTGTTCTAGGGAACTTGATCCATGAGATAAAGTAAGGGATCCAGAAGATGATGACAAGTCACTTCTTTGTGCAATGGACCCTACTGAATCCCCCAGCCAAACTGCAGTGTCCTGGGTGTTACTAAGGGAAGAGCCTGGTCTTTCACCGTGCAGAATGCTCTTTTGGTCATCGTCCTTAGGTTCTGAGCCAGGAGGGAGGCTGCTCCTCAATTTGTTTCTGTTCTTCTTGTTTATAGATGTAGCTGTTACAAGAAATTTGACTGGGCTATTGTGTGCATGGTATGACACCATTCCTCTTCCTGGAGCCAAAAGAAAAGACACAATTACAGAACATAATTTCTCAGACCACAGTGTTCTACCATAATTAGTTCATGAAATTTGCTCAGAATAGCAAAACTTATAAAGCCCTATTATATGCATCCAGTCTTTTGCCTTGTGTGGACACTATTTACAGAAAAAAATAAGTACAAAAATAGTGTTCTACCACAAGTGTTTTAGGACTAATAAATCAGCTGAAATAAGGCATAATGAACTTCAGATGATGTATTTTTGTGCTCTGTTCTCACTACAGCATGAGCACAGAAATAGTGCTGACTTTTTAGATGGGATCAACACAAACGTAACACTGACTTTTCTCCAGCAATCCCCACATATTTTGTGTACCCCAAATCAATCCTGTTCTACCTCTGTACCTCTCCAGAACAGCATAAGAACATCTGTTTCATTGCAACAGACCCATACACACTGTCCAACAGGAACTAAAACTCATCCTTCTGCTTTTCTAGTTATCATTACAGATTCATAAGGAATTGACTGAACAATCATATTTTATTCTTTTTAATGTATTTAATCTGAGATATTGCTGGTACAAGGAAGATTTACACAGTGAAAATCATTAGAATGCATGAAAAACAAATTGCACATGGCCAAATTGAGAGGCTGTAAGAGTATCAATAGATGTGCCTTTCACAGCAAAAAAAGAGAGAGAAAAAAAATTGCATTCTACCACGTAAGCTACAATATGAAAAGGAGCTAGGTTAGCAAGGGGAAAAGCCCAAACACCTTATAAATCATTACATCCATCCCTAACTCCCAAATGCATTTCACATTGTAAGAAAATACATTCTGCTTTTACGGAAGTACAATCATATAAAGATGAATTATCACTATTGGAAATGTAATGGGGAAAAGCCACAGTTTTAAAATTCAAAATACAGTTATCAAAGACTATAAAAATAGATCTCTAAATGTAATGTTGCTAGATCTGTGAAATCTGACAAACCTCGATCCCAGATAAATGCAAGAATATATGACATAAACCAAAACAATAAAAACAGAAAATGGAGAGATTTTTTGATTCTGCAACTATGCATATTCTTGCAATTGCATTTATTTTCACCTAAGAGAGGTTCTAGATTTTCACAAAGCGTTTATCCTGTGTCATAACAGATTATTGCTGCGTATTTTGCTGAACACAGAGGATTTCATTTTCATTTTGTGAAGTTACATAAGCTTTTTTTTTTTTGCCCCTGGAGGAAGCGGCAAACAGCTTGCCTCATAAAACCTGCCAGCTTTTCTCTGCAACACAGAAGCTTGAGCAGAATTCTGAACCCAAAACACTGGGGAAAAGTTCCTATTAAACACACTTTTAAAACCTTGCTTCTGCTAGTAGCTTAACCATTTGTCTAGTGATGTAGCAGCATTCATGTGTTTGTATTTCAAACAGGGCAATGTGAAAGTAACTCATAAATACATCTCTCCAGAATGCAAAAAACCTTGATCACTGTTAAAAATATGAATTATATACTCTCATATATTCCAAGTCTCCAGTTTGGGGGATGAGGGAACACAACCAATTTATTAAAAAAACAGTTGGACAACCTGCTCATTTTTCAGTATCTGTGTCTCTAAATCTAATGCACCTATTTTCCCTAAATCTGGAAAAAGACTGTCTGCATTCTCTTCTCATCCCCAGATATTTGGCTGAAACCCAACAGGATTAATGCCTACCTCTTAAAGAAGAGCCATTGTCCCCTCTCAGACAAGTGAGACAAAACCAGACAAGTATCTGGATAATACTGTAAAGTTTGGAAAGTCAAAGTATAATTTCATCACACAGCTCTTTTACCTAAATAATACATATAATTTGGCAGGTTCACTTAAGTTGCTGGCAGAAGAGAAGCAACATCTTCAGTACTTGATCTGTTTGAGAAATTTCACTCACCAGTTACTTTGGGAATCCCCTGCAAGCGTGGCACTGGTAAGGCTACTATTATACCCAGGTTTGTTCCAACCAGCAGTAACCCATGGCACACCAGGAGGCTGGTCACAGAGACACGCTGCTGCCCTGTGGAGTTAGCAAGTACTCTGTTACTGAACAGTCATGACCTTTGCCTAGATCAAAGCAAATTCAGGCAAACACAATCAGCTGGACCATCTCAATTCAGCAAAGCACTCATCACTAGGGCAAATATTTTCCTGGATTATGGTATTACACTTTACATACATGACAATTTAAATATTATTGAACTTCTGAAACATTCTGCCCCAAATCTCTGAACCACAGCATCTAAAGATAGACACAGATTGTCTCTGCAAACATGCTTTTATGAATAAGCTATGTTTGTATATTCACAATAACAAAACTGAAAGGCATTTCACTTCACAATACTCAGTAACATTCTATACTTAAGACTCAAGCCTGTTCACTATTACTTTTTTCTCCTAGTTTTTAATCTTTGAAACTCTATCAGAAGCGCTGTGTCCACCTGTCTAAGTTTGGCTCCCTGCATATAAGAATGGCATTGGTATATTTGAAGAAGTCCAATAGAAAGCAATCAAGATGATCAGGGGACTGAGATATTAAAGGAGGTGCTGTCTGCACCTACCTGATGGAAGGATGTACAGAAGACAGTCAGACTCTATCCACATGTGCACAGTGATATGAAAAGATGCAACATGCTCAAATGTAGAGCATAGGAAAATTGTATTCTATGCAGGGAAAACCCGTGTCACCATAAAGGTGTCAAAAATTGCAATGGTTTGCTCAGAGAGGTGGTGGGATCTCCATTCTACGCAAAAGTACTAAAAATTTGACTGGACAAGACCTTGAGTAAGGTGCAATCAGGCCTTCTTCATGAAGGATTAACAAGACAGTCTCCAGAGTAAGTTCCAATCAAAATTACTCTATGATTCTTGCTCTATGATTATATGCTTTTCTACAACACTGTTTACAGGATTCCAATTTTTCTAATGAAAACAAAGTAGTTTTTGCAATGCTGTTTAGATGAATTTTCAAAATGGCCTTGATAAGTTTCAGAAATGGAAGCCATGATCTGCCCAAACTTTTGCCTAAGCTTATGGGAAGAAGCATTTAAACTCTGAAAGAGTTTCAGGTTCAAAACATACACATTTTTGGATTTATTATTAACTCTACATGTAAGAGAGCAGTCATTCCATCATCATGGCTCTGAAGCTGTGAATCACTTCATTAGCAGGTCAAAAATTTGAATTCTGCATCTGATTTAACTTGAGTGAACCCTCATGTTCAAGACTTTTGAGAAGGATCTTAATTATGGTGTTTCACAAATGAATGCCTTTTCTGTCTTGTCTTCAAAGCTGAGCTAATTTACATCCAAGAATATATGAATTACTGACTCACTAGGAAAGCAGGGAAGGAGCAGCTTGACAGTCACCCAAAGCACTTGACTGGAAAACAGGAGGCAGACCACAGTCCAAATCCTTCCTCACAGAACTTTACAAAACCAAAATATTAACCTGGCAATGAAGTGTTTTAAGAAGCTCACATATAGGGTCAGATCTGGAATCCAAGGTCTGTCTACCTAAGAGCACCTAGAACACCCTAAAGGCACCCCAGGATTAGCTCATCCTGGTCAGGTGCAACAAGGACAAGTTTAAAAGGCTCCATCTACTTGTGCAGACCTTCAAAGACTTCTATGTTGAGTTCCATGAACTATAGGTGTTCATGCTGGTAGGATTCATCATCCCTCCTCAGCTAAACAAGCAAGGATGGTCTATGTTGTACACAAATTACAGTAATTTCATGAATACAAGCCGCACCAATTTGACCAAAATTTTGGTGGAAACCCGGAAGTGCGGCCAATATTCCGGGGCGGCTAATACATTAACAAAATTCTAAAAGCTGCCAACACGGAAGTGAGAGCCCGCGGCAGCCCCAAGCCAAGCTGGAGCCCGGCCGGCCCCGGCTGAGGTGGGAAAGCCTGGCAGAGGCGGGGCCAGCAGTGTGGGGGCGGGCGGCAGAGCCTGAGCCAGCAGGGGGGGGCAGGGGGGCGGCAGAGCCCGGGCCAGCAGGGCGGGGGAGCCCGGGAGAACTGGGGCTAGCAGTGCAGGGGAGCATGGCAGAAGCAGGAAGGCCGACGGGTGGGGCTGCCTGGCAGCGGGGGAAGCCCAGCAGAATCGGGGCCAGCAGCGTGGGGGAGCCCGGCGGTGCGGGGGCCTGCAGTGCCGGCCAGGGCGAGGAAACGCGGCGGCGGTGCAGATGGGAGGGGGCGGCCGGCATGCCTGCCAGCGGCGGCAGTGGCTGGCCCGCCGGCAGGGCGACTACGTAAACGCAGCGGCGGGGCGGTGCTGACGGGAGAGGGGGGCCAGCGAGCCCGGCGGCGGCGGCAGCACCACCCGGCCAGCCCCGCCGAGCCGTGGTGCTGAGCTGGGCCACCCGGCCCCGTCAGCAACCATGAGCGGGCCGAGCCTGCCTGGCCCGGCCCCGCCCCGAGCCAGTAAAGCCCGCTATGCTGCGATCCTGTTACTAATTGGCCAATTTGTGAAAGCTGCGCATGGATTCTCGCGACGAACGAAAGTGCGGCTAATATTCGGGGTGCGGCTTATCTATTGACAAAGACAGCAACATTGTCGAGGCTCCGGGGGTGCGGCTTATAATCCGTACGGCTTGTATTCGTGAAACTACTGTACAAATCTTTTGAAGCTTGCCCTTTTAATGGGTTTGTTGTTTGGTTTGGTGTTGGAGGGGTTTTTTTGTTTTGGTTTTTTTGAGATAATAATGGGATTAATTTAGTTTCTAAAACAAAGCACACAAAGGCACTCCTTCAGCACAAAAGTCCCAACAGCAATGCCTGAACACCTCTGTGTTCTGGAGTTTTCAAAATCAGTATATGAATTCTGTGATTTAAAGCTCAAGCTCCCTCAAGTTATTCACAACATGTGAGTCCTCTCATACCAGTTGTACGACAGCAAGTGCAAGCTAAAGTTTGCTTGACTTAGAGCTTGCTGTGCGAACTACACAAATACTTGAGTGCAATTTTTTGACTTTCAATATTATCAAAAGCTCCAAGTACACTATTTCCTCTCAATCCCCTGCAGATGCAAGATGCTCCTATTTTTAAACAATAGAACTTTACTGCTTTTTAAGCATTTAAAAGATAGCATTAAATTCATGATTTCATACTCCAAACCTGAAGCAACTTTTAGACAGTAATTTTTACCTGGCAAATATGTGTTACTGTTTCCATAGGTAAAACCAGCAAATTATTAGCCAGCAACTTAGAATTTTAAACACTGAGTGCAACCTAAAGCATGAAACAGCTACAGTGAGGTCAAATCAAAAATTGTTTGCTGTGAAATCTTGGAAAAGCAGGAAACATCTGCATCTGAGAAGATACTCTGAAATAACATAAAACAACTAAAAAAACATATATACATATATATAGATTAAACCACCCCCCCAACTTAAAACATTAATTTATCTGCTAGCCAAGGTTTGAAATCATACTTATCTTTGTTATTTTCCGACTTTTTGTTTTGATATATTTCAAATTCAGAGAGAAATAGTCAATCCAAATCCCCAGAATGTATTATGTAATAAGCAGACAAATTATCAAGTTAAGAAGGGAAAATAATAAACATATTCCAAAACCAATTAAATGCTCATCTTTAAATAGCAACTTTTAGATCACACTGTCCCAATGAGGAAAAAACTTAAAAACTGTAAAATAACCTCACCAAGATCTTGACTTTACAAGAACTGAAGACAATATTTAAGTGTATGGTCTGCTCTGGGTTCACCCTTCTCAGTTCTCTATTACAACCACCACCAGAGCTGGATAAATCCTCATAAATCTGAAGTCAACCCCAAGTACATTGCTGCATATCCTTTACATGGTCATGCTGCTCTTACAGTGTAAAAAACCAGCCCACTGTACAGATCTATTGGGTTGACCTAAAGTTTTCTCATCTTTTTATCATTTCCCAGCAGTGATCATAAAGCAACTGCATTGTATGGTCTGGAACCTGGCAGGGTGGGAAAAAAGCAAGCTGTAAAGCCTCATGGTAGAGTTGGTTTTCCTTAGAGAGGAAATTATACTTTTTTTTTCTTTGCTTTTGCCATCTGTTTCCAGGAAACACACATGCCATTAGAGGATATATGGATATAAACAGAATACAGCAAGTTAAGCAGAAATAATCTCTTTGTTAAACAGGTATCCTATCATCATCCATATGAGCAATGTAGTATCAAGGTCACAGTAATTACTGTACAGTAGTCTCCTTTAAAGGGCAAATTCTTTTAAAGCTGAGAGCAAAATATGTTTAAGGCTCTTCTTTAATAAAATGCTGACCGTGACTATGAAAAGCAAGTGGTCTGTTTATGTACAGTATGAGGTTTTTTTTTTGGTGTGAGCTGTGACAAAGACTGGTGAAAAAGTGTTTTTGTTGATCCTTCAGCTACAGATTTTATATTTAAGCATAAACTTGCTCTACAAATGACGTATGTTACACTAGTGAAGTGTGTGTATTTGTCTTGAAATGTTAATAGATTCCTCTGCTGCCCAGCATGCCCTCTGTTAAGATAAAAGAGCTGTTCTTGAGCTCCTTAAAAGCAATCCAGCTGTACTGTGAATCCACAGTGAATTAGACAATGAAATAAACAGCTAGCTGGATCTATAACAGTGATTATGTTCTTCCTCTCAACCATTCCCTTCCTTTTGCACATGGCATTTGGTCTTTCATTACATGACACAATCTTGTTATACATTATTAAGAAATATTTCTGATGATATATGAAGCAAAGGTAGTGCAGACCAGTCTAGACCAAATGTCTATCCCACAGTTACCTCTCTGACCCAGGTTTCATTTCCAGTCCTGCATTCCTACACACAGACCTTCCATAGCTCCAGAAAGTGAGAGCCTTCCGATCTCCAATACTCAGAATTGGACTGCCACAGATTTAAAATTACTTCCAGCAGGTAAAAGAATCTGACAGACACAGTCTGGTTTTTTGCACTACAAAACTTCACCAAATCATAAGGACAATCAATCACCTTCTGTGCTACTTCACTCCCCTGTGATTCTGTCCGTTACAACACAGAGAGCTGTGATATTTAAAACTGTCTTCTCCTAAGAACAAAACTGGGAAAATTTAATGCTATGAGAACCCATTATTAAGGTTATGAGATCCTCCTACTCTTAGTTACTGTAGTTATCTTGTAAGTACAGTACTGTAACTCACAGAAACCATTCCTAACAGTGACAGTAAGTTTTTCCTTTACTTATACTGTATAACAACAAAAAAACTCATTAACTTAATAAAGCAACATTCCTCTTATTTACATTACTTGAAAAGAAGACAGAGATGATATCTCTAAGGAACCTAACAGGCCAGTATTACAGATTGGTACTACTAAAATCCTATGAAAAGTCCAGCTTCTTCAAATTATACAGAATCTGGCACTTTTAAATCTCTCTTCTTAAAGACTCTTAGCAATATTTTTATACCAATGTCTTCTCTCATTTCAACACCACTTGAATTTTTACTTATCTGTTATTTCTGCATATTAAGGAACTTCTGTTGAATTTCAGAAAGTTAACAGAGCTGTTTCCTTTTAAAACTAAACGTCATAAAAATTTCTCATGAAGGCAAATACATATATTGTAAATACACAAGAAACTGCTACTTTAGTCCTTACTGCTGCTTTATTATGTAAACCTCCTACTACTCTGTCTTTTAGCTTCTGTTATTGCAGCATTTTTGAGGTCATATAAAGAGGCCTGAGAGCTGCTGCTAAATAATTGAAATGCATTTCATTTTTAGAAAGGAGTCTCCCTTTGAACATTTGCTGTAATAATGTCCTACTCCCAAAATAAACTTCTATTTCCATTCACTGGTGTGCTTTCTGTGAAGACACTGAGAAAAAAAAAAAAAAGAGGAACTAAAATGGGTAAGACTGACACCAAAGAACTATAATTAGCTAAAACTCTTTTACAAAATTAATGGTATGTCATATCAGCAGTTTTATTGCCATGGCAATGAACACAAAGATAAATTTTAAAGTATTTTTGTATGCAGAAAATACGTATAAGGGAGGTCTTACTTCCATTTTTCCCCCTGCTATGAACAGCAGAACATACTAAAAGTTAGTAATTTTACAACTGATCTTGACTTCTTTGCACAACTCTGATGAATCCAATCAAATTAACTATTTAAAGGCCGGTGATTTGCTGCTGTCAGTGCTGGAGCTACAAACACCACGTGTAAAAAGCACCCTGTCTAGAACATGACAAACAGACACAATTTATAATGGAGTTTTATTGCAAAGCTAATGTCATCTAAAAGAAAATATAAAGAAGATGGAGACTGAAAAAGTGAAACATTTTGGATGTAAGATTTATACCTAACTCCTGTGAGAATATAAATAAAATCTCTGTGGGAAGAACTGGCTTCAGCTAGAAAAACTAAGCAATAAAGCTGGCACACACACTGCCCACAAAGACTGCAAAAGCTTGGCCTATTCCAGTCCACAAACAGGGAGAGACAGAAAGAGTGGTGTCCACTCATGGGTACCTCATGTTCAGCCATGCCAGTACCACTTTTCTGTCTCTGCTCCCAGCACTGCCCCAGCTCTCACCTGATGCACTTACTGATGCTGAGGTCCTTGTCACTCACTTGCTAAACTGATAAAAGCCATTTAAACTGCCTATTGAATAGCTTCACCTTAAAACACGTAAAGAATTTTAATTTTTAAAATTTTATCCTAACAACCACAAGGCAGATTTAAGACTAACCATTTAATTAAACAAATTAGAGCTCCGGTCATTAAAATACTGAACGCACTCCAAAATGGCAGCATGTGAGTGGTTCAGCTGAGTTCCCTGGATCTACTGATGTAATTAAAATTAAGCAACTGTTTTTTGGTCCAGATCCTAGGCAAAATGATTCCATCATGTACTTGATTCTAAAGTTCCAAAAGCAAATGCTAATCTCTGCAAAGTGAACACATTTTCATGACAGATTACACGGCCCAACTGTTTCAGAGACACACAATATGACCAAACAGAAGAATCCACCTGCTTATCTATCTAACTACATTCTCTGAGGAGAAGAGCTGTTACTCGGCCAGCTCACTGCACACATCTCACATGGGCAGGAGATGGACTATAACTTACTAAAGTTAATAGTCAGGACACATTTATCAAACTCAAAGTCCAAGATAAACCTTCTAATTCTGGCCTAATATACAGCACTGGAGAACAGCAGTGACAAAACAAAAATGTTACAAAAATGCAACTCAGCTACCTGGTAACATATTGTGAACAGGTGTGGCAATGTTAACATCCTGGAGGTGTTTCAGTGTCTCTGTGTGGAACAGTCGAAGAGTAGATCCAGATGTGAAGGCAATCCAGACTCCCACTCCAGCCACAGCCATGTGAGAGATTACCATCCCTTCTTCTTGATGGGCTTCAAAATGGTTCTGCAAGAAAAACAAGGGCTCTGTGGGGAGATGCATTCAAGGATATTACTCAACCTTTTTTACCACCTTTTCAGTGTAGGCATGGTATGTTCATCCTCTTTGACAAGGACAAAGCTTCCTCTGCCTTGCTCAGGGTATGTTCTGATAGCCACATATGATGTGTTAATTTTCCTAGGACTTTTCTTGGAAATACAGCGTCATTAGTATAGAAGGATTCTCGGCTCTTGAGCCAAGGTTCCGTCTAATGACAGAGCAACTCCAGTTTTCTGTTTTTTTAAAAATAATGCATGATAGGGGCTGGCAAGACCAAAACAGCTCAGACTTAAAAGGATTTTGTATTTAATTATATTCCTTTGGGAAAACTACCACAGCTGTACTTTTATCTATAGCAGAACTTCTACTTAATCAATAAAAAACTCCTTTTTCTTTTGTTCTTCCAGGGAGTCTTTTCATTACAGGAACAATAGAATGTAATAAAAAGTCATATTTAGATAGTGTTTAAGAATATAAACACACAAATATTTTCTCAAATACACACATAAAAATGTCACCCTTAATATTGTGGTTTGGTTTTTCATGCTTCTGACTTTCACAAGTATTAGCTATTTTGTTTTCCTGCCCTTCAAAGAATTGATTCTTCTCATTATAAAAGCCAAAATCCTCTTTCTATATGTAAGCAACACAACACTTTAAAGATAGACCTTTTTCCTTGACCTAGTGCCAGTTACAACATGGCTTGAGGAAGGAAGAAACCTCTCTCTGTATGTCTCTACTAACATGTGAGATAAAGATGTAGTAAAGTTTCCTAATCATTAACAAGAAGGAGGGATTTTTTCCCCCCTAGTTTTGTCTTGTAAGAAGACTGTCTCTGAAGTTGAGCCTTTTATTGTTATGCAGCTATCATCAGAAAGCCAGTCTGATAAGCACAAAACTTACTTAGCTAAATAAATGACTAACTGGTCCTTGGATAAAAATCCCTCACTGAGGGGTATGGAAGTAATAAGTGCTCTAATATTCATTTAACCTGTTATATACTCTTTATTACATTTGCAGATAGAATGCAGAAGTACCTGCTCCTTGTGAAATACACTTAAATTTTCCAGGCATTACAATTAAGAGTTACATTTTGGTATTTTTTTCATTAAAATTTAAATATAATAGGGTTATAGATACATTGTAGAAATTTTCCATCAAAATTCAACTAACAGGCTAAGATCAGAGACAACAAATAAACATTTAGGATTTCCACAAAGCATAACTTGTGGTATTATGTTTAGTCTTAATTTTTTTCATACTTTATAACTGCATAAATCATTATTTTCACTCAGAAATTTCTGTTTAAAGAGAATGGGAATTATTTTCTGTGTTTTTCATTTGTTAATGTTATTCTTCCAACATTCAGTTTTTAGTAAATGAACAGAATTTTCTCTTCAGTTGCCAAGCAGTGGTTCAGTTTTTGAGTGTTACTGTATTACCTTTTGATACTTTGAATAATAACACTGCAGAATGTAAGGTAAGCAACTTTGGCAGGCATATTTATATTCACTGTTTTCCTCAAACAACCACTCTTCATTTGTTAGTAAATGATACACACAATTTGAGAATCATAAAATTTATTCAACAAAAGGATTTATCCATTAAAAACATCTTTCAAAGTCAGAAAAAGCCCTTATGACTAGATTTGCTGATATTCTCATCATGTATGCTCCATTGCAAAAAATATTCTAAAAATATTTACTTTGTTTATAGACTCATATATCCCTACACTGGTGACTAACTGGCTTTTGAGAACTTCTAGGGGATAAACCCATGGCTGCTGAAGCAAACCTAACCAGCAACTTGCACTCTTTGAAATTAGAAGAAAAATTAAGAAGATGATAAAAAAAAATTTCTATGGAGTGATCTGACCACAGCTGACAACTATGTTGGTGCCACTGAAAACAACTTGCACATGCATTTTTGTCACATTCCATTTTTACCAGCCAACTCATTATACTCCCACTTAAGTCTGCCCTGCCATTCGTACAGCTGTCTGCTGGAACACACAGATCCACTTGAAGCAAAACTGTACACTGTACACTGCAAACACAACATTACACTACCTGTAGAAAGTTCTTCTCATTGAAAGGGTCTTCTAACTAGGAGCGAGAACATACCCCAAAACTGCGCCTTCTTATGCATAAATTTTTGCATAAAGGATAGTTTGACATCTGTTTCAATTACATGTCTATCTGAAAACCAGCGAGCTGGCCTTTTACTTCTATTTTTCTTTTCTTTTTATAACAAGAAATACAGATACAAAAGAACAAAGACGTCTCATTACTTCTGTTAGCAAAAGGATTGACCTTCATTTTCTTTTTCTTTTTTAGTTTTCATACCTACATTCCTCTCTATTCAAAGCCTGACTTTTTCCCCTCAGGCTCACCTGTTCTAACTGCAGCAGCACAGGAGTTGCAGAAGGCTTCATGAATGCCACAGCCCACTGCAGCTCACCAGTGTTCCAGCAGTGTGGGACACAGAAGAGCCTTTCTTTTGAGGCAGAGCTCTCTTACACCAACCTGCACTAAGAGATGAACCTCGGTTTCTCCAGCTTCAGGAGAAGGGGATAATTGGTGCCATAATCCCCAACATCAAACACATGTCTTTCACTGCTTCAAAGAAGTTACAATACAATGTTGGGCAACACACACTAATGTATGAGATTTACAGTTTTTTGTTTACTCAGTTGAACCTTTCAGTGCAACTCCTGTATAGTTAACAAAGTTTTAAAAACAAGACAAAACAGGTGAGGATAGAATGACACTCTGATGACAGAGAGACTTTATTAAATTCTCTGGCACTTTTAGAAGTTTTGAAAAAAGCGCAAATTGCCTCTCCAGAGTACAAGGAGCTCCGGGCACAGAGACCATTACTGGATGTACCCAACAGGACTACAACTAGGGTCTAGGGTCAAAACTCTTCTTCACAGAAAGAGGATCAGAGTATGTAATTAATAAATAACAGCAATTGATGCATTTCTCATGTGTGCCCTGCCAAGGATCTTGAGGCATTGTGCCAGTCTGGGGCATTGTGCCAACAAAAGACATTACCTAAAACATTCTATTACAGTAACATATCATTAGAACAAGTGAATTGAGAGGGGGGATATCAGAAGGAGGATATCCAAATCCAATACACAGAATGCCAAACCTGCTCATTTACTAATGATTATTAAATATAGAAAAAAATCTTAAATAAAAATCTCAGCAAAGCAAGGAGGCATGGAATGAGATTGTCTTCAAGGATAACGTACTTTGCACTTAGCAAATGCACACAGAGTTAAATATGAGATACCTGTGAAGCAAAGAGTGCTTTACAAGAACAAGTTTTAAAAAGTCTTGAATATGCCCATGGACTTGCACAAATATGCCTTAAAATCTTGCCAGATGCCTTTACAAATAATGTACATGATGCAGAGCACATAGTATGTATGCGTGACAGTAGCACTGAACTAGCAAGCAGTTGCATTGCAGTTTACAATGGAGTGTCTCCACATTAAGTATATGGAGATGTAAAGAAGTTCAGTAAAGAGGGAAGAGTAACAGGTGAGCTCTGTGCTTTGATTCCTGCTGATAGAGTGAGTATCATGTTTATATGAACAATCTTGAGTCAAATCATTACGACTCTCAACAAGAGACAGCGCGGGGGGAGAACAAACATTTCCTTGTTGCTGCTTCCCCTCATAGCAAAGATTCTGCTCTTCACAGTAAGGAAGAGGCAGCTCAGATGTGAAAATATTTGCTATAGACAGAGTTTTAATTGCCTCATGTATAATATTGAAATGATATTGTGAGTGAACATGGTAAGAACAACATAGCAGTTCACTTTTGGAGACATAAACCTAGGAAGTTATCAAAACAAGTCAGGTCACTAAGTAGGTAGCAAAACTGAAAACATTAGTGACCTGTTTAGTCTGGTGAAATGATGAGAAAAAGATCAGTATGTCTTAGTACCCACAAAGAAGCAGCAGGAAATTACTAGTTCACAATTCTATAAGGAAGATGACACTCTATGCTATGGGTTTCTGTGTGAAATAAGAGATGACCCTCAGCCAGACATAGAGAAAACCATCATGTTCTTGAAGAAAATAATTTATGTTGAGAAAACATAACTCATACAATTTCTTATATGTTGCTTGCTGCAGCATTTACTGTGTGTACAACAGACCTATAATACTGAGCTCTGACTACAACAGATGGCTCAGTTGAGAAATGAGGATAAACCTCCTGTGATGCTTTTATAGGAAAATCTGTAGTAACAGCTGAAAAATAAATTTCTGAGAGATATTGGTAGAGTACTCATTATTCTATGTCTCCAAACTTCTATTTTCAATACTGCAGTCCGTGACATTTTACTGTATTATGACAGAGTAAGCTTTAATCCTCAAAGTTTGTTTAACTATGGGTTTGTTCTCCTCTGCCAAAACAGCCCTGCATAGCCAAAACTGCAGCCATACCACTTGCCTTAGGGAGAGCTTTGTTACAGAATTAGGCCAAACTTGCCAAACTTACTTACAGAGATCTGGCTGTATGTATCCAGCCTCACACAGGAACAACCTGGCTGATTTCTTACCATTTTCCTAGTGAGAATCTGAGCGATTTTACCAAAATCTGTAGAAGAGCAACCATGTGTCCCAGAGACTGTGAAACTAATGAAAGTCCATTTCAAGCACCTGTTCAAATTACTCATCCAAATTCTTTCCTTAATCATACCATTCAAACTACCAACAAAACAAGCCCTAAAGTAAAGTGGGAGAATATATGTTCCAAGCATCTTATTAGATGAAACAAATCTCTCTGAAAACACAGAAAAAGACAGAGGAAATTAGGATGTTAGCTGTTTCCCTTGCAAACCCATGACAGTGACTCACAGAATCAATTGTACCAAACAGACAATTGTTGGGAGAAAACACGATCATCAAAGAAAAAAATGCAGCAACAAAGCACACAAAGAAGGAGGCTGTGAGCTCATCACGACTCCTGTTTGAAAAACTTCATGGTTGTAAACATCATGCAATTCAGTGACACTTTATTGTAGGTTGAAGGTGAGGTTGAACTCCTAATGTTTCATCAACTCTTAACTTCGGACTACTAAGAAGTTCTTTTGCTGAAAGCTGTAATTTTGACAGAAATAAGGGCTTAACATTTTCTGGAAAATGTGGTCACAAATGTTAGTTTGAACCCTTAACACTCTTCTCTCATCCTGAAAAAGCTGGCTTTTGTGTGAATATTTTTCAGAAAGTGCTCTTATGCAAATAAAATTTTTGTAGGCCACCAAGAAGCAAAACTCTGAAAAAAAATATATTATGAAACTATCACAAGGTACAAGTAACATCTAACTATACAGAGGCAGTCTCTTAGTTAAACCTCCTTCTGTAATTAACATGGAATTCCTATAGGCACCCACTTCTCTGCTGCCTTACCTCAGATTTAATTTTCAAGAAAATCTCTTGCCACAGATGCTCTATCATTTCCAAGCATCTTATGGAAACCAGTGAGTAAATGGGAGCAAGGTTTAATGAGACATCAGCAGAGAACACAACAGCAGAATTACAAACTAAGGGAGTGACATTTAAAAGATCTGAGACCACATTCAATAAAAAGCTTCCTGAATCATGATGCTTCTTAAACAGATTTTCCTCTTTAAATTTTACCACTTATACCCTGAAGCATAATAGGTGAGCAGCGCTTTTAAAAGCCTTTACCTCTATGGAATGTGTCACAGTGCTGATTATAAAAATTTGTCCACCACATGCAGCCCAGATTGTGTCCTCCATCACAAGCAGACTTCTAACAGGCAGAACCCCCAATTTAACTATCTTCTGAGGTTCCGTGTTCCATGTCCCATCTTAAAAAAAAAAAAAAAAAAAAACCAAGAAAAAAAGAAGAAAGGTTAGACACACTTTTAGCTTCCAGGGTAAATTTGTAAGGATAAAACAACATTGAGGGGAAAACTCAAACTTAAGTACTCATATATTTGTCAACAGAGCAAATTTCATGAAGATTAAATGATAATTCAGGAATGCCACATTGCTGTTCTGATACAACTGCTTTCCTTTCCAGAGGAAATACATGGCTGACACAATTGTCTCCAACTCATAGGGAGCTCATGACCAACTTACTTCAAGATGAATCAATTCCTAACGAGGACAGAATCATCTTTCATGTGCAAAGTAGTCAGGAAGATTTTTACTGTAGGCTCTAATGAGTGCAGATCACTCTCTAAGAGCATTTTAATGGAATGGACCTTCCCATTACTACTAGCTGCTTCATTTAAGACAGAAACTAAAACAAAAGAAATTAAAATTTGGTCTTGTGCCATATTTTCACTTTTCTTACTTTTCCCACTAATTACAAAACCCACAGTGTTTTCTTTGGACTGCATTTAGCAGATCAAAATTAAATTATGTGTTGTATGTGGCACAATCAGTTATTCAGTGAGGTTTTGGTAAGAACTGCATGCTTCCACCTACTTCTATGGTCACTCTCAATTGCCACCTCTTTGAAACAAGAACTAGCAGATTATTTACCCCAAATTTAAGAATCAGCAACATGAGTTTCTTGACACAGTTGTAGCTTTATATTTTATACATACAAATTGACACACAAAATATGTCAATAATAATTTTCATGTTTTCATATTAGTTTAGATATTATAAGTGCTCATTGAATATCATCTCAAAGAGGACATTTCCATACATTATTATTTATTAATAATATAAAAATCTGTTAAAAGTAACTGGGTTTTACACTGAGATAAAATATTTCAAATAGCACCATTGCTTCATTGAAAAGCCTTCTTCCTGCCCAAGCTGCAGAAAAGTTGTCTACTTTTCTGACACTGGTTTCACATCAGTAGCCACTTAAATTTTGATTGACAAGACCAAAATAAACACATCTTTAGGCAAGTACTTAAGAACAATTTTTTTTCTCTTCACTCCTGAAAACAAGTGCATCTTCTATTATTTGCTTAGAGACTGGGGGTACAAAATTTCCTACTTCACCAATAACAGTAGCAACAACAATAATGAGAAGCCTCAGTTCAGGAGTACTTCTCAAAATTTCTGTCATCTGTGTGATACAACCTTCGCTGAGTCATTCTCAGGATGTGGCTCTGTTCTGAAAGCATCTTTGTAGAAGTGACATTTAGTTTCAGGCTGTCAAAATAATTTTCATTATTTTAGTTTGCATTGAGAAGAGTGCTTCCAGTTATAAGCCTGCAAACTCTCCCAGCAATGTCAGAGTCACTGTGTTCTCTATGACTCATGTACTATTAGTAGCAAACAAACTTCTGGAAAAGTTTCCATTCTTTAGCAACCACATTATCCACAAATTAAATTCTAAACTGGAGGTTGCCCATACCCTATGATTGATGTAACCATTCTAGGCAGTGCAAAGCCTTCAGAGAGTGAAGCTGCACACGTGCCACAACTTTCACTGTGCAAGGGATGCTGAAACCCAGCATAATTCTGATACACTGTTCCTGTCTTTTCTGAAGGATAAGGACTGTGAGTTTGGGCAAGGAGCAGATAAGCTGAGCAAAAAGCTATCTTTCCTAGTTATAATTTCACACTGAAAAAAACTTTACTATAAAACAAAAAGTTCATGTAACTTGACAACTCTTTCTCTTAAATACATTCAAACTATACATTAATTCTATATAAAGCATAGGTGATACTAAAACAACAGGAAAATAAGGATTTTCAATTGCGGACTCATTTACATTTTGCTTAAATTAAATTTCAAACAGTTAATGTGTTTCTTTTTTTAAAAAATCTTGATCTTTATGCCCTGAAGTTCCATGTAACTCCTCAGATGACTAAGCATTAAGCCTTATTAATAATTTTGATCAATGTAAGAAGGTGATTTCAATACTATCAATGTCATAAATACCAAATGAGTAATGAGTATCTGATTCAACATATATGCCTAAAAACCCTCAGTTCTCACAAAACCATTTTCTGCTGGTGTGTGTGTGTTAACACAGTACTTGACAATTCAGTTTAAAAGTTCTGTAGGATTTGACATACGAAGAAGGTGAGATAGAGGCCTCATGTCTTTCATCTTACCATAGTTTCATGAAAAAAACCCCTGAAATCCCACTTGATGTATCAGCCCAGGAAAAATCCAAAGCTAACACTCTATACTATGACCCTAGTGATAGGCTATTCTCTGGTGCTTTTTTATTTTTCCTGCAAATATTGCTGTCTTCCAGATCAGACAGCATCTGAGACAGATGAGGGGAAAAAAGGGTAGGGGGACACTCTCTGGTCTAGTAATTAGAGCAGTATTCAAAGGATGTGTCAGCTGTGTTCTGGACCCTGCCTCAGTGAATGATTAATTAATTATACAAAGTGGAATGGCACCAGGAGGACAAATTAAGCCCTGTGCATCTCTCTCCTCTCATTTTGCAGCAGCCAGGGAAATCTCTTGAGAGTGGAAAGCATGGGTAAAAAACCACTCAAGCAAGGCAAGGGATTAAGCCTGATAATCCGACATACTTCTGTAAATGCTTTAACCACAGGCTGCTGGCTAAAAGTAAGATCACAACTTCTTTTTGCTGATGAAGAATTTTATCACCCATCTCCAAAATTACTTAGCAAGTCTGTGTCTAGCTCACAAGTGGTTTAAGACTATAAAACTACACTTTGAAGAAAACATAATGCTCACCCTGCAGATCTCAGCAGACCCTGTTCCATACCTGCCTGCACAGACTTTATGTTTGACACTGGCTGTTTCATGTTATCTGTCTGATCCAGTGTCCATTGCTTCTAAAATCTAAGGGAAAAGAAGCATTATCTCTATCTGACTTGTGTAAACACCTGCAGATTCAAGACATGCTTATGTAAGGACTTTCAACAACTGGCACTATTCAGGTACTTAAAATTAGTCACAGCACCTGCAAAAAAGATAAGGAACAGCTTTGTTTGATGCTATAAAATCTTTTTGCTAGTAACTGACTAAAATAAGTTTATTTTTTCCTGGCAAAAGAGAAAAGAAGCAAGCCAAGAAAAAACTTTTGCCAACAGAATCTCAAGGCATACTATATGAATTGCAGGTACAGCTGTTTGCAGGAAAGAGATGTGTCTACAAAATCTGAGAACAGGCTCAAAGATAGAAATGAATCCAGGGGCTTCTGGAAATTAGATGTCATATATTTGTGTTGCATATAAGATGTCTGATATTTGCATATTAGATAAGTATTTAAAAAAATAGAAGACAGATTTTATACTAATAGATCTGTGTTATATCACTGTGTTATGCCACTTTTTTTAGTACTCTTTGTAAGTTATATTTCTCCAGAAGTTACATGCCATAGTTTATATAACAGTGTTGAACAGTATCTTGCAATGCATATATCATGTTTAGCTGTATCAAAGTAAGGTATCTCATGCATATAAAATATTTCTAAGACTTTAATGTAAAAGGACATTATTTCTATTAGTCTTATGATTTTTATGAATTTGAAAAATTAGTTATCCTTCTATTCACTCAAATTTAATTAGATAGGACAAGTTTTAAAATTATGTCCATTTTATAGGAAAAGATTTAAAACAAAGTTCATTTTATCTTTTTGTGGTTTGTTTCCACAAAACCCAATGAAGGAAAGTAATAGTATTTTACAATAATTTATAAGAATAGGCTTGATATTATTAATTTATAAATATTTTAAATATTTAGTAGTTTTAATAATTGTAATTAGGTGGTGCACTTAGCTCTTCATATGAGATAACCTATTAACATATAGTTTATTTCCTCAGAAAGTCTTTTCAAAGTTTGTAGTAGTCTTCCCTTCCTTTATGCTTTCAGTCAAGCTGAACCAAGCAGGCGTTTTTGTTGACAGCTTCCTCTCTTTCTTAGCAGCACTATTGATGGTTTCACAACAGAGCTGCCAACACAGCCTTGGGAACAGTAGTTCTTGGTTAATTAGTGCAGTGGAGCACAAACATTTTTTCCATCACATGGTATGTAGACCAGCACTGTGGAGGAGTAAAATGGTACCTACAGAATTCAAAAGTTTAGCACATTCCTTACCATTTGAAAATAAGATGAGACACTCAGGCCTGCTCTTCTAAACAATGTGTAACTAGAAATGTCCTATACTGTGCATGCATACTCATTTTTCCCATATGCATCAAATTCTTCAAGCTAAACAGCTGACAGAGCTCTTTCAAGAGTTATACAGGGTGGTGCTGGAGGTCCCAGCATGAGATACACAAAAAGACTGAAAGCAATGTCAACATATTTCTGCTAATGAGTATTATGTGACACTGCAAAAAAAACAACAGTATTTTATCTCTTTCAGTATCACTGCTCTAGTCCCTCCCCAACAACTTAATACCACAGCTTATTTTTCACAGCAGTACCTCTCACAATGTCTACTTGAAGTGGCAATCACATGCCAGAAATTCACTCTTCAGACAAGCTAGAGCAGTACATGGATCCACTCAAGCTCTGACTTGGACATCAGTGTTTTACATTCCATATATTCTTCCTTTCCTCAATTTGTCAGAGGACACAAGGGCCTTACCAAATCCATCAAGGTACCTCACCAGTCAAATGACTTGCTACTCCTTCACTTTTAACTGTCTCCCCTTACCCTTGTGTTTCCTTTCATTTTTCACAATTTTCCTTGATATCAATCCTCTGAAAATGCTCACTTGATTAGTGCCACAAGGCCTCTTTAGACAGGTAAGTAATTAAAATTTCTGACCAACTTCAGAGCTCCCTATGTTCTTACCAGTGCAGTTTCTTCTGCTCTGTGCATGGCCAAAATTGTCTCAGCTATTATTTCAACTGACCAAATTCTAACTGAACTATTAAAATATTAATTCTTGACTTTCTGTCACAATAATTCAAGTTTTTATTTTCTTTTTCCTGTTTCTCTCCTGTACTCTTCACAGGACTTTATGAAAAGGAAATGTATATCAGTGTCTAGAAGAAAGGAAGTAGCTGGAACTGACTACAGCATAACAGGAACACTACACCTATATTATATAAAGATTGTGATTTCCCTTTCCTAAGATACTTTTGTGAATGGAAGTCAAACACACACTGACCTTTTCTGCTATTACATCACTCAGAAAACACATCTGCTGGGCTGTCTGCAATCATCACAAAGGGGTTTTGTAATGTTTTTTCAACAAAGACAATACAACACACTTTTTCCTTAACCTCTTTCAAGCATGTTTTGCATGGAAATATTAACTCAGTCAGAGGCAAACAGTAAATGCAGAACTTTTCAGAATCATAACTGTGCAAAAGTTCACAGACCTGTAAATTGTCAACAAACAAGGTGTCAGAAATTGTGCAATCTACATCACTCCCATTCCTATATAGAACAGCATTTAATTCACTAGCTGTCTCACAGCTCCCAAAGCAAGTCTTCTCACACACATAAAATTAAGGATTAGTGAGGATAATTACCAGAGGCAACTATTTTTACAATCAACATATTAGCTGACCCACACCCTAGTGTTCTGTGATTTTCACAAATCACCATGTTAGCTCACATTAAAAAGCCAAATAGATTTTACAGTATCAGCACCTCAAGACTTTGCTTTTAATTTATACACAAATATATTAAAGTATGTATTTTTAAGTACTAAAATGCTAAAAAAGTAGTTAAGTTTTTTACCTCATATGTGAAAATTAATGGATACAGAGGTGTCTCAGTAAAATATGACTACCCTCCATAAAGGAAGTTGTGCACCTCCTACTTCCCACTAACATGGCACTTGTTTCTTGGTTCACTGTACAGACTTCTCAGTTTCCACTTTTTGCTACTTCAAGACAAGACTTTCTGCAGCCAGAGCTGGATGCTGTTGATCTGAAAAAGCTCTCTAGTGATGAAAGTCAGAAGAAAGCACTTGCTGTTTGTAAACAAACAATATGCACTGACCCCTCTGAGAACAACTGGAGAAATTAGAGCTATTTGGGTCCTGCAAACCAAATGACAAGTCATGGGTCTCTGACTACACAGAGTAACTTCAGTGACTGAACTGATCCACACAATTTCTGCCCAGGAAGGAAGACAAAAGGAGCCCAAAAGTATCACAGCTTGTGAGGTAGATTTTCATCCTAGAAGAAAGATTGTCCTTTCTCATTCATGGAATCCTGCAACAGGCTACACAACCATTTTTCCTGTGCATCTCAGAGCATTTGTCCTTCTCAGGTTTCAAATCAAGATGTAATGGAGTGGGGTATATTTCACATTCACTTTTAAATCTTTACTTAATCTCCTTTACAATGACAGACCAGAACCCAAGCTAAGTGCATGGCTGAAAAGTAGCCCCTTCTGCAGAACAGAAGGCAACCCTGATGAATTGCACAAAGCTCCTCAGAGGTTGCATTCCCCCTCCCTCCCATTTCACTGCTTGGATTCCTTTGTTTGGTAAATAGGTCAGTGCTCATAAAAACACCCCTCCAGGGCTGACTGCCTCACATAGCCACAGCAGCCAACTATAAGGAAGACAGACACTAACATGGCAGCAGCTGAATCACACAACTTCCATGGGGCATGGAGAACTGAAATAAGCCACACTGACCAAGCAATACAGAGAAGGACTACAAGATTAACTGACAAGAGTCTGAAAAATGTTATTATTTCCCATCTCAAAGTTCCAGTGATCATGGCTCAGACTTTGACAGGCTTTGTGAACATCTCACTGCCCAAAACCAGTGTCTTCAGAAGAAGATGAACACGGGATGCTATGATCCTGGTCAATGCATCATCATAACCAGACTGTAATGCAGTCTGGTTAACAGCTCTGCCCCATCTTTAACATTCTTTGTAGATATGCAACCCATGAATCCTTTCTTAGCTCTACTGCCAAGGATGTCATTTATGTTTTTGAAGTGGTCTTTTCTGGAAGAAGTTGAGTGATAGTAATTGCAGTCTTAAAACAGTTTAAATACACCAACATGTTTCAGAGAATTTGACAGATTCACTTTAATACCCCTCCCAGGTATGTAGAGAAACTGAAATACCAGAAATATTATGAATCTAGGATCAAGACCTCAATCCTGTGCCTCAAAAGTAAAGAAAAAAAATGCTATTCAGTGGTAAAAAAAAATGTTTGGCTTCAGATCAGAGACAACAGCTCAACAGGAAACCTACTGGGTTGAAGATGACAAGCGCACAAAGGAAGTCTCTTTCCCAACACTTTTTCCCAGATCCTTTGTTGCTTGGGAAAAAAAAAAAAAGAAAGCATCCTGTACCTTTCCCAAACAAAGTCTTTATATGAGCTAACAGTGGACATATAATTTGTTCCAAGATTACAGACACTAAGTTTGATTCCTCAGTTAGAAGCTGGCTGGATTTAGTAGCCATGATACAGTGCCACACAAATGCAGCTGAACTGTTCACAGGATCCACCACATTGGAGAAGCATGACAACCATCATTACTGCAGCTCACACAAATAAAGCACATCTCTGCTGGCTCTGAACTTTGCAAGGTTATGAGTCTCTGTACTAACACTTCACTTAAAACATTAAGGTTTCAAACCTTGAGCAGAGCCTCACAGATTTTGAACTGAATCACTAGATATATATGCAATACTGCAGGGAAGTTACTGAGATGTTCTAGAAGCACCTAAACCAACTCTGGAAAAGACAGCTGTGGTTCAGGAGAATTGCCAGTGATTCTCCTTTATCCAAATTATTTTAGTCAATTATTTAGCTGAAATAAAACAACCATCTGTGATGCTAATAGAAAAATGAGGTCTACCTTGAAATACATGGGACTTATCCCATCTGTACAGTAAAAATGGGGTTGTCAATTTAAATGAGGTATACAGAAAACTCTACCAACAGGGGATTTCTGTGTTTCAAAACCACCAGTACTAGGTAGTTAGTGAAATAAGCACTGTGCTGTGTATGTGCTGTTAGCACATAAATTTCTGGACTCTTGCAACACTGAAGACTTCAGGGTTTAAACTAAGAGGGAAAATCAATTGTCACATGTGTGGTGAAAGTGGAAACAGTATCTAAGTTCCTGCTATCCTTCAAAAAGAGACAACAAGTCTCTTCAGCCATACCGGAAAAAGTAGTAATCCTAGTTCAGCAGTTTTACAAAGGATTTTCAGAAAATATATTAGTGGAAAATCACTTTTGCCAAAATACACTGACATGTGAGTTCCTCAGGATGCCATCAAATCATATCACTATGCAGCATTACCTTCTGCTTTTGTGTAGATTGAGATGTTTCCATTTACCAAGCCAGCAAACAAGTACTGAGACCTATATGTTAGGCTCATAACAGTTGATTTTTCAGGAGTGAAGAAGTGTTGAAGTCGAATTTTCTTTGAGCCTTGGCAACTTTTGTAAATAGAAATGCTATAGAAAGAAACAAGAAGAAACAATCCTGTGAATTTATGCTTTACATAGTTCCTGTTAGAATATGCAAAAGAGAAGTTTAGAATAAAATATTGGGGGAAAGAGGATTTTCTTCTTCAATTCTTGACACCCCAGAATGTCTGCATAGACAACTTGCAATTATTTAACATTGACATATGACAACACATTCATATTATCCTGTCTGCAGAACAGTTATTCCAAAAAGAGACATAATAAAAATTCTGCTCAAAGTCCTTATTATGAGTCTATCTAAAACTTTTATTAGTTAAAAAAAATAATTCTATTATGTGGAGAACTAGGGAGAAGAAAAGAAAAACTCACTACGAGATATCACACGTAAAATTTCCATAATTCCTACTGATTGTTACAATGGGTATGCTAAGAATATTATTAAGGCTGGAATTAAATTACTGATTTCTAGAAACAACATTTTCCTTGGAGAATTTTGTTCTCCTTCATTTATACTGGTTACAAACACCCTCAAAAATCACATGTAGTTACACACTTATGCCCTCAACTAATTATTGACAAGATCTGTTTGCTAACTGACCTATAAGTTTAGAACTTGTAGCCTTGTTCTCCAACACAAGTCCAGTGACGGCTCAGTAGGCCATAGTGCAAAGAGAGCACCGTAATTCATGCCATTATTTTTTCACGTGACAAATAATATGACATGTCAGAAGATTAATGGATTCCTCTTTACCATTCTGAAAATTTTCCAATACCTGAAGATTACATTATAATGTTACAAAAGTAGTATTTCTATTTTTCAAATGTGATAAACTAATCCTCTTTTATCAAAAAGATGCCCTGCTTTAATTTCAAGTAACACACAGTTTAATTTTAAATAATATAGAGTTCCTTGGTTTAAGTGGAAAGGATACCTTGAGGTCACTGGGATAACACTTGGACACTTTTTTCAAAAGTAAACATTTTCCTAGAAGTATCTCACAATTTTGCTGTAGAATAGTAAACTTAATCAATAAATTATAAGCATAACATCAAAACCAAGAATCACCTTCCCTCTTCCATGCCAAGGCAAATAGTAGGCACATTAGATGTTTTTGCAAGAACATTTTCAGAGTCTGGAGCTTTGTTTTGCTCTTTCAGCTTCTCCTCCTCTGGTATGTAGACCATGCAGAGAATCCGTGATTCCACATTGAAGCACTCAATAACCTTGGGGCTGGAGCTTTGAAATGAGACTATTGCAATCTGGCCCATCTGATTAGTACAACTGCCAATCTGAAATGAAAAAAGGAAAATAAAATATAAAAAAACCTCCAACAGACCAGGACTGATACCTGTCTCCTGGAAGATCAGCATGTACAAGAAGGAATGACTGGAATGTTAACTGAAGACTGCATCTCAAGTTTTATGTGTGAATATGAATTTTCATGCATAAAGACATAAGAGAATTATTCAGTACAAATATAAGATATGTCAAAACATTATATATATAAACTTGCCTTCTACACTCACAAAAAATTATGCTTTTAAAGCAGGAATAATAGTATGGCCTATTCTGATACACGATTCAAATGCTTATACAGTAATTTCACGAATACAAGCTGCACCATTTCGACTAAAATTTTGCTCCCACACTGGAAATGCAGCTTACATTCAGGAGCGGCTAATATGTGAATAATTTTCTGACATTTACAACCCTGGAAGTTCCAGCCAGGGTGCCGAGCCGAGCACCTGCCAGTAAAACCCAGGATTTCGCGATTGTTACAAATTGGTTACTGTGTTGCACGGCGGGTGGGGCCAGCTCAGTGCCGGCAGCGCGGAGGGGAGGAGGGAGGCAGGGGAGCTCCCTCCTTCAGACAGGGGAGAGGCGAGGGGCTCCGTGCTGCCATCCCCGCGGCCCGTGCCCCTCCTGCCTTCGCTGCTGCGGGTGCCAGCGGGCTCCATCCCTGCCTGCCACCACGGGGCAGCGCCGGGCCGGGGTGAGCGAGCCCAGTAGCAGCAGTGGCTGGCCCCGAGCAGCCCTGCCAAGCGGCCCCACCAAGCTGGGCCACCTGGCCCCGTCAGCAGCCCCGAGCAGGCCGAGCCTGCACAGCCCCGAGCCGAGCCAGTAAACCCCACCATGCCACGATTCTGTTACTATTTAGCAACTTTGTTGCACGCGGGTCCTCACTGCGAATGACAGAGCAGCTTACAAGCAGGTGCGGCTTATCTATGGACAAAGAACGAAATGTTTGCCAACACCCGGAGATGCGGCTTATAGTCCGTGCGGCTTGTAATTGTGAAATTACTGTACATTGAATAATGCAATTACTGTAAATATCTGTGTAACATGCTATTTTAATAACTGGTGTTCTAAATTGTCTCAGGTTCTTTTAAGACAGGTAAAATAGCTGAAGCCTGTCCTTTGCACAGGTAACAGGCCTAGAAAGAAATGTTCTGTCCCAAAAGAAAGAGTCTTGTACACTTGCTGATACAGAAACCTGAATTTCTCCCTGACCCAGCACTAAGTATAACCAACATGTCCATAAACTTATGCCTTTTAGGGATCAGGGAGAAGTAAAAAAAACCAAAAACAAACCAACAAACAAACCTACCCAAGCAAGCACAGTACATGTTTTTGTATAATAACTCTTTCTGTTTATATGAAATAGAATAGGAAAGAGAAAGAAAGAATATTTTGTAGCAGTAGAAAGATTTAATTTGCATGTTTTTGCAATGACTGTTTACAAATGGCAAAGACAAAAGGAAATTATATGGGCTGCCTTGAAAACAACAACTAAGAAAAGCTATTTCTAACTTTTAATTCACAGTTTCAGTGTTGCAGTAACAAGAAAAGCTCCTGAAATCATTAGCTTGCCTTTTTTTTCAAGAACAGCTTCTATCCACCTCTGCAGGAATATCTGCATATCTGGGGTCATAATATGCAGACTAAGTTTTTTTCCCATGCAGATTTAAACAGATTATTTTTGGCTAAACCATTCTTAAAATATGACAACAGACAGTAGGACAGTGTAAGCTCGTACGGGTTTTAGCAGCAATTGTTACAAATTAGCACATAACTCCCTTCTGAATATGCTCAGCACTTTGGAATTCATTCTGTGCTGCACAAATCACACACAGTTAACTACAGAGACCAGCAAGATCACATGGACAAATTAGTAGCTAACCTTTTATCTTTAAACAAATAAACAAAGAGGAAAAAGTCAACCCAACATTTCTTTCATATTTACACATTGCCAAGAGTCACAAAATGCAATGGAAAGAAACAGGAGACAACCACTTACAGGTTTTAAAGATTACACTTACCCAAAGAAAACCATGTTCCACAGCACAGGAATCTGACTCTGTTTCTCCTGCAAGGTATGGCTCAGGATTATAAGCAGCACATTCAATCTGCAAAGAGAGGAAAAGGGAGCAGTTAGCACATTAAAAAAAATATGCCTGTTTCTGTCTATTTTCATTTGTAATTAACTAAAGCATTTAAAGATATCAAAGACTCTCATAAGGCAAGGATGTTCATCCAGTTTCTCATGGGCAGGGTCAGCTGCACAGACACTGTTCTTGACACATTCCTTATCGACCCCTACAGACCTTTAAGGTTGAAGACTATAAATTCTATTTTGCTGATCTGCTCAAAAGCTTCATGACTTTTAAGTTTTTTCATGTCCCCAACATGACACCATCCCTGATGTAATCACTAGCCTGTTACCTCTCATCTCAGACACCAGGTAATTCTCCTTCTCTGCAGTGTCCTTTTACGTGTAAGGCTGATATATGTAATGACCCTGCATGAGACACCTCTTCCTTAGGCTAAATTAACATTATCACTTAATTACCATATAATTTTTTTAAACAATTGCTTTATCAAATTGCTGTTTTTAAACTTATTATTGCCACTTCTTCAACTGACATTTCTCCAGCAGATGTATCAGCCACATGTGTATACTTGAGAGTGAAGAGTTTTCTCGCCTCAACACACTATTCTAGCAGAGCTGGTAGCAGTACAACACCATTGTTACCTCTTCAGAATCCTGTTTCTACACATCTCATTCATTAGTTCTCTTTGTAACAATATTATATTCCTAACCAATCTTTACCTTGGTGGTCAGTATTAAAAATTACTTGAACAGACCAACTAAAACACCTCTTCAATCTGGATTTATAAAGCTCCTAATTTCTCCCTGAGCATAGTATCTGTCTGTCCTGCTGTCATCCTTTTCATTTTTCTTTCCCCTCCCCTCAATTATTTCTCCAGCTGCCTTAGTCCTTTTGAATGCTAATATTATCATTCTTCAGACTTCAATCTTATATCATCATGTTACTGTCAGTAAACTAATAACAACTCATGATTTTATCATGTAGGCTATTAAAAAAAAATCTGAAAGCAACATCAGACTCAAGGTCTATATTTAAGTCCATCCCAACTCCAAAGATCATTCAATCATCAAGGATCTGAAAAAAACCATTCTTATGACCAATCATGGATTTCTAATTTCCTTAATGTCCACAGCAGTTTCCTAAAGCTTATATAAACACTTCAAAATATATAAAAGCAATTCATAACTGTGTAGAGAATAACAAGTTTTCTAATGAGGTGTGATATTACATTTTTACACAAGATTCTGTATAATTCAAACTAATGTTCTCTTGGACATCAATGTCCTTCTGATTATATTGTACACATCTCAGTTAGTATTAACTTAGACTACTCAGTTAGTATTAACTCCCCATAGCCTGGCAACATCATCTCTCAACAGTGAACAATAGACAAAAAACAGAAACAAAACAAAAACAAAACAAGCCAGCAAAAGTTAAGAGTTCTAAATTCAAAGTTTACTTAATTTTACAAAGTGTAAAGAATTTTACAAATCTCCTTGAAGTCAGCAGGCATTACAAAGTGATTTGCTTTAGCAGAAAAAACATTATTAATTCAGCAAAGCAATTCACTATATACAGAAAATCAATTGAAATCACTAGACTATAAAAAGAGAAGAAAAAAAGAGCTATCCATGCCTGTCTTAGCATGTCTCATTTAGTACATGCTGAAGCTATCCACTTGTGGTGATTTACAGTAGCTGTGACAATGAAATATATCACTAGTGAAAAATGAGACAGTCTGCGTGTTGGATATTTCCCAGGCTCCTTGTTACACCTCTGTGTCCCTTTGCATCTTAGTCAAAAGTCATGGGAAAATCAGAGAGTTTCAGTAAACTTTCACTGCTCTGAAAAGCAGTATCATAGCAATAGATTGTCTTAGCTCCATTACACATTTACACTGCATTTTGAACCACCAATTATTTTCCCCCCAACATCCAGGCTTGTATACTCACACTTGAAGTGAAGCTGTCAGCTGAGCTTCCCTCCTGTGTAGGCTGATCTAGCACTGAGGGCCTGTAGACTCACCCCTTTAAGCAGCACCCATGCTATGACATTAACTTAATTTTGGGATTCTATCCAAACACACACAATTTTATTTCCATTTCTCTTTTTGCACAGGACTTACTGACTGATGTTCAATAAGAAATCCTGTTGATACACAGGAAAAACAGCACCCTTCCATCTATTGGTTTGGTATTGTACTGATTTTCACCATTAAAGTCAGTGGTCAATAAGGCTTCAAAGTGACACACTGCTTTAGGAAATGAACAATTAAGACAATTTCTATATCATTGTTCAGAATATGACATTTTACATAAGATTCCATGAAACATAACTAAAGAAAAAAAAATATTTAAAAATATTGTTCTCTGTGCACTAATAAAAATAAGAAATTTGAGGAGGATTTAACATAGTTACACCAAAAGTGGACAGTTTTCATTGAGATCAGATTCTTGGTCTTTGTAAGCTTTAGGTTACTTCTAAACCCCAAACACACATTTGGAAATCCCAAGATGAATTAAAAATTCCCATCAGTTCTGTTTACACTGAGTTATTCACTTACATATGAAGTGAATGTCCTACTAGGTAAAAATAAACATTATGCTCCTTGCCTCAAAGATTGCAGCATTTTGCATTCTTGTGACTCTTCTGGACCTTTAGTTGCTAATGGTCTTAAAGCAGGGTAGCTGCTCAAAAGAACTAACAGATGTGAACTAGTAGATGCATTTACAATATGGAATTCTTTAGAAATTATATCATGTAAGAAAACCTAACTGCAATATCATATCAAAATTCCATTCACCTTAAACTCCTGTTGCTTGGCCATCATTACTGGCATGTGTCTAACAAGGAGAGGATGTTTCTCCTTTTTTATTTGATTCCCATCATCTTCTATGCAGAACCAACCTAACAGGTTATCCTCCGCTGTAATGGAAAGAACAAACAATAAACACTCCACAATCCTTTCACTGAATAATCACTTCCACCTCTCCATAGGAACAGAAAAGAATTCTGTCAGGACTAGTCAATACAGATCAGGCTGCTCTTATGCCGTAGATACATAAATGACAACATAAAACTGTGAACAAAGATTCAATTGAGTAGATTACAGTAATTTCACGCGTGTAAGGCACACCCTTTTGACTAAAATTTTGGTCCAAACCCAGAAGTGCACCTCATACCCCAGAGCGCCTGATATATGTTCGGAAGTTGGCAAGTTCGGAAATTTGCCAACCCAGAAGTGCAAGCTGTGAGCTGAGCCGCGAGGCGGGGCAGCCTTGTGGGAGCGCTGAGCCGCGCCACGGGAGCCCAGCTGCTCCAGCCGCGCCAGCCGGCACTGTGGGCGGGCGGGAGTGCCGGGGCCCGCAGCACAGCGAGGGCGCCTGGGGCTGCGTTTAAAGGCTACGCCAATCTGTGAAAAATGTTTGCAAATTGAGCACCTGCCAGTAAACCCCGCAATCGCGTGATTCCATTATTAATTTGTTACTTTGTTGCGTGTGGATCCTCGCTGCAAAAAAAAGTGCGCCTTATAGCCCGGTGCACCTTATATATGGACAAAGTTCGGAAATTTGCCGATTCCCAGAGGTGTGCCTTATACTCGTGAAATTACTGTACATACATATTGATAATGCAAAAAAGAACACCTTACATTAGCAAAATGTTAAGGGTCGTCTCTTAATGATCTTGTTAACTGAAAGAGGAAAAGACTCATGAAACCTCTCAGACTCCAGGAAATCTAGAAATTCGGTTGAACAGCATTTTTCTGCCTGTTTAAGTAACATCCGTATCAACTGATAGTTATCATAATTACAAGGATCCTCCTCCTGGAATGATGGAAACATCCATTCTCTCTTTTTTTGTTTTGTTTCTTTGCTTGTCTTCTGAGAGACTTCACAAAAGCACTCTATTTCGACCATGTGCTGGTGAAACATGCTTTCAAGTAAGTTAATAATTCTCAACTTCGGCATGGAAAAGTCCAAGTATCTTTGGAAACCTATCCCCCTGTGCAAACACAGGAGACTAACAGCATCACAGGACTTAGAGATTATTTGTGTTGATTTAGATGCAACAATTAGTAATGAATACCAGACTTTGTTAAAATACTGTCAAAAATATATTCCTTCATAATGAGTGCCTTGTTTTATCTATAATGTTATTAGTTTGTAGTGATACACAATCACCACTATTTACTGTATTGCAATTTTTAACATCTACAAATTTTCACCAAAAAGGAAAATCATTCTCCAAAAATAAAAATAAATAAATGACACTGTACATTGAGAGCTATTTTAACTTGTTAGGCAATTTGAATAACTAGGAATTACCAAGAGCGAGTTTAGCCATTTGTAAATTGTTGATCCAAGACTGTTTGATTGCAGGGGTAAATGTATTGAACACAGCTGTAAAGAAAGTTGGCCGCCCAGACCTGCAATACAGAAGAGGAAAAAAAAAAGCCACTATAAACACATTGGCTATGAATATAGAATATAACCATGAGTAAAAATGTTGATCAAGATGAAATTTCATTATTTTATAGTACTTAGAAAAGACTCAGCTCTGATTTAAGTGTGCAGGACATGATATGCCACATGTCCGTCTTCCTGTACTTTACATGAAATGTTATGAGAGCAACGGGTGAAGGAATACAACAGTGACTGTTCCCTATTAGTTGTCCCTGCCATGGTTTCTCTCTTGCTTCTTGCATCCAGAACACTGGGCTGAGAAACAGGAGAAAAGTTACAGTGCTCTCTGGAACATTTCAGCTTCCAGCATTATGGCATAAGAGCAAAAGTCAGGGGCTTACCATGGAGATAGAAGGGAGGGAAGAGCTATAGATTCCCAAATCCTCCCTTGTACATCTATACCTAATACATAAACCAATTTAGAAAGTTTTGTAATCAAGATTTCTACTGACTTGTCCTGTTTCCCTGGGAGTTGCAGCTGAATTCTACAGCGATCTGCCGCTCTGATTTCATCTTCTTTTTTCAAAATCAGTTTTTGTAAACCTGAGGTCCAGTCATGAGCGACAGATTGGTTTAAGTTCTGAAAAATTAAAAAAAACCCTAAAATTCAACACCAGCCTACCAGCCTGTTGCAAACAAGATAACAAGGTGATTTCTGCATATGACAAACAACGACACATGGGCTTCAATCAAACCACGTTTCTATCATGGAAAATATAGCCATATTTGTAAACACAGATCAGAAATATCTATAAAATATTTTCTAATGTATGTCATCTGAACATTTAATCTCACATTGCTCAGTTTGATGACGCATAAATGACATTCCCAAGCATTTGTCAAATTAAAAATAGAAATTTGTATCAGGTGTATGCATAAGTCTTTTACTTTATTCCAGCATCACAAATTCTGCTACTAAAGAAAGTCTTTTGAAAACATCCACAAATCATACTGAAAATATATGCTCTCGTTCAAATCTTTGAGTCCAAATATTTACAGACCCATCATGAAAGATGTGTGGTCTAAATCTGTTTAAGATACTGAAACAATAGCTCACTGCAAGGTGAGTGTTCCTTTGCAGAGAGTAAAAGCTCACCTGAATGATACAAAGCATCAAGACTAACAAATACACAGAAGTACACACACTTTTCACCATCAGAATTCTATGGCAACTTAAGTATTTTTTCAAAAATAAAGAAGCCGACCTCATTCCTCAACTAAATTCTTGCAATGGTCTTACACACATCTGCCAGGAAACAATGACTGAATTTTAAGTTTTCAAAGAGTAGTTGGCTCTGACTGTCAGCACAGACAGAAAGGTTTTTTATATGTGATGGTTGAATGTCTTATGGTATATCTGTGCCATACATATTCCCAATTATGCAGATGAAATTCACCTTCTAACACTTTGTCCAAAGCACTCTTTCCATAGAGTACATATTTTCACAAAATATTCAGAGTACATATTTTCACAGAATTCTATGGTTTATTTAATACCTTCACTCTGAAGCCAAGATATGTCAAGAGAAACGCAGCTTTCATATATTCAAACATATACACACATTTGAAACCTGTGGTGGCAAGTAGGAGTTAAAAATTACATGTAACCACATATAAAAAAACAAGGAAAAAAAAGTAACAGTTTGAAGTCTCAAGATGTTTGGTGTAAGATACTATATTTGTTTGCCAGAGTATAAGCTAAATCAAAGGGATGTGAACAAAGCTAAAGTAATATACTTTTTACATTTTTCTGAAAATCCTTTTATATTTTTGTTATTTATACTCAGTTTTAAGTACAGTTTCCCCCAAAAGCCAGGATTATGAGCTTGGATGGGGATCAAGAGCTTCCTCCAAACAACCATCCTCCTACTACCATGCCTGACTGCAAGAATCCAATTTCTTAACATCAAAATGTGATTGTGTTTCTATGTAAGCTTATCAGTTACTGAACAAATGCAGACACTTGTAGTATCCACCTACACTTAAAAAGAACAAAGAAAAACAAGATTAGAAGGACAGCTGCAATCTATTTGTAACACTTAACAGTAAATGCATTTTTAGAGGTAAAAATTATTTCATTTTTTACAGAGAGAACTAAGCCCTAGGGAGAGGTAGCTAAACTACTTTACAAAAACAGACTAGAAAAATATATCCAGCTTTGTTTATTACCTGATAGTTTCCTTTAAGGCTGTTTATTAATTGACTAATTTGACCAAGTACATTCAAGTCATGTAAAAGGTTCTGCAGATCATGGTACAGTTGCCCTGGTCCCATATAGAGCTTGTCTGAAATGAATAAAACCACATGGTTATACATAATAAAAAGATGCAATTCTCAACTGATCGAGGAAAGTATCATAAAGACAATATAAACACATATTATGTCTCAAAATCAAAGTGGTTTATTGTGGTCTCAAAAACATATAAACATATACTACATCTCAAAATCAAAGTGGTTTATTTCTACATCTATCCCCAGAATTTCACTTTCTTGCTCCAGCTGCTTCTAATGTCCCTGCAAACAGATAACTGTGAAAGGCACCCTAGGAGATAATAAGCAGTGGCATATATCACATACAACCTTTGCATGCACAGGCATTACCATTGCCATTTCCTTTTAGATCATCTTACTGCTTTTTCAGCTACAAACAAGATTCAAGTTGTTCATCTAGTATGATGGAGAGCACTACCTGCACTTTTAATATCCCATACTAGAATTATAACACATATCGAAGCTTCACTGACCCCAAAATCTCTTGCTACCATAGAAGTTTTGTTTAGCACCAAACAGACTTGCTGCAACATATTAATGCAAACATCTTTCCTGGAGGTTGTTTTTGGCTACATGACAAGAAAAAAAAAAATTGTCTGTGGCTTTTTCTATGACGGTTTAAAATTAAAAATTTGCTTTATTGATTGTGAGACAGTTCGAGGTCATATATCCATATCCTAACTCTAACATAAGCCTGTAATTTCACTGAACCACTTGAAATTTCACTGCAATCATGCTTAAATCCAAAAAGCATCTGTTCTAAAATCAGCAGCAGAAAATATTTTATGCTAATAATCAATAAGTACAAGGGCTAATAAGGGAACAGTAACTCAGAAAAACACACTGATTACTAGGATAAGGTGTTCATTCAAATGCACAAAGCTTGCAAACCCCTGCTAATAGACTCTGACTACCATGATGCTAGGAGTGGAATGGCTAAGTAATTCCTTTGGAAACAACACTCACTCTCCCATAAAAAAATCCACCCTGACTCACACAGAGTCAGCATGTTTCCCTTTGGCTGAATGACAGTAACACAACTGGATTATCTTGCCAGGAAACTCCTGCAGATTCTTTAGCTCACGCAGTGTAGTATCCAAATTATGGGTCCTTCATCCCCAGCACAGCTTTGGAAGCCAGTCTGTGGGCAGCAAACGCCCCTGCATCAGAAGGATTTCAATGGTGTTGGCAGGAACAGGATCTAAATACAGAGCTGGCTGCTGGCTCTGCAGACAGCTGAGGAGCACAGACATGAGCTGTGCCGCTTGCTCTGGCTGCAGGGCAGAGGGTGCTGGGCACAGCTCAGCAACCACACACACACTACTGCTGCCTCCATTCCCCCAGCCTGCTGCAGGGCCAGGGTAAAAAGCACAACACATCAAACCTGTCAAACAAAGCTGTCCAAACAGCCTAAGTCAGAATAAACATGAAATGTAATTACAGTAATTTCACAATTATAAGCCTGATTATAAACCACACTTCTGGGGTGTCGGCAACGTTTCGTTTTTCCTCCATATATAAGCCGCACCGGATTGTAAGCCGCACTTTTGTTCGCGGCAAGGACCTGCATGCAACTTTCACAAAGTTGCCAATTAGTAACAGAATAGCGGGAACACGGAGTTTACTGGCTCGGCTCGGGGCTGGGCGGTCTCGGCTCAGTGCTGCCCCACCACCGGGGCCAGGTGGGCTCTGGTTTGGCGCTGCTGTGGGTTCGCACTTCCAGGTTGGCAAATTTCTGAACTTCATCCATACATTGGCCGCACCTGATTATAAACCGCACTTCCAGGTTCGGACCAAAATTTTAGTCAAAATGGTGCGGCTTATAATCGTGAAATGTATGAAACAATGCTACTTGAATCATTAGTATATTTTCAGTTAGGTATCAAAACAACTATTTTCTAAAGACATTTTCCTGTTTGGAGCCATCATACATAGAGGCCATCACAATGTTTTTCTTTAATGCAAATCATTATATTAAGCTGGAAGCCTGCCATAAACCCTGAAAAGCAAAAAATTTCAAGGCTCAAAGAAAATATTTCTGTGCATTGCACTTCAGCACCAAACAGGAGAATGATTGCACTTTACTACTGTTTACCCATCCAGATAATAGATGCAACTATCATCCTCTTCTTTGCCTGTTCTGAATGTTAATTAAAAGAACAATCTAGCCTTTCTTACCCTTAAATTAGTCCCTAAGAAAAGATAATTACATTTATTGTACACCATGAAAAGAAACAACTGCAAATTAGATCTAAGAAAAATAATTTTGAAATTATGGTCAGTTGAGTTTTGTTTAAAAAAAAAAATTAACACTTTTCTTGAACTGCAGACTCTATACTTTCATTAAGCTGCATTTTCACTTTTTTCAACCCAAATACTTGAAAAATCTACATCAGAAAAGATGTAAACACCTCTCTCCTTGTATCTATCTCTGATAGTTTACACCTTTTTTCCTGCTAACATTCACAATAATTTTAATTTGTTGAGTACTAGAATCACCACCATCAAATTGTTGATCTTGATGGGGCTACTTGCAAAGGTGTAGAGCAGTGTTAACAGGAAATCCAGCGAAATTTAGCTAAAAGCCATGATAATCTGGCACTGTAAACAACACAAATGAGATGATTCTTGCTCCAAATTTCTTCAACAAAAAGATAACTTCTGAAAAAAAATATTTACACGGAACAGAAATAACTGTTTGATTAGTTGAGTTTTTGCAGAAGTCCAGTCCCCTGTCACTTACAAACTCCACTACTAAACAAAACAAACAATTGCCATGAAAAAATTTCTACAAGTATTTTTGAAGTTTAGCTTTGTGGGTTTGAACCAGGAGAAAATGTACAATCAGGCTGTGAAAATCTGAGTCTGTGAGGCTTCACTTGTACAGGATGGATATTTTCCCCCAAGCAAATTAGATTATTCATAAATTATAAAAGCCGGGATCACTCTTTGTGGTCTGATAAAGACAGTTAGCAGACATTTTGTTTATTATTGTTTGGAGAACAGACATTAATGCAACAGATACCAAGCAGCATCCAGGCAAGTCTCCTTGATGCTGCAGGACTTTATGCCATAGTCTTCAACTGAGGCCATAAAGCAAGCTTTAACTGCTTACACAGATGGGTTTGCCCTGAGCAGTACATATATATCCACCATGCCTGATAATCCCCTTCTTGAAGCTTCAAATAATTTTACAAATATCTTTGTTGCAGCCTTGGAAATAAGGAATAAATCTTGAATTGCATTCAGTAATTGTCACCTGAGTCTTTTTTGTCTGCATCATGCATATTTTATAAGTTATTAATAAGTCAAGATAAAAAGGATGCAATATGAATGTCAAAGCAAATAAGCTAACCTGGCATCTGAAAGGCTGTCTCACAGAAAAACCAAACAAAAGTAATTTTGGGCTCATTCATTAAAAGATCACATTCTTAGTACAGGAAAGGAAGCCCAAAATCAAAACAGTAAATAATTAATGAGAGCCTGCTTCCATCCTCTAATGTTCTTGAAAAGAGAAATGGTCAAGCTAAGAAGAAATTGTAATAGTCAAAGACTATCAATAGGCACGACTAATATCAGCATTTCACTGAGGTCCTTAGTGGGCACAAACTGACACAGAAAAATAAGGCTTCAGAAATGAACAATGATGTAGATTCATCAGAAGTGAGTTCTCTAAAAAGTGATCACTTGGATTTTGTTGGGGTAATAATTGCAAGTTACAGCCAACTTTATCTCTGAACTGGGTCCTGTAAGGGTTACTCACAACGCCTTTTAAAATAATAAATAAAAAATGGCTACTCAGTGGTTTTGATCCTGAGAATCGTCTGATGGAGGATTTTTCTTTAGTGGGGGAGGTGGGGGAGAACACTACTCTGTTCATCAGATGTTTCTCAGTTCACAGCCACAGACTGGCTGCTCCAGCCTACACATGTTCCCTGACCATTCAATTGTTGGCTGTTTTGGGGTGGGTGTTCACTCCTTTTATCCACAGAGAGTACACTTTAAAACTCTTGGCTTCACTCCAAAGCAGATACGTGGTCGGTTTCTTTTGTACTGTGAAATGTTTCACAAATGATAAAGACATTTCCTTCTCATTTCTAAGCCACTCTTGTTCATTATCAAGCTCTAAAACAACTCATTTTTCTTATGGGAAAAAAATCCTTCACGGTTTAGAGAAGGCTCTCCCCAACTCTACACATCCTACGTGCTACAGAGTGTGCCTGGGCAGGAGAGAAGGCAGCATGCTGTAACCAATAACCACACATGTGGCTTCAAAGGCAACATTTTTGCATTCCACCTACAGATCAAGGGTAAAATCTTGGCCACATGTAATCTAGCAAGAATTTTTTTCAACAACTCCTTTGTTGCTAAGATTTTACCAGAGGAATTTGTGCCTCCCTGCAACAAGCAAGTTTACTGCCAACAACCAGTAATTCTTGCAAAATACCTAATTCCTTGCTCAGCATTAAAATGAAATACACTCAAGGTTAGAAAAGAAAACAAAACCACAACTTGGTTTAGAGGGAAGAAAGGAGGTTAAAGTTTAAATTGGTTTTGCTGCTATGTAAAACTGGGGAGAAGATTATGCTTTTTATAATAATTTCTTCTTAGGCCAAAATACATTTGAGTAGAATACCAAACATTCATTTTAGCAGTTTGTTTTCCAGTGTTACTCTCAGCATCACAGCTTCCAATTCATCAATTTTGCCTGGTATGAAGCAATTTTTATAATTGAAACAGACACAATTCTAGGTGATTTATACCCAGGCGTTTTCAAAGCTTGCAGGAAACTCCCTGGGTGTGGTCAAAGTCAGTTTAACTTGGTTCAGGCAAAAGTAGAATTTGCAAGGTTGTGAATAAATACACACATGCTAGAGAAGTGTCCATGTGCTAGTGTCTGGGCAGAGGAGGAGGATTCCCACCTCTGGCAGAAGGCTGCACTGCTGGGGAGCACAGTGAGCAGCCACAGCTCTCTCCCTGCACAGCAGTAGCTGCTTCAATAGGTGTTGGCACAGCAGCTGTCCCCTTGGGATTGTCGTCCATCCGGTTTCCATAAATTTTCAGTTTCCATGGTCTCTTCAAGCGTATCAGAATCCTGAACTGATCACACCCTATTCTTACTTTCTAAGAATTACAAAGGGACACATTTATTTTCCATGGTAATTTGTACCTGCTAGCTCTTGCTGTGTGTTCTGATTCCCATTTGTGAATTACTATTTTATCACAGATTTACGCTACTAAAGACAGAGTAGATGCAATCACTCATAATTTGAACATCTATTGCTGGGCAAGCAAAAATAATGGCTCAGCTGGTCCCATCACATACTAAACTCCTGTTTATTCCCAATTAGAAGGATTTTCTTCAAGTAATACTATTACATAAATCCAAATGTCACACAAATGAAATAAAAGCCTCAATCAACATACTCTCAATGTCATAACTATTTTTGCAAACATTTGTATTGTTCATCATGTTGAAATGAAATAGTGTTAATAGACAGACTGCTGGGTGTCTCTTTCACTGCAAAGTAACTAATATAGACAAAATCTGCCTTGAATATAATCATAGTAATGACCTTTCCTTCACATAGCTCAAAACCACAATACATCAATATAAATTGGTTTTGGAAAAGCTATGTTGAAATGAAGTGAAAGCCAATGTATCATGAAAATTCAAGGTCCTTATAAAGACTACTTTGCTTCTGAGAAACACAGAGCCCTGAAGCCAGGCTAGTGTTGCACAGAATGGAAGATCATGAATGCACAAATGCAAAAATCACAATTGAATCTCAGAAAGGCTTTTTTCCTGACTACAGCTCCAATGTTACTGAGGGGTAACACAAAATTAATGATACACTAGAAGAACATGCTAGATTTGAAGACCACTCTGAAAGGTTGGTGTATCCCAAATTTGACTTGCCATTTGCAATCTGGCCTCGAGGCTGAGCTTGTATTGCTTCCTCCCACTGAGCCATCTGTGTTCATCCAGGCAGCACACTGAAACGTTAGATGTTATGAAAGGAAGAGATTTGGGAAAGTTTCAATCCTCATATAGAGCACAAAAATCACCTGGGGTGGGGGAAGAATTGCATATGTGGGAGGTAACTTTAAAAGTTGCTGTGTCTGAGGAACGTATAACAAACTGGTATTTGTATTGGATTACACACTTGGAACAAATAATTAAAAAAAGCAGGCCTTACACAACATTTCAACTACATTTAAACCTGAGAAGCTTGCACAGTATTCTGGGAAGCAAAGTATCATGACACTAGATGAATTCTTGATCAGTTCATAATAAACAGGACAAATATCATGAGATTGTTAACCTATTTATGTTAAACTATGATGATGCAGCAGTAATATATTTAAAGCCATTTAAGTGTAGACAGAGCTGTTCAATTCTTTAAATTTGGCTTTAATTGTCCTAGAAAGGTTTTGTTGAATTTTTCCCCTGAAGTAATAATAGGCAGACAGCATCCCACTGCTTAATTTATAATGCCCACCTTTAGAAAGGACAAGAATGGAGACTGTGAAAGACAATGTTGTATTTGAAGTAAAATAGTTTCCTGTACACTGAAAACCTTGATAATTAACATAACAAAGGAAAACCAGAAACTATTAATAAAGCCCAAGATTCAATCACTGCAGTTGAGGAATTCTTTCCCTACACTTGGTACTGAATCCTGCTCCTATAAATACACTGGTATGCAAAACACACCAATGTTCAGTGGAATAGAACTTATCAAAGTAAGAAATAACGTTCTCCTTCTACAGGTCTAGTGGAAGTACTTTTCTCAGTACAAACAGCAAAGGAAATCTTTATGTGCCATTATTATACACAAGTTATCTATTTCAGCAACTAATAGACAGAGTTGGCAAAAAGATTATGAATATTGGAAATACCAGAAACACTACAATTCATTTAGCAGCTGATGTTATGTAAAGTATTATTTCCTTTCGCTTTACAAATTCCCTTGTCCCAGAATACCTAGCTTTCACTAAAGGGCTGGGGATGAAGGCCGCCTTCTGTACTAAAACTTTATCTTGCACAGAACTGGTCACATCCAAGCACCTGTTATACACCAGAGGCACATCCATATCTCTGATATACTCCTCATCCTCCTTGGAAATTCTGTATGAGTGTTAAAGCCAGTAACAAAGCAAATGAGGTTTTTGCAACTTTCTGCACGCTGTTTTATACAAGCAAACTCCCTGACAGCCCTCACATCACCACTCTCATCATATTTGTGTCTTCACTTGCTCACTCAGGCTGTTCCTGTTTTCACAGATGCACCAGAGAAGCACGAGGGCAGGTTCAGTTTTCTTGCTTCTCCTTTGAGTTTTTTGTACAGCAAACAATTGAACAATTGGAATTTGATTATAATTGTAATAAAAACAAAGTTATCCAAAATCCTGGCTTATGACATACACAAGTCCATGGGCAATTTAAAGTTCATCACAGAAAAGCACACTTTCTGCCCTCCCCTGGTTTGCTCTTTCACACTAAATCCAACTTATCATCGCCACAGTTGAATGCTCACAAAAAAATCTGAGCCACCATAAGTCAACTGTAGGTCTTCTGAGATTATATCACACTCTCATGTCCAAACTACACAAGTTTTTGAGTGGCATCAGTCTCCAGGTTTGGAAGTTAAAGCAAATGGGAAGTCAGGAATGATGTCAGAGAACAAGGGTTTAGTTGGCAGCCATCAATGCAAAGCTGATAAGTGCAGCTACTTGTACGCATCTTTGCAAGTACAACCCTAACTTAGGCTTAGTAACCTAGCGTGCAAAGAAGCAGCACAAGCACACAAATAGTATTAGGTGATAAGCAATAAACCCCCTGAGTTTAATAGAATGCAAACTATTCAGCTCAGACATGGTATAAGCAAGCAGTCAGGATATAGTCAGGACTCTCCATCATCAATCAACATGAAGAGTTTTATCATAAACATGAAATGACACTGTTCACTCTAATCATACTTTAATCATGTAAGCATCTAAACATAATTTGTGTTCTTAATTACTGAAACTGATAATCTGAGTCCATGAAACTAGTGTAAGAAATAGTTAACTAATAGTTAAATAGTTAACTAACTATTCTCACTGCCATGCAAGATGGGAGCTCTTCAGGTCAGAGCCAAATACCACATGACACCCAGTACACCGAGTAGAGCTGTGAAACAAATCTCACAAGTCTCAACTCTGACAAAGTATTTTTAACATGCTTTACCTCATTGTCAGTTGCTAATACCTTTCTCTCAACTGGTAATTAATTACATGAATGCTAAGACCTGTCATTCTCATTGTACCAGATCTGAACACTGAAGAAATAGGTTGCATAAAAACTACCACCTAACCACAAAATTGCTTATTCATGTATCTTGAGGAATAACAAGATAAAATCACCAGCTTGCAATTGCAAGCAGTGAGGTATCGAATTCATAGTGCTATACCATTTGTGAATAACATTATGCAAAATAATGCAAAACCACTGAGGAAATGTAAAGCCCCTGAGATAGTGAGAAGTAGTTCATACATTGAGAGCACAGCTTCAAGATTATATTAAGCTCCAGCTAATCCTGACTGCACAGGGGATTTCAGATATAAAAGGCCATGGATATTTTCCTTCTGACAGAAGCAGCTGTACTGTATCAGAGATTAAAGCAGCAGGGATCATGAGGGAGAAACACTAGAGCCCTGATATGCTCATTAGAGCGGACCCCACAGCCTGGCTCCCCAATGTCACAGCTGGGACAATGGTCAAGGGTCTTCCTGGACTCTGTACTGACTACAGGTCCTGGCTCTGTTCCCATGAGGTAGAAAAATGCTGTAAACAATGACTTGAGAGTGAAAGAAAAGAAGTGCCACAGCCCTTTCTCTCACATGGATCTGGAAGCCCCTGCTCTCCTAAGGAGGGAGAGGGGTCACACAGGACCCCTGGGATGCACCTGCAAGGGCAAGAGAGAAAAAGTGCAAAAAGACAAAAACTGACATACACAGGCAATGAAAGTACATGTGTGAAGGCATTTAAACAATGAAAGTACAGCAGAAATCCCAAGACAGGTCTGCAGGCAGTTGTAAACTGGCTAAGCTGCCAGAGGTTTACACTGGAGCTCCCACCAGACTATAACAACTCATCTGGAAATGGTACTGTGAGGAGCTCACCTCCCTCTTTGATACACACCAGCTGGGTTTCTAATAATTTTACTACTCTGTGTCATGATGGGGATGAGATCCCTGGCAACACAGAACAAGGTTTATAGGAAGTGGATGACAAATCCTATAACTGCTATAAAAATACAAAAGGCAAAGAGAAGAATCTCATCCCGCATGGGTGAGACAAGCATGTAACACCTAAATTTATCCTTGCCTAATCCACTAGATAGAAACTTATGTCTGCTTAACAAAGTGAACTATTTAATGTCACCCCATTTGCTCAGATGAACATGCTTTTAGGCACTAGATTTATTTAAAATTTTTGGTCTTTTGTTTGCATGTATCAGTGACAAGTTTATATTTCCAAACATATTAAATCTCCTTTAGTGCACAGTATTGTCTTCAATAACATTAACTTTAAAATAAAGAATTTACATTATTAATCTTTATATATTTCATTGAGATGAAAGCTAGTTCAATCAGCAAGTCATGCCACATCATTCTTTCTAAAATCTTATCACCAATGCTGGAGTTGATATGTCACTTAATATTAGTTTTGCTTACTCTGGATATTGTATTACTATTGCTGTGCTTTAGTAACTCTCATTAGATAAACCTGCAAAAAATTCCAGCTTTAAAGGGAATGGTTATCACAGCAGCACTATCTCCATTTTTCAAAAGAGCTGCCATTCCTCTGATGTTGACGGAAACAAGCGCACACTGTAGCCCATCAAACATCCCTCCCTGTTTCCCTGGCAACACTCAGAGGCCTACACAAAGTGACTGCATCAAGCAGAAGGAAACTTGGAAGAGAGGAATCACTTTTGCACTTTAGCATCATGTCAATACTATATCTGACAGTAAACAAACCCCCCAGAGATCAAGAACACAATCAAGTAGACAGAGAGTACAAATGTATCCCTGGAAGTCTGAATGGGAACGGGGAATAGCCATGGTTTAGGCAGTGCTGAGCTTTGCCCTCAGTTACAAACGGTAAACCTGTGAAAGAAACCAATGGCACTAAAAGGCAGCCATAAGTATACTAACCTGATTTTTGACTTCACTGTTTTCTTCAATGCTCATCACTGCATGAACATATAGTACAAATGGGTCAGGCTCATTTCCCCTTTTAGCCTTTAGACATATGGCTCAAACTGATATTTATTTGCTTAAGTGACTGTCTATGCTGCCTATGTCTCCTAATCAACCTGATCAGAGCAGAACACTGCTGACAGGCACTGGTTTTCCACCCAGACATGGTAGGATGCTTAGCCCTCTCCCTTTGGTTCTAGAATCTCTCTAGTCTGGTCTTCTTAAATAAAAGCACTGTGAGAAACTTCTCACTCACCCTTTTCATTCTTGGCGACCCAAGAACCGGCAAACAGGGATGGTTGCTGCTGCTGCAGCACCAAAGCAGCATTTACCTCAGCACAAACCACAATTCACAATCCATCAACTGTTTGCAAAAAAGTGCTGCAAACTCATAAGATGTGTCAGAAGTCTGAGAAACTGAAACTATAGACAGTATATTTTACTTCTATTCCTATATTCCCACTTAAAAGGTAGCGGATTACACATATTCACAGTGATTTTATGTATGCATGGATGAATTGCAAGGGAAGGTTGTCTTCTGATTCTTCTAGAGTGGTAATACTGAATATTTTAGTAAGAAGTTACAAATTTGCCCTTTGACTATACTATTTACATTTGTGTAAAGTGTATTTATAATATTTCATATCACAGAATCACTAGGTTGGAAAAGACCATCAAGAACACTGAGTCCAACTCATTCCCAAACACCTCAACTAAACCATGGCACTGAGTGCCTCATCCAGTCATTTTTTAAACACATCCAGGGATGGTGACTCCACCTGGACAGACAATTCCAGTACTTTATCACTCTTTCTGTAAAAAACATTTTCCTAATACCAACCTATATTTCCCTTGGCACAGCTTAGGACTGTGTCCTCTCATTCTGTCAGATGCTGCCTGCAGAAAGAGACCAACCCCACCTGGCTACAAACACCTTTCAGGGAGTTGTAGAGAGTGATAAGGTCACCCCTGAGTCTCCTTTTCTCCAGGCTGAGCAACCCCAGCTCCTCAGCCATTCCTCACAGGGTTTGTGTTCCAAGCCCCTCCCCAGCCTCGTTGCCTCCTCTGGAAGTGCTTAAGTGTCTCAAGGTCCTCCCTGAGCTGAGGGGCCAGAACTGGACACAGTACTCAAGGTGTGGCCTCACCAGTGCTGAGTGCAGGGGAAGAATGACCTCCCTGCTCCTGCTGGCCACACTATTCCTGATCCAGGCCAGGATGCCATTGGCCTTCTTGGCCACCAGAGCACACTGCTGGCTCATGTTCAGTCAACTGTTCACCAGCAGCCCACGTCCCTTTCTGCCTGGGCACTGTCGTCCCCAGCCTAAGCACTGCAGAGGGTTATTGTTATGTATCAATATGACACATTAAAAACAAGTTTTATTCACTGTGCTTTCACTCATCGCCTTGCCACATCATAAAAAACTAGAAGCACCAATTGCATTTAGTCAATAATCAACAGCAAGATACAATTGTGACAGTTACCTCCCCAGAGAAAAGATTTGGGAGAGAAAGAAGTGTCATGATAAGGGAAATGTAACAAATAGCCAGCAATCCTCACAAGTACACAACCTAAATTCATCAAGAATACTTGCTAATCCCAGCAGCAACCTTACAGGAGTAAAGTACTCAACCTGACATGTGGCAGATACAAACTAACTTCTCTCAGTCTTCCAGAAATGCAAGAGGTAATCCCTCTACTACTTAATGATTTTACAAAGAATCACCATTATTCTATATCTTTTCAGTACCCACAAACTGGATATGTAAACTCAAAATCAGGTCTGATACATGGCCTTCTGTCTCAGGATTTTGCCTGCAGCATCCCAAACTCTTCTTGATCACTAGATTTTATTAAAAACACAAACTATGAAGCCACTGAGATTTCATCCTATACTTTGAAAACAGAGGGAGACATAATTTTATGATTACTACAAAGATATGAAGTTTCAAGCAGAGTAGATAGTATTTCTCTGTTAGTGTTCTGCAACTTGTAGTAAACACCCAGTAGTCTCAAAGATGTGATACTACCATATATCAAAGATCATGCCATCATTGACTATAAAATGCAGCAACTTGGTGGTGTAAATAAGAAACAACACCAAACCAGTACACAGTCTTACAGTCTGCCCCTCTGCAGGAAGGCTGTACTTTCTGAGCTTCTGTAATCTTTAGCAGCCAACTTAAACTGGAACTAAAGAGACAACTCTACAGAATAACTAACACAACTAGGTGTGTATTGAAACTTGTCTATAAAAGCCATTCAAACAACACTGCATTCAGAGTAACAGCTACTGCAAACACAGTAGTATGTGCAAAAGCAAGGCTACAATGTTCCTCTTTCATGATTGCTTATATTCAATTTAGTAAAATCATTTGGCAGAAAAATTTGATTAAACCAGAGGGAGGATTTTTTCAGTATACCCAGTATTCTTCAAATCCTTTTTATTTCTTATCTTTCGATCCTTTTTATTAGAGGACCAAATTAATATTAACAGAGCTTACCAAGAGAAAAATTAGTTCAGCTCACATTTTACCTGGAGTACCTGAAGGTCTACCTAGATTTAACCTGAAGGTTGATTTACAAATTATGTACAAAGTCATTCCTTTTCTTGTGTAATATTGTCACTAAACATGATGCTATTGAAAAACCTCAAAAGTCAACAGGTTCAACTAAGTTCCACATGACTGTTCAGTCAGGTTTTTTTGTTTCTCCCCTCATGTTTTTCTTTGCCATATGACCATGCTGACATGAAGGGGTTTGATCTTATCAGCTGTGAAACTGCTGCACAAAATCATAGGAGGAATATTCAACAATCTGTTCCTCCAACACTCACCTACAAAAGGGATCCCAATTCTAGGAAATACGTTTCTTTATACAGTCCTCTCAGGGTTATGCATACAGCAGCTGGTAAATTATATAATAAAGGATTTAATCTCAATCTGTAAGAAGTCCATTATTGCTTAAAATGAGTCAAGAATTAAATCATCCTTGAAATAAAGACGTAAGTGCCCATACAATTTTATGTAGCTATTTACAATGGGAGGAGCAAGAAGACCTGACATGAACCATCCTGGAGAATACAGGGGTAGTAAATGCTACGCTCTGATGCCATAGCATTTATGCCTCCTCAGAGCAAAACTGTGGGAAAATTCATGAAGCCAAGGGTGCAATATTAAATAAATGTAGTGTGAAATAATGCCTAGAGCTAGCACTGTACTACAGCACATGAATTATAATCCATTAATAGCAATCAAATTACAATCTAGAGATATTAAATGCATTTAATATTACAATATTTAGGCAAAAAACAGGATATAAAAATAACTCCTTATGTCTGAAAGTCTAGCTAACAAGTGAAGACTTAAAATCCATATTTCTCTTGAAGGTAGTTGGTAGACTTGTATGGGGGATTAATTACCACTGAAGAATTCGTAAACTTCACAGCTTGAGGTCATTTTTGAAGAAGGTTAGGAGGAAATTACCTATTAATATATAGCTTCAAAAACATTCATTAAGGTTTTTTTCTGAAGCACTACTTTGAAGGGCAAGACACCACGGGCTTGAGAGAAGTGAGTAAATTCTACCAAAGTAAATAATCACTTGTGTCCAGACTCTTAATCACAGTAACAAGGTGGCTTGGTAATCTTTATTGAGACAAACTTCTTTGCTCTAACTATGGGGTAAAGAACAAAGGCAGAACCAGCAACCACAAGACCACTTGGCACACCACACCAAACCCACATTTTTGCACGTCTGCACTCTCATGCTTTAGAACTCCTTACTCATTCATGCATAAAATTTTAAACCACGACAAATACAAGTAATTCATGTTGCAAGGCAGGAGACTGGTTGTCATTTTATGCATTCTCAATTTCCAAAGAAAGAGGCTCTACTACTCTTCATGTTACCGAACTCTTCATGGACAGAATGCTTTCCTTTGTTTTCAGTAGCCCATTGACTTTCAAATATGGATTTTAACAAAGCAGTCTGTAAAAGTCAGTAACTTGTGTCACTTACTTGGCTTGGAGTTAATGACAACATTTTCAGCAGAGAGTTGGGGTGGGAACCTGCAGTTGTCTCCTTGGCCCTCACTGCTGCCATACTCTATGACATCCACTTGTCCCAGCGGTACGCTCCACTTCAACAAATACCTCTGGCCAGTTGTCATGGTGCCACTGCTTTCATAGGAAGAGCTGCAAGATGCACAAATTATCACTGTGACAAGTAACTGTGTTTCATGGCACACTATTTATTATTTTAGCCTCTGAAAATCTGCTGTTTATCAGCTTGAGTACAGTGCACAACTTGAAAGAAATACATGCATCAGGTTGTCTTTTGTGGCTGACCTTTCCTGGCATGCAAAGAGTTGTCATGCAGGTGCAGCTAATCTTGTCTACAAACACCACAGGACTGACAACAATAGTCCTTTTATTTCTATAGCAAAAGATAAAGAACCATCTTTTAAGATCAATGTGTGTTCTGAAATCCCAATACTTGGGATTATACTTTGGTTCCAGATTTTCCTTATTTTTTGAAACATTTATTTTTTTATTATTATTTATTTATTAACTGCTAAATTTAGGGAAGTATGGATTATGGGAGTAAATGACTTTGAATGACTGCTGGCAACAGGAATGACAACATAACCTCTGAAGGGCTGGTAAACCAACACTTCTGCCAAACCCCACAGCCCAGACTGTTCTGTTCAGTAGACCTCTGAAACTGCTGCAGCTTCCAAGAGTAATCCTGCCTGAGCTGCTGCTTAAGAATTGTGTATCACAACAGGCATTTCAGAGGCAAAGAGAACATTGAGGAAGCTCATTAGGAATAGAAATGATATTAATACTAACTTTGTTTCCTTCATTCCCTTATTCCCATTCAAGAACATGTAACAAACATTTATTATACAGGACAAAAAGATGTGAACAAAAGCGAACAAAAAAGGTTTACTTCACAGAAAGCATGACTGAAATCCAGAAGTCAAATCCTTGAGAGAAATCAGCAAAATGCATTTACTGAGAATAATAACTAAATGCTGAAGTTCAGCAACTCAGCTACACTACTCCACTACACAGACTTTGTTTCAATCAGGAAGCAAGTATGAACAAAGAACACAACTGCCACAACTTAAGTAAATATTTATAAATTCTTGACCTAGCTGAAAAGAAACAAAAAAAAAATAAAACTAGGCAGGACACAGTTGTTCAGTCACTAGGGATAGCATCCACCCCATCCAACTGCTGTTACTTCAGAGTTTGGCCACCAGCTCCTGCTGATCACCTAGACTGTGTGCAAAAAACCACCTGAGAGTCATGTCATCTGTAAAAATATCTATCCTTTGCAAACCAGGAACACTCAGACATTCCCAGTGTCCACTAGTTACAGAGGAATTTTCTACAGCTTGCAAAAGATACATACTTTTACAGAGGACATGACCCTCTGAGGTTCAGAGACTTGGCATGATCATGAACTTCTAACATGGAAAACAAAAACAGACTGCACTTTGCTGCTTCAAGTACGAATACAGAAAATTCAAGACTTTGCTGGTATGAAAGAAGACAAAATATGAATAGTTAAAAACAATATCCAAGTGTAACTAAGAAAGTAAAGAATTTTTAAAGGCAGTGATCACAGGATAATTGACATGAGCTTGTTCATTTTCTGAAGTGTATTTATACATGGCACTTCTCACTCACTAACATGAGACCAAGTAATCACACATTTAGAAACACATGTACAGGATTCATACTTCAGTAATAAATTAAAATATCAACTCATATTATGCTTAAGAAAAGTTGTTCTTGGAAGATTTTAATGATCCACATTTTCTTTGTCAGAATGTATCATCACATAAAACAATTTATGATACAAGCAACATATGAGTGTGATACAATCTTGGCATGAAAAGACACTTAGTAATAATTACAACCAACAAAAGCACAGAAGGAACTATGAAAAAATGCTTTTTTCCAAAGCATTTCACCTTTAATCCTTCAATAATTTGTCTCAGAGATAGTAACCCTTCCCCATCTGGAACTTTGTTAGTGAATTCCACGTTTGTTCCGGTAACCTGCATTAACTTTATGGGTTTTGTTTTGTTTGTTTGTTGGAGGTTGTTTGTTTTGCAGAGGGTGGAATTTAATTTACAAATTGTGTTAAATTGCAAATCTGTGTGTGTTACAGTCTGAATTCAAGGAAGAAGAGAAAAAAGTCTTACCCTGGCATGCCTGTATTCCACTAAGCACTAACACACAGTAGTAACTAGACACTACAGAGCACTTCTATCTGTAATTGATACCATTTTCTTAAAATTTACTCTAGAACTTCCAAATATCAGCCAGTAATTTGGAGGACTATAACAAAGCTAGTTAGTCACTTATTATGACTACTCCTAGAAACCATTAGCCACAGTAAATACAACACAAAAGCAATTCAGTGTCATTTTTTCCACTTGAAGTTCAAATGTTCACCTAAAAAGAAGAAATTAAATCTTACCGAATATTTACTGTTGCACACATCAGCACATCATTTAACATGAAAAGTCGTCGTTCTTTGGTTTTGATGATTTCTCCTTTGTCATTATAAACTGTCTCAACCATATCATCAGTCCGTATGAGGTATCTGTTTCCGCTGCTGAGTAGCTGGATTTTGAAAACAATGATTATTGTACATTATATACTGTACATCCAACATCCAGCACATAAAAAACAAAAACGATGAGTTATCACCCCACCACAAATGATTGCAAGTGGATTTGCCAAGGGAATTAGGTACCTTTATTAATCTGATTTTGATTTAGAGAAACAGTAACTTCTGCTGTCATCCATGTGGACTTTGCATCTTAATGTAGAACATGGTTGCTTTGGGAATCTTCCACACTAATAAAGGTTTCTTGACGAAAAAGTTATTCCTTCCACAATTTCAGTGATTTCCTTCCTTAGTCCCTTCTTTCATAGTCATTGAAGACCTGCACATGATTCCAGCTGCCCAGAGTGGGAGGAGGAAGTGTGCTCAGCCTGAAATGTCCCCGTGGGCTCACACAGCTGAGGAGCACAGCTGGCAGGGTGTCACAGAATGTGGAGAAGATTATATGTCCCAGAGATTCTTGGCATGTACATTGCTTCTGACATTGCCTTCAAGGGCTGAGGATCAGCCACCGTGGGCAAGTGTGAACTTATCCCCTACATGTCAAACACTCCTCCATAGTGTCCAACAGAATAAAATGGTCCACAGTGCACTCATTTTCTGATCAACCACCTCCTTCACCCCCTAGTTCACCCTGGCTGGCATTGTTCCAAATATATGCAAATATACAGGCCAAGGGAGCCAGTCCTGTCCTGGGGGGCATCAGGCACAGCATTGCCACCCAGGCAAGGAAGGGGATTGTCCTGCTCTGCTCTGGCTTCACCAGAATATTGTGTGCAGTTTTGGGTGCCACAATGTAAGAAAGATATTAAGCTATTAGAGAGTGTCCAAAGGAGGGCCTCAAGGATGGGGGTAAGCTGTATGAGGAGTGACTGAGGTCACTTGGTCTGTTCAGCCTGGAGGAGACTGAGAGGAGACCTCATTGCAGCCTACAAGCTTCCTTGAGAGGAGAGGATTCTACACCCAGAGGGTGGTTGGGCGCTGGAACAGTGACCCCCAGGGTAGTGGTCAAAGCTGACATAATTTTGACAAGCCTGACTTAGTTCAAGAAGCAGTTGGATAATATTGTTAGGCACTTGGTGTGACTCTCGGGGGTGGTCTTGTGCAGAGACAGGAGCTGGACTCTATGATCCATGAGGGTCCCTTCCAGCTCAGTTGATTCTGTGGCATTAAGACACAAGGCCTGCAGGACCCTGTGAGATTTGGAGTGACTACCCACGTATATATCAGTGAATCCTCCATTGCATCACACACTGAATCTTACAGTCAATATCAACTGACAAAAGGTAACTTGGGCCACCTCTTCAAAAGTATATTCTGTGTCTTAGAACTATTTCCAGATGATTAATAGCTGCTTCAAGAAGCAGGATTATGACAACTAGAAAATAAAGTAAAATGCCTGAATCCATCTTCTAACGCACTTAGAATGGAAATACTCTTCCAGTATGACAATAAATTCAGCATTCCATTCCTGGCAAATAGCTTAAAAAAGTGTTTTCTGGTTGACTATTGCATCCCTAAAAGATGTGCTTATGTATCACCAAAAACAACCTCATTCCTTCAGCACATCCCCGCTACTTTATCTCAGAAGGAGTCCACAGGAAAACAACCTGTAACTTCACAAAAGCAGTAATTGAAGCATTTATGCCCCACTTTATGGGAAAGAAGAAATCATTTATGATACAAATAAAACAAGCATACATGTATCCACAGTACAAATAGCTACTAAGAAGCTCAAATAAAAAAAAATTGTTCCCTCCTTCTTACTGAGTGTCTTCTAGAGTTCTTTTCAGACATTCCTATTGTACGATGCAAATATATGAATGAAATAGACTGAGATTTTCCTTAAAACAAGGAAGATTTTGGACCTATTCAATAGCACATCCTGAAATGCTTCATAGTTGGAAGTACTGCTGTGTAAGGACATGGTGCCTTTCTTTACAAAGGAGTTATTCCTCATTTCTAGGATAAATTAAAAACTTAATTTTTCCATGCAGAAAATGTGCATGGGATTTTACTACATATTATTATTTCCTACACTGCCACAGAACACCAACACTGCTGAGGCTAGTTCAGTGTGTTGCCCATTCCAGCACACAGTGCCTGTTCAGTCCCAGAGGTAGGTCACATCTCACATTTACCACTAGAATGACCCCATGTGGTTGGTTGAGCTCTACAGAAAAAACAACATATCTGCCTCTTTGGTCTCTGTTGTACAGATTGCTCAAGGCCCAGAAACTGACTCTTCCATTTCCATTATACTTTCCTTACCTTGTTCAGGTAACGTTCATTCATTGCTTTTGCTATTTGTTTTATTTCACAGCGCTGATCTGCATCCCTTTTCCTTTCATTTAACTTCTCTGCCAGAGTCTCGAGTTCGGTAAGAGCCATCTGTAGAGGTAATCTGTCAGGATGTCCTTTATTAGTGTTCTTCAACATATCCTGAGGGGTAATTATAAAACAAACAAAAAAAATCAGATTTATTTCCAAAGTCAGGTTCCAAAGATTAGAGGATGTACAGTTATAATTACATTCTTTATTTGAGTACTACTAAAGAGTAAGATCAATAAACACCTAATGAATATTCAGACAGCACATTGCTTAACCTTCCAAATTACCTTAGTAATTATTTAAAAATATACTCAGTGGAATCACATACATTCTTATTTGAAGAACAAAATTACAGACAAGGGACATAATATATCTGGCAAACAGTATTATACTATAATGTGTATGTGTCCATAAAAATTATTTAAAGTTAAACTTTTCTGATATTTACTATCATAATAATATTATATTATCTTTATTACTGTTACTATTCTTCATTAAGTCATGGACAGCATACGCCTCCTAAAGTAGGAGACATTACTTCATTAAGGTCACAACAGCTTCTCCAGGTCTTTCTCTCTTGTAGGCACACAGTAGGAACAGTTTGAATTATACTTCGTTTCCATTCCCAGAGCACTTAAAAAATGCCTGTATATTCACTCTGTCTTTCTGCCACAATAAACTTCATTGTTCCTGCTGCTTCAAAAACTCTCACCATGGCTCGTGGCTCACATGCTGCCCCCATAACTACCTCTGCTCCTTTGCTCACAGTAACTGCCAGACCTGCAGCCCAAAATCTGTCCTCCTCTGTGGCACTTGTGAACACAGCCAACGTGGTGCTTACTGAGGTACATCTGCTGTGCTCTGCAAGGAGGTACAAACAAACACAGTAAACTTGTCTGGAGCAGGTCTATACTGGGGAATTGTGCTCTTCCTGCAGTTTGACTGCCTGTTGAGATGACAGCCAGGGACTCCTCCCTTGTCAAATCCACAGTTTCCAAGGGAAGAGAGACAAGATGTTGCAGGTCAGAAGGAAGCTGCACCATACTCCAGCAGGTCCTGTGAGCCAAGTAGTCAGAGAGTGTACTGTTGTTCTGCATCTCACGTATATTCTAAACTATCCAAGGCATGAATTTAATACTCTTGTTTTTTTCCTTCAACGGAAAGTTCCTAGTCATGTTTCGAAGTTACTAGCTAACAAACAGATAAAAACAAGCATATTTGAACTACACCTTTACTAGAAAACAATTTTATAAGCTATTTTACTTAGCAAGTAATCTATAGTAAATAAAATCTAGCTTACTAAGGCTTTCCTGCAGTGCCCTTACTGTCTGTCCCTGCAATCAGCCTCTGAGATCAGCATGTTTAAAGCACCAAAATTTTCTATTTATTTCCCCATGATCTAGTGGTCACTTCCACTGCAGCATGATCCTCTAGCAGAAGACAGCTACCATGTACTCCCACGGGTAAACTATGCAAGAATGCAAGAGCAGCCTCCCTTTGGTAAACATTATTTACCTGCAATAGTAGAATGAACTGTGGAAAGCGTTGGATAGGTTTCATCATTAAACCATACAGTGTGATGCGATCAGGGCTTGACTCCTGACACTGCTGTAATGCAAGAAAGCCACATTTACTACCACAAACACACTTTCTCCAGTTACAGAAAAAAGGAAAATATTTCCTGAAAATTCATGTATACCGCTTACATTAATTAATAGGAAGACTGTAAAGATTCCATTTACTATCAAGATTTAATTTTAAAATATTAAAACTTTTAGAAAAACCCATCAGTATTAATATGATGGTCTGCCACTGAACTGAAATATCCTCCTTAAATAAATACAGTTGGGCTAAAGCCAAACCAGCAATGCAGCACCTATAAATCTACAAACCAACCTATGGTTTTTTTAAGAGGAAATCTAAGAAAAACATCATAATCTCAAAGCTATGCAAACCGAGATTTTGATCTTTTTTATTAGAAGAAAAGGAAAAAATATTGATTTGTATTTAGAAAGAAAATTGTTAGAACCCATTACTTCAGTTACCAGGAATAGCAGATAAAACCAGACAAATTTCTTTCTGCAAAAAGCCAGAAATGGACAGAAATAGAAAGGTTAGAGGAAATACTCAATATTAAAAACAAAGCAAATCTAAACAATATTAAACACCACTAAACTGGTATTGTGCTTAAATTGCTACTTATTGTTACAACTATAAGGTTCACAATAATTTATTTCCACAATTACCTATACAAGCATCTATTTTTTCTCCAAACTGCTTGTGGAGAACAAAAAAAAAAAGGAAAGGTAAAGATGTATAATCGGAGTTTGGCTGTGTTTCTGCAAGCAGACCAGTGTGGCCCTGACAAGCAGTGATGAGAGGTGTGGATTATGCGTCTATTGGAAAAACATGTTTTTAAATGTAGAACATGTTTAAGATGTGACCACAAGCTCACTAGAGAGTCTGATCTTCACGGTGCTTAAGGCTTCCAGAGTATCCTGCACAGAGCTGTCCACACGCCAAAGAGTTGTTAGCTAATTTAAGATCTGAAGAGAAACCCCTGCCACTCTTCTCTAGAAGAGCTGCACTAGGCACACAGTTTTACTGTTTTGTGGACCACTGTAACTGACCTGACAGAGTGACCAGTTCTAAGAGGCACAACTCAATCCAGGATGCTTGGGGAATGAGACAAGCTGAGCTTCCGGACTCTCAGCAATGTCAGGCAGCACAAAAGCCTTGCAATAGATTCCGTGTACCCTCTGTAATGTCAACCCTAGGGATTCACAGAACTATTGTGTGTGCCAGGCTCTCCATACACATCATGACAAGCATCATTTGGAACAGGGCAGTATGCATTCTGCAAAAAAATCACCGATTTCAATCCTAAGCCAGAAACACAATCTTCAAAATCCAGGGAAGTTGTTGTGGAATGGAAATCCAGTTGCACTACTTCTCACAAAACAATTAAAAAATCAGAATTAAAATACATTTCAAATTTAAAAGGGGCTTCATACAATGAACCACTATTTGAAGCTCACCTGCTATAAAAGAATCCTAATGTTTAGCCAAATTAAGTAATGCAAACACCAGTAAACTGATTTGAGTAACAGTAAAAGTACTGTCCACTTCAAAACACATCCCAGAACTGACAGCATGTTACTATGTCAAAAATACAATAGTGGAAGGGTATCCTTTGGGGTCTTTTCGTACCAAACCCATGAGACAATATACAGTATAAGCAGTAAAATTTCCTCCCAAATTATAATTCATACTTTCTTATTTATCGCATATGCACCACTATATAAAGACTGAATTAACTAACCTTTAAGAAGTCTAAAAAGGCAGGTTTGGTGGCACAAGATTTCTTGAGAATCCCAACTGCTGTGCTGAAGTTGTTCACATATTCACTGTATGCATCCAATACCATAGATTTAGAAAACTGAAAAGAAAAAAGGACAAATCCTAACTATAAATACAACTGCCAGCACAGTTACATAGACCTCTGCTTGTTAGGGACTTGCTCAGAACTAAGAGTTTTGCTTGGCCTAGTGCTGGATATACAAAAATACTGGTAACACCTAAAATAATCTTTCTGCAGAAGACAGGCTGGAAACAGAATTATATAACAGCTATAAATTACAAGAAATGTATTTACAGAAATTGCTTCATCTTGGCTAGAACACCAGGGCAGAACCTGAAGACTATGGGCAATCAAAGGGCATCCACTGGGATTCAAAGTGACAGCTGAAATTCCCTGATCATCTCACTACCTGTCTTCCAGATTAAGAGAATTAGCAAAGTTGCAGGGCCTTCACACCCTGACTTTAGCTATTAAGAATTTATAAAAAAAGTAAACAGATTGTGTGGCCTGCAAAGTCATGGGAATGGTAGGGTAAGATCACCATCTATTGCCTTCTTGGTAATTTTATCCCTCTCTTGTGCAGAGTTGGTCTCATTAGGACCACCTAACTTGCCTCAGCCACAACGAGGCAGGTTTGCTTTAAACAACAAATTTTTCGTAACTATTTCATTTTGGGTGAACTGTGATCAGATCCCAGCTCTCTTACAGCAGACATGAAAAGGTGGTGATTTCCAGAATCTGGGTGGCAATAAAACTAAGCACTCAAGCCTGGAGTGAGTCAGTCAGCCTCCTTGAGCCACACTTTCATGGTGAACAATGTCTTTATATCAACAAAGGTCACTTCTTGTTTTCTCTAATTTAAAGCAGTAGCTAATTCTGCCCTTTACTGAATTTAATGTATTCTATTAATGATGGGATACAATTTGACAAATACTCTTTATCAGTGCTCCACCTCAGTTCAAACTCAGGAATCCATGACATCACCTACGGTGGTTTCTTTGTACTTGCACACTAGGTATGACTACCTATTTTTTATGAGATGCCGAGCCTCAGTCTCATCTTCATTTCAGTGGGTTTGCGATCTTTAATTTCCCATAAAAATCAACTGTTTACTTAAACGTCTGAAAGATTAATCAAAGCCTGAAAACTTTTCTCACAATCCTTTCACATCTGCCAACCTAGCTGAAGACATGTGTTGGTGTCAGTTTCCTTATCCGGATAGTACATGCACACTCTGACAGTTGCCACAGGCATTGGAGAACATGGGAATAAAGCAGCTAAGTTAGACAGATATGGAGATGGAAAAACAAGACTAAAATAAAAGCAGATTATCTGTTCTGACACATTTGCTTACTGAAGCAACAAAGACATCACCGATCATTTCAACAGAGTCCCACTCGGATACACGGCTCGCCAGCGCGATCTGAAACATGGAATGGCACTGAAGAATTTCCTTAATTCGATAAAAGACCATTTTAAGTTTTCTTTCACTCAGTAATTTTGGTTCCATATCTGAAAGGGGCTTCTCATATTGCTGTGGGGAAAAAAAAGCAAATTGATTTAAACCAACAAAAAATGGACTTCTACAAGCAGAAAAACAAACTTATGCAACAGTACACACACACAAAATCACTGAACATTTGGCATCAAGCATCTGTAGCAAAACCTGTGTTAGTCATATGACAGATTCTTTAATGATCTTTAATGACTCTTTTTCAAATATTCAGAACTTAAAAATACAAAATATATTAAGGTACCTCCAGGATTCTTTTGAGAGCATCCACGTAATTCTTCTCACTATCAACTACAGAGCCCAAAATATACCTTCTCACAACCTGTTGAAACAACAAAGTTTTTTTCAAAGCTCTAATCAGGTAACACATTCATTATAGTTGGAAATTATGCTGATAAAATTCTGACATTAATAAACAAAAGAAATACAAAGCAATTTCAATACTAGAACTGCAATAAAATAATACTGTACCTCTTCAAAAGTAATTACATTTACTATTATTCTAAACTACTTATTTTAAAGAACACAACCATCTTTGTATTGGTAACTGTAATTCCTTTCTCACTGTTGTAATTCCAAGTTTTATTTTTGAAACTTGTGTTTTGACTTTGGCATTTAAAAATGCTCTCAGGCACCGGGTACAATTTTTAGGGCTGCCTTGTGCAGGGTCAGGAGTTGGACTTCAATGATCCTAGTGATCTTCCAAATCAGGATATTCTATAATCCCATGTGCCTTAAATGTATATATGTAGGCATTAATGGAAACAGTCATAGGTATGAGATGATGTCAACTACTTCAGCGATTTGCTACAACAAAATAGGCAACAAGTTTTCAAAAATCTGTCCTAAACTTGATTTTTTGTTAGGTTTTATAAATTCATTAGGAGCAACATGAAGGGTAAACAAGTAAACACTAATTGCCTTTTAAAGTTAAGGCCATAGAAACTGTATCATTGAGAAAGTATCCAAGTCAGCATTCCCTTTTGGGCATTACCATGCCTAAGTGAAAACCCCCATGTTATCTATATTTATATGAATTGACAGAGTTGTAAGAGCTTCAGGAAAAGCTACCATATTTCATGTTAAACTACAGACTATTTATTACACCTTCTCCACCTTCTGCTTCTGTAATTCAGTTGAAATTCACTTTGTATGTACATGCAGGTGGCAGGACAGGAAGGACTGGAGAACCAATCTGGTTTAGAATATAAGCTTCTTGCTATCAATTAGATTTCTTGTTGGTTATAAGGATTTGTTTTCACCCAAATCCATTTCCTAATCCAGCTCACCCCAGTTTTCAAAAGGGGGACTATGAGGGAGAAGACAGCACAGGGGTAGGATCAAAGCACTTTCCATAACTACAAGAGAATGAAAATCTGCTCATTTTGCTATTGTAAACTAGCCAAAATCACCATAAAACTCAAATCTCAGGTTTGCTTCTTTCTGCTCCAGAACCCCACAGCCTCCTGCCTCCTTCACCATCACTGCCTTTACATTCTCCACACTCTTATTTTGCATTATTAAATGCAGGTTATATGATAATTTTCTTTCAGGTACTGGCATTTCAAAGGAGGACCTCAAAATTATCTGAGGCTTTGCTTAAGATATATACAGTAAAATTAGTTGTGTCTAATCTGTGTTTAGAATGGATTTAGCAGTATCTTATTCTGTATAGTGGATCAGTGGCTCTGGTAATCCTACTTTTAGACACAGTTCATTCTTCTGAAAAGAACAAACATCTGTAGAAATAAAAATTTCAGGCTCTATAATACACAAAAAAAATACTTAATAGTGGCTTCAGGTTATTGCAATAGATATGAGCCCCAGTCCCAGTACTTGCAGGCACCAGGATTTAAAGAGAAGCCATCATGCCACCTGCTGTTTGAAGCCAGCATGTCCACAGAGCATTTTGTCACAGCTCTGCTGTGACAGGGCAGCTGGGCTGGAAGGGGGTCCTGGCCTGGGGTACCTGGGGCTGTGACCCCTCCCCACAGCCAGGCTATGCTGGCCCTGCCTGGACTGCTCCAGTCTCTGTGCACCCCAGCCCACCAGAGCCCTGCTGACCAGGAGCCAACCTCCCCCACACAGTGGTTGCACATCTCCAGTTGGGTATCACCTCCAGATGTGCGCTGCAGCTGGCATCCAGATTATTAATACAGGCTTTAGATGCCAGAAGCCCATGCCTGCTCCTGAGGGACAGCACTAACACTGACCCCTGCTGCACTTTGTACCACAGACTCACTGAGCATGGCATCCTCACCTGTTTTCCACCCACCTTTTAGTCCACCCATACAGACTGTATCTCACCTACAGGAGTTCAGGAATACTTCAGGAGACAGTTGAAAGCCCTGTTAAGGCAGAGGTAAGTGACTCACTTTGCTCCCCTCAGCCCATAAAGTCACCACAATCACCTTTCCCCTCAGTCACCTCAAAGGGGCTCAAGCTGGTCATGCACAAATGGACGCTGTTCCATCTATGCTGATTTTTGCCCATTCACCCTCCTATCCTAATAAATGCAGACACAGCTCCCAAGACCATGTGCTCCATCACTTTTTTTCGGATTGAGTGAGACCAGACTCAATTCTGCTTCTTGTGGGTAAGAGTGTGACACTTTTTCCCATTCTTCTGATCACTGTGATCTCAGATGACTGAGAAAGCTCTTATCCACAGCACCCTTAGATCCATCCCATCTGGTCCCACAGACACCTGCATGTCCAAATGGCCTCAGCTGCCCCAGCTGCAGACCTTCACCCCAGCAGACCTGCCCTGGGCTCTTGAGCTGAGTTCTGAGTTCTTGAGGCAAAGGTGACATAGTTTGGACCCTTGATCACTAGGTCCATGTCCCACCAATCAGCATATCATGTTTTTCTCAGCTTCCTTTTGCTGACAATGTACATATCAGAGACTCTTCACTGTTGCCCTTCACACCTCACTATCTCAAACTGAGCTTTGGCTTTCCTAACTCCATTCCTGCCCACTTGGACAGCTCCTCCTGGGCAGAGGAGCAATAGTTGTGATTATTTACACAACTATTACCAGTTTGTTCCAAACTACAAGCGTTCTGGGGTCTTTTTGCAAAAGAGGGTAAATTTATTTGTACAAAACTACCCAGTGAAACTCAAATTCCTATTTAGAAAGAAGGAGAGAGCATTCAGACTGATGTTGAAATCTCACATTATAATAAATCTTACAGTAATGGAACACAGTTTGGTAGTTGCTTTGTTACAACATTAGCACTTCACTGTGTTAAACACAAGAGAAAAGTAAACCTCACCCAAGTAAAAGGGTAAACAAAAAAAGAAATCCCAAAAATATAGCCCTCTCCTTAATTTCCCCTTAGCTTGCTTTTTTTGCCCAGCTTCTTAAAGTACTGACCAACTAACTCATGACTTGACACCACAAGAAACTAAAAACTCTCATACAGTTATTAGTTGTCATAATGATACAGTAACATGAACCCAAGCAATTTATTTTCAGCCAAAATTTCTTAACCGATGCTAATTTCAATATTTTTAAAAGTTATTTCCACAGTGACTATACGGTTTGAGGTGGTGAACAGCAAAATGAATTCTTCTGTAGACTTGACTTTACTGGGGATGGTATTTTTCTAACCAAGAAAAACCTTTGGATTCAAAGAGCATACAGGATATTCTCTACATTTACAATGGAAATCCCAGACCACCTGGAATAATGTTTTCTGGTTCAATAAAAATACTTTAACTCACTTCTTTTTTTCACTCAAAATTATCACATTTAGTTTAAGTGTTCACGTAGTGAAACAATATAGTTCCTGTAGATAATTTTATAATGCAATCCAACATTTTGCACCTCTGGGTGTGTTCAGGACTGATGCAACTATAATCACACATACCAATTTTCAAAAACCTACTTATTCAGTTCTGAATTTGATGTCCACTTGAGTAAAATGCCAATATGTTTGAAGAACAAAGGCATGTAAGAGCCATTGGTGCAGAGCAAAAGGGGAGAAAAAAAGAGGAAGAAGACCATATTTCCCAAAGCTTACTACCTGCTGCTGTGATAATCCTTCAGGCATAGGAGTCATAATTGCTTCTGTATGCATACAATCCACATCAATAAATAAATTTAACTCCTCTTCTTCCAGACAAGATGATCTATGATCTACAAATAAATAACCAAAATGTCAGCTTCTATATGTGGATTAAAAGAAGAAAAAAAGCAAAACAAAAACAAAAAAGTAGACCCTATCATATGAGCACAGAAATTATAAACTTACACTTACCAAACAAAAGGAATTTCCCAGTACTTCTGTATCATCTGTGAAATCACATAAATGCTACCACCAGTAGGCACTCTAATAAACACCTTTCAAAGGCATCCTAATATCCCACATCTGGAGACAGCCTAAGCATCTTTTGCTTGACCTCTACTCCCTCCTCTCAGCCAGGAGAATGGGGCTGGACAAAGGGTAGGACATGACAACTTGGGTTAAAGCGCTGCAGCTCCAGGGACTGCAGTTTTAAAATATATGATTTCTGGGAAGAAACTGAAAACCCCATATTATGATCCAGCTAGAAAAATTCCATACACCCTTCTACAGCTGAACTAAAATAGCAAATTAACCAAAATGTTTGCTTTAATCAGAAGGGAATGAGGGATTCTGCATTGCTCTGTGGGTAAAAATTTTACTGAAAAAGCACCACCGAAGTGCACTGATAGGTGGCAGTACACAGCCAGCCAAACAAGCAGACACGAGGAAAGGAGACAAAGAAAGAACAGTATGAGAAACTGCCTTAGAACAAAAACAGAAATAAGGGAAGCACATCTGATGGCTGCGAGAAACTTGTGAGTTTTGTTAACAAAATTTTCACTAGCTCCCTGCTGATCTGGAAAGTGGTTATGGGATTCAGCCATCCACAGATACACTGTGTCTGCAACCTAATCCCTAAAAATGTAAGAGGAATGCCAGGTCCATCGTAACACTGCCCTGTAGATCACTTTCATCTGTTCAACTGTAAGAAGTTGAGGATATACTTTTTGATCACCTCAGTTTTTGTACCTTTCTATATTCAATCTGTGAATTAAGTAAATTGAGAAGCCGTCAGAGGTCATGACAGAGATGTAAGATGTGTCCTGGTCTGTACAGATAGGATACAATTCTATGTTACCTCTCTCAATAAAAATATTTTGCTCCAGCCTTGTGGTTTTAGCTTCCTAAAACTGAAGTTTTATAAGCTCTGAAGTTACTACTATTTAATTCTTTGGGCAGAAATTTGAGCAGAAAGATATACTATCTCTCAGACTTATCTGAAAAATAAACTAATTTAATTTACTACCACCTGTCTCTTGAAAAAATTACCTGTGAACAACTGCTGCCAAGATTCCTGACAAAGGACTGTCACTTGCTCTCAACTACAGAAAGAACACAAACACTTCTGTGGATTTTTGATTTTACATCACTTTCTTTTCCCCAAATTCAGCTTCTATCAAAAATCATCAAACTGATTAAGCAGTACAGTCTTTTCCCCTACTTTCACTCTTAAGCACAGAAATCATTACTCCTTACCAGCAATGAACTTTTTAAAAATAGTCAACTACTTCTCCACTGAAAACAATTCTCTGAAAACCGTAACAGCACATTCTCCTGACATTCAAGAATTATTTCATGGAGAGACCTGGACAGACTTAGTCACTGTGCTGGTTTTGGCTGGGATTGAATTAATTTTCTTCACAGAAGCTAGTACAGAGCTATATTTTGGATTTGTGCTGGATACAGGGTTGATAATATAAAGATGTTCCTGTTACTGCTGAACAGAGCTTACATAGAGCCAAGGCCTTTTCTGCTTTTCATACTGTCAGGCTGGTGAGGGTGCTGGAGGTGCAGGGGACGTTGGGAGGAGACACAGGCAGGACAGGTCCCCCAAATTGGCTAAAAGGATATTCCAGACCATAAGACATCCTGCTCAGTACATAAAGTGGGAGGAAGGAGGAATAAGGGGAGGGGATGTTCAGAGTGATGACATTTGTGTCCCAAGTAACCGCTGCGTGTAATGGGGCCCTGGTCTCCTGGAGATGGATAAGCACCTTCACTGCCCTTGGGAATCAGTGAACTAGTTCCTTGTATTTCTTTGCTTATGTATAACCTTTATGTTCATTACTAAACTGTCTTTATCTCAACACACAGTTCTCACTCTTACCCTTCTAACTCTCTCCCTAGTCCTGGTGTAGGGGAGTGAGCAAGCGGCTGTGAGAGCTTGGCTGCTGGCTGGGGTTACACCATGACAGTCAGTAACTTACATCACTTTCATACTCCCATCTATCAGTACCTTGATAACACTGCTTGGTGGGATTTTTTGTAATTGTTTTTAAGTTGACCCTTCTCTGTGGTCCTCAGGTTTCTCAGGTCATTCAGGTTCTTGTCCCAAACAGAAAAAACTGCTCAAGATGCATTGACCATGCTGCCATCTGAACTGAATATGTTTTTGATATGTATCTGATTTGTTGCATCTAGCTCTGAGCTCCCACTACAAAAATTTGCTAGGCCATTAATCTTCTTTCTCAGAAATTACTAGAGAATGTAACAGAGAGAAACACAGTAAATAGCATATACCTTGAGAAATGAAAGATTTTGTCCGAATGAAAGAACGACCCTTCTTCACAGCTGCTTTTGTCTTTTCAAGTCCATCTTTGGTACCTTCTCTAGCAGCTCTCATAAGCTTTTGCATCTGTAAGGTAAAAAATACAGTCTACATGTTCAGTGAATAATAGGAAAACATTTGAGCCTGCACACTTTTAGGCTATCAATATTATCCAAAGTCAAACGAATATATAGTAAGCAGAGAGAACCACGAAAGCTCAGAGCCAAACTCTTGTATTTCAAAACAAAATTAAAACTGGAGACAAGGACTTATTTCATGGCAATACTGTATGTAAGTCTAAAAGAGCAGAAATGCTTTCTTAAGAACCCTTCTGCATTCAAACAGAAACTTTAAATAGTCTCAAATGTTACCTTACAGAACAAATACCTACTACTCACAGGTCATTTAGAGCCAGAGGTCTTGACCATCTTTCAGTGTCCCAGTAACTCTTCCAAAGTATTTCTGACCTAAAGATAATCCCCTAGACTCAGTTATATATTAACTATATCCTTAAACACACACTGTTATGAAGGAAAAAGCTACAACTAATAACTTCATTCATTGAAGAAATACATTGATTTAATTAAGAATTCCATACTCTTACAGTATACTACTACAGCCAAATTAAATTTCATGAAACAAAAAAAAAAAATAAAACCACCAAAGAAATTTTTCTTTGCTGGAAGATGTTTATTAAAATACCCTGCTTTGTAATTCTTCTTTCCCAAAATGTCACCACAGCAAAAAATCCCCACTACTGTCAGAACACAAACAAAGCTGTCGTGCTGCAATCAGGCAATTTCTGGATTTGAGATGGAAGCTTTCAGCAAAAATCCAGTCTTTTCACACTGGCTCCGTTCAGAATGCAGAGCAGGGAGATTCCCAATTTCATCCTGCGTGGCTGCAGAGCAAGGGCTAGGCTAGCCCTATGGAGCCAAGGTCTCAGAGAGGCACTGGGGTTGTACTTGTGGCTCACACTCTGGGATAAGGGCACCAGTCAGCAGTGAAAGACAATGCCCTATCTCATTTTCTGAGATTGTTAACATTAAAAGTAAGCATGAGATAAGTTCCTTGACCAAGCATTTTTAATAGTACAGCAATATTATAGTCTTTAATTTAAGACCACACAATAAAAACTCAGCACACTCAGAATTCATTTCACATCAATTATTGTCTACTTTTTCAAGCTATTAATAAAAGACAACATTGTCTGTGTTGGAAAAGCAATTATTTAAACGTAGCTAGTTACAAAAATTAACTACACTACCTTCAGCTCATGTTTTTGCTTTAGTTGCTGAATCTCTACTGCTCCCACAGTGTTTGACATCAAATCTTTCATCTTTTTTTCATAATGCTCCTTTAAACGCGTTAGGTCATGAGAAAGCTACAGTGTATAAAAAGACACAATCTTTTCATAAAGCTGTAGTGAAAACTTCATGCTAAAGCACTCACACAAAGCATGCACATTGCTCCAGCTATCTACTGACACAAACACAACTAAGAGAAAACATCACTGAGGGAAACACTATCTCTGAGGGAAGCTCCAGTCTGAGGAAGGGATGGACCATCACTCCTGGGCACTGCTGAACTCTGCCAGGTGCTCTTCTGTAAAGACAGGGGCAAAGCCCTTCAATTAAGGTAACTATATTTTTATATATATTAATTGTATTGTGCCTATCTCTTAAAAACTACATGGAAAGAATACATCAGCTTTAACCATAGGTATTATTCACTGGACACAAGCTCCAGTCTGTATTTCAGACTATCATTCAAAACAGTGAATCAGAAGAAAACTCAAGAGACTGAAGAAGCTGTGGAGATTGCTGGCAGCTGAGAATATGGAAATTGACAGGGCAGTGAGTCAGGCAAGGAGATACTAACAGGATTCACGTTCTTGTAGTTTCCACATGCATCATAACCTCATTGTATGAACTTTGGTGTAACCACCTCGTACATGAATGTATTCATTTGCAAGGCAAGGAAACTATCACAGAGAAAGGAAAGCCCTGGAATACTAATTACCATTTGTTAAACATTTTGACAAAGGTAGGTAAAAGAGGTTAAGATGGAACCAGGAAAGGAAAAAAAGAAGAAAATATTTGGTGTGCCCTATAACAAAGTCCAGTGGAAACCCCCTCAGCTTGATATCAACAGAATTATTTGGCAAGAGATGAAAGCCTAAGGAAAGAGAAGGCCTACTGAGTTGAAAACAAAGCAATAGGCCCAGCACGTAGCTCCACTAGGCTGGGTCAGGATGCAATTACCTCTAACATGATGATTCTGGCATTACAGTGGTATAATGAAAATAGCATCTGGTTCATAGATAAAAAATATTTAACAGCACAAAAACCTTGCCTTCTTAAAATAAATCAGTAAATAAATAGAATAATAAGAGTCATAATGAAAAAGTGGCTCTGAGGGAAGTCATACCAGCCCTTAAAATTAAAAATCCCACCTCCAACCATGCCGCACTTTTCAACTAACACTAAAATTATAACTAGGGCAAGTCCCTCACAGGCTCTGAAAGACTACAGAAGGCGTTGTGCTGGGAATAAACCGTAGTATCCATCACAAGACCTTAAGAAAAGTGAGAGCTAGTGCAAGGAATGGATACAGAGAAAATGTACACAAAGAAGAATAGTGTCTGCCTGTGTTGAAGTGCCAGTGCAGAAAGGGCTGGCGTTGGTTTTTTCAGTTGCATTTTTGTTGTCTTCTTGGTTGGTTGTTGTGAGCTTTCTTTCAGCAGTCCTACAGTTTCCTTCCTCACTCTGCCAAAACATTTCCTTAATTTCCTGATTTCTCCATCTTCCAGCAACCTGTCCATGTGCAGGAGCCTCTCTGACTTTTCCATCCACCAGCTTAAGTGTTCCTCACCTTCTCACACTCATCCTCACAAGGCAATCGCCAAAACCTTTTGTCACAGGCCTGAAAAAGCCATCTGCAGGGCACACCCCTCTTCTCTCATCACTCCTGAATCTCTCTGCCCTACCCTGGTATGATCACACTCAAACACTGCCAACAGTTTCCCATGACAGATCAAAGCATACTTCTAAGAGTTCCAGAAAATGGCTTTAAATCTTACTTTTTTCACATATGTAAATAGATTCTTATGACTATGGCCAAAGTTGAAGCTGGGGATAACAAGACAAGATTTTAAAAAATAAAAGAATAAGCCAGAAGACATATTAAGGCTTACACACTCACATGCAAAGTAATTTCTTAGTCTCCTCCAAGGTATTTAAAACAATAAAATAATCAAACTCAGTTTTTTCAGTCTTGTTAAAACAAACTCCCAAACAGCTGCAACAGCTTAAGATTGTTCTAGTCAGAACAAAACCAAGACAGAGACAGAGGATGAGCACTCAGCTTACAAAGTGCAGATTTGGGTGGGCTCAAGTCTTGCAGTTAATTGCTCAATCCCTGATGGGCAGCAAGGATGGAGGTGAAGGGAGAGCAGATAACATGTACTGGTACATGTACATTGACAGCAAGGCTTTTAATCTCATCAAGCTAAGAAACCTGCAAAATGAAAATAAAGGTCGCATGAAATAACACCCTGTCTGCAACTGTGCACATTCCAGCCACAGGGTGCTGAGGCAGCTCACAACACACAGCTGCCAAGTGGCTCTTGGGGGCTGTCCCTAGTCAGCACACACTGGGAGCCTCTCACACAGAGGATACACAAGGGCAGAAGAAGATGAGCCAAGGTGACATGAAGGCAGGAGCCCAGGACCTGTCTCCCTGTGCAGTGGGACAGATGCAGTGAGGACAGGCACCTGTGTCACCTGTGTCTTCCTGCCTCCCACAGAACAGATGGAGCCAAAGGTATTAGACCTGAGAAGTGTCACGGATGGATCATTTTAATCGTGACACCTCTCTTCTCTCCTAACAGGTAGAATTCTCTTGGATTACACAAATCTTTCACTTTCAGAAGTTTTTTAAGCTAAATCACTTTCAAACAAGCAAAGTGATGTAGATCTAAGACAGAAAGCTAGGGAACAGTGGCAAAGAGTTTTGTGACTTTTGAACACCTAATGACCCCAAACCTTCAATTCTTTTCAGGCTTGTCCCCATTTATTCTTCACAGTATTTTCCACACTTATTTACCACTTACACTAATCCAGCAATTTCAAAAGAAGAGAAGGTGAGGAACTTCCCATAAGCAAAAATAATCTCATTTTTAATTTCATTTTTATCCAATTTGAGTTTTTTCTTTTTTGTAAGAAACTTCTGTTTAATATTTTCATGTCTTCTTTTCCCTGTTACATTTTTTTGTGTACTGTCATTTCCACACTGATTCATATCTCCTTTAAAAAGATGCTCTTGGTATTTGAAACTGAATTGAGGAAAAAAAGAAATACAGGTGAGAAAAGCAAGTGTTGAAAACCAGGATAACCTCAATGACTGAGCAGCACTGCAGGATACATACATGTCTCTTGTGGTTGCCTCGCAAAAAGGAGCTGGGGATTCCATTTTTACACTCAGAATCACTCTGTTCTTCATAGCTTTCAAACTCACTTGAACTCCACCCATATTCCAGTGAGCTGTTTCCACCATCATCACCATTTTCAACATCATCATAAATCATTTCCTCTGCAAGAATTAAACCAAAATAAAAAAAGCTACACTGAATATTTGTTCAAACACCAAAAAATTTGTTCAGGATATGCCATAAAGAACTGCACAGACTTTTGTATGCACATTAAAAATTCTGAATTCAATCCAATATTCAAATACGCAAAGGAGATTGTCTTTGTTGAAATAGAGTACTAACAAAGGACAGTGTTATGGTACACACCATGATCCTTTTAGAAACATGAGCTACTCAAATGACACTGCTGAGTCCAAATCCCACAAAATGATTTAGAACTTCAAAGGAAGTTTACACTATAGCTGTGAATGCACATCTGCACTGAGAAGCATCATCCTTACATTTGTAAGCTTGCCATTTATCCCTAGGGACATCAGCTAAAATGATAAATGCTAAAACACTGCAAGAATCAAATAAAAATGTCACTACTTCCAGCAGAACAGATCAGACCAAAGTAGCAAGAAAGGTGTTACACAATGGTGTTTTATGACTCATCACCACCAGTCACTGGAAGTCTCCCACACCTGGCAGCTACCTTGCTCATAATTTACTTTAAAAACTAGAAGTATTAACTTTTTCAAGACATAACCTTTTCAAATCTATATTGCAAGGGCTGACCAAAGTACCTCCTGTTAAAGACACAGATCTTTCCACTGGCACAGATGTCAAGAACATAAAACTTACTCAAAATAAAATGGAAAATTTAGAGCCAATTGCTTATCAGGAAACAGGAGTGCACTCTACCTGCAGCATTATTTGTCATTACAAGTAGAGAAGTGTGGACACTTGTTGTGGTACAACACTTCTGCAAGGAATCACTACTGTCAGAGGTTTTGATGCAGCATTTACAACTGCCTCCTATTAAATTCAGGAAACAGCAGCTGTGCTTTTAAGATTTGACATTTTATTTAAACAGAGAAAAAAATATATACTCAAAAGAAAAGCTGGCATGTTTTGCTCCCATCTAAACCCTGGATTTTAATATTAACATTAATTAAATTCTTTAACACAGAGGATTCTAGTCTAATTTAGAAGATTCAGATCTAAGAAAAAAATTAAATTCCCATGCATATCAAGACTGTCCTTAAAATATTGTTGCTGAAGAAGACATCTTAGTGGTAATCTAGCACGATGAGTAATTTAAAAGAACCATGATAGTAAGCAAAAATAAATCAAGACTTATGGAAGTCTAACTCCTGTGCTGTCAACTTTGGGGCAGGATTCTCCCCATGAATGGATGAATTTATCTTGTTCTTACATTGCACTAATGCAGATTGACTGAATTTTTTTTTTTTTAATAGTTGCATCTCCCTGACAAAATACACAAATAATAAACATCAAGATCATGAATGTACGAAGACAAAATTTCCCTTACCACCTGTTTCCTCAGAATCTTTAAATTTCTTTGGGGAAGAAGTTAAAATAATTTTCATCAATGTCTTATGGGTTAAGCTAAAGATTCTGAGCAATATACTCAGCAGAGCTTTGCTCCATGTCCCATATCCCACCTAGCTCAGCTACCTGGGCCTGGTGTACATGTTTCTTGACTGATCAGCAACAGCACAAAGATGTCCCTGCTCAGAGTAGCACAGTCCCCTGAGGGAACTTCCAGTAATATAAGCATTCAAGTCGTGAATGTAACATGGTACTTTCAATAATAAATGAAAAAAAAATCAGTAGTAATTTGTAAAACACCTTGCCTGAACACTACTAAGGACAAGAAATAAAACTGTTACAGCTTTAAAGATTAATGTGGTTTTCACACAAGAAAGCTTAAGTGTTTTCTTGATTCATTAACAATTTGAGCATCAAACACCTACACTCTCCGAGAGCCATGACAAATAAAATGCTGGGCTCCCAATAAGCCAATTCACTCTAACAAAAAAATCAGTCAGCAGCAACTGATCTTCAAGCAGACTTCACTATACCCGAAAACTGCAAAACAAACCTCAGCAAGAACTCAATGAAATATGCTTCTTGAGCCCTAACACCATCATTTCCAAGAAAGGTAAAATCTTGACTCCAGCAACTATTTTGAGATCTATTCTGCCCTCTTCAAATATGGTCAGAACCATCAGGAGTGGACCATTTCAAAGCTGAAATAAAACACTTCTGTAGAGTCACAATCAGGATGATGAACAGCCACTCTGGACCATTTCCTCCACGTATCAAGCATTTATATATTGAAGGGGACTTTCAAGGAAAGAGCTTCTCTCTATAACCATGACAATGATACATTATCATACATCATTTAATTATTTAAAACATCCTTTTCCTAACTACCTTGCCTTGTTCAGGGCCCTACAACACCCAACACTGTAATTCTCTAATATGCAGAATACTCAAGTATTTTGAACATTGTCTATAAAACAAAGTAGAATTCAGCTTATATAAGAGCAGTATAGGAGACCTGCTGAGATAGTCCTTTAATTGTTAGTATAATTCTGAACCACCAATTACTGACCTACCAATTACTGACACAATGTTAATTCCATTTACATATATTTTAGGTACAGTAATTTCACGAATACAAGCCGCACCAATTTGACCAAAATTTTGGTGGAAACCCGGAAGTGCGGCCAATATTCCGGGGCGGCTAATACATTAACAAAATTCTAAAATCTGCCAACACGGAAGTGAGAGCCCGCGGCAGCCCCAAGCCAAGCTGGAGCCCGGCCGGCCCCGGCAGAGGTAGGAAAGCCTGGCAGAGGCGGGGCCTGCAGTGTGGGGGGCGGGCGGCTGAGCCTGGGCCAGCAGGGCGGGGCAGGGGAGCGGCAGAGCCGGGTCAGTAGGGCGGGGGAGCCCGGGAGAACTGGGGCTGGCAGTGCAGGGGAGCATGGCAGAAGCAGGAAGGCCGGCGGGTGGGGCTGCCTGGCAGCGGGGGAAGCCCAGCAGAATCGGGGCCAGCAGCGTGGGGGAGCCCGGCGGTGCGGGGGCCTGCAGTGCCGGCCAGGGCGAGGAAACGCGGCGGCGGTGCAGACGGGAGGGGGCGGCCGGCGAGCCTGGCGGCGGCAGCCCACCGGCAGGGCTAGGGAACGCGGCGCGGCGCGGCCGGCGAGCCGGGCGGCAACGGCGGCAGCCCGCCGGCAGGGCTAGGGAACGCGGCGCGGCGCGGCCGGTGAGCCGGGCGGCGGCGGCAGCCCGCCGGCCGGGCGAGCGAACGCGGCAGCGGGGCGGTGCTGACGGGAGAGGGGGGCCAGCGAGCCCGGCGGCAGCGGCAGCACCACCCGGCCAGCCCCGCCGAGCCGTGGCGCTGAGCTGGGCTACCCGGCCCCGTCGGCAACCATGAGCGGGCCGAGCCTTCCTGGCCCCGCCCCGAGCCAGTAAAGCCCGCTATGCCGCGATCCTGTTACTAATTGGCCAATTTGTGAAAGCTGCGCACGGATTCTCGCGACGAACGAAAGTGCGGCTAATATTCGGGGTGCGGCTTATCTATTGACAAAGACAGCAACATTGTCGAGGCACCGGAAGTGCGGCTTATAATCCGTGCGGCTTGTATTCGTGAAACTACTGTACTTAATAAATATATCTGTTTAGTATGCATGCACATCTTCCATTTTACATTGCTTTCAACATTACAAAGATCTCAAACCTGGTTCAGAGTCTGAATCTTCTCTTGGCACATCATCATAAATTACCTCATCTGGGTCTAAAAACAAGATAGAAAAAAAAAAAACAAATGAGAAACTTCCTAAAATTTCAATGGGACCAAGTGTTTAAGAGGTATTTGGACAATACCCTTAACATGCCTTTAACTTTTGGTCAGCCCTGAAATGGTCAGGCAGTAGAAATGCTGTAGGTACTCTCCAACTGATCTATTCTATTTTATTTTAAAGAATTTTGGTTATACTGGCATATATGAATACAATGGCATTATGGCTCACTCTCCACTAGCATTTTGCCTGCACATCTAATCATTCAAATGTACAAAGCAGTATATGTTATCTGTGAAATTTCAGAATTTTATCTGCATTGCTTATGATGACTTTTGGTAGCCTGAAAACAAAAATCCACTTCAAAAGCCAGTATTTCTCCCCTGCTTCTTACAGAAGTATGGTACATTCTGTGCTGTGTTGAAGGCTGCTCATTGCTTTACTGAATGGCTGCAGAAAAGCTGAAATTGACATTTGAAAAAGAACCAAAACTAAATAATGTAATGATCATCATAGTACATTAAGAGGTAGAATGACAACACAAATGCTTCAGTCACTTCACGAAATACGTAAGATGAACCTCCAGCCCAGTGGGAACAGTTGAGAACAGGCAGGATAACCTGTCCTCAAACCACAGAGTCTCTGTTCTGATTTAAAATGCAGCTAGCAGCCAAGAATCAACAGCACACACCAAGACAGTGGCAATTCTTTCCCTTCCACCTCCTTCAAGTACTTACTTACCAACCACTGCACAAGAAGAGTAAATTCAAATACAGTCACAAATATAGGCAAGATTTTGAACTGGAGCTTATTTCCAGTGCACATGCATAGATGGAGCCAAATGACTTCTGTAATATATGATTCCACAGACTCCAAAAGGTGGAAAAGTGAATATTAAACTTATTCTAAAACACAATTTTATTACACAGTTGAATGTTCTAACTGGTACAGCTTGGTTTTAGGACCTACCTGACCACATTCTACAGTTGTACTTCAGTGCTCACTGGTACTTACTTTCCATCCATGCAGTATTTGCAGGATCTGCAACCCATTTGGCCAGGGCATCATCCTCTCTCTTGGTCTGGTTATCTTCACTTGAAAAAGAGGCCATTAAATAAAAGAAGTAAAAGTTACACCACGATGTTTTTAAACATCCATGAAGACAAGACAATAAATATACTATTGCCTTCTAGTTTCCACTCCAAGGCTGCTGATTAGTCAAAAATATTGCTTCAGCATGTAGTTGGGTGAGGAATAATCTATTCTAGTTAACAGTCTGACAATTTTAGTCAGAAAATTGAAAACACCTTCTTTACAATCTTAAAAAATACTCTGCTTTTGAGTTCATCTACCAGAACACAGGAAGTTCTCTCAGAAACAGTGAAGTGAGAGCTTTCTTTCCATGGCAAATAGAACTAAAGACATTCTGGGTTACATCAGGAGCAATCAGGCAGAGCTGTTATCCTCCTCCACCTGGTGCTAGTGAGGCTGAACCTGTAGCAGCATGTCCAGTTTTGGCTTCCCAACACTCCCCTGCTAGAATGCTGTGAAGAAATTGAAGCTACCTCTAGAAAGATGTAGAGAAATTGAAGTAAGGGACTAAAGCATATGGTTAGGAGGTAAAAGACATGGGGATTATTTAATCTGGTGAAAAGGATGTTATGGGGTGATCTAAGAGCAGCTACAACTATCCAAAAGAGAACTGTAGAGTTCTCTACAGAACTACAGAGATGGAATCAGAGGTTTTTTTTTTGTTTGGGTTTGTTTTGAGGCCCTTTTTATTTATCTTTTTTTAAATGCCAGACAAAGGGGGAATGGTCAACAGACTGCCCACTGGAAGATTTGGTTTGGACATTTGGGAAGGTAGAGGGGGACAAAGCGGAAAAGGGAAAGTAGTACAGCACCCCCATCCTTGGAGGGTTTGAAGACTCAGCCAGCAAGGTTGATCTGATGGAATATTGGCAGTGGTCCTGCTGAAAGCAGCAGGCTAGACAAAACCTCCAGCAATCTGTTGCAGCTAACTTTGCCATCAGTCTATAAAAATTCAAGCTAGCATCTTCAAAAATGTCATGCACAGTTACACACACCAGTGCTGATTTTAGTATCCAATCAGAATTACAGGACTAAGAAAGTGGAAAAAAAAAACAAACCAACAAACATGGAAGCATCACACAAGGAAAACACTTATCAAATGCAAGCTTTTGTAGGAATTAAGGTTTTATAAATCATTAAAACATGATGAACTGACAATCACCTATTCTGAGGGTCCTCCAAGTTTACAGAATTATAATGACATTCTTCGGTTGCTGACTGTGTACCTGCCAAGTGGAAAAAAAAAAGAAAAAAAGAAAATGTTAGCAATAACATGTCAGTTTGGCTCAAATGGCACATTTTAGCATAAGAAACTGATTAAGAATAATTATTCTTGCTAAAGAATAATCTCCTTCTTTGCAATAGTTTTATTCTTACATGTGTTTAAAAAAAGAAGTTTCTTCATACCATGTATTTTTGAGAACTAAGTAATTCAAAGACACAGCCATTTCTTAGAAGAGCTGTAAAGAGGAAATCACGTCTGATGAATTTATCTCGCAAACATATATTCCTCTACAGGTAATAAGGACCACAAAAACATTTACTTTTACTTGACAGTGTTCCTAATGGTGGTAAAAAGCAAAGGCTGGAATAAAGGCTGGAATTATAGAAGAATTACTGCCTATCTAAAGAAAAGTATATTCAAAATACAAAAAGGAAAAGGCAGGATATGAGGAGTTTTCCTACTGTCTTAACATTAAGCTGTTAACTTTCTCAACTCTGGTTACAAAATAGATCTCTTGTTTCTGTAATAATCTATAGTTATTTCCCTTTCTAGTTTCCTCTTTTATCATGAAATTGTACTAGAGGATGGAGAATACATCAAATCATCAAGGGAAAAACCCCACAGCAACTCTAAATCCACCAGAATTGGAAAATAAACAGAAATGCATATAGAAAAGACAAAGGGGAGAGAAAATTTTCCAGGATCTAGAAAAAAACAATAAAAGGTATGAGAAGAAACCATTTGGCTTGAACACTGAACTTCGAATCTGAAAATTATTTCATTACGTTAAAAAGGAATCGGCATTAATCATACTCACCTAGGGTGAGTGTTATAAAGGAAAGGTACCTGAGTTTAACCAAGGATTCCCCTTCAAATAAAGTAAAGTGTGTAAATACAGTACCTTCTTCATCTACAGAAACACTGCGTATGATGACAGGGCTGGAGTATGCTGGCAATATCAAAGGTAGGTTGGATGGCACCGCATATCCACAAGGGACAGGAACAGAATATCCACCAGACAAGCTGGGACTTGCACATTCATCTTGAGGACTTGGTTCTGGTGATAAGGATGGATCCTTGTCTTGGATTGGGGAAATATTTATGACTGAGTAGGGATTTACTTTGGCTGGAGTGCCTTCTGCAGCGGGTTCTGATGTTGGCAGCTTCTCACTGTGTTCTAAATTACCAGCTCCTTTAGTTGAAAGATTAAACAAAAAATACAAAGTTTTATTTTTCATACCTGTTCAAGCTGCTTTAATAACTCTTTGCAAGTATGTTAAACACTGACCTGATCTTTACTATACAAGTTGCTTACAACCTAGGACTCAAAATTCCCACACCTCCCCATTTTACAGATGAGGATTGCAACAAGAGCAAAACAAGATGAGTTACAAAGATGCCTATGGAAAAACAGTAACTTGACTGACAGAAGCACATGAGTCAAAACAGTCTCAAACCCTAAACGTTAAAATCTGGATTCTAGATGAATTTGAATTCTACAAATACAAACACAAGAAATATTTTAAGGGTAGTCATGAGGACAAGTAAAATTCACTGGAGGGACATTCCTCAAAGAACCGTCCTGAAAATGCACTGTTAAGAAAGGAAGGAAGAAAAGAAGTTTACAAGTTTTCCTCTTTGAAAATGTATTGTTTTCTCTTATACAAAGTTCCCAGTATTTTTTGAGACACACTGAGGTACAGCAGAATCACAGGCCCCTCTGAAGGGAACTGCATCCCAACTGATGAAATTATTTTAAGCTGTAAGCATAACTTCACAATAAGGGTGAGCAAGCAACCCTTCCCCTGCTCAGGGAAAGATCATGTTTAAGTTCCAGGTTGTCAAACTGCACAGTACGTGAAGAGTTATCTGTCTTTAATTGCCATAAGTACAGTGAATCTGTTTACAAAAGGAAATGGGATCAAAGTAAGCAAAATCAGCTGTTAGCAATTTTAGCAGAATACAGCATTTTCCAGACTGTACCTCAGCACTTGGAACATTTGAGTATGTCAAAAAAAAGTTACAATATATAGCATAACTTCTGTTTATGAACAAAATTCATAAACTCAAACTCCACTTAGTTTTATGCACAACATCTCAAGCTCAGCAACTAGCAAGTTTAGCTGTGAAACAGCTTATCTCAAGCCATCCATGTCCTTAAGACCAGCAAAGGTATACACTTTTCTTGTAGCATGACACTCAGACTGTGGCCAATCCATTGGTTTGGATGTCACACTTAAATGGGAAACCTCACAGGAATTACACGTGATGGTCACTTGCCCTGGCAGATCTACCATGACTGTAACTGGCAGGAATATTCAAAACACTTGCACGTGTGAGAGACTGGATTATGCCTCAAAACAAATTGACCATTTAGCTAGAGGTGCCTGGCAGCTTTGCTGAGGCCAGGTTTGCAAAGAGAAGGCAGCGAGTCTTTGGGTGTGTAATGACAAACCTCTGGTCGGCATAAGACAGAGAGGGTGAACTGACCACCACCAGAGGCTACAAACTGGGCTCTGAGGCTGCTAAGAGGCAGATCTTGGGGAGACAGCATCATGCTTTTATCATGCCAAACTGCCCTCCCTTACACACACGCTGTCCTCCCAGGGAAGGTCACATTCACACAGGCTTACTGACACAAGAGGCAGCTGCCTTAGAAGAGTTCATAAATTGCCAAGGACCCCTGAAATGCCCTCAGACTCATTTCTCACACCTTCCACCAGAGAACTGCACGTGATCAAAAACTTTGCCCTCACAAAGGAGTGCTTGAGCACTACCATCTGAACCTGAGAGTGTATTAACCCACCAAATTCTGTATTTTGTGGGCTTTTTCTCCCACCTCTGACAGATCAAGACCTTCAATCATCACTTCAATCAAGTCTCATCACAGATCCATGGGTGATGATTCTGTATCTTCCTACTCTTACCCTTTCTTTCTCTTTCTTCCTCTCTTCCCTGAGACATTTTATTAAGCAGGTGGTATTTTTATGCTTTGATATTGCCATATTGCTATATATAATAACAAAAACGGCTACATATATGCTCTCCATTGCAACCAAATTGTTCCAAAATTAACCCAACGTGTGTATATCTACGAACACCAGTCATTCAGTGTCATTTCACTATGATCTGCTCCAAGAAATGCATTAAGAAGCTGAGTTACCCTCAGGGGCAGGCCATAACACCACAGAAAACTCCTGTTAAAGTACTTTTGTTACACTGCCAAGAAAAGGCTTCCTATGATCAGTCTTAACTGTTTAGCCCAGTGGAGGTACAGACCAACAGGCTGACTTACCTGCAACACCAGCCTCTTGGTGCTCTATGTGATTTCCAGGAATAGATGGCTCAAGGGCTTGCCTGTCTGCTTCTGGTATCTCATCTCCACTATCAAAGTCAAACTGTTCTCCCTCGTCCTCCTCTTCATCATTCAGACCCGTGGCTTTTGGTTCATGCTCTAGAACTGTGCAGAAAGACACACCTTTGGTTGTTTGCTCTTAAGAATGATTTCATGGGACCAGTAAATGCTCCGCATTACAAATGAAGCTTTCACAATGAACCCTTAGATTTCTAGGTTACTGGAACAGAACAAAAGTTGATTGATGTGTTGATAACCTCATGCAGTTTTCAGTAAATCCTTTAGTGGAAACAAGGCGATTACTTGAAAAGAAATAAACAAGTAATAATGCAAATACACTTGCTTTTGTCATAATGAGCCAAATTATTTTCAGAAAAACACTTCAACAGCCAATTTTTGAACAGGAAAACTTCACAGATTAATTTATTTGCACAGGGACTTTGCAACTTCATAACTTAAATTAATTTTTCCTTTCTAATTCAAATTCCTAAGTCTATCCTTTCCTAAGAGTGTACAAATGCCAGTGACAATAACTCAGTTCGCACGCTCCAACAGAGAACAGCAGATTGGTTTTCCCACTCCAATCCAAGATAGTTTTAAACTAAGGATGTCATGCAACATGCTATTAGCTCTATTACCATACATGCGTGCATTCTGGTGGAGGGAGGGTGTGGACCTTTTGAAGAAGTAATGCCTGAAATAATGACACCCTAATGTGGATAGGAAGGGTGGGTTTGGGGGTTTTTTTCTCTGCTTGGGAAGATACTATAGCACAGATTTGGCACTGTACGTGGGGCACAGGAGAGGGAGCAGGAAGTCTCCCCCTATGCTGCTGGGGAAAACCCATGAAAATGTAAACCCCTTCATGTGCCTACAGCATAAAATGATATCCAAAAAAAAATATAAAGATGTAAACACGCAAGTATGTGGTAAAAATTTACCTGAAGGTGATAAGGTTCCCCCCCCTCCTTCCACAGGTAACATAAAATGAAAATTAAGTCAAAGACGATTTGATCTGCTGCATCATGACGTTATCAGCTATCCTACCATCCAGGACACATTTTTTATCTTCATGATAAAACCCACAACACCCCAAAGCTCTAGACTGCTTAGATTGTCATGGTAATCAGCATTCCTGCCAAGGCTTCTGTTTCTTCAGGCAGGCTGAGCCAGCATATTTCACCACAGCCACAAATAACAAGATCTTTCATGCAGCCTCTCTGCAGGAGAAAAAGTGAACTAATTGCAAAAAATAGTAAGGAACAAAAAACCTGGATTATCCTGCGTTTATTGTCATACATTATGGCTGAGGCAGCAGGACATTTAATTTCATTTTTATGAATTCCTTTCAAAAATTCTTCTGTATGAAGTCAGGCTTCTCGTTTTTGCTTTGTCCATTAGCAATTCATTTTTTCCTACAAGATGCAAGAAATTCTTCAGAGCTCTTCCAAGTGATTAAAGACAAACATGGCATTCTTCCTGATTCAGCATCCATCTGACTAAACTGTTACACTTGTTGCTTGACTGTGTAACGGGGAAAAGAAACAAAAGAGGTGAAGATGTCTGTTCAATATGAGTAAAAAAAAAACAAAAATTGGATGTGCCACCTAATTATTTTTTTCTGTTATGGTTGTTAACACTGCCCCACTTCATTCATTTCAAAACATTTACTTAGAATCATAAACAAAAACAGAACTTGATAAATGGGCACTGCAGCCTAGAAAGAGCCCATAATCACATCACTGATGGGACAGTGGGTTAAGATTACTAAAAGAGACAAAAAAAGAAAGAATACATTGTCTGTCAGAAAGGGTAGACAGGAGACAAACAAATCCTCAGTTCAGAAAGTTCTAAAACTGTATTTCAGCTTTGCATCATTTCTACATTTGTTTAATTCTGCAGGCATAAACTTTAGCCTTTTAAATTTACAGATACCTTCCACCTCATATTTAATAAAAAATATTCTCCTTTAAGCTTTTAATATTAAGGACATACTATTTCAATTGATGGAAAAAGTATTTTAACAACAAAAATAAAATAAAAAAGAGAATGGGGGCTTTTTGCTTCAACTTAAGAGCTGATCAGAACTGCAGATAAATACAGACTACGTCACACAAAAAAAAAGACAAATTCCTGTTTTGAAAATACCTATTTTTCACAGTTCTTTGTGTTATGTCACAACAACACACAGACAAAAGCTGTTTTTAAGTGCTACAATTAGGAAGACAGACAGCAGCTAGACCCAGCCTGAATCTGGCTGCTAAATACCACCACAGATCTTGCAAAATTTCATGCTCATGAAGAAACCTCCAGTTCCTCCTACCCTTTATCTGCAAATCAAAAGGATCAAGCCAAAAAGCGCATGAGGCAAGTGTTCTTGCTGAAACAAAAAAGAGGGAGGGTGTGTGAGGAGGGGATTTTCAAAGGCAGAAAACACACAGAGGACAGCTATTTTTTTAAAACATAATTTTAAAATGCACTGTTTTGGGTTTTTTTTCTGAAATAATACTCACACAATGCTTAGAATGACAGAGTCTGGAATTACTTCAAATAAATTAAATTAGTTACTAAAAATCCAATCTTCCCTTTCACCAGTGCTCACATCCTTAGCTTTATGTGTGACAATCAGAGCAATGAGAATACAAAACTTGATTGAACTTGTTCATCTTATGGCAATACCACTCTGAGAGCTCAGTAAATGCTTTGGGGAAATTCTTGTATTTCTGAAAATTTCTATTTATAGTTTTCAAGACTGAAAAAAAATCTGATATAATGGAAATATTGCCTTCCAGTTAAATTAAGTATGAAAGTGCTAATTTAGAATAAGAGAGAGGAATACATGTTCTCATAGCTGTGCACAGCACACAGATTTATTATTTTTTCTGTGCTTTGTTATCCAGTGAAATGGCATTTCTTAAGTCTGCTTCAAAAATAAGCTCACTTAGGTTTTGTTTACAGAGACCTGTTGGGGCATAAGCAAATTTTAAAAATGTTTTGTTGCTCTGCGAATTGCAAAGCATTCTTGGCACCATTTGCCTTCCCATCCATTATCCTCAAATTATTTATAGTTCAATGTAATACAGGTAAGGAGTTAAAAGACTGACATTAATTTTAAAGCCCAGATTAAGTCAGTGAAGCTTCATTAATAGTTTTCTTAAACAGTTTATTTTAGTGACACAGAAGTAAGATAAAATAGCTCTGCACTTACTCTCAAGTGCACTTTGAATACCACATGAACACACTGGAAATAATAAAAGCACCCCAAAATGTCTGTTCCCCTTTGCAATCTCATAAATCCATGATGACCCAGAAGAAGTCAACTGAAGAACTCAACTTTCTTCATGAAAAACCATGATGAAGGAAGAATGAAATAGAACCCCAAGCACAAGCAGTTCACAGTCTGGGGCATGGCAACAATAAACCTGGAAGCCCTGGACATAAACAGGCATGCTGCCACTAAGAAATATGAATACTTTATGTTTTAAGATTTAAAAAATACTTCTAGAAATTGAAGACTTCTGTATAATTAGGAATATCATCTTTGTAATCAGTTGTAGTCATTTTTTTAAAGTTCACAGGCTACTATGGAACAAAAAGCAGAAATGCATCTATTATGCTTAAAGAAGTCAATAAATATTTTTAGTCACTTCTGCCATGACCAATTAAGGAAATAAGAGCACAATACTTCAAATGGCACTTATCTAATTATTATTTAGTGAAAAAATATGAATACAATTGAACCTAAAACACATTGGCAGGAGTTGCCTGCTCTTATTCCAACACAGTTTTAAAACTTTTTTTTTTTAATTCATTATTTTGGATTGCAGCAATACACTTAGGACTGCAAAGACATACTTTCCTTTCAAATTAATTCTGCAGATGTTTCAATTTTCTACAAATACTTGAGTGTCTTGAAACACACAAAACTTTTTAGTAAAAAAAGAAAATAAAATGTTACTATCCCAGAATATTTTTAGGTATTGTAACCTGTGTAAATTAGCGAATTTTATAAGTCAAAACAAACTCCCAGACATAGTAATCTAAGTGCTTATTATTTATCCTTGATACATTCCAGAGATTTCTCTGATGAGACACCCTTCCCTTTACAGACATGTATTTCTCAACAATTAAAATCTGCCAAGCTCCTTATGTAAGTGTACAATAGAAATAAGTTTTGAAAGCATGCAGATACCAGGAAACAACTGAATTTTTAGAGTTACCATGATTTTTTGTAAAACTAACCATTTGCGGTTAAATGCACCCTGCTGACTGCGCTCCAGGATAAATGGCATCTCAAGCTATTTGCTTTTTATTTCAGACAAGATTTTGTAGCAGAGGCTTGGTGTTAGGATGGTGAGCCTTGTACTAGGAAACACTCATGCCTGCAGAAGCTTCCAGATTAGGCCAACTTTGTAAAATAACAGCTGCCCCATATTCAGCAAGAACTTGAAGACAGGTTTCAAGAAACTTGGTCACCACTGGACAGCCTCTTGCTTCTCCCAGCTTGAAAGCACTACTTAAGTTGCATTCCTACAGCTAGAAAGCAACATGGTATTTTCAACCCACTCATTTCCCACTTGTAACCACTAATTCTTCAGTTCCAGGGGAGAAAACTGTAGTTAAATATTCTTTCACTCTGGTACTCGGCTGACACTTCCCTCTTCTGCCTTTCTTCAAAGGACAGCAGGTGTCCAGGACCAGCACCTGCGCAGTGAGAGCAGTGAGGGGCAGGACAGGAGGGACCTGCACGAGTCAGTGCTCCTGCCAACACTGCCCTTCACTGACACTTCCCAATCACACAGCACATCCACCAGAACGGCATCCATAAACCACCTCCTCACACAGTCCCACAGGTGCGAAGTATCTATTTTGCTGGGGGAAGATAAACATCGAGGACAAAACCGTGTATGCAAAAACACATGAGTGAGCACTCCTTCCCATGGGAAGCAGATCAAAGCCAAGGACTTTCATTCCCCTTGCACTCAGAGTTGTGCTAAGCTGGCACTGCAGGGAACCCAGGTCCCTGTGGTACAAGCACGCTGCTAATTACACACGGCATGCACACACATCCAAAGCATGACCGCAATGTCAGCATTACCAGTCCCTGTGGAAAACAGCTACAAAATACCCCAGCCAAACCAAAGAGTATACATTCATGTAAAAAGTGTTTCCAGTGATGAAAACAATAGCAAAACCACATGAATTAGCAGGCTTTCCCTGCAAATAAATAACAAAGAAATAAGTACAAATGCCTCTTTAGTATTTTGCAAATACACACACTACATACTAATTATGTTGCTGAGCATGCACAACAGATATTGTTCTTCTGGATAAAAAACAAATTCAAAACCAGAGTCAGAAGAGTAATGAATCTGCCTGCTCAAGTTTCAGAGAGCCTGCTAACAGCAGTATGCCTAATACCAAAAAAAAAAACCTTTCCTTGAAATAAAGCCCTGGTCTGTGGATGTTAGGAGAGATTTACAAATAGCAAAAACCCTGAAGTTTACAAACTACTCATAGTGCTAAAAAAATAAGTCTTCATTAGCTAAAATTTAAAAGAAAAGTTGAGTTGCAAAAAAATCAAAAGTCTAAAATAAAAGCATTAAGACATGAACCAGGCTGTCCACAGAAAAGCAGCAGCAACACCAGCAGACTTGTACTCCTTTGTAAAGCCTAACATGCTTCTCAGTACTGGCTATCTGATAACCAGAAAGGCAGCCAAGTAAAATCAGTGTTTTGTGGCTACTCAGTTTCAATATTCAGCGCACTGGTATTGCCTGCCACCACTAGAAACACAGATCAAGCCTGGTCCTGAGGATGTCTTTTCCATCTCAGCACCATATTAGCACATTCTGACATAAAAATGTCACCAAGAAATTTTGCTGGTGCTGTAAGGAAATCCTGTACAGATGTTATTTGGAATTCCGCATAAATGCATGAGAGATCCCTCTCTATGATGACAAGCATCTATCCATATTAAAAGCTACTAGCTTTCCATCAGTATTCAAGGAATACCAATACAATTAACCCTTAGCACTTCCAAGGTCACCCATCTGAATTGGTGTAAATGCCACCAGGCAGCTGAGCTGAGGTACAATGGGTGTGCTGAGGGTGGTTGTGCAGCTGGGCTCAGCCCCAGCTACTGTGCACACAACCTGCTGAGCTCACCTACAGTGTGCTGCCAAATGGACAATCCACACAGGGAACAGGAAAACCAGAGAGCTCTAAAGAAACAGAAATCAAACAGCACACGACTACAAAGTCATTGAGAAAATACCCAGCTCTGGCAGCACAAGGACAGAGCATGTTAAGGTACTATAAGATATCAAAGTACAAATGACATACAAAGGAAAAACAGACAAATTTTCTAGAAAATGTAGTTTTGACTATGTAGTCAACAACTTTATGAAAAAAATAACCATTTTTAAGGAAACAACCACCAGTGAGAGCAGTCTGGGTTGTTATTTATTTCTATACTTCTTTTTCTATCAGTTATCAACTATTAATACCTAGTTTTACAAATAATTACTTTTACTTTGAAGCAATTACTGTTTAATGGTTTAAGGGATAAGCATTTCTCTAATACAGTCCTTTTAATTCTAATTAGCAATATAAAACTGCTGAATCATGTACCAATACCTTGGACTAAAAGCTTTTTAAAAGCAATTGGGAACCCTATGAAGCAGGAGGCACCAGACACACCCTGAAGATCTAAAACAGGGAGCATGAGATCCACTTCCACAGGAAGAAAACATACAGCTTGAGTGCATAAACTGACTACCATACTAAAGAAAAGCTGAAAGCCAACCAGAGCAAAAACTTGAGATTTTAGGTCTTGGATCACTCTAGCAAACCTTTCTACCAGGATGACACAGTCTGGTAAAGTTAGCAAAGGATTTTGACTTTGCTTTTGGATCATGTTTTTCCCTCCCCACTGCCAGCAATTGTACATACCTCCTAGACTGAACCTCCAGATGACTTAGGCAAAGGGATGCCTGAATCCTGGATCATTGGTCCAGGCTGAACAGCCTATTGTCTAGCAATGTCAACATTTAAGAACTTACTGGGTCCCCCCAAAGACACCACTCAGAACACCTAAAAGCCTCTGACTTCCCACAGATGCTGACATGCAGCTGTTGATGTGCTCAGCCCACCTCCACAGCAACAGCCCAGGCAGGGATGAGGAGATCCACACAGCTCCAGGAATCCAGTTGTCCTTTGGGGCACACACCAAAGGTTCCTTGTTCCCATTACAACTCCATCTAGCACTCTGAGCAAAGAGTGCAACCTGTTCACATGTTTAAAGATAATTAAGATTTAACTCTTTGTATTTTCCCGTTGATAAATTTTGGACAAACTAGGTATTCAATTTTACAGCAATTTACTGTATCTTTTTACTAAAAAAAAGTATAAATTAGAACAGAATGATTATGTCCTGTAAACCCATGACAATAGTGGAAATATTTTGGATTTCAGTTGGCTCCTTACCTCCTCATTTCTATGGTTACCCCTTCATCCAGCCTAAAGAGCACTAATAAGATAGACTGATTTGTAAACTAAGCACAATACATGCAAAATATGACAAATCCATTATCTCAGTAACTTATGAGGAGGGAGTTTTATAGCACTCCCTTTCTTAGCATTTCTTTAGTTATTATTTGAGCACATCTTGATCTTCTTTGCCGTAACATGGCACGGTCCAGTTTTAGCTCAAAAAAAAACCCTGTGGAATTCAATCAAACTCATGGAAACAGTAATTTTTAATCACTGAACTCTCAGAAGTCCTATTTTTACAGTACCCTTTTAACACACCTGTTACCAGAAATTCTATCACCTTAGTGGATACTGGGCAACAGAGATGTTTCCTTGGGACCTTTCAGACCAAGAGCCCTTCTCACTCATTAGCCATGGAGAGGGAAGGAAGCTCTGCCTTGGTCCCAAGACTGATCAAAGAAAACCACTATAAAAAAAAAAGCAAACATCCCCATTCAGATCTTCAGCCAGTCCTCACTGAAGTCAGGAAGGAATTTCTTCCAGTTTAAAGTGTCTTGTTAAGAATTGGGTTGGTGTATTTGTTTTCTGCAGGAAGGTTTTGGTTGTGGAGGGGCTACAGTGGTGGCTACTGTAAAAAGCTGCCAGAAGCTTCCCCTATGTCCAGCAGAGACAATACCAGGTAGGTCTGAGAGAGCTGCTGTGGGGAAATTGAACTCCACCTCAGCCAGACCCAATACAGTTGGTAAGCATTCTTCTCATGCAAATATGAATGAGTCACCATATGATATGCATGGGCAAACAGCAATCCCAGCCAAAGTTAATTTTACTTCTACTTCCCTTTGCAATACAGGAGACTGCTAAGATCCTCCAGACAAGTTATAGTTAACAATTCACTGCTCCCAGGGTATCACCTTCATATCCCTCTGTCCCCCCCCAACAACATACAGAATGGGTCAATATAGAGACTGGGAAGTCACCCATCAGTTGGCATCCCCATGGCACAGCAGCACATGCATCTTCCCTTCCAGCCCCTAGAGAGACTTCTACCAGCACAAGGTTATCCAGAAACTATCATGTTTTCACCTAAACAAAGTTATTGAGCTCAACAACAGACTATTTAACAGTAAGACATATTCTTACAACAACCCTTCTTCGATCTACTAAAGCATCTTCTGTATTCATTTTAATGAAAATATGGTAAGGCTAGAAAGATTGTTTCAATGAGGAAGAAAAAAGAAAATCTATACAAGGGTCTGGAAGAGACTTCTCCCAAAAACATCTGGAAAGTATGTTTTTTTCAGATTACTAGGCATAGTTTCAGTTCCTCCATGCAGGAAAAGCAAACAGCACCTAATAAATGTCTCATTCAAAAATTCATACCTTATTTAAGTCATTGGAATGCAGACAAGCTTTTATCTGGGACAAGTTCCTGCACAAGGTAAGAGCATTATAACAAATCATAAAAAATATAAATCTTTCTGTAAACTCTAGAGTAGAATCATTACAGAGGTTTTAGGCATGGTTAGAGAGTATTTACTGAGTTCAGTGAACAGAAGTAAAAACCTTCAAAAATAAAAAAAATTCTCAGTTCTTGGCCAGCAATTTATACCAGCCAGTAAATGATAGATACAAGTCCTAAAGAGGCAAAAGAAGTATAGAAAAAAATAACTCACTCTGTTCTTACATGTTGGCTCACTGAAGTCAGAATTTCAGAGCTTAGTTTCAACTGTTCATTGAAAGAACACCCAAAAATCAGCACAAATTCCATTACCATTTCTGGCGTTTTCTTAAGCAATCAACATTATTTACCACCAACCAATGATCAAGTTTTGCTGCAAACCCCTGAAAGGTCTTTACCTCAACTACTCTTTCTGATTAACATGTCTGGGCCTTGTCCCTACAAGCTAGCAAGTAAAAAGTCACCTTAAAGAGCAGCTGAGTAAACAGAAAAAAACCCTACAAAACTACTACATCTTATTATTCAGAAAGAAAACACCAAATAATATCAAAACAATTAAGTCACCCACCAAGAAGTCCATAACAGTAATATCATTGAATACATTCTAAACATCTAGCAAAGTTTTTACCATTTTTCTTCAAAATAAGATATAATTACATTTATGAATACTTTGCTTTCTTTGGGGTTGCTGAAACCAGAAATAAGCTATTTATTAATTATTTATTTTCTATTTTTCTCCCCAACACTCAAATATACTTGGCTGGAAGAAAAAAATACGTAAATGGGAGTGACATGTCCCACCATAAATGGTTTTTGCAAAGGGAATTTTCTTGTTACTCTTCATTACACAGCTTGTCTTAATTGTCACATAAAACAATAAATCCTTACCTTAAACAATGCATTTTCCTTCATTTACTGAGAGAAATGTGACCTTTAGAAATAAATAAATTGTTCTGTTACAGATGGGATGTCAGACACTAGCAAGCTACTGCCAGTTTCAAAAACAAGGAGCCATTCATAACTACAATTCATATTCTGTTCTCTTTCTTCTGAAATCTTGGCTCCCTTTTTACAATCATTTGTAACTGTCTGTATGCTGAAAATAGATACCTAACAATATTGTTTAGCCCAAGACCAAGTCCCTTTATATCTGCAGCTTAATTTAAGCAATTTCTTATTTCCCCAATCACAGTAAATAAATACAATCTCAGTGTCTTCAATGTTCTGTACTTTCAGAAACTAAATCATAAACATACAAGTGCTTCTTGTCAATATAAAGAAAGCCCAGTTTAACCACCCCTTGTCTCGGTCACAAAATTAGCTATTTAAAACTGTTACAACATAAATAAACTACAAAATTTTTCATTAAATAGTTGAAAAAGTAACTAAATAAATTTTCTGAAAGAAATACATATAGAATACAGAATAAAAAGCAGCTCTCCTAGGAGACAAAGCCATCTCTACAGCAAAAGACAGCAGCGCATTACTGGAATAAACAAAAATTGTTATCAGTTGGTGGGTTTTTTGCCGAGTTTCAGGTTTTTTGGGGCTGGTGTGTTTGTTTGTTGGTAGGGTTTTTTGTTTTAAGGGGTTTTTTTTTCTTATAATGTATAAGGTCATCCCAGTGGAAACTTTTATGAGAGCACAGTTGTTTCCACCTTGCTCTTACCCAAGGACTCAGGCCAGACTTCCTTCTCAGGGACAGAGGAGCAAGGACTATTTTAGTGTTCTGGCTCTGACAGGGAATCAACAAAAAAACTGCAGGAAGACACAATCACAGCACTCAGTTGCATACAGGATATCTGGATTTAAGTCCTTGGCCTCCTTGCTCTACATGTCTCCATATCAGGAGCAAAGAAATATCCCACCCACAGGTCCAGAGAGCTGATTTTTTACATAAAAGGTATAAAAAACTGGTGTCTAGGAGATGTTTTTAGTCTACTACCAGTTTCAGCTTTACTGGAGCTGGGGATAGTGGTGTGGGTGAGTGAACATCCAGCTCTCCACTACACTTGTTCCTTGAGGACACCTCTCATACTTCTCAAATGAAGATGATTCTCTCTCTCAGGTAGAGAGAATATTTGGCAATAATATGAAGACTACGCATTCAAATTAAATCTCACAATGTCCATGTACAAACACTGAAATTTTAGTATTTCCCTTTAAAATTTTAACATATAATTTATGTTAATTTTCTATAAATGGGAAAAAAGCAAACGTATATTCAGTGTGAGGAAATACTCTCAATGCTTTCTAATAGCTTTCACGGAGAAATCATATGAGGCATAGTGCCATGCACCAGATAGAGTGAGAGACAGACATATTCAGAGACAATGAAACTGCAAAACTAAGACACAGAAAGTACCCCAAATTTCCTTTGGGCAAGAAGTTGTTTCTCATGTATCCATCCTGTCAGGCAAACAAACACAGCTTTACTTTGGAAACAGGCCCTCAAGTCCTCACTTAAAGAAATGGACTTCCACTTTGCAAGATGACCAGATATTTTCCAAGTAGAGGAAAGAAAAACTGCCAGACACGACATCTCCTAAAAAAGTAGTAATCTCACAAGTACAGGCCATCACACATAAACACCATCCCAACACTAACATCCAGCCTCCAGTCCCAGATGTTCAGTGTGAAGGTAAGTCCTGTACACAAGAGACTCAACATGATTCCAGATTCTCAGAACTACCAGCTTTGTAATTCCTCCCTCCACAGTCTGCAGTCCACAGTATATCCCCTCCTTGTCTAAATGGGTTTGGTTAAGGACATTCCATTACAGCAACCAATTAAAAGAATAATTATAACTTATAGTCACAATAAAATTTGTCATTTTCATTTAGTTTTCATGAAAGGATTTTTTTTTTGGTTGACAGAACAAGAATCATCCTCTATTTTATTTCACAAGATAGCCATGGAATTCTTCTATGTAAGAAATTCTAAATACCTGCTCTTCATGCCTAAATTCATATGTACAGACACACTAAAGAAGAGAACACAAGCTAGCACTACCATCACAAGTATCCACTTTGGAAGTACTTTTTTGGATTTTCCTCTTAGCCAAGGAAGCCTTTGCATCTACCCTACTCCAACAGCTCCCTGGTTGCTAAAACAGACATTCCCTTGACATACAATGGGAAAAATACTAGGAAATTTTTAATCATGTCTAGATGAAGAAGCTCTTTTTAAAGCAATCTAAAGGACAGAATACACAGGCAATAATTTTTCCAAGTTACTCGCTACTTGAATTTGCTCTGAGGTAGGAAAGGTAACCAGCACAGACTTGTCACTACCTGATTAGCAATGCATGAATGGAATGTCCAAACACCTATGAACAGATAAGTTGCATAAGCAGAATAAATTAAAACAAATAAAATGTTACATTCCATTCTTTTATCACATGTAGTTTTTCCTTATCAAGTAGTGGTAGAAGCAGTTTCACTATTGACCTTTACTGCACCTTAATTCAGATGGCTATGGCTAATGAAAACACATTATTTAACCTTTCATCTATTTTCTTGCAACATCCTCATGACAAAGATGAAGGTTTACGACTAGTTTTCCCCTTTTTATACATTAGGATTGATAAAAATAAGTTTGGAGAATTCACTGGACAAAACCATAGAAAACTTGCTCGATAAGAATAAAGCTGAGATTTATAGTGCAGGGTATACACTTGTGGATAGAAAGGAGCCCACATCACTTTCAGCACTAGAGCTATTTTTGTTAGGACAAAAAATAAGTAAACAAAAAAATTTCCACATCATAAGAACATTCTTTCTAAAAAGGCAATTGATTTTTTCTGTGGCCCCAGTGGAGGATTTTAGAATCATGATGTCAAAAGTAAGAATTTTTTTTTTAATGGTGTAGCAAAGGGTTCATCACCCAACAGGAATCTCATCCTCACTATGAGCTAGGATAACCCACTCATGTGCTCACTGTCTGAAGACACTGACAGGTGCTGCTCACCCCTCCTGAACAGACACATGGATGGCCAGTGTAGACGTATGCAAAATAAACCTTCATTTGTTAGTTGCTATGTGTATTTGCTGTCATACTTGGCCCTACAATCCTCACTTCTTTTCCACCTGCAAAACAGGTAATGAGAATTATCTAGAAAGTTAACTAAAATGTCTTTTAGTGGTATTATTAAAATTTACCTTCACTGACAATCCCTTTAATATGGTAATAAGAGAGTTAGCAATAGCAAACTAAAAAGATATACAAGTTCCACTAGATTCAGACATAGATTTTTCACATGAGAGAGAAAGCACAGAATATTCTGAGCTGGAAGGGACCCACAAGGTTCACCAAAGTTCCACTCCTGGCTCTGCACATCATACCATATGTCTGAGAGCATTAACCAAGCACTTTTTGAACTCTGTCAGGCTTGGTGCTGGTCTCTGGGAAGCCTGTTCCAAATCCCCCCTACTCCCCTCCCCACCCCCAAAAAAAGTATTGATTGACATTGACGCAAGATTAGGTAGAGCAGAATCTCAATTTATGTTAAATAAATCTAATCTCAGCCTATTAAGAAAAAAGGACACGATACACACAGTTCTACATGCCACAAAAACCTTTGCCAAGAAAGAACTTGAATTCTGGAATCGTACTGAACTGCATAACCTTGAAATTTTGTCAGAGTATCCCTCAGTTGAAATGCTGCACAAAGTTGGAGCTGTTGCTGCAATTATTGGCGGTCTTTGAAAAACAGTAGCCTTTGCTCAAGTGGAAATATTGATTCCTTGGGGATGGTTCTTCCCCTACAGCACTACATTGCTTTGGAGATGGATTAGCCCGTAGAGACAGTTTCACAGTAACTGTCACCAAACAAAACTGAGTTAAATTCAGGGTCCTGACCATATGGATTAGGACATGGACAGCCAAGGAATTGTTGCCAACAGTAACCTCAGTGATATCTCAGAGCATAAATGAAATTGCCGATAATGTTGGTGAGAAACCTAACCCATTAAAAAGTTGATTTCACAAGTTTCTGCTTCTTTCACATTCCAGACTCCATAGGTAGTATCTAGAAGCAGACCTCTATCTGTAGTAGTGCCTAAACTAGAGAGAAAGCAGATCTAAAATGACAATTCCCAAATTCCTAAAGAGTTACAGCTGAAGAAAACTAAGATTAAATCTGTTTTTATACTCAAATGGTTTCATGTAAGTTCTGTGTGAACATTGAGTGAAATGTTTTAAGGCAATAATGTATATTATTTATACTTATTAATATATCAATTTTTCAATGTACATAATAAAGTGCAAGTCCATAAGTAATATTATCCTATATAAGGAACAGATAATATTTTACAGAAAAATCACTATCTCTACAGACTATAATAGCAACTTAACTGAAATAAGAGCAGTTTCAACCACAGATGTCCAAGGATTTATGTTTTGGAACAACCAGAACAAGCACATAATACCTCTATGAAGTCTCCCAGCATCCAGCTACCAAAAGCCAAATCCTATTAAGTATTAAAATATGTAGTAGCAAGCACTACACAATGATGTGGTTACAGGAAATCAAACAGGATTAAAAAATCATCACATGCTATGTTCTCTTCAAACATAAACACAAAAGGTAGTGAGACAGTGTCTTTGTAGATCCCACCTTTGTGCCCCCAGAAACCTGGCTTGCACCAGAGGCCATCCAGCTACCAGCATTCAGCAGGCAAGGGGCACTGAGTGTTAACTTTACACAATGAGCCCCTTAGTCCAGCTGCTGTAATACTCTTCTGCAAGTGGCTATGCTCTGACTAAACAGAGTTGTTGGAAAGACATACTTTCAGATTTGGACAGCAAGGACCAATTGCTCCCAGGTTTCTTTCCATCATGTTCTAACTACACCAATGAGTGAAGGCCAAGAACAAGACAGGGTAGATGACAGGAGCTCACGTTTCAACAGAATACCACTGGGACCAAGTCTTAGGGTGATATAGGGAAAAGGAATGTTGCAAAAGTAAAATCACTGCTGGAAAGATAATCAAATTCTTATAGAAAAACTGGCTTTAAACTCCAAACTATTTCAATTACCTTCTGGTGGTGGTGGAGGGAAATCCTCTGTGTCCATTCTAGTGTATCCACCGCTCCTTTAGCAGACTGGAAAACTCTGCAAAAATGAAGGGAATATGTTTTGTAGATGAACACAATTTCCAAATATTGAGACACTCCTTTTCAATTTGGCCAACTCATACCTATTAGCTAATACCATTATGGAAGAGAGGAAATTTGCCTGGCTTCTTGCTTCGATATGAATACAGTCCAAATTTTTATGTACACAGCCCTCAGTTTTGGAGCCAATTCTTTTAATGATCTCAGCAACCCAGCTGAAGAAAGACAAAGTTTTTTAACTATTTGGTACTCTGCAGTTCCCACTGTGACAATCACAAGGAAATTACTAAAATATGTTATTTCAATGTCTGTTTGGAGTACATATTCCATCTCAAAATCTTTGTGAAGGGGTGAAGGATAAAAATTCTAGAAAGTTTATCAGTTTTCATGATGCTTTTCTCTATTCAGCAATCAGAAACAAGTTTTAACTATATACTTTGTACACAGCTTCTTTCCTTTTTTTTTGCTAATCTTAAAAATTCTTTTGAGTCCCTTTACTTCCACCTTTCCTAAGGAGAGTGAAGTACTAGCAAGCCAAGTTCCTGAGGATCTTTTACTTCATCTTCTTTTCTCAAATGCCATTGATCTCATGTTTTAAGGAAATAATACCTCTACAAAGCATTTCCCTGCTTTGGTACTGACTATACAACTGAAGAGAACAAAGTCCAGAATCTATGAGAGACGTTATCCTTCCTTCCTCTTAATGGTACTTAATAGTAACGTTCCAGTACCATTTAGAAGGAAAACCTATTGTACTAAGTAATGTACACACTCTGCCCCCAGCGCATTTCCACTATAACTCAAGGGACAGCATGCCAAAAAGATTTCAGAACAAGGCTGAGGAGGAAAAGTAATTTTCCAAAAGCTACAAAAGACAGTGGAAGAGCCAATGCTGAATTTTCTGTCCTACTCTTGAGCGGCCCATTGATGTTCATGTGAAGAAGTTATCTCATCTGCTGGCAACACAACAGCTCAAGCCCTTGGAAAGTCTCTATAGCCCAAATATGAAAAGACTAAGTTGAAGGTACAGTGGCAAAATATTAAACTAAATGGATCAGGATACAAAGGTCAAATCAACTGCCCTCACTTACAGAAAAAGTGGCAGTGAATAGAAAGAAAAAAAACTTCAAAAAAGGATCCAACCCTAGGAGGTACCAGGCAATTTACCTCCCTAACATCAGGTTTGCAAGGGTGAACTATCAGGATAGACGTACCAGGAAGGATAACACCATAACAGGATCTTGCACTATCAGAGTTGAAAAAATTCATAACAACTTCATTTACTAAGCATACAAAATTCCCTTTTAAACTGGTTGAAGCTTTGGTAACTCTTAATCCAAAATCAAATACCTTCAGAGCTAAGGCTCAGAAAGGATTCACCCAACATCTGCCTATAACACAATAAATTCCATTATGTGCTTTCACTATGCAATGTTCCTTCTAAAGCTTCTCTGCAGTTTATATCTGCAGAGCTCCAAGGCCTGTTCCTGCTTACAGATGTCTGGAATGCATCCTGCCACACCAAAACTGTCAGCCAAAATAAGTGATAGTTATGGTTTGAAGAAATGGCTATTTTTCTATACTTTTTTAAAGCTGCTCATGCCTGGAGCATAGGTTTTGAAGTGTGACACATGTAACAGCCAGCAAACCTCTGAAAGTGAGTCTCAGCACCTTTTCCAAATGCATCTTTAAGAGAGCAGCTAAAAGGCTTTCAGATTTTTTTTCTTTAAATATATGATGCAAGCTTTTAAACATCTATCAAAGTTAACTTCCAACAATGATTTTTTAAAATCAATTCCTTCCTTGCCAGCAAATATTAACAAGACACAGAGCTGAGCCATGGAGCTTGATTTCCATTTTGATCTAGTTCACAGTGACATGCTTCAAATTACACCAGAACTGTGTCAAAGAAGGACACAGACCCAGTGTTAGAGTCCTCCCCACTGACCTGCTTGTTCCCATCTGAACAGTGCAGTTATTCACAAGAAGAAAGATACACTTGCTCACTTAAGAATGCCTCAGGGGTTGATTTATACATTACATTAACTCATTTTGAAGTTCCACATATTTTCCCCTACTTTCTAGATGCTGAGAAAAACCCTGCAGCAGGAAAGAGAGCTTGTGTATTACATATTGCATTAATACCCTCCAAAAAGAAAATAATTGCCATATTATGTAGCATACAGCACATTTACGAACTATCCCTAATAGCACCGTATTTCAAAGAGAAGTTTTTCACTCTTCTTTAGAAAGGCAGAGGAACTATCTCAACTTAAAGATGTTTAAGTCAAGATTAAGGCAGATGATTTAATTTGACTAGCAGCATATGATACATTTACATTTGTAGCTCAACTGCTTTTCCATTGATTCTCCTGCTAACAGGGTTACACAGCACAGCTTACAGGTGCGTTTAGACAATAATCATGAAAATCAAAGCTCAAATTAAACTGAAAAGGATTTCTGAATGTTCTCTCATACACTCAAGACAGGTGTTTTCAAAATTAAATCAGGTTACTCAGGGCCTTTATCCCCCCAAGTTATCAAACGCCATGAAAGTGGAGGTTTCACCATCCCCCAGAGCATCCTGCTCCTGAGCTAAACCAGAAACTCCCGGAAGAGCTTTTCCTGTAAGTCCAACTGGAGTTGGCCCTGCAGCAACTTGCAGTCATTGCCTCCCATTCTCCTGCTGTGCACCCCTGAAAACAGCCTGGCCTCCACCTTCTTTCCAAACCTACCCTGGGAAGCAGAAGATTGCAGTTTAATGCCCCTCATTCCTTTCTTCTCAAAACGACACAAACCTGGTTCCCTCAGCCTCTCCTGACCTCTTCCCATCCTCAACCATAGCCATGGCCTTTATTGGACTTGCTCCAGTTTGCCAGTCCCTCTCTTGTACTGGAGCCTCACAATGAACACCAAACTCCAGATGCAGCATCAAGACCACTGAGTAGAGGTTACTCAGTTTAACATAAAAGTATATTTTAAAAATCAACAGCTTTTAAGATACAGAATATCAAGATCTTGTCCCAAAGGTATTTTTAAACAGCATAAAGAAAAAAATCCTTATTAAACATGAAATACATGTGCTTCTATTCATGCATATTTTATAATAAAATTATGAATATGAATAACTGAGCAACTACCTTGACCTACTCAAAACGACAGAGGTTACAAAAATATGGAGCTCTTTTCCCCCATGTAACACCGTTTTTTTAAACACATTATAACCTCTGTTTAATGACTCAAACTGCACCCCTCCAGACTCCACAGCAATCACAGGAACAAAGGGACAGAAAGAAGCTCTCAGAGTTACTTAGCTGAAAGTTCAACATTTCCCATTGGCATCCAGATGTGAAATGAATTCATCTGACTTGTTGCTCATAACCTTCTTTGCTTCAGATGTGGGTAGAGATAGCATAGGATAGTGACTGCTGTGGGCCACAAAAGTGGTCTACAGATCGTCTCCTTTCCCCTATTCCAAGCCTAAGAGACTATTGTTAAAAATAAAAACCTACTTGTAGCACAATAGCATGGTTTTATTCCATATGTTTAGCTGGTAACTTCCTAAATTTGGAGCTAAAAATCAGGAATAATCATATTAAATGCATGCATTTTCAAAGAAAAAAAATACAACAGGTCCCTTATTATACTGCAATATATTCAGTTCCTGACCAAGTTTGCAATGCTTTTTAAGTTTTAAGTTGATATGTAAGGAAAAAAGAAAAGGAATTAAAACACCACATTAAAACTCGATGTTCATAGGCAATGTTTCTAATGCAGAGAAGTCTCCCACAGTTAAAGCAGTCAGAAATCTAATGGCACACACCAGAAACCAAAATCCTCCAAGTGTGAAATAGTCCCTAAGGACAGCTCCCAACACTTCAGATTTTCCACCAACTACACTCACCTTTGACCATGGAAGCTGCTACTGAAGGAAATGAGAGTCTGTGATGTTCCACAGCAGACCTCACAACCTCAAAGTGCTAATACCTGCAAAATCTGAGACTGAAATTCTGACTCCACAGCAAAGGGCAGTTTCAGCAAATGAAACAAAGGCAAAGACACCTTTATACTTGTCCAAAGACTATAGAAGAATGTCAACATTCCTCTCTGAGACTCAATTTTCCTTTCTCCTAACCTCTGGTAACTCCTTTTGCCTCCAGGATTAGGCTTCTCAGCTGCATCTGCGAATCTGATTTTGTTCAATGGCTTCCTCTAATTGTGGAAAAACAACAGACCATCAGTTCTCAGCTAAATGATTACAAATACTGATCACCATCTGCATTTCCACTTCAACAGTCACTACTTGTGGAGAAGTCAGAATGCAGCAAAAATGGCACCGGCACAAACTCTGCCAAAACTACAAGGCAGTGCAGCATTCAGACCAGGGGACACAGTACTTATGTACTGAGCTCCCAAAGGGCATGTGCATCCAAGCTTTGTCAGCACTATCACCCTAAGAGCTGTAAAGGTGACACATACTTTCTCTTTAGGGTGCGTGTACTGTAACTGCAGCAACATCAGGATTCTTCATTCTTAGCACTGCAGAGAGAACAAACATTTCATAATAGGAAACAGAAGTTGAATCAAGGAGACTGATTTCCAAGAAACTGTAACTTGTGGAGAAAACTTAGTCCAAGTAGAAATGCAATGTCTCTGAGAAAGCCTGAAAGTTTAAAAATTAAACTTAAAAAAAACCCCATCAAAACAAGAACACTTGCGAAGGTAAAGCCCATGAATGTCTAAAATCCCCTTGTGTCCACATCACTTAGTGAATATTGCTGCATAATGCCCAATTGAGTCTTCTGTCACCTAGAACGACAGAACTCCCACTGGGAAGTAACTCTTGCTGATATTTGATATGAAGACTCTTCCAGCAGATAGAAGAAGGCAGAAGGTAGAAGGTTAATTGCTTTTTTTTTTCCTCCTGTAGCTCAAGAAGGCTCTCTAACAGAAGGCTCTCTTGTATGTTTTCCATACAAGTTATTCCTAAGAAACATAGACTGTAAATTTTTAAGAGGTGTCTACAGTGAGTATGAATGAAACAGCCGTTTCTATTATGGCAGCTTCCCATCCCATGCTGTAAGCCATTAAAGAAGTCTGTATCAAGACTGATCATTACTTCTTTTAATGTGTATTTGTTTTTGTTAATAGCTAAGAGTCCTGTTCTATACAAATTTTATCCTTACATTTAGCAAAGAAAATTACTGAAATCACAACCAATGGAATAAAAAAGGAAGTGCATAGGTTCAGGTAGAAAATTATGAGGAAGCACAATTATTGCTAAGTTAAAGTTGGGTGACATTCTATTTCTTACAGCAATTCAAACAAGGCCAGATCTGCAGAGATGCACATTTTTCAGAATGAAAAACACTTTGACAAAAAATACTTAGCTTATTTTTCTGCTCCCCTTTCTCACACTAAACACTATCCTGCTCAAGACCAGAGAAAATACAGCAGCAGCAAGCCCTGAAAAAGAAGCAATCTACAGAGATACCCCAAAAACATGGCTGAAGATGGGTTTTCTAATCTTTCTTTTTAGAGGTTATTACTTACAACTTTTCTTCACTTAGAATTCCTGCTTAGTACATCACCCAGAGGAAGGAAAAAAAGGAGGGAAGCAAAGACTGCACTCGTGGATTTGTCCAAAGGATCCTGATCACAGTGAAATCAGTACTGTTAAATTGTTAGTATTTCTATTCTCTCCCTCTACAGATTATTATTGCAAGGCAAATTACAGAATCACTGCTTGATAGATTCACTCAGGTTGGCAGTCCAACCTGCTGCTCCAAGCCACGTCCACTACCAAGTGAGACCAGGCTGCTTTATTTACTGAGATACTGAAAAATCTCTAAAGACAAACTGCACGACCATGTCAGGCAGGCATCCTGCCACCTTGTTTTGTTGTCCTAGAAAAAACATTGCCCTTACATCTAGCTAGAACTACTCTTGCTTCAGTTATGACCACAACCTGTGATTCTGCCCCTTCCTCATAGCTGGTGGGAGCACATTGCCAGACCCCCATGAAGCTTCTTTCTCCTCCAGGACACTGCTGCTACTCCCTGACATGGCAGCAGTGCTGTGCTGAACTTGCTCAGTTTTATCCTCATCTCTCTTGTACTGGGGTGAGGTGTGGACACAAAACTGGATGAAATGCTGCAGGTGTGGTCTGACAAGTGCTGAGTGAGACCAACCCTTCCCCTCCAAGGAGACATTCCTTCCTGGGTGTGTAACCTTACCCTCCTCATTGCTGAATTCCACAGAGTTCTTGCCAGCCAGCTCCTCCAATCCACCCAAGTCCTTCTGAATGACAGCCTGAATCTCAAGCACATCCACTGCCCGCCGCTTTTCCCCAGTTTGGTGTCACTTGCAAACTCCATGAGCAAGGGCTGGCGGACTTCCGCTTCACACACAACATTAAACAGGTCACACCCTATGACGGACAGCTGGGGCTCCCCACCGGTTACCAGCCTCCTCCAAATCCAACCATCCCACCCGGCTTCCACCCATCTGGCAGCACACCCACCTAGATCACCATCACCATTCTGCAAAAGACCTCGCTGAATCCAACACAAGCATATGGTTTTATTAAGCTTAGGAGCAATATATTCACTTTACAAATGAAAAAACCCATGACCTACAAATGATTGAGGAATGAAAGGAATATGGATAAAAAGTAAACCAGCAAAAGGAAGAGGTTCCCAAACACGCACCTAGGACACCTAACTTTTTTAGTGAATGAGCCTTGCTCCTGTCTTGTGTCCTGGTAACTGTTTGAATACCCAAAGTAAGAAGACAGGCATCACCCCAGGATTCACAGACCATCCTGGACATCAAGAGTACTGCAACAAATTGCAAGAATCTGAAGAATTAAAAGGGAACACTGGCATCATATACTTTAGGAAGAAATGATCTGTTTTTCTTCTGTGCCATGCAAACTAGTAGACTACATCACTGGGTCAAGACAAAGATCATCCATGTCCCACATGCAAGCAAAATAAAAATATATGACGATTAGGAGTATTATTCTTAATTTGTGCTATAATTTGATAGCAATCAAGTAACTTCATCTGGAAAAGCAATCGTATTTCTGCAATTTCCTTTTTAAAATTTAATTCAGATTAGTTCCTTTCAATGCTGGATATGAAGAACTACCTTAATTGGAAATATCCTCATTAAAGTTTATATTTTTTAATCAGAGAAGATCCTTATATGCTGCAGCATACTTCAGTTATACCTATACAGGGTTTAGTTGCATACATATTATTATAATGCACATGTCATTAGAATTATTATGCAGAGAGTTTAGAAATGCTTTTCATTAAAAATGCACCAAAATATCATTAGTATAGTAATTCTGATCACCCTTATATGTAAAATATTGTAATTTTGTCACAGGGAGTATATAATCTCCAGAAACGTGGTTTCATGCTCCAGCGAATCAAGGTCTTAACTTGGGGAAAAAAAAAAAAGCCATGGAAATGTTATTTATGGATACAGTCAATAAAGCATTTTTTTCCCTCCAACTGTACATGAGTCAGACATTCATTACAAAAGCAGAAAGTCTTGTTTCAACTTGCACTAAATCTGTGCATCCTAGTTTCACAAGGCATAGGTTGTCTTTCAAGATACTGATGACAATTGATGAAAATTTCCACCAGAAGCTGTTTCCAGAGATGCAAGTGAAAGGATACACTGAAATTGATATTCAGTTGCTACTGCTGCCTGCAAACCAGAGACACTTTACCTAAACATCTTCAGCTCTTTGGGTACTACTGTCCTTGGAAAAGTAACCATGCTGTTTCTTATCAAGGACAACTCATAATATCTGATCATTAGAAAATCATTGAGTTGAACAAATGTATTTCACCTAATGAATAAAGTTATTAAGAATATAAACAGAGTCTTATTACTGAGTTTCAAAAATACATGGAGTAAAATATAGAAATATATTTCTAATAACAAAGTTAAAATGCATGCTCTAGAAAAATAAGACTATTTTCAATGATTTTCTAACATCAAAATTTTATTGAAATATATCAGAAAGCAGGTAATGCAGTTGCTAATTAATTACAGGAAGAAAGAAAAATAGTAATAGCCCCTGCAAAGAACAGCCCTTGTCTTCAGAAAATGTATAATGTAAGCTAAATTCCCACAGAAGTACAAGTTCTGCATCTAGTTCAAACACCAGCAGTCTTCACTCTTTCCTTCATTTGGAAATTATCTAGTAGACATCTTTCTTCTCAACTTTCTACAATCTGAAAGTGAAATTTTTAAAACTCAAATTATTCAATCCATGGTTTGCAACAATGTGGAATATTAAGTATGACATTCTAAAAGGACATTGAGGATGAGGCTGAGAATGCTTTAGAAAAGTGAAAAATATAAAATCAAGAGACATAAGCTCAAGACTAACTGTGAACCTACCAGGAAATCTAAATATTGCCATCAACTTCTCAGTAAGTTATTACCCCATTTTACAGATGAGGAAATAATGTTTACCCTCTTTTGTGGAAGTTTTTGAGATGTACAGTCTATCTCTCTAAGGAAAAAAATATTCACATGATTTCTGCAATTTTTTTAAAATGCATTTTAAGAAACAAGAGATTACAGAAGAGAAACAAGAGTGAATATTTGACCTTGAGCTTGGATCCTAATAGTTCACATTCATGGTTCAGTCCCAAGTAACAAGTATTGTACAGTACAGTAAGTCACTGAAACAGATTTTTGCAAGATAATGCCCCTATTCAGCAGCACGTAAGTAGAACAATTTATTTTGCTCTGCTTAACTGCTTCACCCACGCATTTGACATTAAGCTTCAGGCTTCCTGACTGAGCAGTGAACATGTAGGACATAATCAATGTTGTGCAGTTATGCATCACTTCCCACAGTCTTGCTGATGCAGGCATTTCAGAATAAACATGAATCAAGTTTTTGATCTAAAAACACAAGTTTGAAAGCATATTTTTCAACTCTTGTTTAGTATTACTTGTCATCACTCCCTTAAAAACAAGTTCTACTTTTACTTGTGCGGGTTTCTAAATAACCTACACTATTCTGATGTAAGCAAAACTCAAGATTCTTTGCAATAAGAAATTGTCCAATGGATTAATATCTCAAAAGATGCTAATAATAATGCAGCAGTTTTCTGCCATGGATATGTGACAGAACATGAGTCACAATATTCTGCTCTATGCATACCACGTGCTCACACATGCAGTGACATTACTGAGAGAGATTTGAAAACAAAAAGAAGACTAAGACATAGTTGTATAGATCCATAATGAGAATTCTGGGTTACCTTGCTCATGTGCCTCCTACCTTTTTATAATAAAGAGCCTCTCTTCTTCATGATATGCCTGCAGTCTCCCCTAAGTTTACAATATTTTACATATATTTCCCTTCAGTTTACAAACCAACCCCTGAAAATTTCCAAGCATCCAAGGTTTACAGCTTTTCTAATTGCTAAACTACCTCTAGATTCAGAAATTAATTTATCAATATTAATTTTCCACTAATAGACATAATAACAAGAATGATTGAATTAAAAGTAATGCGAGTGGGGAAATATTATCTGTAATAAATGCTGATTTTAATAAAATAAGATCTTTGATACAAAAAGTGCTTGCCTCAAAGCATGTTGTCAAATACATACAAAATGAAAGACTAATTCATACCATTATCAATGCAACCTCATTTATTGTTTCATTATGGCATTCAAAATGTCCAAAAAGTAAGAACAATTTCATTCACAGTGTTTAACACTGTAATTCCAAAGGAAGTTTCTATAAGGTACAACTGCTCCAATAGACATTCCACAAGAAGCATCCAAGGATAACCCAGAAAATAGAGCTCAAAAAGCCATCAGGAAGCTGAACTTAAAGATAGTTTAAAAAATATCTTTTAGAAACCATATGACAACTTAATGGGATCCCTTCTAACATTCTCAAGTAAAACTGTAAAATGGAAATGCATAAAGAAAAAAGTGAAATAGAAGTCACTGTACATAAGCAGAAACAAAATTACTGTCCCACATATGTAAAATGAAGAAAATAAATACCTCAGTTAATTTCTCTATCACTAACAAAACTGAAAACTGTGTACTACAGATGCACAAATAAACTGACTGCTTTGCACAACATAGAAAGTTCAGTCTGAAAATCTGAATCAAAACTGGTCCTCCTCCTTCTGGAATGCAGCTTTTGCTTCCTGGCTGCTTCAGAAATAGACTGAAGTTTATAAATCATCTACAGCAGATTCTAAAAATAGTTTCTAATTAATATAGAAGCAGACTTCCTGTTTTATAAATAAGTAATTCCCAATTGCATTAAATTCCGTTACCAATTATGAAGTTTAACAATAGCCCCTCAGGTTTGTTGTCTTCCTTCAAATGTTTATAAACTATGCAATGATTTCTAAACAGCTCAGAATCAAATGAAGAACTCCTCTGTTGAGATTTCTTCAAGGAATCATAGAATGATTTGGGTTGGAAGAGACCTTAAATAGCATCCAAGTTCCAACCCCCTTGCCATGTATGAGGCAGGGACATTTTCCACGAGAGCAGGTTGCTCAGAGCTGCATCCAGCCTGGCCTGGATAAAGCTTGTTTTACAGTATTCCAGCATGGGAAAGGATTTGTGCTGTCAACTGATTAGTGAAATCATAGCCTATCTGCTATGCATTAGCACAGCTCAGGGTCAAAGAGGGCTCCTCATCATGGAGGGAAGGAGGCAACCCCCTTTTCAGTACTTTAGTGTGCTCATCACTGGCCTGTCAGAGCCAACATCACAAGACTTGTACATTTGGCTTCCACATCTCAGAGCTGAGTGCCAGACTGCACACACCCATCATGCAGCACTGGGGCTCCTCTCCATATCCTGCAGCCCAAACCCAGAGGATGCTGCCAAGACCTAACACTCAGCAGAAGATGATGGACAGCCCATTACTCATTACTCTGTCTGCTTCCATGGTCCTTCCTCCTACCACATCCATCTGTGGGTATCAGCCCCAGAAGCCCCACACACTGGAAACCCAGCACCACCACAAGACACCTGCTGTCACTCACACAGTAAGTCACACCTCATGTACAATGCCAAGGGTAATCTAAGGAATCCACAGAATATATTATTAAAAATCTTGAAATCTCCCTGTAAAGCTTCCGGAAATATCAGATTTCAAGGTAGCATCTAAAGAACTACTGTTCACAACCAGATAAACACATGTAACTAGTTCATGGAGTACTAAGCCTGAGGGCGAGAAGTAGGGGAAAGAAAAAAAAAAAAAGACAAGATGAATTAAACAAAGCAAGTCAGACAGATTATCAAGATCAAACAGATCACCCAAGTGAAAAGAATGAAGGGCCCATTGAAGGAAACAGCTGAACAGCCAGAACCTCTGCCTGAATAATGGGCTTGAAGTTGTAGGCACCAAACATGCCCTACATTCAGGCAATAAACCTGTGTCTCCTGAGCGCCAACAGAAAGTTTTAAAAATGTTATACTTAATTTCTACTACAGAACAGATTTCTCACTGGGGTTCACCAAGCAGTGTGAAGGCTTTAGGAAAAATTCTTTCATTTACAATAAAAATAGCCACAAACTAACAATGTTGGTATAACCTCACTGTATTTATTTAAGCATGAAACAGTTTTTAAGCAATATTTTTTATTTCCTGACTTGTGGAAAAAAGACCCCAACCCTACACATTTTTATGCTAACAGTTAAACTGCAATACTGAAAAAAGGATGCTTTTTACATTGCAATTAAACTTAAAGCCTGCTAGACTAAGGTAAAAGCCATGATCTTAGTATCTCTGGGAAAGAAAGGAGGAAAAACAAGGATTGAAGAAATATGTAAATTAATGAGGACAGAATTTAGGATGGATAAAATCGTTTTGGCCAAAACTACAAGCACCACCTAAAATCTGTAAAATAAGCCTTTGCTGTGGACAAATTATTAATAGCTGCCTTTCCAAGTACTTGGTACTGCCTATTGACACAGCTTGCTCACTCACTCGTCCAGTGCATGACTGGGCAATCTTTTAAAGCTCTTCTTACTTTACCCTGTAAGCGCAGGGCATCTCGCAAAAGCAACTGCATGGTCTGGGATCACCACAAACAACTATGTAACTACAATAACTGCGCCGTTAATTACAAAGAAACCAAAGGAAAACACATAAAAGGACAGTATTTATTGAAGAAGTATTTTTCCCCCTGTTCCAAGAAAACCAGTATAATTGCAGATACCAACTAAAAAACTGGTCGACACCAGCTTTGAAGAACGGGGAAGGAAAGGAACTCCAGCCCCCACGGGAGTTCTATTTTCCATAGCCGTGTCCGTAGCTGATGGAGAGGGGAGGGAAGCTGGAGCCGGCGGCTCCCCCCACCGCGGAGCACGAAGCAGCGCACACGTGAGAAACCCCCCGCGAAAACCTCGCGGAAGAAACTTCACCTCAGTTCAACAGCGAGAAGTTTGGCCAAGGCGCTTTACGGACCCCTCGTGCCCTGGCTCCAGTGCCCACCTCGCCCGGCAGAACCCATTTGATGACAGCCCCACACCACGCGTCTCCCCCTCCTCCTCCTCCGCGCCGGTGTCCAGCGGCTGCCGCCCCAGGCCCCCGCAGCCCCAGCGAGGCAGCCCCCGCCCCGAAGGGCGTCTCCGCACCCAACATCGAGCCCACCCCCCGAGGACCGAGCCTTCCGTGACAACACTGGTGCAGGACCCCGCGCGAAGCGAGCACCCACCTCCGCCGCCGCGGCCGGAGCCGCCGCCAAACGCTGCGAGGCGGCCGCCGCCCGGCACGGCCCGCTCCGCCCCGCTCCGCCCCGCTCCGCCGGGCCCGCCGGCTGCCCCGCAGCCCGGACACGTCACTCGCCGCAGAGCCCGCTCCGGCCGCCGGGCGGAGCTCCTGAGCGCCGCTGGGAGCCGCCCGGCCCGGCCCGGCCCGGCCCCGCCTCGCTGCGGCCGCCGCTGCCGTCAGCGCCTGCCCGGGGCCGCCGCTCCCGGCGCCCGCCCCCGCTGGATCCCAGCTGGGCCCGCCGGCAGGGCCGGGCCGGGGCAGGGCCGGGGCGGGGCGGGCACCTCGTGTCCCCCCGGCCCCGCCGCATTCCTGCGGCCGCACGTGACACCGCCCCGGGACCGGAGCGCATCCCGCCCCTCGGACCGGGACCGGGGCGCATCCTGCCCCTCGGACCGGGACCGGAGCGCATCCCGCCCCTCGGACCGGGACCGGGGCGCATCCCGCCGCTCGGACCGGGACCGGAGCGCATCCCGCCGCTCGGACCGGGACCGGGGCGCATCCCGCCGCTCGGACCGGGACCGGGGCGCATCCCGCCCCTCGGACCGGGACCGGGGCGCATCCCGCCGCTCGGTCCTGCTGGCCCCGCGGTGCTACGGGCCGAGAGTGGAGCTGCCCGGCTGCGGTGACCGGGAGAGCACCCGGTCCCCGGGCTGGACAGCTCGGCACACTCAGCCTCATGCTCACGAATAGCCCCTGAACGCGCCAGGGTACACACTGGGCCACGGCGCTGTCTTGGATTTTAATCTCACTTATAATTTAAAATCCAGTAATAGTTTTCAAATTAAATGCTATCTAGAGACGCTGGCATCTCATGTCAAGCACTTTTGCTGTTTGCATCCTTCTCGCGTGACAGTCCTCACAGCGAGCATCACTGCAGACCCGCACTGACCAAGCCAACCACACAGCCTTCCCGAAGCCAGTGCCACTCATGCTTGTCCTGAGAGTAACACTAACCACTTGTACATTCAGGACTGACAATCTTAGTTAAAAAATAGAAAACCTTTACAAAATGCAATCATTTTGCAAATGTGTACCTTACAATATATTCATGTACACATCTGTCACACTTCAAAAAAAATAAACGCTCTTAAGTACATTATAAATTCTTAAATAAATTATAAGTCACTGCAACAATTTAATATGGTTAAGTATTATCTGAAATCGTTGGACCACTTTTAAGAATGAAATCTTTGAGCTAAAGGCTGTTCAAAGATCATTGTGTCATCCAGCAGTGATCCCTGCCCATTTAAGTAAACTCATTCTACAGTAAGTAATAAAATACACTCAGCAAATAGTAAATTCATTATCATTGCAGGAAAATGTTACTGGAAAATGGTGGCATTTGACATCTGATTAATTCACCTTTTCTCTACATTTTCCCTTTGTCTGGAGTTTAACAACACAGATTCACAACTATCCAAGTCTTTGTGTGGGTTCATACAGTCTGCATCACAAAGCTTTTTAAACTATTCCTTTCAAAGTATGTTTCCATTTTCACAATGTTTTTTCTTTTCAATGCAGTTCATTATGGCATTGACTCGAAATAGCTTTCACATAACTCTATAGGTTCTATGTATGTAAGAAAGTAAACAAGAAAATTGGACCATAGTAAAAGTTAAGGCCAGGAATACCATTATGATGTTCAGTTCACATCAGACACCACTCAGTTCCATTAGAGACCATTTTATCCTGTCATTTTTGTAATTTTTAAAATATGTTGCATTTCACACCAAGCTATCATTTCAGGAGCTGAAATGGTGGGGAATCAATCTTTGGCAAACTGTTCAATAAGTACTTATCATGAGAGGCCACTTCAAAACACAAACACATACCTAGAACAAGTACAACTAGCTTGATTCTGTAATAAAAAATACCATTTACTAGCAATATCCTTCTCCTTTTGACACTTATCTCACAATCTATGTACAGTAATTTCACGATTATAAGCCACACTGAGTATAAGCCGCACTTCCAGTTGCCAGCAACTTTTAATTCTTTGTCCATACATAAGCCGCACCTGATTATAAGCCGCACATTACAATACAGAGTGTGATAAAAGGTATCTATTCTATCACCATCTGTTGAGGGTGGGGGCAGTGATCCTTATCTCAACGGCAGATATTCTGCTAATGGGCCATCCATTGAAACCAGATAGAGCATTGTTCTTTATCTTTTCACAACCCATCCTTCCTCCCGCGAGTCATTTTCTGCTAATGGCCATTGAGTCCCACTGTGTGACTGATAAAATTACTGCATCCCATTGGAAGTTGCTCCAGCCAGGGGGAAGAGCCCAACATTTCTTACCAAAATAAAAACAGAGGTTTTGGAACGCTAATGGAGCCCCTTTCTCCACTGGACTCCAGAGGAAAACCGGATTTCTCCACATCACCACTGGACCTCCAGAGGGAAACTGCACCTTCTGCAGGAGCACTGCTCCAACTGAATCACATCTGTCACTGCAGGAGGATGCAACCACCATTTAATGGGACTGCTATCAACACCCTGCCTGACAGGGTGTCAGGTTGTACTCGGACTTTGTCAGGGTTTGGGTTTGTTTCTTTGTAGTACTGTATTTCTATTTTAATCTCCCTAGAAAAGAACTGTTATTTCTAATTCCCATATTTTTGCCGGAAAGCCCCTTGATTTCAAAGTTATAATAATTTGGAGGGAGGGGTTTACATTCTCCATTTCAAAGAGAAGTTCCTGCCTTTCTCAGCAGACACCTGTCCTCCAAACTAAAACAGCAACTTTTTGTTCTTTGTCCAGATATAAGCCACACCTGATTATAAGCCGCACTTTGGGTTTGGACCAAAATTTTAGTCAAAATGGTGCGGCTTATAATCATGAAATTACTGTACATTAAATTCTCCCTTTCATAATTACCTTTCACAGAGTATCTTATCTCTTACAATTATCTTAGACAAAACTGAAATCCTTCTGTAAGTCTTTTTGTGAACCCTTCTGATCTTTGACAACTCCTTTTGGTTCTGGTGACCATACACATATTCCAAGAAAAGGTTGCTGTGGAAACTTTGTTGGACAAATCCAACAATAGCAGATCAACTTATAAAAAAGAAAAACTAACTTTCAAAATAACTTGTGCTTTCCTACTGTTTTATATGACAACAGTTTATTAGGAGTAATAGCACCTTGATCATTGCAATCATAAATTCATTATTTATCCACCCATACTTAGTTGTTCATAGAGTACAAATAATGGCAGGCTCCACTGTTAACATGATGCTTTTTATTACCAGATTCCAAGAAGCTGATGTTTAAATTGGTTTTACTGATGATACTTGCATGAGACCTCACCAAAATTTACTTACTCTTATTTCTGATTACCAGGGCTTCAGCAAAGATACTTCACCTCCAAGATACTGCACATAAGTCATGTACCCCACGCATCTTCACCACACATCTACACCATGCACCCACTGCAGCTCATGTACTGGCATCTTAAGGACACCATCAGCCCTGGCCAGTGTCCTGGCCCCCTGTGGCACAATGCCATGAAGATGGGATGCCTTTTTTCTCCCTCCATAAAAGCAAGCTACAGTTTTCCTAAATTAAGACTATTACATCAAAAATTACATTTGGATTTATAAAAACACCGTTTATTCACATTTTGTTTTGATGCTTACTGCTGACTCATCTTCCACATCTTTCTGAAGCACCAGCACTATTACTGGGAGACAGTTCCTCAATTCTGAGCACACCAGTACAGGTTAACTTGACAATTGAATTTTATAATTCAATTATAATTGGATTTTAGAATTGTGATCTCTTACCACACTAGAACTTCTTTCATTAATGCATTTAATTTCACTTCTTTCCTTCTTTTGCAAGTCAAATTCTCAGACTGCCAATTCAGACAGACTAGGCATACATTTTCCTACATTTTAATATTTTCAAGAGCAGAGCTCTTATTATCATGGGTGGTACAAAAGTGATAGTATAGCTGATGCCATGACTTCTTGTGATGGGTTGACCTTGGCCAGTAACCAGACCCTCATCCAGCTGCTCTGTCATTCCCCCTCATCAGCAGGACTGTGGGAGAAAATAAGATGGAAATCTTGTCGGTCAAAATGAAGACAAGAAGATCCCTTAGCAACTACTGTCATGAGCAAACAGACTCAACTTGGGGAAAATTCTTTTTTTTGCCAATTAAAATTAAAAATTGAATGGTAAGAAACAAAGACAAAAGCAAAAAGACCTCCTTCCTCTGTTCTTCCTTTTCACGAGGCTCAACATCACTCCATTTCCAACTCCTTGGCCTCCTCCACCCTGAAGGGCACAGTGGGATGTGAACCGGGGTTGTGGTCAGTCAGTAACAACTCCTCCCAGTACTTATTCCTTCCCTCATTTCTCCTGTGCTTTAGTGTGGGTGCTTCCCACAGGCTGCAGTCCTTCAGGATAAACCTGCTCCTTCGAGGGCTCCTCCGCGGGCTGCAGGTGAATCTGCCTGGTGCTCTGGAGCAGCTTCTCCCCCTCCTTCTTCACTGAACTTGGTGCTCACAGAGTATTTCTCTCATGTTGCTCTCCTCACTTTTGTGCAGGGTTTTTTGCCCTTCTTTACCTACATTTCCCCTGATATGCCCCCACCCCGGCCGTGGCTCAGGCGGGCCCTGTGGTGGGCGGTTGGATCCGGCTGAATCCGGCTGTGTCTGGCTGGGGCAGCCCAGGCCATGGTTCAGCCACACCCTGTGGTTGGATCCGGTTGGATCCGGTTGGATCTGGCTGTGTCTGGCTAGGGCAGCCCCGGCCTCCCCTCCCGGAGCCACTGCTGCCAGGGCCTGGCACCCACACCCCAGACAGTCACATGCACAAGTTGTTTCTGTAACACAACATTCCTACTTTCACTCATTTCACTTTTCTCTGATGGCTCTTCTTCATCCTGAAGCTGACAAAGGGAAAAACTCGAGTGAATTTCCTCTCAGAAGCACCACAAAGCGCTGAGGCCATGCAACCCTGAAGGACAAATGCAGCCTTTGGTTGGAGCAGGACTGTTCCCAGGGGAGGGAACAAGGTACTGGTGTAATACAAGATACTGAGAAGACTTTATATCAAATATTATGCACAACTCTAAGCTGCCAACATGTAATAAAAAGGAATTCAAGTGGGAAAAGTGACAAACAAAAAGTATTAGGATGGCTGGGAAAACAAAAGAGCAGATTGAGTTGTACTCATGAATATGCAAAAGAGTCTCCGGGGTGAAAAATAATTATGTAAGATAAAAAGGCAGTGATGATACAAGAATAAATTACTTCAAATTAGAATAGACCTTAGGCTCTTTCAGCCTTGGGCAATATATTGCTTAGCAATTTTGATGTCCTAAAAAGATTTTAGACTTAGCCTCAACCAGTGTCACAGTAATGATCAATATGATGCTGAGAGAAAAAAGGAAGGGTTAAAGCATCATAAAAACTACATATTCAATATGTAACCACGATGTGGTGAGCAGTGTACAAAGTAATAACCAGTTCCATCTACCTCATCCCAGAGCCTCCTGTTTTTTTTCTGATTTGATTCTCAATGACTCCTTAGGAAGGTCGGCTACTGCTGCTTTCCAGGATACACTTTCTTCCTGTAAATACAACCCACAAAACAAGATGAACAAGCTCTTGTTAGAAGCTATATGCCTACTCTATGCAAACCTCCATGCAAAAGTGCTCTATATAACTTCTGTATTTGTCTGCCTGGCTTTGTTTTTCAAGGTATCATAGTTATCACCTTGATTTACACATAAAAGATCCTGACAGCAGAACTGCAAGGTTCAGAAACATAGGAAAGTCAACTCTCTACCTTCTATGAAATTAGTCCTTCCTCAGGTATATTTTGTCCCTTTCTTGTTGCAAGCCCCATGTTTAAACTGGAATGGGCACAACTTCAGTACCAACATGCAGCACTCACCTGGTACGTTGCTTTTAGTAGTAGAGGCAGCAAGGCAAGAGAAGGAAGTTGTAGATCTATATAGCAATATATAAATCAAAGCAAATATCTGGAGCTGCCAGAATCAATTATCAGTACTAAAACCTCTCAATTCTTTACAGAGGACATAGTGGTGAAAACACTGTCAGCTTATTCAGCACACTAATGTGAGCCAAGAAGTCAAAGGAGCAGAGGCAGCTACAATCATAGGAGGAAATACAAATTTCAGGTCAGAAGTAATGCATCTGACAGAGCTAGTATTAAATTTCCACCCTCTCTGCTGAGGTCATATTCCTAAGGACCCAGAAGTGACCCTAACTGGCTCTCAGAACACACAAGAGCAGCAAGTGATGCTGAGCAGCCAATTTCCTTGCTTTCTAATTTGTGGATGGGTGAGCAGGCCCCCCTCCTTCCAAGCTTGGCCTGCCTGCCACCTTGAACTGTGAACAAGGTCAGCTATGGCCTTGCAGGTTTGCTGTATCATCAGTCAATTCCACCCCACTCACCAGCACTCAACTTAGGGAAAAGAGGAAGGCAAAATGTGCTGCAAAATATTTGTTCCTACTGTGGGGCACCACCACTAGCAGAACCTGTTAGTCAATCAGATCCAGCGCATGAAGTGTTTCCTCCAACACTGACGACTACATCAACAGGCATAGTTTATGTCATTAATGACCACTGCTTGCATTTTTTTGTTACAATTTAAGTAACAGTGCAATGACACAAGACCAAAAGACTGTAACTGCTGTATAACATTGTTGGCACAAGTCTGCTCCAATATTTTTCTGAGAATATGTTTAATGTTACCAAGTAAAATGTATCTACCTATTAACTGAAACACTTGAACAGCAAAACAATAACATACAAATTCATTTTACAGATCATCTACCAACAAAAAAGAAAAAAAGAAAAAAAGGGACTTTATTCATACAAACACTATTATGCATTGTTCTTCTCCTCCCAGTCTGTACCCACACATCTCACAGTTAGTGGAGTCGTACACATGAATGTCTTGCTTCTGCTTTAATTAATCTTGGGGACTTCATCGCAGAGGCAGCCACCAGTTGCTTGCACTGTGCATTCTTATAATAATTAAAATGCCAGTAATGATGATGTGTTCCTTTGACTCACTAATCTAAAAAGCATCAGGAATTAATTCCTGAAAAACATCCTGAAAGAAATGCTTAGAACTGTATTTTACCATTTTGCAATGGGGCAAGTTTTTAGTCTTTATGTCTGTTGTTTTTGTTGTTTATTTAAGGTAGCTTATACTAAACCATGAAGCATCATGTGGTACCAAATGAAGTGTCTTCACAATCAGAACCTACTGCAAAAATGGACCAGACGCTTCAAATACACAAGCCAGAAGGGTCATTCTCAAGAGATGTTTTTAAACTGTTTTTAATACATACTTACATATGGCAGAGCTTCTAGTGTTCTAAACATGTTTGTGGGAGTAACACATGAAACACTGGTAAAGGGATATTGTTTACAAGATTTTTATAGCTATTTCCATGAATATGACATTACCTTTATCAAGTTAAACATTTCAAAATAAATCACTTTTTTAGTGCATGCACTGCAAAAACTGTTTAAAGTACAAGTAGCAAGTAAAAAATAACAGGCATTCTTTTAATCAGTAAATGAAACTCACAATAAAATACAATAATAAAAGTATTCAATAAAATACTTTTATTTATGTACAGTGTAAAGATGCTTTTCAACAAACATTATATTGTACAAGAGCAGATTTGAGTTTGCTTAACACTTCTAAATTCACTTTAAGGGGAATCTCCCTGAGGTTAAAGATCGTTTGTTATAACTGCATATCACATTAATATTTAATCCATGTTATCAGGAAAACACAAAAACACTCTGAAAGATACGGACATGAATATTTAGTGGAAGAGGGGTCTGACAGGATGCACTGAAAACGATTAGACAAAAATATTGTGGTGGTATGTGACTCCAAGATCATGACCAGTACTGCAAGTAAGAATAAAAAATTTAAAAAATGGTGCCTTCAGGGGTTTCAAAAGAATGACAAATCTTGGAAAAAACATTGGATAGAAATGGAGGAAAACACAAACTCTGATTTAGGAATGTTGTATGAAGACAGTAAGAATCAGAAGACTGGACAAGGTGTCTCAGATAAGACATTCTTCTTTAAAAAAAAAAAAAAAACCCACCCTAAATCAAAACAACTGAACACCATTATCCTCACCAGTGTTTGCTGAGTTTTGTGGTTTGGGTTTTTTCTTGTTCAACAAGAAAGCAGTGCCAAGTCCCTAGCAGTCACCTTGGCAAACAAATAATTCACCCAAAATCACATTGTGGAAGATCCACAGCAACATACCCTGTGACCCAATCCAGCCACTACTGAAGCCGACTGAACTTTTCTAAATGGGATTGTGAATGAGGCTGTATGAGAAGGCCCAACAGGACTGGGATTATTTTCACAACAAAATTTACAAAGATATGGCTACTCTACCTTTGGGTTGGAAAGGAGTACTTCATTATAAGGGTAAATAAACACAAAACCCTCAGTTCAAGAACTTTTTCAGACTTTTTTCAGAGCAATGTGACTTCCAAAATAATAAACCAGAAAAATCCTCCTAAAGGGAACAGTCAGTTGAGAGTGAAGAATCTCAGAAGTCTGGGATTGGAAGAGACCTTACAGATTATCCAGTTCCAACCCTCCTGCTGTAGGCAGGGACACCTTCCACTACATCAGGTTGTTCAAAGCCCCATCCAACCTCACCCTGAACACTTGCAGGGATGGGGTATGCCCAGCTTCTCTGGGTAACCTGTTCCACTGCCTCACCATCCTCATAGGGAAAAATGTCTTCCCAATATAATCTATCTCTCCCCTCTTTTAGTTTAAAGCCATTATTCTTGTCCTATTGCTACATGCCCTTATAAAAGGTCCTTTTATACTCAAGTATTAAAAAAGAGGCTTTGTGTAACAGAACTGGTAACACCAACACTAAGCCATAAAGAAGATGAAGAAGAAAGGTCTGTATTTTTGTTGTGTTGTATTTCTAGCTGGACTGTAAAGTACTGTTATTTGCTACATTGCATAGCTTTCTTGAACTAGGAGGTCTACCTGAGTTTAGGTTAACAGGGGCTCTATATATTCATTATATAGTTAAGACATGCAAACCCTAAGAGTATTTTTGTGGAAAAAACATTAGGATGCAAACTAAAAAGACTGCATTATGATGACAAAAACGTAATTTTAATGAAAGATTTAAAATTCAATTAATAAAGTTATACAAATTAATAATATAAAATATTAAACTTTAGACATCTGGTGGTATGACTTAAATTCCCACTTGTCTTTTCTCAGTCTCAATTCACTACTAACCCCTCATCCCTCCATATTCTTTTATTTTAGCACACAGGAATTTCACATTCTTTAGCCACACTTATCCCAAACTTCTTCCGATGCTCCCATTTTCTGTTAGGATTCTTCAGAATTCTGTAGCTGGGATTTTACAATTATTACCTTGTTTCATCAAATCCAAACTTTCAAGTTTTAAGTTTCATAGAGTACGTTATCATTCTGATACCTGATGACTTATTCTCTGCCTTTTTTCCCAGAACTCCTGCAAGTGAGGTTTGGATTCTGCAAGATATGCATTCAGATCATATTTTTTGGCTCCAGAGCAAGGGAATTAATCCCTCAGGTTTCTTCTAAAGTACTTTTAACATTACTCTCCCACATACAACTCCTCAAGACAGGTACACCATTTCAAACTTTTGAGAACCCTTTTACTATAGGATGGTGCCCAGGCAGACAACACTGCAACTTCATCCTGCCCAGCTTAGAAATAAGAAGGTAGCTTCAAATTCAGATTTGATCTATTAAATATCGGCACAATAACAGAGTTGCTGTGTAAAATTACTGTGATCCTCTCAGCCTGGTTTTGCATGGGCAATTTCAGATATTAACCACTGCATCATTATTAACAAGATCTGGCTATCTATTTGTGACCTAAAGTAAGAAGTTTCCTCCCCGTTATAGAACAGCAATTCAACTCTGTGCTCACACACAGTGAATTAGGGAACACAGCAATCCAACAACTCCCTTCACTCAGAACAAATCAAATACATTCCCACCAAAAATTAATAAAATGGGCTGTTTACACCAAAGAGTGCTTCCCTCAGACATTTAAAACAACATGCTCCACCACAGATCAGTCCACAAAGCCTCTAATTCATGGCTTGATCTAAAATTCTTCACACCTTGGGCTTACCAGTCTTAATGCTTTGGGAAATAAATCTGTGTAGCAGTCATGTCACACCATTTTTTTAAAATCTCATTTGTTCCAAGCACCAAAACTAATAGCCTGTCATTCTCCTGCCACTAGGCGTCACTCTCTTCTGTCCTGATCCTTATCCCTCCATCCACTTCCCAACATTTCAGCCAGGAACCATCAAACCAGTATTATAAGTGGGAGAACATCTATCACCATTAGTCCCTATCTAAAGAGCAACCCAGTTTCTCAGGTCAAGGAAAGATTTCTGTAATGCGGCAGATAAAGTGCAAAGGACTGTTAGTGTCACTTGGTATGCTCTTTAAAGTTAAATAAAAATAGTAAAACAACTGAATTCCTACAGGAGGTGATATGCGCTTTCCTCCATAGAGAAGTCATCTCAGATTCTGAAATCATCTTAAAAACCTAAGTGCGTTCCCAAAAATTAGAGGAGCTGTAACAGAAGCACTACAGGAACTAATTGCACGATCCCTCATGTGGGACCTACAAACAAAATAATTTTACTTATGAAGCAGCATTTTTCTCAAGGACGATACTGGTGTTGCCTCTTGTATTTCATTGGTTTCAAGTCCAGAAGGGGCCACTATGATTACCTACTGGACCAGTCATATGGCAAATGCATGGATCTCCACATGCATGGATTTGAAGGGTATGAACTCCTCCCATACTGAGAGCAACCTGAAAACTGCAACTTTGACAGCAAACACAAAATTATTTTCCTGTTCCTTAAGTGCACTTAAAAAAAGATAAAAAATCAAATACCCAAAAAACCCCAAACCCACAAACCAACCAATAACAAAACCCAAACGTGGGCCATGACTGCATTTTACCTTCATACTGACCAGTTCTGCCACTTGGAATGATTCACTGGCACACAGGAATTAGGTACCCATGCATACCTAACTTGGATCATAATTGTTCTTAATAAACAATTTAACATAATTTTCAGTATCAGTATCTCCATCATATGTGAAATAGGATTCAAGTTAAACTTGATTCAAGCTGAGCTTAACAGCTTACTGTAAAGCTACTTTGAAGCATTAGGGAAAAAACATTCCATTAGGGAGCACATCACTACTAAATTACAAAACACTGTTCAATGTGACAAGCTGTTGGTGTAATTCATAACGAGGGTTGAAGTTACATGTATACACATAAGAAACATAAACAATGCTTTTCAACACTTGTGGTGCATACAGAGCACTACCAGCAAGGAGTCACTGTGTCAATGAGCTTCTTAAAAAATCTTCTAGTGCACGTGCAAGGTTTGCATTGTATTCTTCTGTTACCCTGCTGGGAAAATTATTGTTTCAGTGCTATATCCTCTTCTTTTGATGTGTTTCACCATTTAATTTTCCATTTTCCACTGCTTTATTTTCAAAGTTCCAGTCAGTTGGGTTGAGGAGTTGCTGAGTTTTTTTGTATGTCCAGTATGGGTTAAGTATTAGTGTAACAGCAAATAATCCCGAGAATAAAACAATAAAGTGAAGAAGTCCCAGATTTTCTACGATAGCATTCCAGTTGAAAAGACACACCCACCACATGTGGTAGGTAAGAATCATGCGGCAGTGAAACAGATGGATCATCACCCACTGGTTTGCCTTCCAGAAAAAGGTGTTAGCACGGCCAGCCTAGAAAAGAACACAAAGTATGCAGAAGTGAGATTGTTACTTCAAGATAAGGAACTGAGGAATTTGTAGAACTAACACAAATATCCAGCTTTCATATACACACTCTCAGGCAATTTTTCCTCATAGTGCAATGTTACTCCACAAAGTTACTCCAATACGCCATCCCAAACTTGGTATGGATCTATACCATCCCACTGTGCAAGTGCACACAGCACCACACTACTGGGAGGCTTGCACAAGTGCCATCACAACAAAAGCAGGTATGACAATAACACAGACATCAGCTGGATAAATGCAGTTTTGATGATAACTATCCAAATAAACCAGAGATTATCTACGGACAAGTGAAATGTATGAAAACTATTACAAACATAATCTGAAAATGGTCACGTTCTCACCTTCAGAAGCATCCAGGAAATGCATGTTGAGGGAGTACTCATTTCCAGCAACATTCCCATCAAAGGCAGATAATGTCCAGATTTCACATTAATTACTAAACCAGCCAAGCCACCAAAAGCAAGCAAATGGTGAACTACCAAGAAAACATCAAATGTTCTAAAAATAACGTTGGATACATGAACTGCTACATTTTCAAGCAAGAAAAATCCTGCTGCTATTAAACAGTTAAACCAACTCCACTTTTGCTGTGAATAGACTTTGTCAGCATGAAAAACGGGATCTATGAGCAAAGCCCATAATCCAGCAACACAACTCTGAAGTCCAAACACACCACGTGTGACTGCCATATTCCAAAACACCTTCTCCTTTGCATACAAGGCACGGTAAGTGGTACTTCTCCAAGAAGATAAACAATGAGACAGAAGAAATACTCCCAAGTAGATTAAAAAACCAGCAGCTAAAAATGTCAAACGAATTTCCCATAAGAGATAGTTCCAGTCAAAAATGGTCCCAAACACTGGATCATCATTTGTAGGATTCATTTCTTCTCTTTTGACACTTCTCATCCCCACTATAGTCTCTTCCATGCCTATTTAGCCTCTGTAATTATGCTAACCAGTCAGCATGAACTCTTCCATCTGGAACAAGGAGAAAAAAATTCAGTGAATTTTTAAGAACATCCACACATATAGATTCTAAACCACTATAGTTATGACTGTGGTCCTGTTGCCGTTAAGCACAAAGACAGGTAGACAGACTAAGAAAACTTAAGCAATAAGATTTACAACTGGTCTGTGAAGTCCCTACTAGTACAAAGTAATGCACTGAAGCAAAAGCAGAAGAGGGTCAAGTACGAAGGCAAGAAAAAGGAAGAGAAAATACAAGAAGCAAATCCTGTTTTGTCACTTATGAAACTTTTATTTCAACAGCATTGCACATTGTCCTACTCCCCTGCTTTTCCCGCACTGATTTTCCAGCATTTGCTACAGCTTTGACTGCAATTCAGAATCTCAAACACAGATTCAGGACATAAAATTACAGAAAATTAATGCATTAATGGGCACCACTTACACCAAAAAGGGGCTGTAATGATATGGCTCAAAACAAGACTCTGCAATCAGAGTCAAATTTCTGAACATTAAGCCACTTTCAAAAAAAAAAAAATAGATTCAGAAATGGAAAAAGAGTATGGAATGCAGACAAGCAACATTATTACATATTATTGGCAACATCAGTGCAATTAGCTGAGCAGCCCAGCATTAAGTGTCTCAAGTTGTCCGAAACTTCCTGAACATGCTGCAGTTCAAAAACAAAGGTTTGTAGGGAGGGAAAAGTCAGATAACACCGAAATATTTTAACTCCAGCTCGTTTTATGAACCATGTAGGTGACAGGAGCACGACCACCACACCCGCCGCAACCTTGGAGTGCTCAACACCACTGCGCGTTTGGGAGTCTGGCGAACGCAAGTGAAAAGGGCACTCAGCCCACCGAGGGCAGAGAGCCCGCGAGGAGCTCCCTCCTCGCTTCAGCAGGCAGCAAATGCCAGCCCCGCTCCCCGCGGTGCATGCCGTGGGGCACCTGCTCGCCCTGCCCTTCGCCCGCAGGTGCCCCGCTCCAGGGAGGGGCACGGGCCGGGGGCCCCGAAGGCCTTCGCACACTCCACGGCATCACACTGGCCAAGACTGACTCGAAGTTCCAGCAGCTCCCCCGCCCTCATTTCTCCGAGGAAAACCAGGGCAAAACACAGCAATCCCACGGCACGAAACCAGGCCTGAACAGCGCGACCCACTGCCGCAAGCCCTGGCTCTAGCAGGGCCGCGACAGCTCCTCCGGCCCCGCGCACACACGGCACCGACACCTCCCGCAACCCGCCCCCGCCGAGCCCCGCACGCACACCGGCACACCGACGCACAAATCCCGCTCCTCACCCACAGCGCTGCACGGAATGACGGGACGGCCCTTCCCGGCTGCGGGACTGCCCGCCCCGGTCCCCCCAGGAGCGCCTGGCCCGGCCCGGCCCAGCCCGACCCGCCCGGGGAGGCCCCGACCCGGCTCGACCCGGCGGCCCCACAGCACCGCCCGCAGCGGCCGGGCGCTCTGTGCGCATGCGCCGTCCTCAGCACCAACCACCGGGCGCCGCGGGGTGGGGGGAGCGAGGCGCGGCTGTACCACGCGGCGGGGGGAGCCTGTTTACCCGGCGCCTTTCTGCGCCCGAGCGCTGCGCTGAGCGCCGCCGGCAGCGGGACGGGAACGCTCGGTGGGTGCCTGCTCAGCAGGATGGACGGCAAAAGGGAATATCAGTGGTGGCACAGACAGTACGTTTAGCTATAATTAGTCCGTTTCATTAAAGGCAGCACGTTATTAAATGGATGTCACGATGTTCTGCTACATGATTCTCTTCATATATGTGACAATTGATGTTGTCATCCCCGTGACTCAGGCTGAATCTCCCGAGGTGACTGAAACTACCCCGGGAGGCTTCCTCGGCTGTGTGACAGTCCCGCACCTGCGGTGTATTTGGTCTTCGACAGGAGTGACTGGCAGGGACTCTGAGTTTTGCCATGGAAACTCAGTTCTACAACAGATCAGGTGTTTCCTCAAAAAGAGAGACCAAAAAAGACAAATAAAATCAAGCCACAACTTCTGTCACGTGGAATACTCGCCTAGAGCAGCTGAAATCCTAACCTGAGTTACCTATTAGGAGCTGGAGAATCTGCATCGGCAGTCTGACATGTTCTTGGTTTCCAGATGGGGAGAGGGAAGTGCTGCCATTCCCTATGGAAAACTGGGTCCTGACACCATTACAGGATAACTGGTCAGCAGGGGTTTTGTGCATTTGCTTTTAATTGCTAATGTGATACCAGGATCTGTGGCAGACCCGTGAGTTCCATGAAAAGTAAGATCTATTTGTATGCCACCTCAGTAGTTTACATACAGGCAGCCAGCAACACCTGCTGCTTGGGAAAGTCCGGGGACAAAACCTACCTCTTGTGCCTTCTCTTAATGTGCTGGGTTTGAGGCGGCTTGCTCTGAGCTCCTCTGCAGACAGCCCAAAGGGACAGCAGGGCTCAGTGCCTACACACCCAGACTCTGCCTGTGTGCCACTCAGGTGAGTCACAGGCAGAGCACACCTGCCGCTTCCCAGCCAGGAACATCAGGAGGACCAGGCTGAGCAGCAAATGCTGGGCAAGACATTTCAGCCAAAATACTGATTTCATACAACATGCACAACCGAGTGACAGAGATCCTAACAACAAGCTCTGGCAAACTGATCTTGTAGACAGGAGGATTCATTTTTGCACAAAAGGGAGAGTAAATTTGTTGCAGAGCCTTGGGATAAGTTTAGAGACATTTACTAACACTGAAGGGGAAAACAGACCGCAGGGCCTGAGAAATGTGAAGTAAAAATTCTGGAGGAGTTCTTACTTGAAAAGTCCTTCCTAGCTGATGGCAGATACTCATGTATCAACAACCCCTGTTTTCTAGCAGGTCCTTTCCTGGGAAACCAGAAAAGGATGATAAAGCTGATCAAGCAAAAGCTGGAAAGCTGGAAGAAGTTGCTCTCTCAAGCAACATGATAGGGCTTATGTACCAAGGCAAGTGTTTTAGCTTTCTCCAATTTTATTCTTTGCCAGAACTGTCTTTAAATAATTCCTTTAAATTGTCGAGGAAGGAGATTTTTTAACTTGCATATAAAGAACTGTGACCATAGTGTCAAAAGCAAGATCACTGGCTGTTGTCTTTCTTATGGATTTTCTTTGTCTTTACTGCCTTTCTTGCCTTCTCAAAGCAATATCACATTTTTTAGTTACTGGGAGCCATAACCATGTTGAAACAGTTCAGTGTTACTTTCTGAATCTTCTACTGATACTACAACCATACTTAGTAACAGCTTTTTTGTGGGCGTTTCATTGCGATCACTTCAGGTGTTCCAAAGTAGTTCTTCCTGTAGTGTGGCTCATCTTCCACATTATGTCATGTTCAGTTCTCCCTTTTGCAGACATTCTGTCTGGGTGCTACAGCATGCCCTGTCCAAAGCTAAATTTCCTATCTAGACTGTGTCAGTTTTGGAAGAGTTTCTCAGCATCTCCAGAAGGTCATGACTGGAAGAGCAAAGAGCACCTTCTGGCAGGGATTCATGTGTATATGTAATAATATATACCTGTATATGTCTACATGTATATATCCTCCATCATATGGGGGCTGTCTTTTGAAACAAGTGGTTGCATCCCTGCTGTGAATTGGAAATTGTTTTGATATACTCTAATCCCAAAATATGTGTATAAATGTTGGCTTCAGAAGGTAATTTTGACCATACTGCTGCTTCAAATGGACCCACACCCAGTTCCTAGGAACCCTTTAGACAAGTTCCAGTTAGGTCAGGTGCACCTTAGCATACCTTAGTGCCAGAGCAATAATTGAATACTGCATGTAATAACAAATCAATAGCTCCTCTGTTTTATTTACAGATACATAGACACCTAATGATAGTTAAAAATATCTTTAGTTTTAACACTTTTGTTTTCATTATTCGCCAAACCAAAGTGCCATGATCCCAAGTCCTTTTCCTGCTCCCTGTGCTTCCAGAGGCAGACTAGTCTCCTTTCAGTTGTGTGAGAGCACTAAAAGGTCAGCTTAGGAGATGAGTATGGGGAACACAAGGCCCATCAATGACACCTTCAGCGAGAGGGGAGCCCACTGCTTGCAGAGACTGCAGGGTGACTACAGTAGGATTTGATGTGTATGTGGTGGGAATACAGAATGTGGCCAACCTGTGCTTCCATTACCATTCACAGCGAGTTATGTGTTTTAGGACCAAGTTGAGAAAGGAGTTTCAAACCTACTATCAAATTCATCCATCAATTACAGAAAACTGTTTGTCCTATAAACATTTGCCTTGGACATGTAGTGGCAGAAAAGTCCCCAATAAGCAACTCTGAATTCTGCCTTTTGCGGTGGCAACAGAGGGGATTTTTCTCTCTGCAGGAGACATGACATGGCGAGGCCAGAAGTTATCTGTTCCAAAAGAAAAGGGATGGAGATTGGAAGAAAGCCTGCCTGATGAGACTATTCCCTGATCATTTTATAGCTCTTTGTCATCCTCTAAGTAGCATGTAAAGGAACTCGAGTTACTGCCTAAGGTTATTTTCATTCATTTTTTAATTCCAGAGTACCAAACACTTGTAGTCATTGTATGTTGAACTAAGTCACATGATTATAAATAAAACCTGAGCTGGTAATCTTCCTAATAGAGGATAAAAAGTCTACTGCTAATTTAAAAGCCAAGAACTCACTGACTTCTCAAAAGGTATTAGCCCTCTGCTCCCAATGTTTTAGAAAAGCTTGCATGTTTACAGACATTGATTCATGCATATAGGCACAATTTATGTTGACCTATCACATAATCCTATATTTCAGTGACATGCTTCTTGAATTCTCTTTTTAAACTGAAATTTACACCTTCTCCACCTTCTAATCCACAATCTAGGTTCAGATCTATGGGAGCTTTACTACTAATTGTGAGAGCTTTGGTTCAAGTCTGTGGGAGACTTACTGCATGCCTGCCTCAAGCAACACTGTGGCAATACCAAATGTGTAATCTTGGTTTTTTCCAATGCTTTACACACACTCTCAAAGTTCTTCTGATTCTTGTCCAACAAGTACTTATGCAGTATTCCTAGATGCAAATCGCAATTGTTAAAATGAGCACTTTCAACATGCTTGTTTAAGGCCTTTTTCCTCTTAGCGGGTAGGAAGTATACTTGACTTCTTTTAGAAAACCTGTATTACAAGGCTTTCATGTGTGCCATGGATTCAGAATGTCTTTGCATAACATATTCATCTACCTAGATTGCTATGCTTTCCTTAATACTGGGTGATCTGCACAAACTCTTTTTGTATTCACTTATAGTCTATTTTAAATAAATTAATCAACTCCTTATGCTTCAGAATAGATAGTGAAAATAGTAACCTTGAAACACTTGATATTCTCAAAATTTTAAACAAATCAGATTTTCTGAGCATCCACACTTTGAGCTACCAGCTATGGGGAAGATCACAGCAATTAAACTGTTGGTTTCTGCCTGCTTGAATCATTCTAGACAATAGAAATTATATAGAACAACTGGAGATTCTTTACTCAGTCCCTCTCAAGATTATCCCCCATTTCTGTTAGTGAACTTTCCATGAAAATGCTGGAGGAAAGCTCTGTTACATGTCGACACAGTTCAGGACATTACTCATTCCCATGCTGAGCCTGTGACATCTGGCTATTCCCTGTTCACTGCTTAGTTTGACCTCACCAAGTACAGCCTTTGGGCAATTATTCCTTCACTATTTATTCTCTTCTCATTCTTCTAACTCCATTTAAGGCAAGGCACTTTATCCTTTTTTTTCCTAATCCTAATTTATTTCTATTTTAATACATTACACTTTCAAAGTCTCTCCTGCTCGGTCCAACCATTTGTGTCATGAATTTATCTGACTCTCAAATTCTCTCTTCTGCTGGCTCTACAGTTAATCTATGAATAATAAGTCATTGCAGCTTCACTTCTTCTTTGTCTCCTTAAGTTCATAGCTCAGTCCACAGACTTCTTAGTCTCTTTCCATTTTGCAAGCTTCCCTTTACATTCCGTGCACCATAAACATGTCTGTTGAGTCATTGCTTAAATATATTTAATATTTTTCTTTTTTCTTCCTCTTTTCACTACCTCTGTCTGGTCAATGCCTCTTTATGGTCTTATCTGAGGATCTTCACCTTCTAGTGCCCAGTATCACTAACCCCTTCTTTTACCCCATAGGAATAATAAGTAAGAATAACACTGACTGTATTCAGTCCTGGACTTAAGTTCCTCAGTTGCTTCTGGCTGGCTTCAAGTAGGTACCACGAGGTGATGATAAGATCCTGGGTTTGCAGTTGAGCCTTTTTATTCCTCCCTCACCAAACAACATGTCTTAACAATGTTTGCTGGAACAAGTTATTCTGCCTTAGTATTTAGGCTCTTGCTTCACAGTTGTAGTCATGAAGGTTAGTCTTAACTGGTGTTTCAGGTTGACCTAGAATGTCTAGTCCTTCTTTCTCATTTCTCACACAGTGCCTCTTTGGGAATCAAATGAAAATACTGTGTCTGTCTCCTGGAATACATGCTTATCATTCTGGGATTTTATTTAGCTTCAGGTAGTCTCACCTGAATAGAAACTAGGGGATTTATCAGCAGGTAAAAGGATGTTTGTCAAATGAGAGCAGCCAGTGACTTGCTTCCAATGGGTCTGTAGCCAGGGTTTGATCACAGGTATCACCCCAGACCATCTTTCAGTTGTATCAGTAGACAGCTGCAAACAGTTACCGTGAAAATTATCTGAGGTGAAGTTAAGGACCATACAATTATTGGGTAGCAGCAGTGGGCAGAAATGATGAATGATTCTGTGGCCTCAGTCAGTAATATGACAAGTTTAATTTTGGGGATTTCAGCAAAATGACAGCAAATCCATCATAGTAGGAAGATTCTGAACAGCTTAAATGGTTTCTTGAAATAAGCAGTCTATAAGAAGTAAAGAAGATGAAAGGTGACAAATTATTTTCTTGTTTTCAGCCTGATCCAATGGAAATATTCAGTTATTCCACAAATTGCAGTACTGTGCAACAATTAAAAGAGTATAAAGCAACAATTAATATCAGAAGTCAGAGGGAAAATAATTTTTGTGACAATATTTGCTAGGAATAGGAAGAAATGTATGTTTAAAGCAACAGCTGTGAACAAGCTGCTTTTATGGCAGGTTACTCTAGACCTGCAAAAGATGGATTTTTTAAAAAATTCAGTCTATTTAAATTTGTTTAGAATAAGAAGATTCTTACCATTTACTTCATGAATTTCTAAAAATAAATTCTACACCTACTAACATTAGTAAACAGCAGTTATGTTTCTCTTTTAATCCTTAATACAGATTTTCATTTAACTAAGCCTGTGGTGCTGCAAAATCTTCCTAATACCTCCTTTCTCCTCAAAGCTAGGTTAATATGCAATGGTCAGGAGTCATGTATTTGATGTCTGCCACAAATCTGTCAGTTTTAAATGAGCTTAGAGCTTTCATCAGTCTGCTTTTTACTGCATTGGTGTGGTGTGCTGAAACAGAAGGCATCATCTGGCACATGGTCCCTGAACTGTTTTCTACCACTTCATGGCCAGGCCCTGTGTGGGGTTTTCCTATTTCTTTATATTCCATTCTTCCTGAATTTTCACTTTCAGTAAAGAGTAACCTGGCCTTTTCACCATTTTGCCAGACTCTTGCATACTGCAGTAGGTTCATTACATAGTTTAATGTGAAAGGTAAGACTTAAGGCCTTAAATTCACAGAGGGAATTTCCACAGAGGGAAAAGAATATATTTCAAGGGTGAGAAGGAACATGTGTCACAATTAACAAATCATAGAATTTTAAAGAAAAAAAGTTTTATGTAATCTTACCCTTTGTACATCAGCTCCGAAGAGATTTTTATGTTATGTTTTGAACTGGTTGGCTGGTTTCGTCAAAAGTAAATATGATATGAAAAGTTTAATATAAATCAGTAGAAAAGAACTCCTAGTTAGTACCCCATGAAAAGAAAGGTTGCGCCACAAAACAAGAGTTGTCTGTCCTGTTTGGCTGCAGGTCCATCAATTACCAGAAATAGCTTGAACTCAACATCACATCACCAGATTCATGCACAGGGCCAGCTCATTCTGCAAATTGCTAAGGAAGGTAGTAAAACCAGTGGGAATAATATGATATGAGAGGAATTTCTGATGGAAAAATTACAGGAAACAAGTTTTCTTTGCCTTGCTTCTCTCAAAAAAAGTTGATTTTGAGATCCATAATGGCCACTCAGAATATGAACAAAATTTTCAAGCTTTTTTTCTCAGAAAAATTGGCACCCAACTTTATCAATACTTCTGTGGGATTTCTCACAGTTAAAAGCACAAGTAAGTCTTTGTGGACTGAGACTGTAATCTATTAAATCTGTGTGCAAATATTTTGTCAGGTTCAAAGGGTAATGATGTGGCGTGGCCCTGCCGGTGAGCAGTGGGCTGTGGAAGGAGCCAGTTTTTGGTGGTCTGAAGGCTAAACTGGGCTCCAGTTATGTACCCACCTCCTTCCTTTGGAAATGATGATGCTACACCACAGCACTACATCTGTTCACTGCATGTGTACAGCGTGTTGGAGATGAGTGTTAATTACTCTTCTGTCCTTTTATTTCAGAAGGCTTAGGCACTTGAAAATACAACACAAGGAAAATTAGAATATATTCTGCATAAGTTTACAGCTTCACACTGATAGACTCCTAAATAAAGCAGGCCTCAGTGAAATGATTAACTTCTTACTAGATGCTATCTTCTCACTTCCACAGAACTTGATGACTTCCCTAAATATGAAGTCAGCTGGTTTTCTTGTTCTTGAAAAAAGAATCCACATTCTGTGAACATTTAACTGATTCTTAGCCTTCTTATGTCTTTCAGTATATCATTTTGCAATCAATTATGTTGATAAAGGAAAAGCCCCATTGAGAGTTATAGCAAAGGTCTTCACTCTAATCAGAGTGTGTTTTTTTCTGTAATGGTGACTGTCTGAACTGAAGTTGCTGTATTTATGAATCCACAGAAAAGTAGCACCTGCTTACACAAGCTATAGAAAACAATGGCCCTAGTTTTTTGCCAGTTATTTGGAAGACCAAAACTCCCATGCACCAGGCTCCTCTTTATGCATAAGTATTCCAAATGAATTTAATGTCTGGTAAAAAGAGAACTAACTGAAGGCAAAAGAAACCAGTTAATGAGTCAACACCTTTGTTAAAAGGAGACAGTTTTTACAGTGTCAGAGGTTCAGGATCTCTGCTGTTCCAGCACCTCCAGGGGATAGGCTATTAACAGAAACTAGATTTTAGCTGCCAAGTAATTCTATTTCTGATTTGGTCTTAAGGTAATTAAAGGTTTCGTTATTAGGTCAGTTGGTTAGAACATGGTGCTAATAACATCAAGGTCGTGGCTTCAATCCCTGTATGAACCATTCACTTGAGAGCTGGACTCGATGATCCTTGTGAATCTTGTCCAGCTCAGAATATTCTGTGAAATAAAATGTCCCTCAGGAAATGTTTTTCACAGAAAGTGGTGAAATAGCTGCACAGAATGAAACCTCCCTTAAGGCTTTTAGCAGGAGTAGCTCGCTTTTCCTTATAAAATGAAATATAAATTTACCTACACTACCAAAAATCAAACTGACAACCAAGGAGAGAGCAGGTGTACTCATGAAATCGTTGTAGGAGAGTTTACTGAGCATTTAGCCCTTCAGCACACAGAAAAGAACTCTACACTGACAAGGCAGTAGATTTCCATTTGCTAAGGTTAAAGTTTCATTCTGCTGAAGTGACTGGATTTAAAACTGCATGCCAAAAGAATCAGATTAATAGTTACCACTGCTGAAGAGGATAAACAAAAACAAACAAACAAAAAATACTGAATCCTTCCAAATGATAGGTTTCTGAGGAAATCTGCTCATCAAAACCATATTGCAAGAGCAATAAGTAATAAAATACCAACTTTGCCTGAAGCCCAAACATAAGGATCCATATATACACTTCTTATTTTACCTTATATATATTCCCCAGTGCCCATTTTGTATTCAATACAGAGCTGGAACTTGTAGTTGGAAGCAGCATGAAAGAAGTAATACATTGGCAATAGTGACAAATTGCATAAATTCAATTTGTTAAATTAAGTTTGTGATTCAAGTTATTGTGACTTACAAACCCATCCTCTATGGCAAAAGGTAAATTTTTTACAAAGTGACCTGAAGAATGAAAATGAGAAAATGCTTTCAATTTCTTCCAAAGTAACAGTCAGGCATAAGTTCAAGTACTAATTGGTACTGCTGCATAACAGAATTCACAATATGATCACAACCACTGTCTTTAGAAGTGAGTGGGAAGTGAATAAGAACAAAGAAAGGAGCTTTTAGAGGGCTCAATGAGCAAATTAAAATCCAGCATTAAGGGGGAGGTATGCATATGAGATTGGGATAAGTAGAAGCTGCCAGAGGAAAATCGTACTTTCCATTGTGGTCCTTATTTTAGATAAGAAATCAAGCAATACTAGGACTGCTGCACATGTTCACTGCAAGATCTGGCTCTGCAAGCAGAAGCTGTTGTCTTCAGCTGACCACCTCTCCCTCATCCTTCATGTTGCAGCTTACTGCCCCTTCTAATCTGTTCCTGAGCTGCTTATACTCCTGTCAAGGCAAGCTGGGCTACCTTGGCCAATAATCCTTTTCTGACCTGTTGCAGTAAGCTCCAGGTAGGGAAGGAGCAATTTTGCAAATAGCTTAGGTAACAGCTGGGATGGAACAGGAGTGTCTAGCAGCAGACCTGTCATGTCCTCTTAGCTGACACAGCCTGGAGCTGGAGAAAATGTCCATTGCCTGGTTCTTCAGAACAGGTGGTGATTGATTTCATATGCAAAAGATTCATAAAGCACCAGCCTTTAATGGTGGACAAAGTGGTGTAAGGGCTTTCTTTACAAAAGACAAATCCTTGACCAAATTAATCTATCATAGACCTTAAGTTAGGTCAAAGTGTTATATGACTATAATTGGCAAAAAAAAAAAAAAAAAAAAAAAAAAGGAGAACGTTACACCAAATGCAAAATAGTGTAAAATAGTGTATAATAGTGTATAATTTGACTAGCAGCAAGTTGTAACAGCTTCTCCCTAATTATACAGTTCTTGTTGCTTATATATGTCAGATGCAAGGCCAGTAGCTGTTAGCAAATATCTAAGGGAAGAGAAATGACAAACTGTAATAAAGGGTCAGGTGAAATCAGAATCAAATCGTATTGGAAGCAACCTTAAAGATCATCTAGCTCCAACTCCTTCTGCCATGGGCTGGGACACTCTTTGCTAAACAAACCTGTTCAGAATCACATCCAACAGGACAGAGACAGGACATCCACAACTTTTCAGAGAAACCTGTTCCAGTGCCTCACCAACGTCACAATGATTTCTTCCTAGTATCTAATCTAACCCATAAAAAGTCTCTGTCCAACTTTCTTGCAAGCTCCCTTTAGGTACTGGAAGGCTGCAATAAGATCACAACCCCTTCTCCCATCTTCTCTTCTTATGCTTTTATGCTGCTTGTTCCATCATCAACAGAGGTGAAAGACCAGCCAGTGTGCTGGTCTGGGTGACATGCTGAAATGCACCTTCAAGTTACAGCACACTACAGAGCAGTACCTAATGCTTGGAAGCTCCCAGAGAGCAGATTATTGTCATTTGACACATGGTCCCAGGAGGTGAATGAATTACTGCCAGCCAGGTGAAAAGGCAGAGGGATGATTAGGCTTTGGAATTGCCTGACTGGGAGCGTAATGAGAAGCACACTTAGATGTCTCTTCCCTTGAAAAATGACCACATTGTTTCCAGGCTGCACTGCAATGCATTTCAAAAGAAGCAACTGTCATGGGACATCTCTCAACAGGGTATGATTACAACCCCAAATAATTCCACCTTCCCTGTAATCCCTTTGGACAGCAGTGCTGGTGAAAATGTCCCAATCTGATCCAGCATGGTCTCTGTGAAGGCTTGCTGACAAAGGTATCTGCATGACCCAGAGGCCAGGATGTGTCCCTGTGGTCTGTTTTAGGGTTTTTGCTGGCTGTGGGAAGAAGGAAGTATCCCCTGCAAAGGATATTCTAATACTGTTAATAGAATAAATAAATCAAGACATAAGGATTAACTCACCTGACCAAGCCATGACATTGTTATTTTCATGGGATAAATTAAAGAACTTAGTGATTAATATAGGCCTTAAAATTATTTACTCCAGTCCTCCTGAGTAACACAGGTCAATGGACATCCATTATTTAATTTGCTTCAAGTCCAATAGATGTTGCTGAATTAAAGCATGTCTACCAAATTAAAAAAAACCCATGTGGATTTAATTCTTTTTAGTGATGGGCAACCCTTGATAGATTATTTCAAAAGTTGATATGCACACAGATAACTAATGAGAGCATTCTTTATGGTCTGAAATGGTTTAGCTTCATCTTCCAGTCACTGAATTTCATTATACCTTCAAAAGCTAGATTTGGCATTTATAAATTGTGATCAAGGGGCCTTTAATCTTTGATCATTTAAATAGAACAAGCTTTTAGGATGATTAAGCAATCTATAAAAGGTTTAATCCATAACTTTTTTTTATTTTTAATGTTTGAAAGCAGTATTCTAATTTTACCAGCAACCTATAGGAAGATGAAACCTATGAAAATATTGCATCTCTTTTCTAGGTCCATATTTGTACAGAAGGACTACCAGAATGATCTCCAAATTTCTTTCTATGTTTCTTTTCCCTGGACACTATTGTGGAGGTATGTTCTTTTTGGCTGAAGTCATAGTCTTACGACTAGTGTAGCTGAGCAGCCTTTTGTGTGATCAAGCTCTTGATCTCCCACTAAATCACTGTGTGACTGCTCCTGTATCCCCGGCATCTCCACTGCACTCACAGGTAGGTGTTAGCCTCTTCACAGAAACACAGTTTTTAATTGAGATGCTGTAGCTGAGAAGTAATAGATTTTTAAACAATTCTTTAACTGTAATTTTCTTTGTTAGTTCTGCTCAGTCTGTTTCTGAAGGACAAGACAGTGAACTTAAAAGGTTATTGAAGAATCTCTGGTCTTACTTATCTACATGCAAAAAGGCTGTAGAATGTAAGAATTTTTAAAGAAAATAGTTTTTATATAGGCAAATATTTTAAAATAAAGTTATTCAACTACAGTTGTTTATGCTTCTGTACTGTCAACACCTTTGACCAAGAAAACATGGCATAGCTTTTCTATTGAAAAGGAGAGTTGTTTTATTTTTCTTGTAACATATTAACTGAAAACATTTGTGGTTTTTTGGTTTTTTTTGGTTTTTTTTTCCCCATAAAAGCAGCTCATGGACAGATGCTAGGTTAATGAAGCTGAAGGAACGACAAAAATAAGTGTGATGTGATGCGATGTTGCCAGATCCATACCAAAACATCTGAGCAGGGATGCTATGTGCGGAGCAGGGGAGGGCTGAAAAAATGAAAAACTGGTCCCAGTTCAGAATGAATCTTGTTCAGAAGGCTCTAGGCAGGAATGGAGGGACATTTAGACAAAAATCACAACTAAACTGACAGTATGACAATTAGGTGGGTCGTGAGGACCTTCAGCTGACAGCAGGTTTCCATAGACTCACATGGATGTCAGCCTTCTACAGTGCAGCAGCCACCCCGCAGGAAACATTCATCCTGGAATAAACCAGGTTTAGCTGCGGCTGAAAAGTGATTTCTCAACAGAAGGGACAGCTAATCTGCTATTGCCAGCACATCCTAATGTGCCCCTTGCACTGTCAGCAGCTGTTTGCCCAGGAAGAAGACATTGGGAGTGTGCTTGTATGCACATGGGGAGGGCACTGACAATGATCTGTGTCATCAAGCTTGTCTAATAAATACTCCTGTCATGTCTACTCCTGTCTTCCATTTTGCAATACCCTTAGGCTCAATTCTCAAATCCCTCTCACCTCACTTCAGTGCCCATCTCCCCTCTCTCCTACTATTGCAAAGACATCCTCAACCTCTTTTCCATACCAAAACGATTCTCCACTCTATACCTTCTTCTCTTCCCCATTCCCAAATTTCTCTTCTGCCAAACTATCTAACTTTTCTCTTACAAGCCCCTTTATCCAAAGTCTTGGGATTCATCTCATAACATCTTCCTGTCTCAGTATTTTAATCCTTCCAGCTGATATTCCTTTCCTATGGTTTGGCTTGTTCATACTTGACAGGTCATGTTTCTGTAAAACTACTTTAAAAGATGGAGAGAGTGGCTTAAAGATTGACTTCTTAGAGACAATGACAGCTCAGTGAGTAGCATATTTGTTTTCCTGCTGACAGGGTAACAGCTTGAGATGGTTTGAAGAGAATCCTTTCTGGTTAAATCTTGCATGTTCCCAAATTAATGCATAAAAGATCTCTTTCTCCACACAAAGAACAAAATTTAAGCTAGAAGACAAGGGAGGTCTTACTTATTTCTTTCTTAATGTTTCTCAGCCATTCAGTGATGTTTTTCCAGGAGCTGGCAACCCTGGAGAAACAAGTGGCTTGATGCCTTAGCTGCTTTTAGCCCAGACCTCTTACCAGGTGCAAAGCAGAATGTTAAAGAACAATCAAAAACTAACTCAACAGAAATGCCTAAATTCAGGAAGATATATGGAATTGAGCCCATAGATGTCAATAATCATAAAAACATTTATGTGCCCAGTTTTATGAGCTACTCTGCAATGGTATCATTAAGCACCATCTGGGTGCTGTGAAGGCTGTGCCACAGATGATGTAAATCACTATCTAAATCACACTTTTTACAACTGCCTGACATAGAGGACAGAAAATACACCCTCTGAAATCCAAGGACATTTTGGATTGGAGAGTATATAAAATACAAGTATTTCTGTGTATGAAAACCACTGTCAGTATTTGAGCAGAGTATACTGAGAGGACAGAGGTAGTGAGCAGAGCTCAGAGGATGTGGCAGGGTCAGGCAAGCATCTCTCTTCAGTATATTACAAGACACTGCAGAGAGAAAACATGGGGAAGAAAGGAGCTTGTCGATAAAAGTGATTCTGGAAAAAAAAAAACCTTCAAATGTATTTTGGGTGCAATAAATATAATTTTAAATATGTGAACAATATTTTTTGGGGACAGCCTCACTGAGGAGATTTGTGGTGTTTAATGTTTCTGTTTCTAATGGAGAAGAAACCCTAAAAAAGTATCAGAAAGAACAAAAAGTAAGAGCAGAGGCCTCCTTGTTGAGTTTAGGAACAGTTTCCATGTATGAAACTTGTTTGGCCATATTAAACCTGCCAGCTGGGAGAAAACAAGTGCAAAAATATTTTAGAACAGAAATTTCACACCCTTATCAGTGTTTTACTTTGATGCCTTGTTACTTAATCTTGCTTTATTATAGTTAAAAACTGAGACTATGTTCATTGATAAACCTTAAAGGAGCCTGGATTTTCAGTTTCTTTATTGTGATTCAGTAATTGTGCAAAATAGGATAATGTTACAAAATATTTATTTATGAAGGTTGGAGGTCTGCTTAGGCTCTATGAAAGCACTGCTTGCGAGCCACTTATTTTTCTACCATGGGTTTCCCCAATACTTCTTAGCTGTTTACTCTATGTGTTAGTTCATTTTAATAAGTATATTTTAAATTAGACATCAGTTATGTATTAGAGCATTGCTTTGATAGAAAGGCATGGTTTGTCCCACCTAAATGGAAAATGCTTTCAAGTTCTTTTCAACACTGCAGCATTTTTGTTGAATGTATGTATTTATGCATTTATCAATTGACATGACAGAGTTTTCCTTATGCTGAGCCATGGATGTACACCTAGCATGTGAAAGAAGTGGGCATGTGCTTGTGATTCCTCTGAATTGAATGCATCCTTCAGGCAACTTATCTATATAATAGAACAAGATCCACTTTGAGTTTTAACCATATTTAGGAAAATTCTGTTGGAGAAAAAATGTCACAAATATTCAGAGGTTGGCTCTGCCTTTAGGCAACAGGTAAGCAGAGGAGTAAAGGAGAAAAGAAATCCTAGAGGTCTTCAGAAAGAATGTTTGTGGTGCATAGCTCAGCCTTGTATTGTATATCCCCAGTTTCTCTCTAGTCAATGGAAAATAAACATGTTTTCTAGGGAATATTTATTGGTGACTTAGTCACCATCTTCTAGGACCATACCTGTCCTGATGACCTGGCTGTTGGGAACAGGGGCTCAGCAGTGAGAAGGCACTGCTGCAGTCAGGGTAGGTCAGCTTCACACAAGGTCAAAGCCTGCTTTTGGAAGCAATTGGGCTCCTTGGCAATGGCACAGTTTGCTGCACAAGATCTGAGGCAAGGCATACCAGTAAGGCTTTGATGACAGGGCCAGGAATCCATGTGTGCCTGCCAAAGCCTGGGAGCCAGCCAGCTAGGGTTGTTTCCTTCTGGGTTATCAGCCCCATGCATCCCCACATCTCTCAGAAACAGCCCAAGAAGGGTTGCTAACACAGAATAAATGTGATACTGGCAGGAAGGTTCAACACAGATCACAGTATAGAAGGCACATCAATTTGCAATGAAAACGTGCTGGCTACAACTTCAGGGATCTCTGTCAGCCTGCCCATTACAGAAGGAGAAAAATTTATTTGCAGAGAGGAGAAACCTCTACATAGACTCCCATCTACTATGTCAGATGTGGTCTCTGCTTTTCCCTCATGTGTTTTCACTACCTCTGAGAGCCACACCAGACAATGATTCACTACATCTGCCATTGGACCCTGTCAACCCATCTTCCTGAATAACCACTTCCACATATATGTTTACTTTCTTTAATTAAAATAGGAGATTACTCACAAAAATCATTGCAGCAGCTCCAAATAAAGCAAATTAAACTCTCAGGAATTAGGGCTTGCAGAAAGGCAACAGTCTAATTCATCTCACATTCACAGTCTGAACTCTTGCATAGATGCATATCTTGCAACTACTCCAAAGGCTTCTCTAACAAAGCAAAGTGGGGGCTAGCACCCAGCTCCTGGAAGCAGTGTTTTTGGGGCATTACATGGGCTCTCCTCCCAGGGAAAGGTATGACTAGGCTGGGTCCACAGGTGCAATTTTAGTTACACAGTTCTTTCTCCACCCTGTGGCTGTATTTGGCTTTACAGACTTCCTGAGCAGCCAGGGATCTGTGGCAGGGTACTCTCATGACTTTTCCAGGGCTGTAGGGCCAACTGTATTGTTTGGTTGTCGCTGTCCCTCCATCTGGGGTAGGAGGTGTTCGCAGGTAGAGGTCAGGGAATGCATTTTGGGGTCTCATCCTCAGTTTTAATGCCCATGGTCCATGTCTGGTTTGAGGCAGGTATGAGAGATGCAGTATTGCCACCAGTCAGTGGCACAGGGTCTGTCGAGCCTTTGATGGCTCTGGGGACGAGACACCTTGTGCCACTTAAAGGTTGATGCAATGTCATCTGGGAAAAGCTCGCCTGTGAAAAGGATTTTGCAATTTTTTGTTTTAGTTCCTAGTCTTCAGATTTACTGCTTTATATGGTCTAAGATCACCCTGTAAGAAATACTACAAGAAATCCCCAAAATTATAGTCACCCTATTATTCTTATCCACTGACAGGTTTAAAGTCTGATTCATAAGTATTACAAATAAGGTCAAGCACAGGATAGGACTGGCCTCTATAATAAAAGCTCCATGATAAAAAAATTCAGTAGCTTCATAGTAGCAGTCTAGGGTTGACCCTGTAAAAGTCAGTAATTAAGATAGAAACTGTTCTGAGGACTGAATTACCAAGGAAACTCACCTGAGTTTCAGTGTTCAAAAATTTACTGCTCAGAAAGGGTTTGGGTGCTGGTTGCAGCAATCATTTTACTAAAAAGACATATCTTGCTGTGTCTCACTTGCTATCATCAAGTGATTAAAACATCAGAGTGGCATTACAATACATCACAGCAAGAGAAGTTAAAGGGTAGATGAATGAGATTTTGTCTTCTGAAAGGGAACTTGGCCGCTGTGTATAAAGGTCCGACACATTTTGAACAACCTTTCACGGGGTTTGGCAAACTCTCCTTGCCCTAAATTCTCCTTGCGTATGGCCGTGACTCCACAGGTCCTGTGAAGAACTTGTGGTGCGCTCACCATCCCTGGCATCGCGGAGCCCAGGTCACCCTCGAAAGAACTCAGCTGCGCTCCCAGCTTTCCCTGTTTTCCTTTTCATTTATTATTGATTTGAAACCACGCAAACAAACATAAGCCCCACATACATTTTCTGTGATTAAAAGAACTCCCAAGCCCTGCAGCTTTCCCGTGCCTCTTTCCGGCGAGGCGCGGCGCTGGCTCCGAGCCGCCCGTGCCCGCCCTTCGCTGCGGCTCTGCTGCCACCTGGCGCGGGCACCGGCACCGGAACACGGACCGGCACCGAGACACGGACCGGCACCGGGACACGGACCGGCACCGGGACACGAACCGGCACCGGCACCGGGACATGGACCGGCACCGGGACACGGACCGGCACCGGGACACGAACCGGCACCGGCACCGGCACCGGCACCGGCACCGGGACACGGACCGGGATCGGGACACGGACCGGCACCGGCACCGGGACACGGACCGGCACCAGGACACGGACACGGACCGGCACCGGGACACGAACCGGGACACGGACCGGCACCAGCACCGGGACACGGACCGGCACCAGCACCGGGACAAGGACCGGCACCGGGACACGGACCGGGACTGTCTGGTGTACGCCGGCAGGGACGGGCACACAGCGCTGGAACCGGGCAGGATGCATCTCTCCCGGTCTCCTCCCTGTCCCATCGCCTTTTGCAGCCCGGCAGGAAGGCACGGCGATGGTACCAGAGGGCAGAGGCCGAAGCTCGGCGGTCCCGCAGCGGTGCTGGTGCATTTGCGGGGGGCTCCGGCTCGGAGGAGTGTGGAGCTGACCCTTCCCCGGCGGGTCTGGGTTAGTCCTGGTTACAGTGGCAGGGAATGGAGCACTCACACCCGGAGCAGGAACAAATAACAGGCTGTTGGTTACCACTCCAAAATGACAACAGGCCCAGATGGGGAAGCAGGGAATTATTGCTTGCTGGCACACAGGCTCCTAACAAGGCTCGCCATCGCCTCCCACAGCCGGATACCCGGGTCACAGCTCCAGCCCGCGGTGTTCCCGGCTGTTCCCCCGTGTCTCCGCCCGTGTCCCCATCTCCTGGCAGCCCCCGAGCCCCGCTGGGGACCGGTCCCTGCTGCCCGTGTCCTGCGCGGCTGCTCTGCCCCGGGCCAGCAAGAACCCGATGCTGGGAAGGATGCACGGGTGTTAATTCCAGGGAAACAGGCAGCAGTGGTGCTGTCGTGAAATCAGAACTTATGTGGAAAGCACGATGTCAGGCACACGGTATTTAGAAAGATCTTGTCAAAAGGGGCACAGCTCCTTGCCTGTGGAATGACTCCTAAGAGGAAATGGTAGCAGTGGCACTACTTCTTTGCATCACTTCCACACTTTTCAAGTACATTACTATTAACAAATATTTTTTTTCCCATTTAAACTTAACCCAGTGCAAGAAATCATTCAAGAATGGAAGATACAGTGGGAACTTCCCTTGCAGAGAAAGACAGCAGACACAACAGCCAAAAGTCTGATATGGGACAGGCATGATACAAATCTGCAGAACTGAAATTACTGTTTTAATTAAACAAATAAGTTTTTAAAGCAGTTACTTAAACATCTTTAGTGTTTATTTTTTCATAGAACTGAAATGAGATCTGAAGCTCCCAAGGAGTCCCTAAAATCTTGTCATTTATCCCACATGCCTGAGGCTACAGCATGCCCAGTGAGTGCCTGTCATTTCTGTGGGTTTAGCAGCAATAAATATAATGGCCCCAGCTTTAATTTATATTATATTACCATATTAGTGTAAAGGGGTCATAAAATGAATTCTACTTCTTTTCAAGATTTAGAAGCATAAAAAATAGCAAGGCAGACAGATGGGAGCATGGCAATTGTCTCCCTTATTTCTGAAAAGAAACATAAAATTGAGGAGAAGAAAAAGGTGGATTTGCTGAATCCTGATCATTATGCTTGAAGCAAGTACAATGCTGTATTTACTCAGAGTGTTTAAGGAGCGATGCTATCACTAGAGCGTGTAATCCAGCCTCCTGCACATCACAAACCATTAACATTCACCCAGTCATTCCTTTATCAGGCTTCATCACTTGAGTTTGACTAATGCTTATTTTCAGAAACCCAGTTATTGTGCTTTTGAAGGCCAAAGAAATGAATTTGCTGCTTTTATTAGCAGCTTGTTCCAGTGACTAATCTCAGTCTTAAAATGCAGGCCTTCTCGGGATTCTGAAGCAGTCTACCTTCACCTTATGTGCTGCCTTTTGTACTTTTCCTTGCAAGGCTAAAAGCCCATTAATTCCCAGGACTTTCTCCCTGGAAAATACTGATATACTGAAATCAGATGACATTTTAGATTTTTGAGGTTGGAGTACGGTGGGCTGGGTGGGGATTTTTTAATAAATGAAACAGATTATTTTTGTGCTCACCTGTTAGACATTTTCTGAAGCTTGATGTAACTTTCACAACTCTTAATTTGGGGGTGTCTTTGAAAGTCTATATATGGACTAGAGGTTCTATGTCCAAAATATCAAATAAGGGGGTTTTAAGCATAATTACAGCTGAACATACTATCTTAGCTGTTTTTCATGTAAATGTAACAACAGTGTGTTTAAAGTTGCTTTTTCTGTTCATTTTTTTTTTCATTCCATCAGAATGTTCTGATTTGTAGGTGTTGAGATGACTTGCAAAAATGGACTACTTTAGGTAGAAATTATTAAGGAATTTGACAATTCCCCATGGAATGTCTTTTAAAAATATTTTTGAATGCTCAAGTTTTTTTAAAATTCTTTCTGGTGCATTTATCCAGAGAAAGCAGTAGTAATACAACAGCAGAGCAACATTAATCCAACATGGTGCAAGCGAAGTCTACTAGAAGGAAACTGCCATCAAAATGTTATGGAAACTAACATCAACAGATGGAGAGGAATATCCTTTGTCCTCTGTCAACTAGGATTTGACTAGCACCCTGGCTACTCCATTCTGACTCTGACTAGCCCCACCAGTTAGTATCAGTCTCTCGTAAATAATCCTTTATTAGTGCTTTGAAAATCCATTTGTAGTTGATAAAGGTAAATTTTGAATTCATCTGTGTCCTTTCTCTAGGTGGATAAACACAGGAGATGCTTAATATTTCAAGAATAGGAACAGCAGATTTTTCTATCCCCAAATATAGTAAATGATGTTACTTTTCTCATTGGAAAAAAGTTGCTGAGCATAGACTGAGCCCAGCCAGGTGCGAAGTTGCCTTCAATGAGTTTTCTGCTTGGCCATTGCCTATGGTAGTGAACCAGAGCAGGGAAGAAGGGAAATCACAGCCTTGGAGAAGGTATTTTCTGATTTCAGGTTTCATGTTGTGACAGTTTATTTATGACAAATTTTCAAATTGTACTTTTCTCTTTCCATCTGAAACTAATAGGGTTCCTTCTCGCCTCCAGAAATGTGTTCCAAGTGCTTACACCACAAACCCTCATGCAGTCCTTGCATGTAAGTGACAATTTGTTCACTAGAGCAAAGTAAGTGGTTTCTGTCCTGTGACCTCTCATTAACTCAGCTTTTTCTACCAATGGTACCAGACAGTACTGGGGCATAGATTGCTGCAGCTATTAAAAGTTCCCTTAATTGCTGAATTTCAGCAACCCATATGGGCTGGATGGAACCGTCCGTTAGACACTCCCTTTAAAATCACTACTTGAACAAATGCTCAGTCATACAAGAACGGTCTTTCACAGCATTTCTAATTTAGAAGAAACAGAATTATTTATTACTTTCACACAACACTATAATATTTTTTTTTTAATTTTAAAAATTGTGTATCAATATAACAGACCAAATTTTACATTGATATTTTGAAACTGAAGAAACTAGCTGGTGTCTAACTTAGCTCACACTTAAGATATGCTTTAAATTATTTCACTTAGAGGTATACAAGGAGGTATTCTGTTTGCTTCATTCAGTGGTTTAAATGTAGGCAGTCAGAGTAAAAACCCAGAAAATTCCAATTGTAGATTTAAAGTTCAAGTGCTATTCCTAAATCCATAGGGATAAGCCCAGGCTGCTAAAGTGAGGGACAAGATTACTCAAGCATGAGTACAGAGTCAACAGCAGGTACTTTTATAGGATCTGGTATTCCTATCTTTTGTTCAATGAATGTACTGCTGATCCTCCCTGGCATACTATGGCTGATTATGCATTACTGAACTGAAATTGCATCTGCAATATTTTGTAGTGACTTTGATTTGTTGATTTATTTTTAAAACATTAACAAGATCTGAATATTACCTACAACTCCAATTTAATTTTTTTGTGTAATTTGAATGAAAAAACAACAAATAAACAAAATGTGTTCTGTGATTCAGCATTCTTGATGCGTTTATTTATTCATTTATGCCTCATTGCTTGTCTTGTGTCTTGTAATGTGTCTCCTGGCCATTAATTAGAATTATTGAAGTTCTTTTATGTTCATATGGGAACCTTGTTTAATTTCATTATGTAGTTTTCTCCTTGCTGTGCTATAAATCCCTGTGTTTACTTGTAGTTTCTCACACTTGCATATTATGTGGCAGCACTGTCAGTGAGAAAATGGAGAGAGGGGTCTGAGAAACCCTCCATGAACTGACTGGGAGCTTGCTCATCCTGCTTCCAAACACCTCTTTTGGCCTAATATAAACAGTATTCAATCTATTCCTTAGGGGTGAGGGATAGGTTGGGGGGTTTTTTTTGCACTCTTGCACACTGCAAGAGGTGTTTAAAATCTCCCAACCCTTGAACTCCAAACTAAAATCCAGTTTTGTATGTGAAAGGACAAGACCCTTCCATCATTTTTACTGACCTCCATGTGAACTGGTCTCTTAAGAGGGCTGAGACTTAGCTGAGTAATGATCTATTGTTTTTTCAGAGGCACTGACTGAGAGTAGCTGAACATTTACTGTTGAGCAGCCCTGAATTCTATCTGGGCCAGGGAGGATAAGTTCCTATTCCATTCCAGCAGCCAGTCTTGGCCTCCATCAGCACCTTTTTGCATGTATTTTTATCTTTTTCCTGAAGCATACCTTTCCTCCCCCCTGGCTCTTTTCCTGCTCCTCCTCTCCAAGCTTCCTCCCCCTCAGTATGAGCTGGATTTCTTCCCCAATAACTTCTTGCTTCCTGAGCACTAGACAGGAAAAAACAAGCATCCCTGGAGACACTTCCTAGCTTCCAGTTAGCAAAATCTTCTCAGCCCAGTCTCTTCAAAGCTGGAAGAAACAAGTAAAGGGAAAATCCTGGTCTCCTATTCTGTCCCTTACTGGGCTCTGCATGATTGCTGTGACCTGATGATACCAACAGCCTGAAGCTCCCAAAATCCCTCCAGCTTGAGCTGCCATGCACAAATGGCTTCTGTCTTTTTTTGATGACTCATGCAGATCTGAGCTTTACTCTAAAGATAGCATGGAGCTCCTCAGTGCTGTGATGCTGGTGAAATGGGTATCACATTTTTTAAAATACACACAAAATTAATTTTGTTCCTAGTCCCACTTACAGAAATGTATTTTACTTATAGAAATGTTCTGCCAGATAATTTAATGAGATGCTGACCAATGGCATGGAGAATTTGAAACTTAAGTTCATTAATGACAAGTACTGGTGTAAAGGACTTTATTGTCTATGCACATGTGTGTGCATGTGTTGGGAACACAGACGCAAACTGGTTGTGTATAGTTATAGCAGATGAAACCATAGGGAAGAAATGAAATTAAAATTAAATGTTTTTGAATAACACAAGCATGATGCAAGGAAACATTTGTAGAACTATATGAGAACATGAAATCCACCAAACTCTGAAAAAGAGTGAAACAGTGCCATTGAAGAAAGCTCTTGAATTTGATGTTTACACTGACTGCTGATATATTGGTATAATGCTTTTTTTGTAAGCCCTGTCTACAGAGGAACATAGATTCCATTATTTCAGCAGCATACATTGATGGCCCAGATGTACCAGCACAGTCCCAAATGTAGTTTCCTTCTCATCTCATTTTATAGGAGCCATAGTTCCCGTTGCACCTGCCCTGCAGGTGCAGTTGTTTCCAATCATGTGGTGTAATGTGTCTTGTCAGGCACAAAGGTTATGAAGGCCTGAATTTTTTCCCCTTCATCACTGCAACATGCTGACAACATCTGCAACAAAACCCCTGTGGCAGAGGGACAAAGCTGGGGCCAAAGTATTCTTGGCTGAGAAGAAGCACGCACTGAAAATAGATGCAATGACTCCACAGTATGATCACACTTTTCCTTTGAGAGAGCATTTCCACTCTAACCTACGCAGGCACACTTCAGAAACCATTATTCCCAAATAAATCTGTTTGCTGTGATGGAGAGCTGTGATTCTGGAAAGAGAAATGTGTTATTGCGAATTAAATCTGCTCAGGAGTTTGCTATCACTTTCGCGGAAAATGTGCTCAGATACAGCAATGGGTGGCAGTATAAACTTCTGAAACTCGGAGAGCTGTGCTCAGCAGTGCTGGCTGAGCCTGTTGACATGGCAGCTGCGCTGTGCCTGTGCCAGCAGCCCCCAGCCCAGCTGCGCCGCAGGACACAGCGAGAGGGTGCGGCAGTTCTGCTGCACGCTGCCTCCTTTGGAAAGGCGGGCAGCCTGGGAAGGAGATGTGATGGACGCCTCTCATTTCTCACATTTTCCAGACTGGCAAAATGGAACTGTGAAGAGCTTCTTCTGTCCTGTTTGACACGGCCAAAAGGAACTGAATAATTTAGTGCCTCCCCAGACTGTCCCTCCAGACAGTATTCAAAAGCATTCTCTAATCTGTTGTTTCTGTTTCCTTCTTGAAAAAGAACAGTGGGATAACCACATCTATACCAATTTTTAATACAGGTTATACTGGTTTATTTAGTTAAATGTAAGAAACAGTGAGGTTCCTCCCACAATAAGGTAAAATGAAGCAAGGGGTTTTGCCTTTAACCAGCACTGTAGAAGGAGGGAGCTCCTTGGAAAGTGTATGTTTGTTCAGAGCAAATAACACTAAAACTTTGGAGATATCCAGGAAGGGGGTCACATCAGCAGAGAGAGCACAGTGATGTGCTGGGGGTTGAAAGGGCCATCAGCTCCTCATATAATTTCTGAAATCCAGATCTCCCTTGGGTAATGTAAGTTAGTGGAATGAGAATTACAGCAAGTTAAATACTATTTTGTTCATAATCATCTTTCATTTTTTAGCTACTGAAAATGAACTTGTGACTGAAAAGCACCTATTGTTCATTCTCATGCATCTCTGACATCTCTCACCCACTTCCTCAGGAACAATTTCCCTCATATATTTTGCCTTGAAAACTACCCCCTTTCATGAGTTTACTCATCTTGGTCCTGAACTCACCTAACCTTTTTCTTCACAGGTAAAAATACAATATTAGCTTCACCTGAAGCCATTAATCTTTGTCCAAAAAAAAGTCAGTTGTCCCAGTACAGCATTTGACACTAGATAACACAACAGATCATCACAGAAGATATTTACAGATATTTCATTTGTGACAATAAATATATATACATAGCAGCTCATGGACCAGATATTCTGTTTTCCAGAAAAGAAAAGTTGATCCCAGAAAGAAGCCAAGGAAGGGTCACAATCTGTTATGTCTCACAAGGTAAATGCCATCAAATGAAACACATCACAGATGGTAAATGTACCCCAGAGGGTTCCTACAAGTCTTTCACATGGCCATGAAATGCTGCCGCCTGCTCCTCAGGTCTTCCTGTGCACGAAACCCCTCTTTTCCTTGTATCATCTCATTCTCCTGTGACATAGTAAATTCCAGGGAAAACTTTGTAGCCCCTGACTTACAACAGCATTTTTATTACACTTACCTTTGATATTTGGAGACAGGCAAGCTGGGAAATGACACAAAGAGGGAACCTTCCCTCCAGGTGTGCTCTCACAGCTGGTTTACATGTGGTCTTAAGTGACCCTTCTAACTGAATGGATAGAAATTCACATTTATCTTCAGATATTTAGCTTTTTTCCTTTCTTCAATTACTAATTAAAGATGTAAAATCTGATGGAGGGTTGCAGCTTCTTACTTGTTATTTCAAATGAGAATGCTCTTGTAAAATTTTTTATTCCATGTCTCATTAAATAAGATGACAGTAATATGTATTTTGGAAAGATTTGGGAGAATGAAGTGAATCTGGGTGGAAGATTAAAAGATCTTGAATTTGTTATATACCAGTTCGTCTCAAAACAGTAAAACCACCTCCTAATTGAGGCTGAAAAGTGTCTCAATGAATTAGCTCATCTCATGCAGAATCTGTTTGCTTTCTGGCACAATATGCATGTATATATTTGATTTGAGATCTGGCTGTAGAAACTGTTATTTAGTGTGAATTATCCCAAAAGTGCTCTTTCACTGTGAAGCAGAATTATGGTAGAGTCCTATTCCAAATCAGCTAAAGCAATCATGTATTTCCAATAAGCAAAGAATAAAGAATATAGCATTGACATTGGTTTTGCTCTATAGGTTTCCCCTATCCTCAGCCTTCCTTTTAAGCTTCCTCCTTCTGTGATTCCGACAAACAAATGGTTTTATCATGAGATACAGACATGCACAAGCCAAACAGAATATTATTTCTCTCCATTAAAAAAAATTAAATGTCTGTAAAATTTACAGTTGTTCCGCTTTTATTTCTGTATGGATAAATATATACATACATATTATATATACACATATACATATGTATATATATATACACATACACACATATAAAGCCACATGAACTCATACAAATATACAAGTATAAACATTCATAAAATTCTAAATACCAGATCTTTTTAAGATGTTGTCAATGCTTCACAAATTTATAAACATTTTAGAAAATTCACTTTGACATATTCAAACCCCAAAGCATAACATTCATCTGCTTTCCTTACTGTTTAGTCATGATTTATTTCCTATCTGGCAAAACTGATTTATCACCTCTCTTATGATTGGAATTTTGTCACTTTTTAATACACTGAATCCTTGATTTTTACCAAAGCTAATTTCCTTTTAAGATTTGTCTGAAGCAGTCTGTTATAATATACTCCTCCAGGACCTGCATTTAAATTGATTTGTCATTATTTTCCATTCCATTGACCTAAGCCCTGTCCTCCTCAAATATTTTAGTGCCAAGCTCTGCTCAGTTGCAAGGAGGAAGCCAAGGATGACAATGACAGGTGCAGAGCCCTTCTGAAAGCATACTCCTCCATGTTTTAGATAGCTCTCACCTATGCAGGTGAGTTAGTGTGGGTCACAAAGGATGCATGAGCCACACACAAACCACAAAGACTTTTTAAGAGATTCTGGCTATGTAGGTTAATAATGTTTACTCCTGGTCAGGATCTGGGCTTCTGTTGGGGTGTGAAGGCTGAGGTGATGTTACTCCTCTTGTGGAGCAGAAATTTTCTTTAGATATTTTTCTTAATTGCAACACCTCCAGCAGCCTAGTGCCTTCTGCTAATAAAAAGGGATATGAACCTCATACTGAGAAAATTGCACTGCTGACTCAGCTGCTATCATCAATTTTCTGCAATTCCCTTATTTAGTATCAAGGTGTTTTACTCAAGAACAGCCCATCTTTGTTCCTTTGTGAGCTGATAACCTCACAACACACAGAAGTGGAGACCTGGAGCACTCACCTCACCAAGGGCTGAGGCTAGCAGAGGCACTAGCCTCTTGTATCCACCTTCCTGGTCAGCTTCTCCTTCTGGGAAGAGCTGAGGAGCAGCACCAGCAGCTTTGCCAGGCTAGTGCCTCTTTCACACCTTTAAATGATCAGTTGCTTATAAATAGGATCATCTCTCAAGTGAGATGAGGGTACCAGTGGTTTAGGCGCATCTCTTTCAGAGCATGTATGCAGCCAGGATGCTGGTTCCTGTGGCTCTTCAGGGAGTTATGACATGTGGATCACAGCTACAAAGCAGCATAGGATATGTTTGCTACCTTGTCCTTGGGTTAAATAGTTAAATGGGGATTCACTACCCTTATCCAAAGAAACGAAACCTAGACCTTTCTGCTAATGATGCTAATAACCTCCTGCCAGGGAATGGGAAAGCAATTTCATTAATAGCTTATAAACAACTCAGTTGATTGAAACAAATCAGTCTTTTTTTGATTCAGATTCTGAATCAAAACTCTGTTCACTTATGTCAGGTTTTCTAAGTATTTTGTAATCCCTGTTGCTTTCTTTCAAATTTTCTTCATTGCTTCTCAATTCCTCCAAAACAGGATTTAATACTCTAACCAAAACTCTACAGTATTGAACAAAGTGGAACAAGAACCTTTGTAGCACACAGAAAATGCCCCTACATCCCCAGCATCTGACTTGCCATTCTCTCAGTGGCATCACTGAGTACTCAGCCAGTCAGTCTCACTTTAAGGCATTAAAAAAATGTTTCTGCCTATCTCTTGTTAACATTTTGTATTTGAGTGTTTACTTGAGATTCAGAGGGTAATTTCTGCCATCTCAGACAGAATGTGGGTGGAAGTGGCTAAGTTGAAGATAGCAAGGTTCAAAGAGTCTGTATCACACCATTGCCCAAATATGACAGTCTGGTTCCTAAACACGTGCAGAAAAGCACAGGAAAAGCTCCTGTCCTGGATCCCAGACATTCTGGGGTTCATACTTAGGACAAACACCATCTCCACCCAAGTCTGTTAGAAGTCCTTAGACATTTGACATAGAGCAAAATGCAGTGCCCATGGAGATTTCTACTGAGCAGCCTGGATGGGGGAGGATGAGCTGTGTCTCAGATACACAGGTTTGTTTTTTATTGATCTGAAGAGTTCTTCTTTCTATGGGTAATTGGTTTTAGCTTGGCTTGCAATGTCAAGTCCAATGACGTGTGTGCTGCAATATAAGGTTGTGTATACATGGATGATTACACAGCACAATAATTTGTTAAGCCACACTAATTTAATGATATGCTAATACATTCACTATTAGATTTCCTCTTTTCTTGAAAGCATGTGATTTAGCTTGTGTTGATTGAGCATCAGGCTGACTTTCCTTTAGCTTGTGATCACATTTTCTTTGCTCTGCTCTTTCACGAAAGAATATTCTGTCACATCTGAACACAACATTTACTACAGCATTCATTACAGCATTTTTTGGTTTTTTTTTTCAATGCATGACATCACACAGCATTTAGAAATCATACCTATTTTCTTGGGCTCACTGTGAATTTTGATCATATCCTCTGCAGAACCTCTAACTATTCCCAGGTCAATGAATATAATACTCCCATGTCAATGATGATTTTTTCAGTAAATCATCAAAGTTGTCAATGAAATTGCTGAATGTACTGAGAGCAGGTTAGATTTTTCTCCTTCTCACACTTCAAAAGGCCTTTCAATTTCACAAAAGGTCAAACATATATGCATATTTAAAATACTATTTTTAGATGCATCAGTTTTGATTTTAGAAAAAAATCATTTCGAGAATATTTTCCTAGTTTTATATGAAAATGGTACACTGGAACTGAATCAAAAACCTCAATGAAATAAAGATCTATCATAGCCTACTCTTTATACCTAATTCCTTAGGCCATTCTTGTTAAAGAGGAAAATTAAATTGGCTGATGTGATAGGATGTTGGCAAACCAGCGTTGCCTAGTTTTTATCACTGTGTTATCCTCTAGCTGCTTATAAATTGCTTGTTTAAAACGACACAGCAAAATTTGTGCAGCAATTGTATTAGGGCTGCAATAGGTTATGTAAGGTACTTTTCTGCATTTCAAAATTTTCACACTTCAGCTGTGCTCCTACAGTTAAAACAATAGCAGCATTCCACAAACCCACTGTCAGTGCAGTTCAACTGGAATAAATATGTTAATTCCTGAGCATGTTCTCTGCACCTGATTATTTGGTTCAGCAATTGAAATAAAATATGTCACATCTATGCCCCAGCTTTACTTGACCTTACTAGTTCATCAGCGATGCCTGTCCTCATTTATGTGGTTATGCCTATAGTACTGAGGCTGACATTCAACCATCTGTGAAGCTGTTGTACAAGAAACAGCTTGCTTGTTAGTCCTGAGATCCTTTCCAGATTGCAGGAAGGATCAGCCTATTTTAGGGAACTCATGAAAGATAAGAGAAGCTAAGAGGTTACTGGAATTTCGGTAGAAGTGATCAAAGCCTTAGTTCTGATATAATAGCACATAACTGCTGTAAGTGATGCTCCATGTTATAAAATCCAGTGTTAGGATATAGTCTAAAACAACCACTAAGCTGCTCTGATGACCTCTCCCTAAATTTCATTCTCGTTAAAACTGCTGACACACAGCTGTAAAATTTTGACCCTTCCACAACAGATACCAGAAATGGAAATTCCTTCATAGAAGCAATGAGCCATCAGAGTACTGAATGTTGAATTTTATTGGTCTTACTGTCAAGACATTTCACCACCCGTCCATGGTGTACCTAACACCAGTCATTAAATCAGGAGATGTCATCTTCCACCTCCAAGTGGCTCAGGATGCCAAAATTCATCATCTCTGTGTTAAATTTTCAAACAAACGTCTTTCTTGAACTCAATCCCCTTTTGGGAAGACATCCCTGAGGGTATCTTCCACTTCATTATCCCCTCTTTTTCTGATGGTTGCAAAACAAATGTCAACTGATGGGATGCTGGGAAACTGCTATTCATTTTAATTAATAGCATCTCACTTTTTCCCATCAGTTTCTCTCCCGTGTCTGCTGATCTGTTATTTCTTGTCTAATGACTGGGCTGTAAACTCTTCGTGGTAAGGGAAAATCTTCGGTGTACGATGTTCAAATGTACAAGTGGTCTGCAGCTAGAGCTCCTAAGCATTTCAATAGTATATATAATACATGAGCAATAAAAATCTAATGATTCAAGCAACTAGGCATTTTCTATGCCAAATAAATTTATATTTTTCATATTATTTCTGATACCTACTTTGTTTAGACTAATCTTTGTTTCATACCTACCATGGCTTTTGTCTAATCAAGAAATGTGGCAAAGTATTGTTGCTAAATCCATTCCCAGAAGGAGACTTATCTGCCCTGAAAGGAGATGAAAACCACAAAGAAGGCTGGAAGCTCTTTTTGGTTATCCTGTTGCAAACAGTAAAAACACACTTATATGCTTCAGAATTCACTTTGTCAAAACAAATCCATTCAGTTACCTCTGGTCACCAATGACTGCTTACAAGAAATTCAGTTTTGGTTTTTATTTATAAGCAAAAGAGACTAGTATTTTTTCTTTAAATGATACACAATGTTCTCACTCAAAATCAGTGGATGACATTCTATACCTATAGTATTAATGACTATAAATCAAAACACATTGATGGAATGGCATAGCTTATTCCATTATTTGCTGTTTTCCATCAGATTTTATATGTCTTCCTTTGATTTCACCTAAAATCCTATCAAAAGTAATTTCATAATTTATTTCCTAACATTCCAAAGGCTATAAGTCTAAAGTAATAGTTTAGTGTTGTCTACAAATTTCCTAGCTGGAAATGTCAAATTTTAACTAATGTAAAATTTAAAATGTAATAAAGAGTGTACTCTATTTTTTCTCAAAAAATTTAATTGCAGAATTATTTACAGGAGATGAACATAAACAATACATAAACCAATTGAAAGAGGCAGCTTCATAAAAGAGCCATGGGGCAAAATAGTGAAGCACATTTTCTTACAATCAGCTGGAGGTGAGTAGAGAACCATGAAAAAAAGAACAACTCAATAATAAAACAATTTTCAAATATGTCTTCAAAGTAACAAATAACATTCTGGTAAAGAAGATATTACTGAGAAGCAATAAATTATTGTAGCAATGAAACAACATACTGTACATTCAATTTAGGTATCCTGCATGCTACTAAATAGAATTTATCAAAAGAACCATAAAAGCATGAGAAAGAATTACATAAAATAGTTTAATTCTAGTGAAGTGTAGCTTTATACAGATGGTGAATATTTGGCACTCAGTTCATCCTCATTGTTGATATGATTTCTTATGTATATATATATTTATATATATTTATATATACTTTTAATGATAACTAAACAGCTAGTTTCCTGGTTCTAACATTCCTTGAAGTTCTATAGGAGGCATTTAATTTAGTCCTTAGGCCACACTTGAGTATTTTGGCATGTCCATGGTAAATGAAAGTATGAGTTTTGTCTCTGTACAGAAAATCCTGCACAGCCATAGTGGCTTTTCTTCAGGAAAGAACAGTTTTAGAGCATGTAAGCCAGGCTACTTGAAAAGGAATTTTACTTCAGTCAGGAAATGAATGTATAAACTGAACTAAATACATACATGCTGAGCCCTTTTAAAATGAGATGGCCATTCTATTAAACCTCCAAAGCGTAAATCAAGGCATGGATATGAACATGTGGATTCCATGGTAATTATAAACAAAGCTGGCATTTCTTTGTGAGGACTCTTTTCAGAGACTCAAACCTACTACCGAGCCCTCTGCATGATTCTGACCTACCTGAAAGGAAAAATGAGCTCCTACAAAGCAATGGCACACTTGCTATCTTGAACAAGGAGTCCTTCCTACCTCAGACTTGCTGAGTCAGATATTGATCTGAATTATATTCATTCAGATCTGATATTTCTTTCTGGTTTCAGTTTCTGAGCATTGATTCTAACGCAACTGGGGTCAGAACTCAGCCCAGTGCTCTGCAATAATCCATCCCAAAAATAAGAAACTTGTATGACAGTGAAGCTTTAGGAATGGGAAATAGTGTCTTGAATGAAAGAGTGGCAAGGTAAGAAGAAAATTCCTCACTGATGGGCTGTGTTTGTAAATAATGACTATATATTCAAATAAGCCTCCTCCTCATTTATGCTTAGGTGAAACTATCCATGGTCTTGTACCTAGAGAAGTAAAAAATCCTGTCCAACAAAACCAATTTAGAAAAATAACAATTTGGCCTTAATAAAATATAGAATTAAATTGCCAGCCGATGAAAACTGTTCTGTGTTTGCTCAGTTAAAGAGCAAGCCGTGTAGACAGACTAATTTACCTTAAGTACGATCCAACTTCAGAAGCCCAGTTCTCTTCTGGCCATGAAGGGTATGAGACAAAATCTGGGTGTGGAAAGGTGGATCAGTGAACGTGCAGTCTTCTTCTGCCGTCATCTTTTATGAATATGATATGCATTTAATGAGAAAAGTTCTGGAATGCTGTTTTTAGATACAGAATCATAGAATTGTTTATGTTGGAAAAGACATTCAGTAATGAATGCCATGGCCTCTTTCAGCTATTGGAATTTTATTTCATTAAGAGAAGCTGAATCAGCCCACATATGCTGGCCAAATTTTCTTTTGGGCAATGTTCCATTTCAATTTTGGTTTTATACTTGCTGTCCTGAACAGCCTATTATGTAGTTAAACAGCTACAGCATTATGCCATAGAGGTAGCTGCACTTCAGAGATAAATTAAGCAATTTCTGTGGATACAGAGGGCTTACTTCCTGATAGGACTCTGTATATGCATATGAGTATGCCATAAAACATCTGTTCCTGAAAGATGGTCCCTGGAGGTGAGCACAGCAAATAGTTGCTGATGGGCAAAGGGGCTGCAGTAGGCAGTGAAGCTACCGCAGCCAGCAGTGTTGAGGATGAGCTGCAAGAAAGTGGCACAATTTACAGGAATGTGAGTGTTGACTGTGGTTCCTGGGTCTGGTTCTCTGGAACCCTGACAGTGAAAAATCATTATCATATATATTGATACATGTATGTATCCTCTTTCTATTGTGTGCAGTATGAAAAGGTGACCTCTTGTCTGCTGATCCTGGCCATGCAGAGAGATGTGCTCTGCCATAAAAGAACCCTTAGGGTTAGGGTTAGTCCCACGAAGGAGCAGCTGCCCAAACCAAAGCACAGTCATCAATCACCATGCCCAAGTCCTTGTCCCAGATCGTCCCTCATGTTAACTGGGATGGAGGGCAGACCTGGGGAGAGAACAGGGCGCTTGGGGAAGGCTGCTTGTGCAGCAAGTACCCCAGATGGATCTCTCCTGCTAGAAAGCAGGGAAAATGCACTTGTGAAGGGGAGACTTGCCAAGATTCCTGACCAAGAGGGCTCAGCTGCAGGTGCCATCAGCTCCTGTGCTTGGCACCAGCCAGGAGTCTCCACTGGCACCCTCCCAGGGAACTCCTCCACTGCCGGGACCTCACTGCCATTGTCAGGAACAGAAAAGGCAGAGATTGTTTTGGAAGGTTAATTTGATGCTCATCACACCCTGCCTACTCCCTGGAGGATGGTATGAGCACTGATTGCCCTCATCTCTGCTTTGCTCAGGTCTTCCTCTTTGTTCAGTGAGTCTTTTCTTCTCCTTCAGCACAGGCTCAGACTGTGAGGTCCCAGATGCTGGAAGGGTGCTGTGAAAGGAAACTCCCCAGCAGCACGGGGATGGTGGGAGAACCCCCAGCATCCTGCCATGCTGGGTTACCTGTCCCAGCTGCAGCCCAGCCTGGAGTTTGTGTGTTGGCTAATAAAGTGCTTGGAGATCCTTCTGGATGAAAGGCACTGTATAAGTGTGGGTGTCAACCTGTCAAACACCAGGAAGCACCTCTCCAGACATTAAGGGTTTGTTGATATTCCTTACCTCGAGCACAGTTGGTGGGTGGTATCCCTGCATCATAAGATGCTCTAGGAACAGTAATGGGAGTAACATTGCTTCATGATTCATTAAAGCTCTCTTGCACTGAGGGTCTGGCTTCACAGGTTTTCAGTGCATACAGCTTGACACCTGGAGCTGCCAAACCAGCTTCAGACCTCAAATCTGCATGCACAAACCAGCACTTGATGGGCCAGACTCCAGTGTGCCCTTGCCACTGGTACCAACACTGAAATGCTGAGGAGGAATCAAACCCACTGGCTGGGCAGGGCAGGCTCAAGACTTTGAATGTAAAAGGCTGAGCTGAGCTGTTGTGGACACTCTCTGCTCTGGACAAGGGGCCAGGGGGTCCTACATGGAGAGGGCCTGGGACAGAACTGGTGACACTGCCTGAGGTGCCAGGGGGCAGGAACCTCACAAGGGCACTGCTGCCACAGGCCACGAGGAGGCTGCAGGGTGACACGTGTGACACTCCATCACGTAGCAGTTACTTGCAAAACCACCCAATGACCAAACATTCTTTGACTGTATACTAAATGCAGTACTGAGGAAGTAAAGTACTAATTTACTGATACAGCAGGACGTGGGCTTATTTTAAAACAAATAATTTCCATTATATGAAATATATGTTACATCTATCTATATATATGAAATTCCCACACTTTCCTGTGCACACTTTAATTCCTTCCTGAATGATCTCAAATCTAATATAGTGTCAAGGTTTAAGCATGAATTAAAATATAATTATTTGGTATTAAACTGTACAATGTTGTTCATCTTTGCATTCTGCCAAAGGCCATTCTAATCAAATGGACATGAAATAATAAAACACTTCATAATGTACTTCACCAAATTACAAAGAATTTCAAATCTAAAAAAATATACAAAGCAAAAATAGGTATGGCAAATATCAACAATTCTACCATTCAGGTCTTTTTTTCTTATTTAAATTTGCTGAGTTCTGTTTAGCATACCTGTGTTTTACAGGCAATGACTAAATTAACAGAAACTTTCTATAGTTTTAAAGTGTTAAAATACATATAAGACCAATTAATTTTTAATTAAACACTAGACTATTTTGCTATATTCAGCTGTTCTGAGTGGGTCTATACCATGAAGTCTCAAAGGAGAAAGCATACTAGTTTCTATCTTTCTGTTTATTTATGTTCCTCCTACTTTAGTTTTGTAACTGAATTTTATTTTTGTGATGTGGGGTCAGTTTACAATTGATCTAGTTATATGTTTATTAAGATAAACATGTTTTCTCATGTGTTTCTCATGTTTCTCATGTCAGAGAATGAAGTAATCTGACTGATTTATTTGCAATACAAATATGATAAGCATAATGTTATTTTTCTAAACTTATCAGGTGTACAATATGTAAATTGGAATGGCTTATTTGCCTTAAAATATATAATGTTACCTGTACAATAATTTAATATATTGCACTTCAAAATGTAATGCATACAGATGCCATTATCAGATTTGTTGGTAGGCACCTAGTTTTGATTTTTCCAATTGTTTTTGTTTGTTTGTTTGTTTGTTTGTTTGTTTTGATTGAACAAGGTGGAACAAACAGAAATCATAGATTTATTAATCTCATACTGAGAATTTTCTTATAACAGCATGGGAAATGCAGAACACAGACTCCTCCAAGTCAGAATTATTAGGCCAGCTGGGATCTCTGTTTATCTCAAATTGGTATGGTTTGCAATTTCTCTTCATAAAGTCTGATTACTGGCAGGATCAGGTACAGCTTGTCTTAATCGCATGACCTGTTGCTGCAGGTAGGAGGTTTTAAGCAAGTAAAAGAAGTGTGATTCCTCCTGGAAGTGTACTTAAAATTAGAAAAAAATCTATCAGCTGCCATATGTCTGTATGTGTACAGGTGTGAGTGTCTCTATTTTAAATTTCTTCAATCTAGGAAAAATACTGGCTTTGGTTTTGTGTGGATATTCTAACTAGCAGCTCCACTTTAAGATACCAGTTTTCAAGACTAAAGATGCCAGTCTCTGTATGCACTTCTGTATTTAAAATAGTACAACAAATATAAGAAGTAGCATCAATTTTGTACACTGCCTAGAATTCAGCTCTTTCCTTAATAGAAAATGCCTTGAAAACACAAAGGATGGGAAATATAATGCTTTCATCTCTAGAAGAATATTTCAGGGATTTATTATTTTTTATTCTTTTTTTTTTTCCTTTTTTTTCCTTTTTTTTTTTTTTTTTTTTTCATTCTTGAAGGATATACATTCGTCTTGGTTTTTGCTTCAAATATAGTTTAAGGCTATTTGGTAAAATATATTCCAGATACCAGGCTCAATTTACAGGGGTGCCTTCTCACAGAAACTTCTCAAAACTTCATCTCTAAAGATTCATACGCTGAAGCCAAGCATGCTTTATCAGCTGTCCAAAGACAGAACTCATGCTTAATACCACACACTGTAGGAAAAAGAGAAGGAAAAAAGCAACCAACCAACCAAAAGAAAACAGATTTGAAGCTATGTCAGATCTGCATAACCCATGGTACTTCATGTTTTCAGTCATCCATCAGGCTGCGGGGTGTGTGGGATTTGGATTTAAAGTGCTCAACAGGTGAAGAACCAAAGTGCTCGAGTAGAATAAAGAGTTGTTCTGCCTATGGCTAAATACATTGCATTTGTTAAAGCAGGTAAACAGGGAATGTGGTAGCTGGGGTTGTCTGTCTCACTGGGTTCTCCTTCTTTTTACCCAAACTTGTGTTCAGTAGGATTCAAACCTTGGTATTGGGGGCTGCGTGTTACTCATTTTATTGCGTCTTCACCTGAAGACTTCTAAGTGCTGGATTGCTTGGTTGGCTCTGGAAGGGAGGTGAAGTGGAATAATTTTGTCCTAATTTGTTTTAAATGAAAGCCTCTTGACTGTGGTAGCTACCACGTCTTTCTTCTGACAACATGAGACTTGAAAATATGTTATTTTCCTTATATTCCATGGCTGGAAATCACTTATCTCTTGAGTCAGGTTTTTTTTTTCCTATGTCTGAAGCAAGCAAGAACCTTATTCTTGCCATAAATGATACTGCATAGAAAAATAGTTCTAAAATAAAATACAACTGTAAACCACAGTTCACCTTTACCTTAACATAACCATTTAAACTTATATATACTTACCACTCACATTCATATTTCTTAAATTGTTTACAACATCACAACTGGCATTTTAAACAAGCAAGATTTTTTTGTTCTCAAGGATACCCTGGAAACTCAATTGTTATTACAATTTGAGAGTTTGAAATAGTACATGTAGCATAGCTCTTGAAATGAAAGAGAGAAGGTTTATAAAATAAATATTAACATGTAAAAGAACTGTTAAAAATGCAATGAGTGGTCCAAAGGAGCGAGTATAACTTTTTCTTTACTCATCTTACTACAGAAGATCTAACTTTTTAAGGCTTCCGTTTTCCTTTCACCCATCACTCAAGTCCTCTTGCATTACAATTTTGCTTAGGTTTCAGTGTCGTTACACTGCTAACAGCAAACGTTTCTTAGTGGACATTCCCACCATCACCAGACTTGTATGCTTCTTGGTTTCTGATGAACTTTGGAGTTTTAGTGGCTGGATATCCCTGTTCATCTCCAGAAACTCGAATGAGATGAGAGGCCTAATGTTATTTTGCAGTAACAAAGATGAGAAGAGTGGCAGAGTGCATGGGTAAATATGTTAGCTGGATTCTAGGAAAAGAAACTGGAGGTCAAGGAGATAAATGGGTTCTTTCTTTCCTGCTCTTTACATTTGTAGCACCTTCTACTTGGATTAGCTAATGCCTCTAGTGAATGGTGAGATGCACCCATTTATAGTTTGTTATTCTTATCCCTAATTATCACACATTTTATAAAAATATAAATAACAAAAAGTAAGCTGGGTTCCATCTCAAGAGGTGTTTCTTGTTGTCCTCTGAGAATATATTGGATAAGTCAGGTCTTGACAAGCCCTATCCATTGTAGCTGATTGTAAGTCAGACAATAAATACAAAAAGAAGTCGTTCTTGCGGTGAGCTCAGCAAATTCTGAGGAAATCAAAAGCATTCCACTGTGCTTATGGCACAAAGAACACAACATCAAGGGCATATTTAGTGGAGAGAATGAGACAAAAATTACCAGGTAAGTGACAAACTGTACAAGCATTTTGTTTAAAAAAAGGGACTCTGCAGCATTCTGTCTTTAAAGCCGGGTTTGAGCCTCTGGGATATAGATCTCAATGCTGTCTGCACGCTCTGTGGCTGAATTCTGCCGGAAAGAGGCTGCTCGCTTGGCAGCCATCAGCCGTCTTCTAGCTTCTTGCCGTTGTCTGTCAGGTAGGTCCAGGGATTTTTCTCTTGTGATAGGGAATTTTCCTTTTGGGGGCTTCTTTGGTACAGGAGGAGGAATCTTTCTTTCTTCCTGCAATAGGGCATTAAAGCTAAGGGTGAGCTGCGTGCAAAAGGTACTTGTCAGCAGAGCATGCACATCAAAGACATGAAATGCAAAATACTGATTACATACATCAAGCATGCTCAATTTGTGCTTGCCTTCAGCTGACTAATGGATTACATGAACAGCTATCCACACTAGGAACACTGACAAAACCCTCTTATTTGACAACCATTATGCATTCTGCGGTCCTGTGCCTGGAAAAATACTGCGCTTCCTTCCACCATCCTTGCAGGTATTGGCACATGCAATCTGCACACCTCGCTTTCATATGGATTTGTTTAATTTAAGCTGACACATTATTACACTCATTATAAACAGAAACACACACTGTCTCTCCAATAGGAATTCAGCGCATCTGTGTGGTCTGATCAAGTGGAAAGACTCTCTGAAGTTAGCAGGACAGGATTTTTGATTAAATTAATCATACTGAGTTTAGCCTCAGCTGGATATGAGATAGCAGCTGTGTATACATGTCTATTAGTTTAGTCTCCTCCAGGAATTGCTCTATGGAAGCATTCAAGTGCCAACCAGAAAGAGAGCATAGGGCTAATTGTTCTGCTTGCAAGCATGGGCCATTTTAAAGAAAATTATTCTGAAGGATTATCAAATTAGAAAGTGAAAATGAGTAGATTTTGTTACCAAAGTAGCTGTACATTTCTCTGCAGGTGTTAAATAAAGAATTGTTCTGACCATTTAGAGACTGTGAAATATCATATAAGGGTCTATAATCAAGGCATTGTACACTAATTTAGGTTAGAAGATATAGACCTCTGGAGGGGATTTCATACAATCCCCATTCAAAGTGCACTTGAAATTAGATGCAACTTTGAAGTTTATTTGTTTGTTTTTGTAATTTCATGTTTAATACTGGACTGCATAGCCCTGAAGACAAAGACTCCATTACTTCATTTGTATAGGTATGGTTATTATGACAGATCTTTTTGCTGTAAAATTTCTTGAAGTAATGGTAATAGTCCAGAGTATGGGCTGTTCCTTATGGAGAACACAGTTAATTTGATGCACAGCAGGATTCAAATGAAGCAAAAATTGAACTGATACACTTATGGTTTACAGACTCCTCATTGGCTTGTTTTTTTGGTTTTTATTGGTTTGGTTGTTTTTTGTTGTTGTTGCTTTTTTAAAACTAATTCTGACTCTACTATCCAAATGCAATAGCCAAGACTAAATAACTGAGGTTATTTAAAACATATTTCTGCATTAAACAGGAACAGTGCAACAGCCTAAGATGCTATTCCCTGGTATAGCCAGTTCTGCCTGGCTTTATTTTCTCTATCTCCTGTTTTCATAAAGGCTCCATTCCTGTCATCCCATCTTAAATTTTTTCTCACTTTTAGTTATTTCCCTCTTGGAATATCACTGTTGCTGTCACTATAATAATTTCTTACTTCCAGTTGTCACTAGTAAGCAAGAGTTGCAAACTCACCGTCCACCAACCCGTTGGCTGAAAATTAAAATCCAAGAGGAGCATGAAGAAATGAAAAAGTTGTCAAAATGCCTCCTAATTCCTCCCAAACCAAACAAGTATTCACCTGAGGCCAACAGTACTGACTCAAACCAAATGTTGTTTTCATCTGACTGATACAATAATCAAGGTACAAGCAAGGATAGTGGGATAATCAAGGTAAGGGATGAAGTTCTAGAGAGGAGAAAGGCAGTTTCAGAATTACACTGCTTTTATGGGCAAATTGTCACCTTTGGTTTGTAAGAATCATATGGGGCATCTTCCAAATAGTGGAGTTGCATCGCAGAAGTGCAGGGAGTTCTCCAGCAGCACTTTGTCCCCCAAAAGTATGTCAGCTGAGCTTTAGTATGACCTGTGCTATGTTTTGTCACATGCTTTTCTCTCATTCCTGTTCTGTTATCATTTGTGTCATGCAGGCAGGGTTAAACACTGCATTGCTCAAGTTTGAGCTGCCCCAAATGTAGCAGACTGCTGAATTTATTTTGTTTGAATTCTCGGGCTGTTTCTTCAATCTGAACTAATATGAACATATTTCTGTTCTAGCTTTTAGAATGTGAGTCAAATAATTTGAACAGAAGTGTAATGGAGTAAACTAGCTTAGCAAAATCCATTATATTATATAATTCAGCTCAACATTGTTAAAAAAGAAAAGACTCCTCACATCTGATTAAAGTTTCCATGTAAAAATTGGGCCATGTCAATTAAATAATTCTTAGGGTTAGAAACCTATTGTGTTTCACTATTGTATTTAACACAAGGAGACTGCAGAACTACAAATGGGGACTAAATGATATTGTCCATCGTCTGCTTACCTTCCTTTCAGGTGATTCTATTATTTTCCATTCATTGAGCTTCAACTGGTGCAGTTCATCAAACTTCATGCTGACGTCTTCAATTGAGAGCTGCAGTAAGTCCCAGAAACCTGCAAGGTCCTGGGAAGTTGGCCTTGGCATGGCACTCGGGTCCTGAAATGCACAAAGGAGAGAACGTGAATACTCGCGGGAGCTTTCAGCGGCGTGCACTCAGGCAGGAAGGGGATGCTGCCAGATTTCATTGCTGCAGCACTGCTCAGTGCTAAGGCTCTGCGTGCTCTGCAGCTGGGAGCTGTGACTGGAAAGCTGTGCCTCCTACGCAACCCAAACATGAATGAGTTGGAAGTCACACGCCAGCCTTCCTGAATTTGCAGCATGGGAAGTTCCTTAGCACCATATGCTGTGCTGACCTGCATTTCTAAAAAGGAACAAGCTGACAGCTTTTGTCTGCTGATTATTAAAGGCAAGGGGAATGTGGTTTGCATTCCAGCCAACCTGAAGTCTTCCTGGTTAAAAATTATTCTCAGATAGCTGACTAAGACAAAACAATGTCACAAAGACGTTGTCACTGTATGCTGCACTTGATGTTTACATTGTCTTGCATTTTCAAATGCATACGTGAAGTATGAAATCTTGATAGGATGCTTGCATTTTGTTCTCCAGGGAGTTGAATCACACTTGGGAACTGGGAAGACATTACCTCCAGGTACTGTAATTAAGAGGCTCTATGTGCATAAGACTTAATGGAGCAAACATTGGTGGTAACAATTAGCAAGATGACCCTGTATTTGATAATTAACCTGATGCCAGTGCTGGATAAAAATTTTATTATAACGTAGTATTCAGACTCCTAACCCTATGCTCTGAGCACTAGTACTGTAGTAGAAAGTAGAGCTTTGTCACTTTATTGAAATAGGGCTTAATTTTTGGTAAACATGTCTCTGAAGGTAATGAAGAAATGACTTATTCCTTCCAGGACAGAAGGAAGCCATTATGATGGTCTAAAGAACAGAGTTGGGAGAGGGGATGTCAAAACCATGCCAAACAGACTCTGGATCTCTCCCTTTCTGGGCAAAACCTGTAAAGACTAGTTTGCTATGTTAGCATCACTGCTGCTATGGCAGGCTCTGTTCCCCACGTTTTTCAAATCTAGTGGTCAAAGGCATTTTATATTTAAATACAACCCCAGAGTTGTCTAGAAACTGGGAGATAAGTCAGCGGTGCTGTTGAATTCCTCCCATGAATCACACATTTCTAAGGGTTTTAAACTAGGAATTGCTGCTCAAACTTGGGTTTACAAATGTCACTGTGGGAGATGAGTGACTGGAAATGAGCATGACAACATGTAGTTTCACCCATATAGACCCCTACTGGAATCTGGGCCAAGAACAATCTAAAAGTCTTCTTCAATAGAAGAATATTTCCTTTTAATAGAGAGCTTCTGGGATTTAAGAGAACTGGCCATTCAGATTATAACAGACTTCTGGGAAACATTAAAACTCCAGATTGGTGTTTACTGAAAGCTAAATCATTGGGTGGATCCCAATTTGTTACAAAACCATTTAAAATTTATGTCAGTGGTGTTACTTACGCTACAGAGGTCAGTGTTTCAGGCTTTCGGAACTGACTCCCTGTGTGAAATTCATGAGGACAGTCCCACAGCAGTCTGTCTTACCTTGCAATCTGTTGCTGTTGTCTCCTGCCTGGGTCCCCTCAGTCACTCTCCCCAGTTTCCTCTAAACAGCCAGAAAATGATGCCACTCATTGCAAGGGCATTGCCTTCTGAATCAAGGCTAATTGCTGTTCTGTACCTCTGTGCTCCCCACTCTGCTCATGGTATTTGCAAAGACCATGGCCTCCAGCACGACTCTTGCAGAGGGCTGTGCCGTGTGTGGTCTGGACACAAGAGGGCTGCCTCCTGCTTCTTGCACATCCACAGTTCATGAATAAATGCTGGCACAAATGAGTACTATTACAGCCAGAAAAGATTGGCTTAACCTGCTTCTTCTCAGAAACTGCTTATTTATTTGAATCTTACTTGGAATTCAACTTTGCAGCCCTCGTTTTGTAGGAGGCTGAAAGCAAGCAACAAGTACCTAGGTAGTTCTCAAGCTGCTCTGTTTTAACCTGCAACCATGACACACAAGCAGAGCAGGATCTGTGCTGACTAGAGAGCATGGAGGAGGACACTTCAAAGAAAAACAGGGTGTTACAAAAAGTACTGTGAATAATGCAGAAAAGACTATTTATTAATCAGCAATGACCTTTTTTTTCCTAAGTAGTTAGTGGGAACAGTATATACGTAAGAGATAGCCAGCCAGATTAATAAAAAAGAATACTTAATTGAAGCTTACATTTCTGTGAATTTAACCTAGTGAGAGTCTTTGAAAAGAGCTCCTAACACAGAGCATAATCAAATGTACTGTTTGAAGATCCCATGGTCCTTTAGAAAATTCCATAGGTGACCTTCATGGTTAAATTTCATTTTGTGTAAGTATATTGCTCTAAAACCCTCGTTGCATGCTGAATTGGGAGAAGTAAATGCTGTTGTTCTGTGTCCTACATTTAAGCTCAGAGTAGCTGAACACTGTCAGAGAAACTGCCGTGTGGCAGCCCTTGTGTGTGATGGATGTTTTAGAGAGAGGGAATGCATAAGCTGGCAGCGTTCCCCTGGGGCACTGAGATGCTGCCTTAGGAGCCTATGGAAAGCCTGCTGTAGGATGCACTAAGTGACTATTTAGCAACAGACTTTATTATTAGGTACAGGAAGAAAAGCCTCCAGACATGAATGACCTACAGCCAGTTTTGCAGCTGCTGCTTTTTGCAGAGCCCATTACTGATTTAATGAAAGTGAAGGATATTCAGAGCCTAAATCTCGAGAGTCGGGTAAAGCCACTGTTATGGAGTTCAGAGGTTTATTATCCAAAGGAGAAGAAGTAAAATCTTGCCAGCTTTTTGGTTGTCTTGTCTACAAAGTTGCAGATTTCTCCTTGCACTCCTATTGCTTTTGCAGTAATGAATTGTTCTCACTCCTGAACAGCTGATGGCTGTGCTGAGCAGGAGCTGCACTTGCTAGTACAGTAATGCTCTCGAGCACAAATGTTGGGCCCACTTGAAGATAAATGAAGTGGAGTGGAGGTTAGGCTCTCCAAATCTTATTTTGCATACCTTAATCAATCAGATAACTGAGGGCATTTTTAAATTCCCAGAGAGAAACTTTCAGTGATGAAGATTCCCTTCTTTTGGTATGAAACAAATTACTAGATAGGGAGCATACATGATGTAATTGATAATATAGATATGGTCAATTCTTGCTTGTCAGACTTTGAATATTTCCTCTGTTATTCTGTAACAGCTTTTAAAAATCTTGTTTTGACAGAGTTTTTGAAGTGGATAATTGGATTCTTTTCTAATGAGGACCATGTATCTTAATATTTTCTATCAGAAGATATGAAAATTTTGGCATTATTTTCTCAGTATTATTTCATTGCAGGTATTCTGAATGTTTAAATTTATAGATGGAAAATAGGAAGCAGGTCTTTGCAGAATGGATGTCCTGCCTTGGGAGTTATGTGACAAATCCCAATGAGCAAAGAAAAGTATGTAAGCAGATGTATAGGTTATGTCTGCTGTCATGCACACAACAAAATTCAGTACTTTCAAGATAGGAGGTTTAGGGACAGTCAGAAGGAAAAGGTACACTTGATATTTGAGAGAGACAAAGACAGCTGTTCTACCACCAACTGTAGCTAGAAGAATTATGTTCTTCTATTGATTAGTATCATCTTGCCATAATGTTTGTATTGGTGATGGCTGCTGTTGTATTAATGAAGATAGCATTTAGAATTGAATTAGTCTCTAATGAACTTCCAGAACAATAGCAGTAACCCTCATAAGTAATATAATGCATCTGTTCCTTTAGCCCCAGGACATCTCATGTATAATTGGCAATGCAAATTATCCAACTCAATTTGATGAATGTTATAGATATCTCATTTCCATGATCAGTCCTATTTTCAGGTAGGTAGAAAGATGGATCATGTATTCTCTACTATTCTATTTTACTATTTTCCACTGATTGCAATGTAAAATTTTCCCCCTTTCTTACATGCAATATCGTTGCTATATTAGGGTATTGCAAAATTAAGCCATAATATTATGTCTCAGAAAACTTGCATTTGTTCCCTTTTAATTTTATTTTGTTTAATAAAGGCAGCAAAGAGGAAAAACATAACATAATCAGACCAAAATTACTGAAATGACATATTTGCTTAAAAAAAATCTACTAACATCATACTTACGTGCTAAGTTTAAAAAAAGAGGAAAGTAAACGTGGGACATGAAAATAACATTTCAGAATGCTTCTGCTTGGGTGTGCTACAGTTGTTCTTGAAGTAAAAAATATAAAATTCTAAAACTTAATATGACATTTTGTGGAATATTACAGGTGCATAAACTTAAACTCTTCAAGCTGGGCAAAGTGACTTACCAGATTTTGCTGACAAAGCCAATAAAATTGCTGGAATTTCTGAGACATGAGGAGCTGAGCACTTCCAACAGCACTTCGGATCTTACCTAGGACTAAGCATACAGACAGATTTTTACCCATAAATGTTTTTTGGCAGTAAATAAAATATCTAGCTGAAAAATACGCAGCTGAAATTCCTGGTTATTTTAAAATGGGAGTAAATATTTGGTTTTGTTGCTTGTGATTATACACATAAAATACTTTTAAAAAAGACTGAGGTATAGGAAAGCTCAATGGCACCTTATCTTTTGGCAATAATGAATGAATAATAAATTATATATTAGCAAGTCAAAACAACTGAGACTTGCTTAAGGAAGAAGAAAAATACAAGGGACTATATTCAGATTCCTGAAGTGGGCATCCATAAATCAATATGATTTTAAAAACATTCTGAAATTTCTAAGTAAATGACACCTCTCCCATTTGCATTTGCTCATGTAGATTGAGAGTTGTTGAAGTTGTCTTGCCTCAAGAGCCAGTTGGATGTCTGTTCCTTCTGTCAAAGGCCTTAGATTATATCTTCTGGTTCTGTGATTGCAAATTACTTCACTCACTACGCTTGTGTGGATGATCACTGAATGAGATCTCTTTATCTGTTCTGAAGTTATTACATTCAACTGTAATACAACAACTCCTACCATAAGGATTAGATCCTCACAGGAATTATATCTCTGAGACATGTTTTGTTACACCCAGTAGGAATTACAGGTTTTCTACCCAGGAAAATACACAAAGTCCTCAGCACAGGAGCTTCAGACAAAGTGGGGCACAAACAGGTGCTCCAGGACTTTGCTGAGCCAGGATCAGCCCCCGTGGATGTGTTGGTATTTCCTCACTGTCTGTGTATGTGCCCTTACAGTATGCACTGGGGAAAATGACCAAACTCATTTTACTTGACTTTGTTTCCAAGAGTCATCTGTCTAAATTAAAATCTTTGAATGCATTATAATCAGTGATCTGAATTCAGCAGCTCAGCCATGTTAGGCACTTATTTTTAGTTGAGCTGAATTTCCTCCTGGAGATGCCTCTGTCTTTCTATTGGCCATACTACCTAAGGGGATTGGCTTATCCCCAGGAAACTACATCCTGACTCCCACATTTGCTGGGATAAATAACACGCTTTGGTAGGTAGCACCATGCTTTTCTATACCTTCCTACATATCCTTTCCAACACTTCCTTTCCTCCTCATCCATCTCCATGATGAAAAAGAAAACCCATTTTCAAAAAAGTTATAAGCTGTGGTCTCAATGAAAAATTTATTTTAGCAGGAGAATTTCCAGATCTTCAAATAATGTTAAAGATATAGGTAATGGTAATGGTAGACAGGAATTACTCTGATATATTTTACTTCATTTTGGAGAAACCAAGTTTGATAATTCAAACAGGATGGTGAGTATGGATAAATCTGGTACAGCACAACAGATCTTCAGCCCCTAATATAGGAAACATTAAACTGTGGCAGACTTAACATTTTGTTGTTATTTAGAATAAATACAGGAGGGCATATGAAAATTGTATTTTGGCAGTAAACTTTACATTTTAATTCAGCTTTCAACCAGTGAAACATCTGCTCACCTACAAATAGCAGCAAGAGATAATTTGAAAGTTTTGGGCTCCAGTTACAATCTTGGTGACTTTCAAGGCATGTGCTAATATGCAGAGCTGTGGTTCTCAAACTCTATTCCATTTTCTCTTAGACAAACAGTACAGCTGTGCCACAACAGTAAATTAAACAGAAATATACATAATTCATCAGTCCTGTGTGACATCCATTGTAGAAGGGTTAAGTGGTTCAGGGCTGCATGAGTAATTCACTGAGGTTTGTTTTTGTTCCGTTGGCCAAATGAAATAAGGCATTTTAATTGGTTTGGGGTTTTTAATCATCAAACCCCTCACTTTCCTCTACAGTGTTATTGGCATACAGAAGGGAATATTTGGAGTGTTAAAACCTGAACAAACATACAAAAACATAAATAAAAATGTTTCATTTGATCTGACATAAATTGCTTTAATTCGGTTTTCAACATTTTAAATAAAGGCAATGACTTCACTGACAAATAGCCTTGTATCCTCCTTTTTTCTCTTGGTGATCTGTAGCTTAGGACATTAGATAAACTCTCAGTGTGGGGTCAGAGGTCCTCCTTTTCCAGGATGAGGAATTATGCTGTAACAGGTCCCTGACATCACCTATTCCATGCTATGTTCAATGATTCACTGAACAAAAAAAGAATGATGATGATTCCATGGGCTGATGGTTCTATTGGTTGTCTCTAGTGAGTAAAGTTTACTTGTTATTTCCTCTGCTGAATTTTACAGTTCATAGCTCAAACACACCGTCTGAGTAAGGAGCATTGGTTTTAACTCTTCTGCAGAAATATAGATCCTGACAGAATCCATATATGTCTTATATTCTCTAGTGAATCTCAGTTACTTGAACCCTCACATTAAATAAACATTAATTTTATCTTCATTATCGTGAAGCATTATGTCAGTAAGTATTAGTGATTTAAAGCTCAGTCAGACTGGTCAGGACTTAGGCACTGGCAATGCAGCTTTTTGGTGGGACACACATTTGACAGGGATATAAGACTGCAATGTTTGCATGTGCCACTGAGTAACAGTGCTGAAAACACATGTATAATTACAGCCCTAGCATTTACTAAAGATCTATTTCCATTTTAATAAGTAAATCAGATGTAATAAAACATAGAGGTTAGAATCTCTCATATTCATGCTACTCTGCCTTGTTGTAATTAAATTAAAGTATTAAAACACTTCAACTCATAATCTTTAGCACAATATTAATAGACATCCAAAGCCTTGTTATTAATTTCATGCACTGGGGAATTATTCTGATGAGTGTAGATTGATTATCTCCATGAAAGAATGATGAATGCTAGAGACTGAAGAGATTGAGATGTTTGGTGATGACTATAAGATTTTTCTTGTAAATAAATGCAGATGAAATCTACCAATACACATAAATAGACATAATCTTCATATAATCCATATACCTCCTTCCATTAAGATAATTCTGTATTTGCCAAAATGTCAGGAAAGAGTCACACAACCTTAATTCTGCTCCCTGAAGCATATGAAGCACTTTATCTTTGTTGTATGGTCCTGTGTGACTTCAGCTCTGAAGATATGAAAACCCTGACCATGACTTCAGTAAAAGTAGGCTGAGGATTTACACCCTGGTTAGAGATTGTGTAAATTGTGCAATTAACACAATGGTGTCTTTTCCCCTGTATGTGTAGAATTGCTTGAACAATTATAGGAAACCTTGTAATCAGAAATGATTTCATATCACAAATGTAAAGAGGGGAAAGTTAGGTCTGTATTGATGAAATTGATCATAATCTGATGCTGTAATTCTGATCTTGACAGGTTAAAAGCTTTCTTCAATTGTGCCACTGCTGCACCAACAGTGAGAAAATGGTAACAATCAATCTCCTTCTGGCATCCATTACTGTCTATTTAAATGACATGTTTTAATTTAAATTTTCATTCCATTCCTCCTGTATACTTGTAAATAAATTACTCCACAATCTGAGAAAATATACTTGGAAAAATATTGAAACTTGCATTTAGTTCACCCTCCTAACTCAAGGTTGGGCGTGATATTTGTCTAATCTCTAAACCTAAATTAGTAATCTTTAGAAATATCTTTTTCTCTATCAAGAGAGCATGTAGACAAAAATAAACATATAATGTTCAGATGGCATTTTAGGACAACACAGCCCCCAGCTGGAAGTGCTCTGGAGGGTAATTCACCAACTGGGACTTACTGCAAATTGGCATTTTACGTCAACCAAGCTAAGTTCAAAAAGGAGAACAATACAAATGCTGGGATGAATTCTTGGATGCCACACTGTAGGACTTTACAGATTGTTTCAGTACAATTAAGTTATTCTTTAGTCATTCACAACACTCCAATTTCAGAAGCTCCTGAAGGATAGGTTTATGAAAAGCATTAGAAAATGATGTCAGTAATTTCTCTTTGGTTAAAGGATAACCTGTATTTGGTCGAGCACCTAAGAAAGCTTTTATGGATAATTAACTCATGAATATACTAAATTCAATTGGCTGTGAGGGTTTTTTGTTGATTTTTATTCCCCTAAAATTATGGCAGATTTTACTCTGTGTTTTCTATTACTATTCAGTCCCATTAGAAAAGCCTCTGGAGCACTGTGGAAATATCAGCTAGAGGATTAGCAAGGAATGGTCCAGTATCCATGGAATTAAGGAGAATGGGAGGAAGAGATGATACTTTAAGTTCTCCTCTAGTACTTTATTTTTTTTTTCCTGCTAGAGATCACTTTACTGCTATGCCAGCAGAGCTTGTAACCAAAATGCAGAGGATACCAGCAAAACAACCCTTTTGCTGGCATAGTTTATACTATAGTTAATTTTTGCACCGAACTAAGAATTTTTATGTGAGATTAAACTCTGTGGAGCTGTTCTCCATAATGAAGTACTCTAGTGGCCAAGCATGTGGCACTAAGAAGCCCTGAGTGTCTTCTTCTTTCCCCTGCAGATTTAGCCTGCAAGCTGTGGGCAGGGACTGTGGTTCCCTCTCCCTGCTTTGCTCTCCCTGCTCCCATCACTGGACTCATGGGATGCAGAGTCCTGACCCTCTTGGTCTTCAATAGCTTTGTGACACTTGAAATTGTTTTTCTTGTCATCACCTACACACTAGCAACCAAACACAATTTTCAGGGTGTAAAACTGAAACTCCAGCCAGCACTCATGAGAAACACACATCTTTGCCTGGAGGCACCCTGTGAGTGCAAATGACCAGATGTCTAAAACCTGATGAGTGAAGTTCTTGAAACAACATTATGGGAGAAAAACTACAGTGAAAGAAAAAATCAATATAGCAATCAGACAGCTTTTGGTGATCTCAGGGCTGCTGTGTAACACCAAAACTGAAATTGTTTTCTAAAATGCAGTTCTATTTTAACTGTTCCCATGTTTAAAACAAAATAGGAGTGGTATCATAAGGACAGCCTTCTCCTATGAGATGCAAAGCTATATTCAGTCTTCTGGTACAATTAATATATCCAGGCCAAAAAGAAATGATTCAGGATTAAGAATAACAATTTGAATGTGCAAACTTTGCTGTGAAGTGTTTTGGGAATAGTAGTCTTGCTGGAAGATGGAAAACCACATTTATTTGCTTTTGGCTCAGCCATTTCTATTTATTTCCTTCAAGGAACTGGCAAATGTTTAAACATGTCAAGACACATTTCATGCTGGCATATCAATAAACTTAAGTTCTTGAGGACACACACCTTACAACCTCTGTGGCTCAGACTGGGGATTCAAATTTTCTAAAGGCTCAACAGGAAAAAAAAATATTCGCACAGAGTTTTTAAAATGCTGTGATGCTCATTCCCCTGGGGAAATTAATTCTTTAGAAACTTCCTTTTACTTCATCTGTTATTAGATGGAGCAATACTGTCTTAAGTTGCAATACATGATGTGGCCAAAAGTATCTATTCTGTCACCATCTGTTGTGACCAGGTGGGGCAGTGATCCTTATCTCCATGGGAGATATTCTGCTAATGGGCCATCCATTGAAACCAGATGGGGCATTGTTCTTTATCTTTTCACACCCCATCTTTCCTCCAGAGAGGTATCTTCTGCTAATGGCCCATTGAGTCCCACTGTGTGACTGATAAAATTACTCCATGCCATTGAGAGATTCTCGAGCCAGGGGGAAGAGCCAAGCCTTTCCTACCTAGATAAAAACTGAGATTTGAAACACCAAGGTAGCCTTTTTCCACTGGATTTCAGAGGAAAACTGCACCCTTTTATAAGAGCACTGCTTCAACAGACCCACACCTGTAACTCCAGAAGGACTGCAGCCACCATTTAATGGGACTGCTACCATCACCCTTACTGACGGGGTGTCAGGTTGTATTCTGACTCAGTGAGTATTTTGGGTTTGTTTCTTTGTAGTACTGTATTTCTATTTTAATTTCCCTAGTAAAGAACTGTTATTCCTATTCCCATATCTTTGCCTGAGAGCTCCTTAATTTCAAAATTCTAATAATTTGGAAGGGAGAGGGTTTACATTCTCCATTTCAAAAGAGGTTCCTGCCTTCCTTAGCAAATACCTGTCTTTCAAACCAGGACCGATACCATTTAAAAATAATGTAATCTAAAAATTATTTCAGGAAGGTCTCTTGAAATGAGTCACATACAATGAAAAATCATAACTATGAGGTTCACTTTTGACAGTCAGCTGAACACAAATTCTGACTTTGCAAACACTACGCAGACCTGTTTTATAACTTCTTTAACCTATTAGGGTTAAAAAAAGAGATTTCAAGGGTTTTAGTTGTATTTTATCAACTTTGTTATCAGGCAATTGCTCTTTCTTGTTCCCTTCCAAATTTGAGTCCCTCTGCAAACAGGAAAACAAAATCCCAGTACTGTTAGTTTTTGACTGAAATATTCCAAGTTAAAAGGGTGTCAATAACTCCAAATATCAATAAATATTACTGAAGCCCATATTGTCATGTCCTATGTACAATTTACAGAAAATTACCTTCCTGATTGCCATTTCACCATGCATCAAGGTGTTTCAGAGTATTTCTGGAGTGCAAAAGTATAGGTTCACATAATGGGAAGGAGAATGGTACTGCACCTCAAAACAGGTAGTCAGCTAAAGTCAGGTCATCCAAGTTTTCCTCATGCAATACCCAGTTTCGTATTCCAAAGAATAACAGCTCTAGCTGCCTCTGCACATCTCCAGCTGAGGGAGTACTGATGTGAGCGTGTTTCCATTGCTCACTTCATGTGGCTGCAGGTTTGACTAGGGCTGTGCAAAAGGAAGAGCTAACAGAGAGAGGAGGTAGGAGAAGTCCAGCTCTTGCCTGCAGACTCCTCCCTAGGAAAGAGAGGGGCTAAAGGACTGTGTGTTTCTCCCCTTTGCTCCCTAATAATCTTACTCTTTCAAAGGAGATCAAAGTCTTGCTCTTTGAACTTCTGCTTCAGACTGAAAACACTGATGTTCCTACATCAGTAACAGGTGATTTGGGAAGCAGGTGCTTTGGGATTCTTAATGATGACATTGAAACGTCAGTACTCAGCACTGCAAAGACTTGAAGAACTGAAAAATAGGACATATGTAAAAAAAAAAAAAAAAGAAAGAAGTACTGAGGAATAACTATTATGAAAGGCTTGGAAACTCTTCCACAGGCTAATCAAAGAAAAATATGTTATTTAACAGTCCCTTGGAGGGTATTAAAGTCTTCATAGTATTAATGGAAGAGGAAAATTATGAGCTCTGCTGTGCCATGATGAAAATAAGGACAAAACCCACAGTCCAGAAAGCACTAGAGGCTGAAGGAAGGAAAACCAGCCTTACTCACTGCTCCACCCCAAATTCTCTGTTGTTACTTGGCAGACTTGTGCACAATACAGCAGAGAAATATGACTGTAAAATAAAATAACGATGACGTAAAAACACATACATACTTTGCCTTGAAAAGGTCAGGGCAAGAAATAGAAATTGGCCTTTTAGTCACCATGCTGGCCTGGCTTAAGACTTGAAGGTACATCATAGCAAGAACTCATTGAGGGGGAAAGAAGACAACCACAAAACAGCACTCAGAGGTGATGATGAAATTTGTAAGAGTGCAGGGAAAGATGCTAGTAAGAAAACTTAATATGAATTCATTTGTGATCTGAGAAAATCTCAGCTGAGACAATAATTCAGATTGTCAGGGATTGAAATATTTATAAAACTGAGCCTGAAGAACAAGGATAATTGACCTCAAAGGGAATCATAGGGAGCTGGCTACTGAGTCCTAGGACCACTTTGATATATTACTATCATTAGCGCTGTCTTGGATCTTGTTCCAAAATTGTCTAGATTATTTTTCACTTTATCCCATCACTCCTTTCAAGGTGTCCACGGGACATGAGAGAATAATAATGATTCTTGACAAAATTGTAATAAGAAAATGCAGCTGAATTTTCTAAAAATGTATATGCCACAGAAGTACTTTAACTATTGTTCTTGCCTGCTACTGCTTTCTGTTTTTCCAACAGACTGAAGAGCCTGTAAAGGAATGGAAACATTTTTAAAATGGCTTCTCACTAAGAGGCAAAATTGCAGTTTTCAGAAAAAAAGCAAAACAATGTTAATGTAAGACTACTCTGTGTACTCTTGTACAGGGTCAAGCACTGGAGCTACAGCAGTGAGTGGGAAGGATTTAGAGCTGTGGATGGAGCTATTGCAGGATCTGAGCTCTAAGTAATACTGGACTTTGATCCTGCACTGGACTCTAGAGTTGGCCCTTTAACCACTTCCACAAAACCTTACTCTTGGGAAACACCATCTTGCACAGCCAATTGCAGGTCAGTGCTCTTATGTATTATGGTTTTTGCAGAATGAATGAGGAAAAAACACAGCTGTCTTACGTTACAATACAGGATGTGATCAAAAGTATCTATTCTGTCACCATCTGATGAGATCAGGTGAGCCAGTGATCCTTATCTCCATGGGAGGTATTCTGCTGATGGGCCATCCATTGAAACCGGATAGAGCATTGTTCTTTATCTTTTCACAACCCATCCTTCCTCCAGGGAGTCATTTTCTGCTAATGGCCCATTGAGTCCCACTGTATGACTGATAAGATGACTTCATCCCATTGGGAGATGCTTCAGCCAGAGGAAGGCGCCAAGCCTTTCTTACCAAGATAAAAACTGTGATTTTGGAACACTAAAGTAGCCCTTTTTCCATCTGGACTCCAGAGGAAAACCGGACTTCTCCACATCATCACTGGACCTTCGGAGGGAAACTGCACCTTGTACAGGAGCACTGCTCCAACGGAATCACATCTGTCACTGCAAGGGGACTGCAACCACCATTTACTGGGACTGCTACGAACACCCTGCCTGACGGGGTGTCAGGTTGTACTCTGACTTTGTCAGGGTTTGGAGTTTGTTTCTTTGTAGTACTGTATTTCAAATTTAATTTTCTTAATAGATAACTGTTATTTCTAATTCTCATCTCTTTGCCTGAGAGCCCCTTGATTTCAAAATTCTAATAATTTGGTGGGAGGGGGGTTACATTCTCCATTCTAAAGAGAGGCTCCTTCCTTTTTTAGCAGACACCTGTCCCCCAAACTAGGACAACAGCTCACAGCTCTATCCTAATAGATTTCATGCTTTAGTAATTGTCTGTAAGAAGATATACTGAAATGTTCTTACTTTCTTCAGAAAGATCATTTTCTTCTGCTTCTCTTTCCATTTCTTTGCACCATCCTTCCATTCTCTTAGTTTCAGTGTGTAGTAACTTCATAAACCAAGATCCGTCCCGTCGACAAGGAGACATCCGACCAGTCTCTACTGTCTCAATGGCTGGCTCTAGCCAGGGTTCTGGTGGTGGAAGGTTTGAGGTGTCAACTGGGGTCCTATAATCTTCTCTGTAACTGAACAGTCCCTGTGTCCGTACAGTTCTCACTGCACTATATTGGGTGGGTGTGCTGGGCTCCGAGTGCTGCTGGAATGACGAGCCAAACTGAAGTCCCTTATCCTCCATGGTGATGTGTCCTGGAAAACCCTCCAGTTCCAGGTCAGCTTGGACAGCTGCTGTTACACTGTTTGAGCGCTTAAATCGTCCATGTCTTGGTGAAGAGGGAAGAAAGAAAAGATAATAAGACATATAAATAATGTATGTGGTGGTACAGAGGCACAGAATAATGTTTTGGTGAGAAAAAAGTGGATTCTGTTATTCTTGTTTGACTTTATCTTAAACATTTTTTCTTTGTGTATATCTCATTAAATTAGATGGTGAGTAGCAGCAGAAAGGAAAAACAAAATGCATAGTGGAATCATTGATCTAAGCAAGGGTACAAAAGAAAATTTAAACTATCTCTGGAAGCAATTATTGATTTATTCTCATACTATAAAATAGCACGTCATTATTAAATAAACTGAAAATAACTAGCAGAACTAGAACTTCCTGATAGAAGTCTGTAAATTATATATATATAAAATCATCAAATGTTCAGAATTTTAAGTTGAAAAATCTGCAAATCTGCTCAGTTAGTACTTTTGAGAATCTTTTAATAAAAGAAAAATATTATCAGCACATTTAAGACTCTGGTTTGGGGGTGTTTTTTGGTCTTGTAGGATGCCCATTAAAAGTTGATTTTCTGCTGTTATATGACACTGAATAATGACATTTTAGAAAAGCTTTGAGTTAAAAAGTTAGAGAAGCAAAGATTATTTGTGAAATCTTTTCACATTGGAGTCTATTTTCTCAAATTATTTGTAATCAGTGATGGCAAAAGGCAATTAGCAGCCAGATACTCTCGGACAGCTGCTGTGAAATGTGATAATGGTCCTGGTCCAGTACCTGACAAACAGTACCTGCCAGGGATAACCTGTGGGTCAGTACTCGGGCCAGCCAACAGCTTTACAAAACTAGAGAAAGACTGAACAAGTCAAAAAGCTGATTCTAGTTTAGAATAAAGGTACCATCCGAGGAATTGCATCTCCTTTTATGGACTGGGAAAGCCTGGATCAGCATGAGGAGTCCTATTGAAGGAAGACTGTTCCAATACATAGCTCTTAGTATTTGTTCTGTTGATAATGAAATTATATTAAACCACAATTTCAATTTAATACTTTAACTTCCTTTCCTCCAATTAAAAACTGGAAAGTTAGATAAATGTGAAACAACTGCTAAGTAATCTCCAAAAATTTTACCAAATGATGAGCATGCATATAAGAAATTTGACTTTGGGGATTATTTAGAGGCAGCACCTGTCAAGTGTTATTTATTAAAAATAAAATTACTTATTAAATCTGTTTACAAATGTTGTGTTATGAAAGACTACAGATTTTTGAACATGCATAATTTACCGTTTTTCATCTTCCACTTGTATTCCAACGGAGTGGTATTCCCGTAGGCCTCTGCTTTCAGTATCTGAATCAGTTGCTGTTTCCACCTAATTCAACACAAAAGATACATCTGCAGAGTGAGCATTGACAACTCAGCACAATTTTACACACACTCATTCAAAATTAATTGCATATTTCATCTCTTACTGCTAAGAAACACCTAGCAGAGTAAAATAAATGCAATAGGTATTCAGCCTGGTATTATTGTTTTGGTGTTGTGCTTTATTAAAGTTTTGCACAAGTTCTTCTCCACTATGTAATTCCCTATTTCAAACCCAAGCAGAAGCAATTACTCTGTTTGGTGGAATCAGGGAGTAAGCTTGGTCTGGAAGGGCTGTTCTTAGAATGAGGAATCCACAGGGTAACCTCTTTTTATATTATTATATATCAGTCTCATTATAGCCCTTGATTTACAAAATAAAATAAAATCTCAAGTAGCCCCATAAGCTTGCAAGTGATAAAAAGAAATGGAGCAATGAAATTTTATCGACAACTGTGTTGACAAATATAAAGCCATTAAATGACGTGAGGGATACAGCAGAATGCCCTATCCCACCTTTTTTTAATAACACAGTCCTGAAAATGCTGTATCAAGCAGGGAATTTATGCAGTTTTTATAGCATTCCCATCTGAAATACACTTTCCAAAATATATTCACGGTAGTTTCCTTCAAGACTGAGACTTGAGTTTGCAAGTTTCTGTGGGATTTTATATAGCACTCCCCACCACCACACCACCCCCAAGTCTTTGACACAGACAGAGCAAGTGCTGCAGTATGCAAATTATATTGAATCAAGGGAGAGGCAGGAAGAAAGAAAAAGAGTAGAACTGACTTTTCCTTCTGAATGATATTTTCACTGTTAAATAATAAAAAAACCCAGTATGAACTAGTTTTTCAGTATGCACACTCCAGGTGTGAATTCAAAGAATATATCTGATGATAAGAGAAGTTTTACCCTGGCAGCAGTCACAGGCATCTCTGGAAAGAGCCTGATGGTCTTTGCAGCTGTGTCTCAGCTGCACAGTCCCAACCCCGCCTGGTTTCTGAAGGGATGCAGGGACAAGGTGGGAGGAGGGTGGGAAATGTGAGTGCACATGTGGACTATACTTCTTGAGGAAGGCAGTTGCTGGTAACTTTTCCTGCCATCTTTAAGCTGTAGCTCAGTGTACATTCACACGGAAGGGAATTCCAGCCAGCAGTGAGTACATGTTCATATTTACCTGTATGTGAGTCATGGAGATGTTAATGAGAACAGCTAGTGCAGGAACCCTTCAGTAAATGTTAACAGCATGCTTGAACTGCACAGTATAGCACCAGGCTCAAGTGTGCTAAAATGTCTGGCTATCAGTGTGACAACAGTCCAGAAAAGACACATTTCCCAGCACTTCCCTTTATTCTGCATAATGTCTAGGGAACAGTGCATGCTACCATCTGTTTCCACCCTTGCAGCTCCATGGAAGTTTACTGTATTCATTTTGATGGTCAGGGCATTGAGGAACAAAAAATAACAGACTTGGTAACAGTCTCTGGAATGTGATATTGTCAGGATAAAAAGAAAGATTCCTCGTGACACTGACAGTAAAAAAAAGCCCTCAACCACAGAGGTAGCAGCTTAGAGGAAAAAAAGCCAGAACAAACATGAAATGAGAGGTACATTGGTTTCCTAGTTAAGGTGGATCTTGGCTGCAGCATGAGTGAGAAGCTGCAGCTGCTTGGGGGTCACAGTCTCTGAAAGAGCATTGCTCTATGCAAAGCAGCCATGAGGTCCAGTTGTTAGCACAAAGAGATGTCTATCTGTCAGGAAATGCAGACTTATCTACAGCAAAGAAGAGTCCAAAAGAGCCTTAAATAACAAATTCTAGTCTAAGTGAGGGACTAGGCACTCACCTAGTCCTTTCAGGGATTTGAGGAGAGCTGCATATAAAACACATTAATTTCCTGAATTAACTGGGCAAAGAATGAGATACTCATGTAGGCTGTTGTGGGGGAGCAGAGAGGCAAGTTGCAGTTGCAGCTTTGATTTCTGAAATGAGACCTCCATCAAACATGTGCGGACAGATTTTGAAGAGTCAACTCATTCTCAGGGGTAGAGGAGATGATTGAGGAGTGACCTTAAGACTGTCTACAGGTATCTGAAGGGAGTGTATCAAGAGGATGTTTCCAGGCTTTTCTCAGTGGTGCCAAGCAATAAGACAAGAGGCAATGGGCAGAAATTGAATACAGGAAGAACTCCTTTACAGTGTGAGTGACCAAGCACTGGAACAGATTGCCCAGAGAAGCTGTGGAGTCTCCCTCCATGGAGATATTAAAGAACTATCTGGATGCACTCCCGTGCAATATGCTCTGGGATGACCCTGCTTTAGCAGGGAGGTTGGACCAGATGACCCAGTGTGGTCTCTTCCAACCTGACTGATTATGTGACTGTAGTGAATAAGAGCAGATAACACAAAATGCTTAGCCTGTGGCTAGTGGTTGCACCTGTAGGAGTGCTAGCAGGAAGATGATGTTCGAGGTGGGGAAACATTTTCTGGAGGATGTTGTTTGATGTTGAAGTCCATAAAAGCAATTGGAGTGATGAAGAAGTCTAAACTGTTGCTAGGAGCTATCATACTGGGGTTCATCCCAAAGCAACCAGTCAGTCTGAGTTAAATCACTTAATTCAAGAACAGATTGCTCAGAAGTTGTGGGTACCTTACGTCTGGAAGTGTGTTTGAGGCCAAATTGGATGGGACCCTGAGCTCCCTAGTCTAATAAAAGGTGTTCTTGCCCATGGAAGTGGGTTGTAACTAGACGATCTTAAAAGTCCCTTCCAACCCAAACTATTCCATAATTCAATTTTATTTTATTATTCTATTGGACTGGGTCTGAAGGAGAAGACCATCAGAATTTCTTATTACTTCTGCTTGTTGATCAAGTTCCTTGTACTTGGTTGACTGAACTGCAACTGCAGATGATGGTGTCAGTGATGTAGGCACAGGCTCTACAGGGTCACAATCCTTAAGATTTGAAAAAGGAAAAGAGGTTTGTGGGTGGCCAGACTGAAGAAGCTGAGCAGATGGGAACAAAAGATTTATCAGGGCCTTCTGCTTGCTCACATGGCTCAACATGGAAGGATGTGCCAGTTCAGACCTGAGACAAAGCCAGAGGGATGAAGCCAAGCTGCCATCTCTGCACATGTCAGTCTTTGCTTTCAGCCCTTTTCAAAGCACTGCACTTCCTACAATGAGTCATATCCTTAGGATGACCATTTTTATATAATGTGCTCCTTAGTATCTAGGGAGTGAGTCCCAGGGTATGAGGTGCAGGCCAGGTTCCTGAAGACAGAAATAGGGTAAGGACATTCAATGGTATCATAGCTGTGGGGGTAACATATAGCTAGTAACACTCTGGAGGTGAGCAGTGGCCAACGGACAGAGAATAGACTTCTGCTTTCCACAGAGATGGCTCAGCAGCTCAGACACAGTGTTGTTCGAAGCATGAAAGTCCAAAGACATAAACAAGGAAAGGCACCCATGGAGAATATTAATCGGTCCATCTTTTTTTTTTTTTTTCTGGAACAAAGCAGGCAGACTTTCAACACGCACCCTTCTTCCTTATTGCATATCAAAAACATGCCTGCTTTGCCAGCTACATTGGTTGGTTTAGTAAGAAATGGCAGGTCTTCTTTTGAACTCTGCTTCTGATGTGTTGAGGCAGATTTACCTTTTATATTTGGAATGGGTTGGTATCTTTCTATTGATGCAATACATCGAGAAGAAGTCTTTTTCATCTATCTGTTTTCAAGTGTTTTCTTACTGGCATTTCACCTGGAGATATAATCCTGAGTAATTGACTCAATGTGCAATTGATACCTAAAATTCACAGGCACAAATGCAATAATATGCTCTAAAATTTTATTAACAAATCAGAAAAATTATGATCTAGATATCAAAATAAAAATGATATTACTTATGTCTAAATACAAACACTTGCCAAATTTTCCTTCCCTCCAGCTTGACAAAACTGACACTAACTAAATGACCTGATGATTGCCTTGATATTTTAATGCTTTCATTTTCTCACTATGCCTTGTAACAGCAGGAGAATGCCAACTTTTTGTGTGTGTGTGCAGGCAAAATCTAGCATTGCAAATATTTTAACAATCAACAAAATGTGAAATGGAGGCAAATAGCAACACAAGTAAAAGTGGAAAATAAGATAATAATTTGCCATCATAAAGAAAAATAATGAACAAATAAATTACATTGCTGTATGACAGATATTATAAAGACTTCTGCTAGAAAACAGCAGGAAACTCTTTCATCCACTTGGCCAGGCTAAACTCAAATGAGCAGGGAATAAAAAGTAATGCATTTGATTTGATTGTGTGACTCTTGAAACTGAAGTAAGTTTTACTAAAACTGTTTTTATATTCCTCGATGCATTATTGTTTTTAATATTTACATGGATTCTAAAAACCTTAATATTTTCAAATTGGCTACAGTCTCAATAAGGCAAAATAATGTGAAAAATTTTATCTTGATATGTTTATGGTGGAATCTCACACAAAACAGGAAAGAAAAAATAGGCAGTCATACCAAAAACAAAAGTTCTCTCTCATTGCAAAAAAAAAGAGCTAAAAGTTCCTTAAAAATTGGCATTTTATTCCCTGTAAAATGTTGCTGTATGTACTTATGTCCATAGGCTTATAATATTAGTAGCAAATATAATGGAGCACCTTGAGATTATTTCTGTTTTATCAATATTCCTTGTGAGTCCCTTCCAACTCAGGATATTCCTTGATTCTGTGATTCTAGGTCTTACCTTTCACAAAGACATAACTGTCCCCCTCACATTCCTTGCTGCTGATACAAGGAGCAGACAATACTATTAATCTCAGAGATCAGTCACTGCTGACTGACACAGCTCTAAATTTGAAAATTAAGTATCAGATACTAACACTGCCTTGGGACTATAGGATCCACAAGTAAATTATACGAACACAAAATTATTTGAATAAATGCAAATCACTATTGCAAGTAACTTGCTTGTTATAGTCAATTTTAGTGTGTTTATAGGTACTAATTCTAGCAAAGAATGCATTAACTGAATTATTATTTCAAAGTAAGTAATTTCACTATTATAAGCCGCACCATTTTGCCTAAAATTTTGCTCCCACCCCGGAAATGCAACTTACACTCAGGAGCGGCTAATATGTAAACAATTTTCTGAAATTTCCAACCCCGGAAGTGCCAGCCAGGGTGCTGAGCCAAGCACCTGACAGTAAAACTCGGGATTGCGTGATTGTTACAAATTGGTTACTCTGTTGCGCGGCAGGTGGGGCCGGCTCCATGCCGGCAGCGCAGGGCGGGAGGGAGGCGAGGGCTCCCTCCTTCAGGCAGCCCAGCCCGAGGGAGAGGCGGGGGGCACTGTGTTGCCATCCCCACGGCCTGTGGGGGAAGCGGGGGACTCCCGCCCCCGCCTGCCACCACAGGAGCAGGCAGGTTCCACCCCCGCCTGCTGCCGCCGCCGGGCTGGGGCGAGCGAGCCTGGCAGCAGTGGTGGCCGGCCCCGAGTGGCCCCGCCGAGTGGCCCCACCGAGCTGGGCCACCCGGCCCTGTCGGCAGCCCCGAGCGGGCTGAGCCCGCACAGCCCCGAGCTGAGCCAGTAAACCCTGTGATCCCGTGATTCTGTTACTACTTGGCAACTTTGTTGCACATGAGTCCTCGCTGCGAACGACAGAGCAGCTTATAATCAGGTGCGGCTTATTTACGGACAAAGAACTAAATGTTGCCAACATCCGGAGATGCGGTTTATAGTCCATGCGGCTTGTAATTGTGAAATTACTATGTATACTATGCTTTTTAAGCTATTTTAACTACTCTAAAAGCAATCTTTATTTCTGTGTTGAAGCCTTATTCTGTTCTTAAACATGACCACTGCAACTGCAATAACATTGTAGCATCCTAAAAATTCCAATCTAAGTTTCTATGCATACTGTCTCAAAGGTAGACTTGAAGTTAATATATTCAATGCATAAGAAAACAGATTTTAACCTGTTGACTTTTGCTTTTCTCTCATAAACATCAGCAGTAAGAGTCCTTCAGGCCACATTATCTCTCCCCATGCAACTTCACTGCCCTCAATGGGTTTTCACTGCTGTAACCAATTTATTCTATAATTAGAGTTTAATAAACAATCTCACTGATGATGTACAGGAAGGGAAATAATTTACCCTTCCTCTCTTGCATAGGCTTCTCAGAGATAACAAGACTAAAATAGAGTAGAAAACACTACTTTTGACACTAGATCAAGTACATGTAATTGTGAATTCAGATAACCATTCTTAGGTATGGGGAGACCTTATTTGTATGCAGTGACTTCAAAGTAGGAAAAACACTTCAAATACAACTACAGTATGAACAGCTATTTCTTTCCTTAACTGATGGAATATTTTATCCAGCCAAAAACATACACTCTTTAAAAATAATTTTATAAACCCAGCAAAATAAACCTATACTTCCATGCTTGTGAGATTTTTTTTGTGTCTCACCATGGAGCTCCATTTTGCTACTCCACTACTTCCCAGCTGAACATCTGGACTACTCAAATATGCGGCATGGCACAGTAACTGCTAATTACCAAAAGCAGCAGCTTGAAAGCTTCCTCTGATCTTTCAAGAAAGGACTTTTTTACTAAAAATACAAGCAGAGTGTAGAAATGAGATTTATGTCAATCTTATAAGAGATTGTGGCAAGAAAATAATGTACACAGTAGAGATAGGTTTTTTGGTGCATTTAATGCCAAGTGGCAATTTGCTCTTAACCAATATATATTCACTGACTTCTCCAGGCAAAGGTCTTCATACACTCCTCTCACAAAAGCACAGTCTAACAGTCATTTTAGGAGGAGAATAAACAATACTTAATTCTGTAGCTTTGGATCATTTGTCCAAAGACCAGTGTAATCAATGCAAATATTTCTTTTGATTGCTGTATATACTCTCGAAGCAGAGCACTGACAGAGATGGCATAACCTAAACTGTACAAAGAAAATGTAGGTGCCTATCTAAGCATATTTAACATCTGGGTACCAAGTGCTTTGTGTTAAAGGGGAATTCTAGTTTGAGATTGCAGAATATCATGAACAACATTTTTACCATGCGACATGAATTATTTCATTATAAATATATATATATATATGTAATTAAATTATGCCGAAGATCCTCTTTTGTCACAAAACAAAAACTTAGGCAAGCAAGCTATTGCATTTATCTCCCTGGATGCAGCCTTTAATTTATAAGAAGGGTTTGTTCAATGCAGATCCTGGAGGTTATAAAAAACACGCTAGGTATTTTGAAGCGTGATCTTCTGATGATAAATGAAGATGACTGAGTCCATTCTCTACGCTACAATTAGTGCTTGTCTCCAAAAATACAACCGTGAATCAGCCTTCACACTTAGAACATTTGTTTTCATCTCATTTGTTTCCAGGGTTTCTGTTCATTTTGAGATGCCTAGATGTCTTTTAGAGAAGAAACAAAGGACTGCATGTTTTGAAGTATTGAAATAAATAGGAGGAATTTCTTGACATGTTTTCTCATATATTTCACATTCTCAATGCTTTTAATGTGAAATGGTTTATAACTAGAGAAGATTTTGAAATGGTAATCATTAGCATATATACCAGGGTGTGCAAAAGAGCGAGGAAAATCCTGGAAAATATCTTAGCAACAACCTTGTTCTGATTTAGTGCTTATTTTACTCTTGACAATCCCTACTCTCCATTTTAATTCACGTACTTTGATTAGTCTTTTGCTGTCATGATAGAAGACAGATATGAAGTTTATACCTACTAGTATTACAAGTCTTGTTCTTTCCATATACATATATTTTCAATTGCTGACTAAATTTTTAATCTCCAAATCAGCATTTTGAATTTCATTTGAATTCATAAGTCAGCGGTTTTTTCCCTAATGCCTATTGACATGCTAGACAACATTTGTCTTGATTTAAATATGGAAAAAATAAAAAATTAACCAAAACCCAAAAAGTCCCCAGCTATTTTCTGGAAAAGCTTAATTTCCAAAGCTTTTATTTTTTTGTTCAAAATTCCCATCTGGGATAGGATTAACATACCATGAGATGGATTAGTGTATCTGTGCTGTTGCCTGTCTCTGCAGACAGGAGTTACAGACGTATGGTAACTCCAGTGCTCCCCTAGGAGCTTGGGCTCTCTGTGCATGTGAACACCAGCCCTACTGGCACATGTCTAGCATGCCAGGGCTTTTTAAAAGGACTTGTATTCACTACAGGTACACTACACAAATCATATATGTCTAAGACATGGAAGCCCTAGGGTGGGTCCTTTGTATTTCCACTTGCAGTGGCACTGCTGGTCACTCTACCTTTGTTAATTCCTTTCTGCTCCTGTATGAAGCTCTCTTGGCAAACATTCTCCCATCAATGTGTTAAAGGAGTGGAACAGTAAAAAATGCACAAATTAGCCATCCTGATAGCAAATTAACTAATGCAAATCAATGCAAATCCAATGCATTACCCTGCCATGGCATGCTAATGAGAAAACAAGTCATTTAGTCAATCAAGGAAATATGCAAATAAAAAACATCCTTTTCCAAAGTACTTTAACACAGAAGTCTAAAAGAAATTAAATACTGCAACTGTACTTTGTATGCATAAATTACTATTTGTGTAGTTTGCAATAAGAACATTCTACCTTGTGTTTTTATTCTGTACAAACTTGTCAATAGCAATATAAAAAAATCCATTTCCTATTTAAAAATACTGAAGAAATCTATTTTTTGCACTAATGTGATGTTTGAAGCTTAGTGTTGAAAAAAATCCCAAGCAACTAAAATGTACTCAGAATACTGTTGAAAAGTCAACCTTATCTAATGTCAAATGGTACAACCAAGCAGTTTGTGTTTCTTGAAAGATAATAAACATCTCACCCTTCTAAGACCTGCTGTGGCAAACAGCATTTGCCTTTCTCCACGTGTGCATCTGAGGACCAGTGTTACAGTCCAAGTGTCAGCTGACAAGTTGCTATGGAAAATCCATTGCCTCCATGGAAATCATTGCACTAGTGTTTTTGTGGATTATAAGCACATATTATGAAACACAGCACACATAAAGAAGGGTCAGGACCCAGTGAAAATACTGGTCATCACCTGTAGTAATAAACAGGATCAAGCAATGAAATCAAAGTTCCAGAATTAATTGCTGGAATATCAGGACTGACCAAATCAAGGCGCCAACATTGATAAATACCCTATGCACAGCTGCTGTAAAGGAGAGATAAGAACAACACTAGACACTATTCCTTTCTGAATAGTAAGTTTCAGGTTAGGGGCTAAAAGGTACCAAAGATTTCTTTGCTGCTCCTTTGAACTTTTCAGTATTATCTTCCAAGTTCCTTCTCTGAGCAATTTAGGATACACTAATTACTTTGTAAAACACTTGAAAAGTAGCCAGGTGAATATTTTGCCATGGTTGTAAAATTGAATTTTACTTTTCTGTATCTGAAGAATCAGAAGCAAAAACTTTTATGTCAAGGAAAGGGACAAACAGCTTTCTGGCAAAGCTGATTCCTTCCCATTAGTCTAATGCATTATGGAACAGCAAAATTACAGCATGGTAAAATGTTAAACTGTAACGTTCAATCAGCAGCTGTGACATGCTTAACCCAAACACTTTTCTATGACTACATTATGAAATTAATGGAAACGCAATTATTACTTTTAAAGAAAATCATATCCTTTCTTTTATATTCTTGTATATTTCTAATACGCAGTCACTCACTGGGCTTTTTTACATGGACGATTACCATCTCAAGAACTATGTTGCTGTCTCCACAATACCTATGTCAAAATAAATGTCAGTTTCTCTATCACTAATCTAGCAAAAGTAAGCACAAAAGTGAACCCAGTGCTGTAAAAGTGGATATTCATCAGAACAGAAGCCTAAATTTTCCTCTACTTCTGTGTCAAAGGGCTTCACACTCTTTGCAAGTTCAACTTTCCAATTTTTATTATTACTTGGTATTTCCTAAAGATTTGAACAAATGACCATTTCTATCTATCTAGTAATTACCATTTAGCAGAAGAGATAGCAATCAAAATTTGCATTTGGAATTGTGTTACTTCATTTGCCTATAACAACAGAACTTGACTGAACTTTCCACACATTTTGTCAGGTGAAATAAATATTGTGGGTTTTGATGGACAAATGGAAGAATGCTCAAAGACTGTGTTTATTAGTGTTATTTTATTACTTGCCATCTCTAATTATGCTGTATCAACAGTAGAACATTTCTTTCTCTTTTTTGATACCTTCTTCCAAGCACAATTAAAAGGCAAGGGTCTTTCTTTGGGTAGACTACTTGAAGATTGAGTAGCTTTACCAAATTTTGACCATTTTCCAAGGTCAAAAGAGAAATATAATGGAAAAAGTACAGTAAAGCATTTTAAAGCTGGTGAAATTCTGTAAAAAAGACTGTGAATTCATGGAGGGAAGGAGATGAACATGCTGTCCACCTGTAGCTCTGCAATATAATTTTCATATCAAGTGTTAATGACAGGTAACCTCCCCAGAGATTTATTCATTCATTTTCTCTCAGGTACAGTGTATTAGCCAAAGACTTTTCTGCAGAGCTACGATGTGAATTGCAATTAGCGCTGAGCAGCCAGGGGTTGTTTGTTAGATTATTAGAGCAAGTGAAGCTGAATGACTCATTCTATGCTATTTAGGGAAAGAAGACGAGCAATTCATCACAGACAGACGTTAATGACAGACTACCTGGATCCCTATGGAGGAGCGTCGACTCTTGAGAAACTCCTCTGCTTTTGTCACTAGGATGGCCTTGTCGCTGGTGCGTATGGAGGTGCTCTGGCTGTCGGCCGCGTGGCGCTGCGCCGCCGCTGTCTCCAGGGCGAGGTTCATGGCCTTGTTGCTGTCCAGGCTGTCGGTGGAGTTGTACATCCCTCGCCCGTCCTGTGGCCATGGGGATATCCTCTGAGTCCGGCTGTCATGATACGCGTCCTGCGTGGATTCCGTGCTGCTCTGTGCCGTGACGGAGATCAGTGGCTTGGAAGTGGTACGAGGGGGTACTGGTGGTGGCGTTTTTTTGTAACTTGTATAAGTTACAGCTATGGAAAGAATTAAAAGGAAAAAAAAAATAAGCAGAAAGAAAAAAAGTAAAGAAAAATAGAAAGAGAGAAATGCAGATTAATCTGATGGAAACATGATGACAGAAATAACCTTAAGATTGTGCTACTTAAAACTTAGGATGGTGTGAGGTAGTGCTCTTCATGAACCTCACTATTATTTGCAAGTGTCAATCAGAGTCAGAAACATTTTATTACAGCAAGGAAGCAGGAAGGGGTGGAAATGGGAATCCCAAATTACAGTGAAGATGAAAGAGAGTTAGCAAGGATATGTGTGTTAAGGCTTATGCTGGGTAAGTACACACTGACGCTTCTGAGATTACAGTATCAAGCTCATAAAAGAAATAAAGGAAGATTTTTTTTCTCCCATTTTTGTCATCTGAACTGTGAGCTTTGTACAGATACAGTATATTAAGAAAGCAGTATCAATATACTGTAACAAAATATTATTCAACAACTTCTACTTTACGGTATACCACACTTTAACTGTTTGAAATCCTTACAGGTACACTGGTTGAAATTAGGCAAGGTTGGCTACCTACTTGTGCAAGAAGCATATATTTAAAAAATATTCACAATGCAGTTAATAAAAGGAAATTCAAGGCATGTTAAAAATATTGTAATATATGCAAAGCTATTAAGACTTTGATGAGCAGAGCAGTTATGAGACTGGTTTAACATAGATTCTGTCTTCCAGCATAAGGCTCAATAAAAGATCCAAGAAAACTCTACAGATGCAGAACTGTTCCAATACTGCTTCCTTACAAAATTTTAAAAATTTCATAGAGATTAATATTTAGTCATTAATATCACACAGCTGAATTTTCTAATTGTCTAAGCCAACTATACACTTTTAAACTTTTCTTTTTTGTATTAATAAGAGTATTTCTGTTGTGGAAGAGTATTTTCCCCAAAGCACATATAATCATAATTCATAAAATTAGCAACTGATTAAAAAAATGCATTGTGGTGTATCTTTCTTTATTCCTGTATGGAGAAACTAAGTCAAATTCACTTCTTGTAGAGTTACATGAGTAAGTTTGCCATTGTCTAGTGTTACTAAATGGATTGACATCGCAACAGCGACTTGAGTGACCTTGGAACTGGAGTTACTTGAGTCCAGAAAGGATTTTATAAGAGCTCCTATTCCCATTACACCAGTGTGGGCTGATGAGTAGCCTCTCCAGTTGTGCTTTCTGTATAATGCTTTGTTGCAGCTATCTGGAATAATGAGATCAGCTAAGGGTTTAACACCTTGGACTGCTAAGTTTATATCACCAGGCTAGCCTAAGTGAACAGTGAGTTTAGAGAAAGCAACTCTTATATGTTGACTCTTGATAATCATAAATAAAAGTGCTATCATACATAAAAGAGAGAAAGGCAGAGCTAGGAAAGAAAACTTCCATTTAAAGAACGTTTTGAATTACAATTGATGCCCTCAATTCTGGTAGAGATTTATAGCCTTGCTCTGAGCTAAATTGCTCTAACAGAGTGAAACATGTAAAACACGTGAAACATGCTCTTCAGAATCTGGGATGGCTTTTTTGAAGTGCCATTTTGTTGTCCTATCACCAATCTTATCTCCTGTCAGTTTTGTAACCAGCAATTAAGAAGAAAGCAAAAACTCAATATTTTTCAGATGCTTTAGGGAGTACAGAAAGTTCACAGAAGAAGGGGGAGGCTGTAAAGACTGAAAATTAAGACAGAGTCTAAAGAACTCAAGCAGTGGGGCTGAGGAATGTTTCCACTAAGACAGTTGCCATAATGCTGCTCCCCCACCTTCCCCCTGTAAATGTAGATGCAAATGATCAATGTCCTGGGAAACATTAGATAGAGAGAAAATGGGGTGAAATATCATGAACAATATCCAGCATAGGAAGCCAATTTCACCTGTAACATAAGACAGGTTATAACTGTGATAACTACTTTACTGTTTTTTACATCTGTCTTCATGTAAAAGAACAGCAGTGAATAATCAAGCATATGGTTAATGCGATAATGAAACATCACAAGCAGGTATATCCCTACTAATTGAGCAGCAGATCACTTCTCTGTCTAACGAATATGAATGTTAAACTGCTGTTGCAACCCTTCATAGCTGACTTAATCTTCATTTTCATTTCTGAAGAAGAAAAATTCTCCCTGTGGCAAAACCAAAACAATTTCTTGCTTTTTTTAATTCCCCCCTTTTTTCTCCCCCTAGGATTGAATATTTTATTCTAAAATGTCTGATTCTTTCAGCAGAGTGACATGATTTAAAGCTACCGAGTATTTGAGTAACTGTAGTGTTCTGGCAAGCATTTGATCATGAACACTAAACAGAAATTAAAAATCCCACAGATGTTCAACAAGTTCAACAAGTAGAAGAAACTTCCAGTAGACTGGAAGTTTGTGAAAAACTGGCTACATGTTTACAGTGAAATACGGCAGGAAGAAATTAAATTAATTCTTATACAGTCACACAGATCAAATATTGAGCAGGGAATGAAAAAGTCCATCTCAACACTGTTAATGAGTTCTTATCTGGAATAACAGTTTCAGAGACAGAAATCTGGGACTAATTGGAGACTAACAAAGTCAAGTAAGAGGATAGAGAGTCAAATCTTGCTACCAAATTCTATTTGTTTTAAACACTAAAGTGGTTCTAGTGAAGTAAATGGGATAACTTGGTATGTCTTGCTGACTTAAGAAACGACTACATAACAGATTAGGGTCTTGTTAAAGGAGAAAGTAACACAAGAGTCCACAGTTTACTGTTCATGTTTGGGTTTAGATCTCTAATAAATAAATGCTGCCTCAAGGTCTGAAGCATGAAATTTTATGTCACTTGCAAATTGTTTCAATTATTAATGGTATCTGAGAATAGTCCTGTTACCAACAATAATGCTTTTCTATCATGTCTAGTTCTTGGTCCTGGCAATTGTAAATATAACACATTATATATGGGAAGAAACATTTCCTTCTTCTAATAGAAAAGGAACTTTTTATTTATCATCTGCTTATGGTGATAGACAGGGGCTCCTGTCACCTTTGCAAATTTTATTTCCCTTAGTGGTTAATAGTCCAAAGCAAGCATATAAAGCCTCCTCAGCACTGATTTGTGTCTTTCCCATTTTCAGTCATCATTCTGCAAACTCCAGAGCTGTGGAGGATTTTGCTTGCCCCACAGAGAGGGTTGGTGCTGGGCAATGCAGTCCTGGGGTGCTGAGCACTGACTGAAAACAGTGCCCCATCGCTCCATGGGGCACTGAATGGTGGTGATGAAAACTGAACTGGGAATGAGAAGACTGGGATGGAGAACTCCTGTCTTCAGTACAGACAAGCTGAGCATCAGAGGCAGCCCCACAGCAGGAAATGTGAAGGAGTGTGAGGCAGGAGTGTGAAAGAGCACAGCACAGCACCAGGAGCGCAGAGCTGGTGCAGGATGGCTTCAGACAGATTTAAATTGTGGACTTGAGCAGATGCCAGAGACCTGCTCCATGTTTGGACACATAAAACATCAATCCAGATAACTTCCTGTTGTTTCTGGTGCTGACCAAAGATTTCTGATTTCCTTAGACATAAATATGCCTTTTTATGAATAAACTAGAAAAAGAAACTAAAATTTTCTTTCTAGTTGTATTAAAAGGCTATCTTGATATATGGAGCAGAATTTATTTTTTGCCTAATTTAATAAGGTGGGAAAAATATTTTTTGAAGGTCCTAACATACATTCTGTTTTCCTCTATTAGCTTATAATGATCAATCAAAAATCATAAAAATGGTGAAAAACTGTTCTAGTTCTAAACCATATGGGTATTTCAGACTCCTATTTAAATCAAAGTATTAACTGCTTAGGTACTTGCTCCACTTCAACATAAATATGTGCAATTGGCTTCACTGTGTTTTCCTTTAAGGAAGGACATTGTTAGAGAAATGGAGAGAAAACAAAATGGTTCTGTGCTGTTTCATAGTGGACCAAATTCAACAATTATGTCAGGTATAAATTATGATAAAATATAAATTAAAATATAATATAATATAATCATAACCAAGTATAAATTGTTCAGGAGAAATGAGAATGTAGCAGTGCAGCATAATATATGCATTAATTTGTCACCCAGTCAGAAAAAAGTGTAAAACATCAAATTAGTTTTGTAAGGATTGATATCTTAAGTGACAAATCCTCACATAGACAAGATTGCCCAGCAATGCCAAAGTTGGCACAGAGAGGGCTACAAATGACCTGTTCTGTAAACCACAATAATATTATTGTGCTGTGTGATGCCAGCCAGGCAGCATCAGTCACAACCAAAATATCAGGTGCTATGGCAATACCACAGAGTAGCCAGGAAGAAAATTCCAGAACTGGAGAACTGGAATTTGGTGGTTTGGGTATACATAGTAGAAACACAAGGAAGATTTCCTGATAATTCATAAGCAACAGTTTAATTGATATAGCTGGAAGCAGAATAGCCCTCTTAATCTACACTGCAATTGTCTAAACTTGCTAAAAGTTACTGTTTTTACAGCCATAGAAGTCAGTTATTCCACCCATATTTCAGTGCCAAAAAATGTTTATACTAGAAATAAAATTACTAAAATAAGTCAATTTAGATATAACTTCAGGTTAGCCACAGACCTTCACAGGCACAAGGCAGTAGGAGAAATCTGATCTATTTGATGAAATAGCAGTGGCTGTAGGTGACATTCAGAATACCTTTCAAAAGGCAGCCTTTTAATAAATCACCCCTTTTGGTCCATTTGCAAGATACAATCACCTGAGGGGCTTTTACAAATCGATATAACCATTAAGCACTTAGTCAAAATAACATTATTTAGGCTGAGATCACAAAGTTAGCTGGATGACGAATTTACATGAAAGCACCATCAATTAAAGGAAATGGTTGTGGCAGGAATAAACTGGATTTTCTGTTTTGTAAGGAGGTTTATTCAAAAGGAGGATAATTACTCTGCAGGGAGCTTGGAGCTGCCCTGGGGGCAGAGGTCCCAGGGGCATGCTGCTGAAGGCACACAGAGCTCTGCTGAGGACCACATCACCAGCAGAAACACAATGCAGGTGCCCAGGCTGGGTCTAGAGCTTCTGCTCTGCACTGGGAAAGTCAACACCAACCCTGAAATTATTTCAGAAGAGGAAAAAGAGACCTTCTCATAACGAAAGGTGACAAATCTAATCCTGTATCAAAAGAGTACTGAGTTTTTGGAATAGTCTTTTGGTGCATACTGTTTTAGCCAAAGGCTTTGGAAGTCCCAGCTAGCATGACTGTCCCTGAAATGCCCTGAAATCTCTCCACTGTTCTCCATCATGGTCATTAGAAATTCTGAGTTAGTCCTAAAATAAAAATGTACATATGGATGCCTAACAGTTACTTCTCAAAACACAGAATGATGATCATTAAAAGAACATTAAGAAATCAAAGGAGACTTTTGAGAAAAAAAATCTCAGACATTAAAAGAGTTAATTAATTAATTAATTAATTAGTTCTTACATGAAGAATTAATTATTTGATTATTTTTCTAACAAAGCATGAATGTCAAAAATAAGAATATAGTTTAAAAGAGAGGGTGTTGGGACACATCTTTTTATATATATTTCTCTTTTCAACTTCCATCTATACCAGTCTCTGACTCCAAACATCATTAAAAGGAGACTAGTATCAAACATGCCAGTTTAATTGTATGAAATAATCAGCTTTTCTTAGTCAAATTCTGAAATGTTAGTAAGGGGCTTCCTTCTCAAATCAGTGGTACCTTTAAAAAGATTTCAAAATGCTTAGTTTTAACGTGTGTAACCTCTGGTATTGAATTAAGAAAAATAGATCTGTCAGAACGAAGATGAAAAGGTTGAATCAACTTTGGATCCCAGTAAATCAGTAAATCAGTCTGTTTGGATCCAAGGTTGCCATTTTCAATGTGTGCCCTCAGTGACCACCTCAAAACCTACACTGAGGATTGGGGTGTCAACTTTCTTCTTTCAGTGCTGGAGCAGTATGTGCTCAGGATGCACAGAAAAAAAGAGAGATTTGCTCCATTCCTGACCCTAGAAAGGCGCCTGGATGTAAATCAAGTTCTTCAAAATACTCCTCTAACACACTTGTACTTAAATTGAAATATTGTCTGTATGAGGATGTAGGGCAGACAAGGGAAATGTATCACATTCTCCAGCCCTTTCCTTTGCTCCTCCCTGGAAAGGTCCACACCTTTGCTCGCTGATCTGGGGACAAAAGATCCTGTAATTTCTTTCCATGTTCAAGAGTTTCTCCATTTATAAGGTAGTTGAGAGTGTGTTTTTTAAATTATAAGAATATTCAAACCTTGCAAAAATAGTCATTAAAATGTACCAATGTCATACTGTGATTGAAATTCAAGAGATAATTTTGGTTTTAATTAAGTTAACTCTTTTAATTAAATTCTGAATAAATTTCTCTCTAACATAATCAGAGAGTTACTTTAGTTGTTAACCTTTCTGCTTCCTCCCTTTTCTCATTCAGGCCTCCATGATGAATCCTAGCCAGTAAAGAGACCAGAGAGTTTCTCAGTAGACAGTCTTGAGTTTGGGTATCTGTGAAATGACCCAGTCTCTTCCTTCTAAAATTAAACAGTAAGAAACAGTGATATATATATATATATATATATGACTCTGATATATACACACACACATACATAGATATGAGATATAAAAATATAACAGTGATATTTTTATGAGATTTTTTTTGTAAGGAGCACTTACACTCAGATGATTTTGATCAGCACAGTTTACACCACGGGCTGCACTTTGTTTAGACTATGTATATTAAACATTGCCTGGATGTTATGCATCTATAACTTTGTAACTTGTTTTCCTGTTGGATCATTTTACATGTCTTGTGATTAAGTGAACCTGGATATTTGTTGCACCCTAAAGTCAGATGTTAATTGGCAGTCTCATGTTGGCACAACCCGTGGGGGCAAAATGTTGCATTTATTCTGTGCCAGTATTGTAAGTAGGGTCTTTTAGTAACAGCGAATTATATCAGACCTTCAAGACAGTTTTTGGGAACTATACATGGGAATCCATCTCACCTCACATCAGTCACTGAAAAAACCCAGTCATCCAGGTCTAAGTTAGTTGTCCAATCACTTTTAGAATTACTGTGAGAAAAATAAGCAATTCTGGGGGCAATTCTTGCCCATTTTAGATGCTTATTTTACCAGGAAATGAATCATCCTGTGCTTTTCTCTGTCAACCATAAAGACAATCAAGGACATCCAGCTCAAATTAGGACATCTAATTTTGACAGTTCCATCAGTGGAAGTGTTCAAGGAACAAGTGAGCCTGGCACTTGATTTAGTTGCCATGGTGGTGTTCAGTCACAGGTTGAACTCGATGACCTTGGAGGTCTTATCCAACCTCAGTGATTCTCTGGTGCTATGAAATGCCTAAAGGAATGAGAAAAACTCCAGCCCAAAGCTCTGTTCCTGTGACACAGTGGTTTGCACTGGGACATAACCTCTCCTGTCTTTTGTTACCAGTGTTCTTTGGAAAATTGGGAGCTTCATCTGCCCTGCTCCTGATCCCCTGTGAGCTGCATGGTGAAGCAAATCTGAATGAAATTTGCCTGCAGTAATGACTGAAACCTAATTTCCAGCACCTTGATCCCTTCTGCTGAAACTACTACTTAGCAGCCAGTACCAGCTTTGCCCAAGGTATCCTTGTAACTCCAGACTGCAGTGAAGGACAAACCTTCTGTGTTTCTGTAATTTTGAACATTAAATTAGAAGTTTGAGGCACTAGACTAGACCTTGCTCTTAATCCCACTGAAAATGTTGATATTGAAGTCAATGGAATCTGTCCAATTCTTGCCAGCTTAGGATCTGGACCATCATACTAACATATTATTGACACAGACAAGAATTGCACTTCCTCTGTATACAATTTTTTCGAAAGTTTTTCAAAATAGTGTATCACTGAGACACTGCTGCCAAATAAATTACATATAAAGACCCTATTTTTAAAGCAGCATCTGTCTTTGACATGTCTCTGATAAACAGAATCTGTGCAGCACTTTTAGAAACTACTTAAATAATTAGTATGACACATAACCTCAATTAAAATTTACTGGGATAAGGCAAAATTACTGGATGAGGTTTTTTTTAAAAAAAAAAATCTGTGTGTGCGACAGGTTAGTCTCAATATTCAGAGTAGATCCTTTTAGGCTTCAGTTCTGTACATCTATCTGATTTTGTACAGGAAACTAACAATTAAGTGGAAATGTGACCACTAAATTTGGAAAAAGCTGGAGCTGCTACAGTCTCCCTGGAGAAGAAATGTATAAAAGGAATTACTATAATCAAGCAATTCAGTGCGCAAGATGTTACCTCCATACTGAGAAAACTTAGGTCTGTAGGCAGCTCCATGTTACATAAATGATAAATATGTTTTGACAGTGTAATTAATGTTAGTCTCAAAACAGAAATGCAAATCAAACAAGACATCAAGATCAGAAATCGTAGGCCTTTGCTAAAATTAAAAGAGATGTGGGCAACACAAACCTCATAGATTGCTGATGGACTGGTTACAAAGGGTTCTATTTCAGAACAGTTAATTAGCTAGAAATTATAGCCTAACCAGTATCCTGTAGATGGCACAGCAAAGTGCTGACAGCTGTACTGCTCTTCTTAACAGTTCTTATGTGCCTCTAAAATACTGAAGTTGCATTAAAAAACACCATCTCCGTTTTTCAGTTACAGGAAGGAAAAATTTCCTTTAACTATATTTCATTTTCAAAATGTATGTGCAGCTTTTCAGGAATGAAGACTGCATTTGTCCCATCATCAATACAGTAAGAGACAAAGAGAAAAAAAGTTCTTAACAGTAAGAATCACTCTTCTTGTGCCACTCTTTTCACATTGAAATAAAACATAAAACTGAAAAGGCTTTTCAATAGAATTTCTTCTTGAACTCCCACATATCCTTCTCACTCAGTTAAATTAATTTTCATCAGCCTCATAAACCCCCTCATGAATATGTTATGTAGGCTTATAATTGGTTTTGTTTTATCTATTTTCTATTCTCTTTCTTACAGTAACTATGTGTAGCTTGTAATTTTATTTAACTTACAGTAAGGAATTTTAAGATGAAGAGGATGAGAAAAACAATTTTATTTTTTTCTCCAAAACCCTTAAGGTAATGTTGCATAATTTTATCACTATACTGTGAAAATAATCTGCATTAAAGAACTAAAGAACTAAAGAGATTACTAGATATTTTAAACAAATGCACTTAATGCCTTTAAACAATTAATTTAATCCACAGAAATTACAAGTCTGGACACAAACCCAGAGTGCACTTTTTTTAAAATCCATTAGCCATTTTACCCAAGAAGCAGATGGATGGAGTCAGTATGAGTGTCAAAACCAGTGCTAAGAAAGCTACTTGCAGGCTCCCAGCCCTGTATTAAGGTGTAGAAAATGATGCTGCTGTGTTTTTACCTCTCAGATCTCTAAGAGTATAGTTCTCTCCTTTCTTGTTTTCAGTGGGACCCAAATTTAACCTTAGTTTTCATCCTATAATGCAATTTGAATAGGTTTAACTTTTGCCTTAGATTAATGAAAGTTTGCTAGCTATGCAATGCTATCATTGTAGGCCATTTTAATAGACAACAGAGAGCAACAGGGATATCCAGAGCACCACTTCTTTCATAATGGGTAGAAGCTATAAAGGACATATATATCCATTGGCTATAATTGGATATTAAGGTGATTGCCTTTGACACCTACATTATATATGTGTCATGTGAGATGAACTTTCATGACTGAAATTTGTATAATTTCTTTGACTGGGGGAAGGAGACACAGAGTGGAAATACATGTATTTTTCTGGACACAGGAATGTCCCAAAAGGTAAAGAAATGCATATAAAAGTAACGATTCATTGATGTGTTCTTGATATGCTGTTCTCATTCTCAGAAAGGCAAGCGGTATTTTACTCACTTCAAACTAAGTATCTTCCATAACTCTGGATGTCCCTTAGTTGCCCTTGAGGAGTAGTAGTGTGCTGTTGGGATTACTCTGGTGTTTGTGGTTTACAGTGTGTAATTTTTAATGGACTATATGCTGAGACTGAACCTTGGCCTTACAGCAAGAAAAACTTTGTCAGGAACTATCAAAGTGCTACTCATTGATAATAAATCACCTCAGTGTAGGCTGGGGTTTGTTGATCCTGTGTTGGTGCACAATAGGATCCATACACTGTATTCAGTCTAACTCACCAAAATATAGGTACCAAAGCCTTCCTTCCTAAACAACAGCTTCTTGTCTAGAATGATACAATTCTCCTCTAGGTCCTGGGTAGATGTCTAAAATGGTACCAATCAACTGTCTTTGAACTAATCAGAGTTTGTTGTCATGGGGACTTAGCCAACTCAGATTGCACAAAAGCATCTATCTTTAGTTGGCTTGACCTGAAGGCTAACACAATTCAACTAAACGGTCTGGTCAAAGGCTAATTCTGCCAGGTTATGCCCTAGGAATTCACCAATTTTAGTGTCTTTATTTTTTCTGATATTCTGGAAAAAAATCTTCCAAGTATGTTTTAAGTATCAGGTTTATCAATTGTCTTTCTAGGGTAGATCTGAGTCTGAAAAAGTTTCCTGATGCAGAAATGGCTCAAATGATGTTTGTATTGCTGGCATGGCAAGGAATGTAGTTCCAGTGTGTATATCATCATTATGGCTCCTGACATATATACCTTCAACAAAAAACAGGACTGAATAAATGCAGAGCTTCTGAGAAGACACATTAGAGGTTATTTTCTTTCACAGGGGAACCCAGGAGGAGAAGTACAGGCAGGGTCCTTCCTTCTTTTTCACTGCAAGGGAGCACGATGAACTGGTGCTTCCAGGGTCACCCATCCTGTCTGCTTCCCTCAGCTGCACAGACAAAGGCCTCTGGCAAACTCAGGGTGAATAGCTGGGCTGAGATCTACATCTGCCACTGTCAGCTTCTACCACATCAGGAAGGGCTCAAACTGAGCAGTGAATCACCTTCCTTGCATGTCATATTTTTCTGATTTTTTTTTTTTTACCATATAATATACCGTAAAGAAAACATAGCTGAGAAAACTCTGTGAACAGAATAGCTTTGAAGCCAAGTTCAGCCAGGGGAGGCAGCATAGATGTTCTTTTTAATGAAAAAAGAGCCGGCTGTCTGGCAAATCCAGTGGGTTACGGAGGAATTTTTTCAAGCACAGAACAGCAGGAGCAAGAGAGAAACAGTCATTACACATTTTTAAACTAACCATAGAGGGAAGGCAGTGACTTCATTTTTTATCTTTGACTCTGAATATAATCTGCACCAGGGAGAATGAAAATTATGAAAAGCTCCTGGCTTACTGTTCCAACTGCTTTCATGCCTCATCAGCTTGAAGAGGCCAGGCAGCCCTGATTAGCATAGCCTTACTCCATCTCCAGGAATCCCAGAGCTGTGAACAGTTGTGACAGCCCCTTGGCCATCCTGTCGAACTCCTTAAACCAAAGTGTTTGTGTCACCTTCATCCTAGACTTCCTGGGCAATTTCTACCATGTGGAGCTGCTCTTGAACAGCAGCGTCAGCATAGTAGCAGAACTTTAATATGTTTTAAAAAGTTAAAGACTAATTATGCTCTCTAGATACACCCAGAGCAATGAAAATTATGTGTGCGTATCCAAGTGTAGACCTGTGCTCATCATTTGTTAGGAAAAGATTTATTCTCACAGTACAGGAACACAAATTGGCACAGCATCAAAGGATTAACTCAGGATGCCCAAGTGCTCCCAGAGATAGATGGTGTTTCCTGCAGAGAGTTAGAGGGTCAGATAATTCCATAGAGCCCCAACAGTAATTAAAGAAAGTCAACATAATAAATTATGATTGAGAACACATCCTTCTAGATCTTATTTGAACTCAATGCTTCATGTCTTTAAACCTACTTGTTGTGGATTCCACTGCTAGCTATTACTTAGCAATGGATACCAGTAAAAATCCTCTCACACTGAGCATTTATTTCTATAGAGAGAACAGAAATTGTGGAGATGTTCCTTCATGCATAAATTTTCCCTAATTTGGTTGGGTTTTCCTAGCCATAGTGCATCAGATTAAGAAGATCCAAACAGCCACCTGGAAGAAGTATCTCATACTTGAGGAAATAAAAAGACAATCACACATCTGTTGCTCATAAATAATTTTGCTTTTAAGAACTGAAGAGCATTTTTCTCTTAATTTTTATGTTTATATGCATTTATAAAATTCCTTTGGAGCTTTTTCTTCCCCAAGCTGAGCAGTCCTGACACTTATGTTTTTCTCATGGGAGGGTTGCCATATGTAGTAGCACCACAGCTTTTTCCCACCTTTGGTATATTCATACGTGGCAAAAAACCTGACAAACCAGAAAAACCTAGAAACAATAACTAATGTTATTAGTATTCAGATAGCAACCAGTGAATCAGTCCTTTTAGGGTTTGAAGGGGTAGCCATGCTATGGAACAGTACAATTGCTCTGTGAAATATCACATTCTCGTCCATTTATTTTTGTAAGTACATGACTATGCAATCAGTTCACTGACCACAAGAGCTTTGTGGCTAAATAACAAATATGGGCTATAAAAATTCACCTTACATAGCTCTTTATTTGAAAATGGAAAGCTGAAAATAGCTTGAAGTCAGGAAAAGGGAAACCTGCAATTCCTCAGGCATCCTGAGTAATTGTAGGAGCTCTAATTGAAAACTCCCTGATCCAACATGACCTTGCTTAAATTAATTGGTTTTGGAATTAGTGCTGAATAGTTCAGTAAATGTGGAATTCTCTGAAGTTTACTCATTGCCAAGCAAAGTCCAGCTGACTAACAAAAGTAAAATGGCCCAAAGACAATTTCCTACTTTTCATTTTCCCTCAGTGAAATCTTTAGCAGGCATGAGCCTAATTGAGCTACCTACAATGAATCAGAAAGAAGGAGGTGCGTGCACAGCTGAGAGAATCATTAAGGTTGGAAAAATCTGACAGATTGCATTATGCTACGTTTTCTAGAAGAATTAAAAAATTTCATGCAGCATACTGGCAACTTAAGGCTAGCAACTATATTCCCTAAATCCAACAGTGCATCATGCTAACTTCTTCTCAAGATTGGCAGGAAATCCCTGAAGTGGGACAAATGACTTTGGACATTTAACATAGGACAGAAATCCAGATGCCTTTATGTACCCTGACCAAGTTCCCATTGTGCTGAAGTCTATAGCTAGGTGGATTTTTAAAATCATTAATCCATTCATTTACCATTAATCCAGCGAAAAAATACTGTTTTAGCAAAAAAACCCCAAACAAAAAAAACCAACCAAACAAAAAAACCCCAAAAAACAACAAAAAAAAAAAAAAAACCCCAAAACTGGGTTAGAGGAATACATGGAGTAGTTTTAAGAAACTGAAAATTATCCCTTCTTTTATTCATCAGACTAAAACCCAAAGAACTTAACAGAGGCTGCTTAGTCCATGTTTGTTGCTGGCAAAGGATTTCTTACATCTAATTGAATCACATATTTAGTATTTCTGGCTAGCTGCTTCAATTTGAATTTAAAAGTAGTATACACTGGGAAAATTTTCCACCTGATGGGTAAACATCCTGAGCAGTCAACCAGAGAGGAAATGCTTCTCTCAATAAGGATGAAAGTGTTTTATACAATGAATATAATATCATCAGGAGAAAATATGTATTCCCCCACATCTGAATAGATGATAAGTTGGTGTTCAAGTTGGCCAGAAGTGCAAATACCAGGTTTCTCTCTCTCTCTCAGGGAAAGGATTTTAGCATATTCTGCTTCACAAAAGACCATCTTAACTGCTACCTCCATTACCATTGAAATTCAGTGTTTCTGCATTCACAGTAAAACCACACTAAAAACCTGTGAGGAAACACCCTGAAATAGCCTATAACATACAGAGTGATTAATATAAAGGACTCTTTCTACATTGAAAACTTGTAGGAAAAATAAGTTGACTTTCTCAGACAAAGGGGAAACAAGGGAGGGAGTGATTAATATCTTCCAGAGGTCCTTGTTGGTTCTGTTTCCATGGAAGAGTCTACTGTTGTACTGCAGTATGTGAACCGCTTTTCAGCAGGAGAAGCGGGGTGCTGCAGGTGGGATGAGGTGTTCCCGCAGCTCTGCTCCGACCTAGTGGGCTCCATTCCCAGCAGGGTCTGCAGCCAGGGCTCGCTGTGGCTCGGCTGGGGTGGCACAGCCCCAGCACCCCGGCAGCCTGTGCCTCCCAGGGCACCGAGCCACGCTGCTCTGGCAGGGGAAGGACTGCCCAGCCGGCTCTGGGATGCTGTGCTTACACAGCAGGGACCGGGCTGGTTCTGCCTGGGAGAGTGACCCAGTTTTCATCAACTCCTCCTGAAAAGGGAAGCACTGCTTGCAGGAGCAGCAGAGCTCTAAGTCAGGAGCACTTAGGATGACTCCTGCATTCAGTGACTTCCCATTCAGGAAATTACATGTTGTCTGTGATGGAGGAACGAGGTGGGAGGCAGCAGCAGCTGGAGCTGTATTTTCTCAGCTGTGCATCTGACAGCTGTGACTGGATACGGTTCAGAGACAGAAAGCATATGCTGCCATTCAGGGCTTTTAACATCAAGTATCTCTTACTGGGTTCATTATCTCCTCACAAAATGAAATGTGATGGCTAGAAATTCCCTAACCTCAGTGAAAGAAGAGTCTCAGCAGGGGTCACACAGAGGCCAGGTCTGGCTTACCATGGGCAGCAATGCTGCTGCCTCCTTTGCACTGCCACTTGTCTCCTTCATTTACACCTGGGGCAACAGGGAGTGCCCCAGGCCTTGCCACAATCTCCTTCAGAGGTGGAGGAGAAGCTCCACAAATAATTTAACTACATGGATCCGTGCAGAAGTTAGGTGTTCTTTAGCACCAATGTTTCATTGGGCTTGCCCTGTAAAGCTGTATGCAGTTAAGAAGAGCCCGATACTTTTTCCACCTATTAGAAAATCCTGTTAGCATAGTCCATTAATAATGTCTCACATAATATTCATTATAGCTGCAACCTCCTGAAAGTTGTTAATGCATCTAGGAATATTTTAGGAAAATGCATGCTGTAAATATATATTCAATACTTTTGTAATTCGAATTCAGAGATCAAATACTACTATTTTATTTTAGGTTTACATTTTTAGTTACAAGAATTAATTTTTAGCTAAGCCTGTGTGTTATGAATCAATTGCTTTATGACTATGATAAGGGGCAGTCATGACCTATACAACTAAAATTGAATGGAATAATTAAATTGAAATAGCTGTTAATTTCTAAAAAATTTCTTTAGTTTCTTTGCCAAGAAGAATTTGTTACATCAGAAACAAAAAAGAAGTTAATGTAATTTTCCTAAGAATTTAAAAGACTGAATTGGAACTAAAAGCTGATGTGAAAATCTGACCTTTCTGACATTTATTTGAATGTCAAATATCTGCCAACATCATTTTCTCATTTCAGGCAACTGCTTCTTTTACAATTTTCAGAAAGGAATGAAGTAAGATTTTTGTAAAAATTATAGTAAGGATAGGAAATGCAGCATCTCCGTCCAAAGTGACAAGAGCTGAAGAGAGAAAAGTGGAAGCATTACACTTCAAATTTTAAAAACAAGAACTTGGCAACTGACATTTCCCTTAAAAGTGAATCACATAATTCTTACTCTTCTTGTATATCAGATAATTATTTCTGATTTTCATGTTTACCTTATAGAGAAGCTGAGGACAAACTTTTTCAGTTGGCACAGAGATGACATTTTAATTACAGAATCAGAGTCAGAGCTGTATACAGTCCATAGGCATGGAAATAATTTTGGATCAGGAAAACACCTCAAATAATCTTTTTTCTCCAGATTGTCAATATCATCTCACCACAGCAAAGAAGAAGAATTACATTGTGGGCAAGAAAATTTATCTAATAAATAATTTCTGAGATTAAGAAGTTATATGTGAAATGAAGCTTAAAATTTTCAAAAGCACAGTATTTACAGAAGACTACTAATCAATGCAAAACATTTTTTTTCATAAGTATGAAAACACTGTGATGTAAACATACTTACTACCCAATCTTGTATTTTCCCCAAAATATTCCATTATTCAGCTTTGTCACTCTGAGGGAAATAAAATAAATTCTTTTCAATGAGAATTTTGAGCTTATGTACCATATAAACTCAAGACAGCTCAGATAAAAATCATTCCACTTGGTAACCAAGGTAATTCTGAAAATATTCATATTCAGTATTTGGAGTCAGAATCCAAAATAAACATCTATTTGTGTCTTTTGCCATGGAAGGTGTCTTCATAATGATCACACAGTAATACATGATAAAGATGAAAATTAGTCTCTGGGGTAGCAATAAGATCTCGTTTTATATCATGATAGCATCTCTTAATCAAAGAACAGAAACATCCCTAGAGGGGGCACTGTAAGCAACAATTTCTAGTTTTACACAAAGTTTTATATAACAATTAAAATACTATGCTTAAGATAAAATAACATTTTATGCTACTTCTGGAATGCAAATTTATGTTATTCAACCACAGCTTCCTTTCTAAGCTCCCAATGTTCTGTTATACAACAGATTTGTCAAGCAAATAATTTAAAAGTATTTTTATACGATACATTTTGAACTCATTTTACCTTTTTGTAGATGAGTAGCCTGCACTGCAACTTAATAGTATGTGGCAAGGACAATATCATAACTGGGAACTGGCATTAACATATTTGGAAATGTAGAAGTGAATTTGGTTCAGTTTACAATGAATACATATTTCCTATAGATTTTATTTAAAGTATTCAATGGCTCTCTGTGCATACATACATGATAAAACTCTAAAATGGATAAAGCTATCATCTTTGCTAAGCAACTAATATGAAAAAAGAAAGTTGCCCAGAAGAATGTTAAAAGTCCTTAACAGTGAGTGTTTTAAGAATGAATGCAAATGGCTACTGGTGAGTAATAGCAGTTGTGTGAGGCTTGATAAAACGTTTACAATTCAGTGCACTGATAACAATTGGTTACACCTTCCCTAAAAGTAATTAATTACCTTTTACATTAACTGCCTTTGAGTATTTTGACCAAATATTTTTAATTTTACTTCTCTTTTTTGGTACCTTAACAACCTAAACTAAAATTAGCCCAAGTAATCTCATTTAGAAGAGCAATTACTTGATAGATAAACCACATAAATGTCTAACAATATTGAAATGATACCATTTGCACTTGCATTTTTATATTTGCACCTAGATAACTGTATGTATGTGAAATGGAGGTCAAAAATCCAGGTCCATTACCTTATGCATGCAGCATTCTTCCCAGAAGGAGCTTTTTCCAAGATGTAGCCACAATGGAACAGTATTACAAACAAAGCAATGCTGATATCAAACATTATCCCTACACAGGGAAAATGTTTCTACAGCCAAACATCCTTTTAGAAAACAAGCTGATATGCTTTTACATGCAGAGCAGTGGAAGGTCAGTGGAGACTTGCTTACCTGTGGTTGACCTGATGGTTGAGGTGATGTTGGAAGATGTCAGCGCAGGTATACATTCATCATCTTGGGAATAGCCTGCCTGAATGGCACGCAAGTAACTGTGGCTTCTTGTTCGGAAACATCCAGGGAGGTCAAGGGCATCCATTGCCTGAGCTTCAACTTCACTAAACACTGATTCACACACCGATTCAAACTGTCCATTAACCTCTGCTTCACTCATCTGAATAAACAACAACAATGCATTTGATTTTTGACTTGCTTTTTGTGATCATCACGGCCTCAACATCTCAAATGGACACCTGTACATTGATGAAGAACTGTTTTAGCAAATAGTTAAAATGTAGTCATCCCTTCTGATCACATTCACATTGTTTAACTTACATCAGCTGTTTACACATATATTAAATGTGTCTATATAAAGTGCATCACACATGCCATACATTAATGTTACATTCAACATCTTTTGGCATAGTTGAGGAGGAACCCAAGCCAAACTCACTCCCTGCTTAACTGGGTTAGCCCTTCACTGCCATGGAAGAACCTTTCCTTCAGCAGCATTACATAAAATCTGGGACTTCTGCTGGCTGTGGAACCCTGCCTGTCAGAGCAGCCCAGCTGTGCCTCCTGGACCCTCTAGCAGGTTGTCCCCAGGGATATTTCAGCAGCACCTCCAGCTCCCTGCAGTGCTTGGGCAGGAGCCAGCATCTACCTGCTAGCCCTGCCTTGCAGATTGGGCATGATGTAACAGTGTGCATTTTTTAGAGGCAATTTTCATGCTAAACAGGGCTTAGGCAGAGTGGCCAGGCTTGGGGAGCCTCTCAGTAGGTAACCATAGGTTGCTGTTTTGAAGATTAGTGCCTTCATTCTACCTACAGCATTTACTGTAGGCACAAAGGTTCCCTGAACGCAGCCCTAACTGCCTGTAAATGTACCTGAATAATTCAATATTATGTTTATCCAAAACCAGATAGGAACTTAACACTGGACAGATAGATAATTGAATGACTTTCTGAAAATAATTTTTTTTTCTAACAAGTGAGTGCTAGAAATCTGAATCAGTAGGAATAATTTTACCAGTTAAATTTATGGCATCACTAAATGGTGCATCCAGTTGATATTAATTTTCCTATACAGCTGCTAAGTGCTCCTAGTGCTTTATTCATTATGGAAAGAGAGTCACATCAAATGTTTCAAGAGTTTTAGGGTTTTGGTTAAGTAAATGGAAATTTTATAGAGAAGTTCTGATGATTATGAATAACTGATGTTTGAATTTTGTTTAAGATGTTGGCTACTAAAAATCTTCTGAAAAGAATTAAATTACTCTTCATAAAATTTGCTTTTAATAAAGTTGAGCAGACTAATGCAATCTCAAAGAGATTAAAAAAATTGTACTCTGAACTATTTTGCAATATTGATGATCAGGATATATATGGTAATTTAGTCCATAAATTCTGTGAGTCTTAGCCACTTCTTTCAAACTAAGATTACTGAAAACAGAAAATTAAAAGTCTTCAAACTTAATAATATAAACCATGGAATTCAGTATACTTCTTGAGTCAGTGTGAAAAAGGAAGGATCTCACAACAAAAAGGCATAAAAAACTACCACAAATTATATACACTGCTATTATGTAGATGGAAGAGGAGGATGCTGTAATGGAAAAATAACAGCAAACAGCAAATGTCCAGAACTTAATATTTTAATACATTTGCTTTGGGTAATATCTATTAAATGCATTTATTAATGGTCTGGAAACAGCTGGACTGTGAGGTAGGAAGTGTGTGGCTAACACAAAGTTGCACAGGTTAGTGAACACTGAAAAAGCAAGGAACTGTATGCAGCAGGTTTAGTTAAACTGGGCAATTGAGCAATCTACCTGCAAATGAAATCTATTGTGGACACCTTCCAGGTAATGCACACTGAAATGAAGAATTTTAACCACTACTGAAACCAATTAATCATCATGGGCAGGTCAGTGAACATCTCTGTGCACAGACACAAAGAGGCAGAAGATGTTAGTCTAGTTCTATGTGAGAACATTTTAGGTGGTAGCTGATAGCATTTGCTTTGAATGCAGGATTTAATACACATGAAACTTTCTCAAAAGCAGAGTATTATAAAAAGACAAAATAACCAAACCAGAGTAATAAAAACCAAGGCATCAGAATGATTGGAACAGTTTTCACGAGGGAGCTGTGGAAAAAAAGGTAAAAGGTTTGGAAAATGACTGTTTCTAATTCTAATGTGTGCTACATAAGATTATATTTAGAATTACCTCATACAAATTAAGGAATTTGACTGAAGGGCATTAGTCAGGTGACAAGCCCCTCCCTGGTCTCTACAGTCAGTGGAGACTGACAAGCATTTCCAGAGGGCTCTCAGCCCACTTGGCATGTGCACTGTCCTGGAATAAACTCTTTTGCTCCATTAACTGCAGAGGAAGCTTTAGTTGTAGCCTCAGTTAAAAGCCTCACGTTAGATGAGTTGAATCCAGGCCTGAATAGCCATGCAACACAAATCGAATATGAATGAATATGAACTTGCTTTAAAAAGATTTCTCCTTTAACATAACCATTTGTAGGTATACCCTTAGGTGTATCACTGAATGGTCAAAGAAATATTAAGTTCCATGTCTGAGAAGAGGGCAGGGCCCATCTGTCATGAAACCACTCAGGGAAGAAAAGTCAGGACCCATAAACATTAGAAACATTGGGAATTTTGTGTAAAGTCCTCTGCTAAACAGAACATGCACGTAATTCTTACGGCTTATTGCACTCCAGGTGTGATGCAGACCTCACTTCATCATGAGTTAGTACTAACTACCAGACATAAAACTGGTAGGGAGGAAGACTGTAGATTTTCAGGAGTCCCCATACACAGAATAGTGGAAAGGGCTTATTCTTTCACCCAAGAAAAGTGAGGGATTTGATTCAGAATGAATAACTGCTCCTTTGCAGCATAATTTTTCAATCTATATCTTAATCTTAACTGAAATCAGAGCAGGTATTTTCAGATGATGAATATTGTAGAAGTGTACTCCTCATGCTCAGTCGGAATCTTCTTAACATTTCAATGTTTTATATGGACTGAAAATAAAAATGCAAGTATTTATATTTTTAATGACAAATAAATGGAAAATACAATGTTTGATAGTGTCTCTTTGCCTCTAGCATTCAGTATTTTTCTTGAAAGTTTGAGTTACATTCCTTAGAACTGAATTACTTCCACAATTCACAACCTCAGTTTGATATTAATCTTAAAAATGCAAAAAAACTAAATCCATCCACTAGTTACAACTCTCACATCTGCAGTTGACCTATAAAAACATTATAACAAGAATTTCCCACCTGACTAACACAGCTGGCCTGACTGAGCGTGCTCACTGCTCTCATATAGCTCTGATTCCTTGAGCGAAACTTTGGGGAATTGTAGTTTGCGGAGGGATCCAGGTTGTGACCCCCAGGCACGTCACTTGCGGTTTGAAGGTAGCTCTGACTACAAAGGAAAGAGGAAGAAAAAAGGAAAGGGTGTAAAACTACAGATGGAATCAATTAGTTCACTAAAGACAGTAATTTGTATGAAACACACAAACCCACTCCCCTGGGTCCAAGTTTTACTCTTTATAAAACATCATAGATCTGTTGTAGTCGAATGTCTTAGCACAGGCAGACAATCTGTCTGTGGCTCTGCTACCTAGATTGTATGAAATTTTTTTGCTGTATTGAAACACTATCAATCCTCCAAGCTATTAATGTTGAAGTTTACTAAAAGACAATGTCTGGGTCAACAGGAACAAAAAACAGCTAAAGCACAAACCAAAGTAACCTAAAAATCTTTCTTTGTTGATAAAATCTGCTACTTGTAATCTGGTTTTCATCAGAGTTTTAGGCATCAAGAGCCCTTTTATCTTCAAAGAATTGATATCGTTTTACAAAAGATTAAAATATCCCACGTTCAGCTAAAAAAATAAATTAATAGGGTGCTCAGAGCAACTGCATGAAGCTTTATAAATTGTTTTATTACAACATGTTTCCCATTTTGCAGGACTGGGACCATAACACCACACTGAGCCCTCTTCAATATTCTTTCACACCAAGAGTATGCTGGTCTTCATGTTCTGTTTTAAATGTATTGATTAACATTCCAGCAAAATAAATAAACCTGAGAAAAGTGCAGCACTTTGCCTTGAATACAAAAAATTAAACTCTGGTACACCAGAGTTCTCAGAACCTCTGTAAATTAGATTTTAGAACTTCCCCCTGCACATCAGTGCAGAAATTAATTAATGTCCCAGACAATATTTGATTTCATGCAGTAAACAGGAAGATTTTATATTTGTTCTTTAAAGGTAGTTTGAGCAAAAACAGTTTCTGGGGAAGTAGATTTGTGCCAGTGATTGCCTAATATTGGCCATACAGTCACTTCATGCTGAGCTGGCAGAGTTGGTCAGTCCAGCAGCGTCTGTGACATGCTCCTGGGCTGTTGGAAATTTCCCTGTGAAGGGCGAAGTTTCCTCTCTGGATGAACCAGACCACTGGTTCTCACTGAGTGAGAAAGCCACAGGTTCAACTCCTGCCACAAGATGAAGCACAAAACAGGGTTTTGTTTCTCAGACCATATATATCAAACATTGGTCATGACCATAGGCTGGTGCTTGAGGAAGAGCTCAGCCTTCCTCATGGAGCAGACACAACCTGAGTTTGGTTGCAATCTCTGAGGAGCACTCTGGGAGGAGTCTCAAACATGTTACCATGGCTTTGCCTAGAAAAGCAGAGTACTGAGATCTATGTTCCCATCTGTCCATGTCCTTTGATGTCTGATATGTGATGATCCAGTATTCCCTCACACCACCAGCTGCAAGAGCAGATGGGATTTAGAGATCCTGATACTTGGGAGGTCTGTTCTCAGGCATTTCCATGTGTTCTCCCATCTCAGGGTCAACACAGACATAGCCTTGCTTCTTTGGAGCATCTGCCTTAGATTCACAGAATCATTTACTTTGGAAAAGGCCCCTGAGATCATTGAATCCAATTTTTAACGGAATGTTGCCAAGTGCACTGCTAAACTATATCCCTAAGTACCACATCTACACGTCCTTTAAGTACCCCCAGGGATGGTGAGTCAGCCATTTCCCTGGGCAGCCTGTTTTAATGCCTGATAATCGTTTAAATGAAGAAATTTTTCTAATAAATTTGTTGGAGAATATCCAAAGAAAAACAACAGAGCTGGTGAGGCGAAAAAAAAAAAAAAAAAAAAGAGGATGCATTGTGTTTTCATCTTTGTTCAAAGCAGGCATTCTTTCAAAATCCTAAGAAATTTCCCTGGAGAAAAAAAAAATTAATTTCTCCCTGTCTATTCAGTTCCTTCTATGGAATGTCTCTATAACCTCATGCTAGAGGTAAGCTATGTAAAAACCATGCTATAACTGCTAAAATCAAAATGAAAATGTATGAGATTATTGCAGGTATGTGCTCAGAGGTTAATTAAGTCATTACAGTCAAAGCAATTCTATGATTAAGATAACAGTCTGATAGTGCATCTAATTTGGTTCTGGATGATAAAAACAACAGCATTTGTTTGTTCCCATAGGTATGAAGACAAATCTAATGGATTAGTTGAAGTGGTGTAAAGCCTCACTATCCACATTTAGTTGCTGGATGTAACTAAACTTCCTCTCTGCTATAGATAAGCTATTGACTGACAGCTGCTCTCTGTCATTCTGATTTTTTGCATATGCTTTATTCACTTGTGGAATCACAGAATGGCTTGTGTTGCAAGGGACCTTAAAGATCATGTAGTTCCAATCCCGTGCCGAAGGCAAGGACATCTCCTACTGAACCACATTGCTCAAAGCCCCATCCAGCCTGGTCCTGAACACATCCAGGGATGGGGCATCCACAGCTTCTCTGGGCAGCCTGTTCCAGGGCCTCACCACCCTCACAGTCAAGAATTTCATCCTAAGATTTAACCTAAATCTCCAAGTTCAAAACTGATCACTCCTTGTCCTATTTTTCACCTGCCCAGATGAAAAGTCTCTCTCCCTCTTCTTTCAAAGCCCTGTTTAGGTACTGGAAGGTTGCAAGAGTGCCTTCTCTTCTCCAGGCTGAACATCCCCAGATCTCTCAGCCTGTCTTCACAGGAGAGGTGCTCCAGCCCTCTGATCATCCTGTGGCCTCCTGTGGACCTGATCTAAGGGTTCACATCTTTCTTCCGCTGAGGACATCTGACCTGGGCATACTACTGCAGGTGGGTTCTCACCCTAGCAGATGGACTTTTAATCTCTCTGTTATTGTCAATAATCTCTTTGATGTTGATACATTAGTATTTTTCAAAACAAATAAATTCCTCCTGGAGGTTCTGCTTGTCATCATCAGGTGGCAAAATCTAGATTCTGAGCTCATAAACAGCTTGTTAAAGAGATGTTTGAGATTTCATTAAAACATGAAGCATATTAAGAAAAGATAGAAGGAATAGAATTAAATTAGAAATTACTGCATGAAGTACTTAAAATTAATTAATTTAAACCTGGTGCTAATAACTGTCCCCTTTTGCTAAATAATGCTTAACAACCTACTATTTAATTAATCACATTGTGGTTCCTTCTTAGGCATTGCTATTATTAAATGCCATCAACAATCTTTACAGTAATAATTGCTTATGGAAAAAAGCCCAGTATTCCACAGCACTTCTAAGCAGCGAAGTTTTGATGAATGAGTTTGGATATTACCTGATAGTTAAATAATTTTTCATTTATCAGAGGAAATTAATTGATCCATGGAACTGTAGCAAAGTAAAAGAAATGTTGCATATAAAAGCTATAAAAGGCTATAAAAACAATTTTACACTTATTTGATTAACACTGAAATTTTCCTGATAAAATATTAGTTTTTATTCCTAAAATATAATCTCAAAGTTGTCCTCTAGGATGTGTTGATGCATGGTGAAAATTATGACCTTGCTATAAACATGATCCAGAAGTGAAATACCAGAGTTACATGAGGAATTTGCTCTCAAATGTCATGATCTGTTGCTCAAGGAAGCCTCATGCTTGTCAACAATGCTAGAAAACACAATCAACATCTGGCCTTAGCAAATGCTGACTTTTAATGACATCCACTCTATCTATAAGCTTAGGAACAAAATTCTTGACCTTCATTTCCAAAACGTCAAAGTTCTTTTGCTTTTATTTTATGTTCTGTAGCAGCATAGATGATTTTATATTTCAGCTGATCACTACAGAAGGGCAAGACAAGCATGTGCAAATGGGATATTTTAACAGATCATCTCTAAGACCACTAAACAAATACACACAGTAACATCAAAGAGGTGGCTCTAAAAATCAGTACTTTGGAAAAGGAGGCATAGGGTGAGACTAACAGGAAAAATTAAATTAGTATGTCTGCTCTCTTCCCACTTGCTTTTCTGAATAGACTAGATTTTAGGAAGAGATGTCCTTTAAAAGCTTTTCTGCCCCCAAGGGTTACTTTCTATTTTCCATTGGCTTCAGAAGAAGTTCATGGCAGTTAGGCAGAGGTCTTAAATTTAATGAGAAATATCTTAGCTGAAAGAAAGGTTCAAAGCCTAAAGAAATTTTGGGGAAAAAAGCATTTCTGTGTAATGACAGTGCAGCTGTTGAGAACCTCTGCTCTAAAAGGGAAGGACTCCCAGTGTAGACAGCTAAATTTGCAACAACACATTCAGCACTCAGCAGATTGCCTGTGTGTGTTCAGGGAGGACAAAATACTCTATTATAACCAGATAAAGTCAGCTATGGCATGACATGCTTATCTGGGACAGTACGACTGATAGCATGCCTGATAGCATAGCTGGGATAGCCCGTCACCCTGGTACAGAGTGAATGGCAGTGAGGCTAGGCTGCATATTTAAAAAAAAAAAAAAAAAATCAAGAATAAGGGACGAGACAGTAGCCCAAAAGCAGTCCAAAGCAGTTCCTAAGAGTCTTGCATTACAGTCTCCATTTTCTTGCATTTCTCTAAACTGCAAAAACTCAGCTTCTGTATCCAAACCTCACATGTCCTGCTGCTACTACTTGAAAGTTGCCTGCTCCTCCAGGCTCAGAACTCACCAGAACCCCCAAGGACACCTCCAGGCTCAGAACTCACCAGAACCCCCAAGGACAGCTCTTTTTCATTGTTGACCCACCCAGATCCTAATCCTTACTGCTCCCTCTTTAAGTTGCAGCTCAGAGTTTCCTGTTCAAGTTCTTCTAAGTCACCCCCAGTAGTCGGCATTGGGTCACTTACCCTTCTGTCCTCTGCAGATTTCAGAATTACCCCTAACACCCTCTATTTGTCACCGAAGTCCTGCTCAATCTGCTACAGTCATTTAATCCCACCTCCTCACTTAGGAGGCTACCACTAATCCAAAATCACTTTGACTTCTTGTGCAAACTAACTGTTCTTGTCTACACTTTGTCAAGGGTAAAATTTAAGAGCAGAATGGGGGAAAATAATTGCAGGAAAACACCTGTTACTTTAACCTTACAACAAGTAACAAGATGTGCTAAAAAAACCTCTAACCCAAAGGGAAAAAAAAGGATGACTTTTTAAAATACTTTTGACTCCAAAGCCCCAATTCAAATTTGTGCTTTTCCTTGTCTTTTAGTCATCCTTAACTGGACATATATCAAAAATGTAGAAATAAATTTAAGTTTTCTTGTACTGTAATAAAAAAGCACTACATAAGGTTTGTGAAGAGATTTCAGGAGATGGAAAAGTCTGTCGACATCTCCTTATCTTTTCCCAATTTAGGCCTTTCTTACAGAAGACTTGGAAAACCAGAGAGCTATTTAGAACGTGTTTTAATGAAAGGAATGATAATGCAAGCTAATCCAATAGCCGCAATAACACATTAACTAATGATAAGGGAAGGGCATTAACTAACGATAGCAGCAAGACTCTCATTTCCTCGTCTTCAACAATCTCATATTTAACCTTCTATTTCCTTTTATATTAATGGTGTATTTGTCAAAAGAGTAAGATACTTTATAAACAAGAGAGAGCCACCATTATTTTGGGTTTTTTTCTGAATTCCATTGTTTTATATAACTTTTGGAAAGTTTACGGACCATGGATAGTGTCTGAAGTAGCATGGTGATTTCACATATGGCACTGGGGAATTTGAGGCATTCCCACTGCATTGTGTGCCACAGAACCTCACACCAGCCCATCCTTTGTCATCACTGGGATCAGATACTGATGAGCACCCAGGATGGTTTGTGGCATGTTTCCTGAAGTCTCTTGGCACTGCTGCATGATGAGCATTGCTGTGAGCTAGATTTACAACACACAGTACAGCACCAGGACTTATGCAAACATTGCATATTGTGCAGAAGACAAATCGTTTTGTTGTTTGGTGAAAAGGTATGGATGGAAACAATATTGTTTCACTCTTAGGACAGTCTGAAACGCCAGAATTAGTAAATGGCAGAGTTTTACATCTTATAGCTCGTCCATGGTCGAAACAACACAAAAAAATTACAAAATCACAGATTCAAGTAGGCTGGAAAAAGCCTCTGAGATCATCAACCTGTGACCTAATATCACCTCGTCAACTAGATCATGGAACTGAGTGCCATGTTAATTCTTTCCTTAAACACCTTCAGGGATGGTGACTCCACCTCCTTCCTGGGCAGTCCATTCCACTGCCCAATCACCCTTTCTGTGAAGAACTTCTTCCTAATGCCCAACCTAAACCTCCTCCGGTGCAGCTTAAGGCTGTTCTCTTCTCCTGACACTGGTTGCCTGCAGGAAGAGGCTGACCCCTGCTTGACTACAGCCTCCTTTCACGCAGCTGTAGAGTGATTAGGCTGCTCTGAGCCTCCTCCAGGCTAAACAACCCCAGCTCCATCAGCCAATCCTCACAGGACTTGTGTTCCAGACTCTTCACCAGCCCTGCTGCCCTTGTCTGGACATGCTCCAGCACCTCCATGTCCTTGAAATGAGAGGTTCAAAACTGGATACGGGAATTGAAGTGTGGCATCACCAGTGCCAATGTCGTGGTTTAACCCCTACAGCTGAGTGCAGGATAAAAGCTAGAAGCCCCCTAACTTCTTCCTAAAAATTCTAATTCCTGAGCAACAATACTTCACAGCTTCCACAGGAGTATATAAAGAGATCTCTCAGTCATACTGGTTCTGTTTTGATTTTTTACTGTCTGCATTTTCTAATGAGGGATTGACATCACATCAAACTAATATCATTGTTAAAAACAGTATGATTGTAATGCCAGCAATACACTTGCCAAGGTCATTCCTTGATCTATTCACATTCAAAATACTGATCACTCCCCAGAGTACCTCTTCTCTGTCAAATGTTCAGCCACCAGTGCACCCTGGATCAAGAAGGCACCAAAAGTGACTTAACCTCTTCTGAGGCCTCTAAAAGTTGCAGCAAGAAGGTCACCTTCTGACTCTGAATGGGCTTATCAGGTTTATTCAGAGAGCATCCAATGTAAAGAAAGTCCATGGTCCATCAAATTAATTTTTGGAATTGCCATATTCTAAAATCATACCTTATTATTTTCATGATCATGCCTGCATTTGTGCAAAAATGTGAGAATGAATGGGAACATTAAAGAAAGTACAATCACTTCTGTTCAAATCAGTATACGCAATTCAGAAGTATCTTTCTGGGACAAAAAGATAAAATTTGTAAAAGAATTCATTTTGGGTGCCTAAAAGGGAGGTGCATTAGAATTATCGAAGTAGCTGCAGTTATCAAAACCTATTTTATTGAGAGATTTGCATTTCAATGGATATTCATTTCTCTATCTGGATCTATCTTAACTATGTCTTTCTAGATACATGAAATAACTCATCGACCAGAATCTAATGATTAAGCTTATCCAGCAGTGCCATTGTATAGCAGCTGCTAGTCACACAGTATCTCCATGGAGCCCTGCTGGAGTCAATAGAGCTCTGCAAAGGGGCCCAGATGTGCCTGCATGCAGCCCATTGGGGAACTCAGAGTGTAGACATTAAGTCTGATTCTCCCTTTCAAATAGCACATTTAGTCTGGCTCTTTGGAAAACTGAAAGTGCACATAAATTCCATAAATTTATCTGTACCAAAGAATTCCTTTTCTAATATTTGCCAGTCTGAAGCTTCTCTTTGATCACTGGCAGATATGAGAATTTGGGCCAAATGAAATTATTTAGATGCCTAGATAGCTCATCATTGACCCATATCTTTTTCAAAAGTGTGCCTGAAAGACATTGAGCATTTGATTTATTACAGGAATGTGCTAGGAAAGAGGTAGATACTGCTGTTTCCATCCTTATGAAATGCCTACTAATCACTGGTAGGAGAGAACTCTTACTGTCAGTAAGTGTTTAGGGATTTGGTACAACATGAACCAGAAGAGAATGAGAGGAAATCATCAGCATCGTTAAACAGTCTGGTGGTTTGATCACTCCTTGCAAAGACACAGAGGATGTAGGCTCAACCAAGCCTGTATTCCAATATCACTCAAAATGTGAATGCAATAAAAAAAGTAGAATTTGAGAAGTCTAAACTTTCTAAAAGGTGTCAGATTTACACATATAGATAATCTATAGCTAACCCTAAAAGTCTTGCTCCAATATAATATTTTGAGCTTGCCCTGGCAAGCAGGCAACAGGCTGGTCAGCATCAACAAAATTCAGGCAGATGCTGTGGCAAAAACTTAGAGGGCATTTAAAGCATCATGTAGCAGCTCAGCAAATGGGACTATGGATCTAAGCAGAACTCAAATATTGGATGTATGTTCCTAAATCCATTTGTGAAATTGAAACATTCATTAAATTCTTCAGAAAGCTATCTCACTTTTTTTTTCTCTTTGCTTTTGGTGCATATACATGTACACATGGAAAAAGTCCAAATTGGGTAGAGCAATTGTAGACTATTGGCTATCAGGACTGATTAAAGCATTTGAACATGAGCTTAATTTAAACACACATGTAAGTGCATTAAAACCAGTAGATCTAAAGTGACCTTGATGCTGAAGTTGAAGATGTTAAGTATGTAGCTTCTGGAGAAGCAATTAAGAAGAATTGGGAAAAGTGAATATATATATATAGATACATACATATATATATATGCATACATATATATATATACACACACACATACATATATAAAATTTATGGGTTTTTTAACCAAAACATCTTAATTTTCAAATCCTTGCCTGAATAAGTGTTTTTGTACACATCCTTTATAGTCCTATTTAGTTTTTATTGAAAACTAAGCAAATGAGAAAATCAAGTTTTGATCCTTTTCAAATGAAGAGTAAAACTAATATATTTGTTGGAAGCAGGAACAAATAAGCACCAAAAAGCAGAGGCATATTTCCCCTTGGATGTCACTATTTGTGCTTGCTATATTGACCTGAATCTCACTGCATTTTATCCACAGTCCATCATGTAATTGTGTTTTTCTGAGAAAAGCCTGCTTTATTCCTGAAAAGATTCTGACTTTGTTTAGAGCCTTAGGATCCCCCTTCCATCCCCAATCCAAGGTAATACATTTCACCCCTAAACACAAAGCTGGTATTTACTAAAATGAGGTGGGAAATCTGGGCTCAGCGACTCCCTGTGTTTCACACCATGCTACTTCTCAGAGAACAAGACGCCTAACACTGCTTAAGAGCATTTGCTATTATTCTGCAAAGGAAGAAAAGATGGAGATGCCTTCTGACCTCACAAAAGATGTTTCCTAGGTAGCCAGATGACTGTCTGCCCCTCATCAGCATTCCCTCTTAACCCTGCAGCCTAATCTAACCCAGATCTTATTGACTGCAGCAGAGAAGACATCACCGTGCCAGTGGCCCTCTGATTACATTATTAGTTGATAAGGCTTTGTAATTAACCCTCAAACTCTCCTCAGTAAATCTCCAATTTCACCCCTCAGAGACTCTGAGTAGATGCTACTACACTATAGGGCCTCAGAAAGCTACTAATGAAGTGTGTAATGAGGCTTTTTAGAGTCAGAAGATTGAGGGAAAACAACCCAAAGATAAATAAAAGGCATATAAAAGATGAGGGTTCCTTTTCTAGTGATTTTCCTCATATCTTCTATTAAGAATATTTCTCAGGGGTGGCTTCAAAACAATTCCTAATTTAAAATGTAGAAGAGTTAATGGCAAATTGAAGTTTACCTTAAAAATTAAAAAAGGCTTGGACCACTGGTGCACAGCAATTGATAATGTGGACAGAGGACATTAATTTCTCTAGCAAGGAAGGTATGCTTTAACTCTCAATCTGTGATATTTATGCATCACACCCTCTCCCCATCATGTACACACTTACCCATGGCCTTTTCTGTGTACACTTCCCAAGGGGTGTGTGTCTTAGGAGAAATACCCACAAATTTGTTTGGCACTAAAGAATAATAGCGTCTGCACTGTCATGGGCAAAGATGGATGAAAACCCATAGGGCTGGTCTTATGCATTGCTTTCAATTTTCTCTTTTGGCTTCCACTTTCTCATGTTGTAAGCGTATTATGGAAAAGATTTCTTTTTTTTTTTTTTTTTTTTTTTTTTTAAATGGAGATTTCCCATCTATCTTAGAGGAGCCTGTGCTGTTCCATGATTTCTGCTGAGCCGAGGGGTCTGGCACCTAAGTGCTGTCAGATCTGGTTGAGGTTTAATCTCCTTGTTGTCTGCTTTGGTAACATTTTTGTTGCCATAATAAAGTCCACAGAACAGAACATGTGGACATGCCTTGGATAACAGTCCAGATAAGTATTAAGTTAGTGTGGCCATGGATAGATCCAATCTCTCACTCTGAAAAGAGGAAGAGCAGTGAAAGGCCATTCTTTTGCTCTGGTTTACTATAAGCCCAGAAAACATGTCAACAATTTCAGGCTTTAGACATATTAGCTTACAATATTGAATAATGTGTTTTGTGTTGAGATACCAGACTGTGAGTAAGAGTGGCTGAAATATGGGCATACGTCATGCTCTTCAGGTGTGCTATGGGTGTAAACAACCCACAAAACAAAGATATTAAACACATGAGGGGGGCACAGATGCTCTCTGTGAGGGTGATTCATAATTTAACTTACTCATTCTATACAGTGGCCAAAATCTGGCAGATTAATTTAACTTAATTTTGGATTGTCAAGACAATTTCAAGTATCACTGGTATTGTACTGTGGCAGTTTGCCAAGTAATTTGTACTATGGCAGATTCCCTTCCTCATTGAAAGACTATTTTTTTGTACTAGCTGTGTGCTCACATATTTGTCTACCCACCCATCACCTTAAGGTGTCTGGACTACCAGAAACACCAAAGTCTGCCATTACAGGTTTACAAAACAGAAGTACACATTGCTGTCACTGAATTTATTTGACTGTAGCTTAATCTATTTCATCTTCATAGTTTCCTGTGAGTCACTTCAGAGCATAATGGAAAACTTCAGCAAAGCATGACTCTTCATTTGTGTGACTGATACCAGTATGATCTTCAAATAGAGTGTATTTACTTTGGCTAAAAGCTATTGTTATCAATTTTGACTAAATGGTGAAATGTTTTCAGAGACTTTCACAACACTTCAAAAAAAAGATATTGAAAATGGAATTTGCTATTTCTACAGTGTTATTCTGTTCATTTACATAATCAGTATATTAAGTACTTTTTTCCTGAAAATGAAAAGTATCAAATAACCGGATTCTCTTCAGTTTTTCAGAATTCCTCTCCTAGTCCAGAGTATAAAATTCTTGTTTTATTTTAAGCTTTTCTCTCTGGATCCCAGTGTCTCTGATGCTTCCATCTCAGCTTTGCTTGGTTTTTGTCATGAATACAGACAAATGACATTTATGAGGTTGGAAGGATACCCTTACCCACAAATCATGTGGGTCAGTCTCTCTTCCAGGATTGCACAAAATTTTTTTAGGATAGGGACAGACACTCCCTTTGTTTCAGCTATCCATTCCATAAACTGCTCAGTTGTTTTGATCTTTAATATAAATGAAAATATCTAGCACTATATGTCGTGCTTTCTATAACTACTGCCTTCCAACACAGTTTAACTTCATCTTCAGTAGGATCGCAGCAGAGCAATGGACTGAATAGAAGGGCTCGCATTTCATTTCTAGTATACCAAAAGTGGAATCTGAACAATTTTTTATAATCAATAGTGAAAAATAATTTTAAAAAAATTATAAATATCAACATTTTTTCCCAGGCCTACTGGGAGTCAACGTAATTTCCACATTAAATAGAACTTCTGGCACCATTCCAAGGAAACAAAACGTTGAAAGGAAGCAGATTCAGGTATGTCTGTCTCCACCACAGCAAGTCTGATTGCAATATAATTTGCTCAAATGCAATTTCCTAATAATACTAATAAATTACACTGCCCTTCAAATTGATGTTATTGGACTAAGTAGTGCAACATGCTACTTAGTTTTTTGAAACATAAAGAAAGAATTGAAATGCATTTATCTTCAGAGAGTAATCTAGCTATTTAGGTGAATTTAATTTTTAAAAAATCCAGAAAAGATTGAGCCCTTTTATGCTATAGCTATACTCAGAAGTGAGCCAGGTCCATTACCTGAACCTTTGGTCAAGCTTTCTCATCCTACAGTGAGACTGGCTGCATCCAGCAGAGCTGGTCCCTGAGCCATGTCTTGGCCCTCTCCGGAGGTGAGCAGCTGGCCTAGGCTGGAGCTGGGCTGGGGATGCTGCTGGCTGTGCTATCTCTCTGACAGAGGTGGTGATCAAATGGCTGTGGTTGGGTGTATGACCTGCTTCTGTCACCTTTATAAACCAGCAGTGGCAGACTATGCACTTATTTTTTTTTGCCCCCCAGCTTGGAGTAAAATATACTCCTTTCCAAAAGCAACTTAAAAGATATTATTTCAGAATTTTAATGCTTCTATTACATAATTTACATTTATCTGTTTGTAATTATTTATTCAGATGCAAATATGCATTTATATTGTTTAGAAACTTTTAATGTTCCATTTGCTGAATCTTTGAGCAACACAAACGTGCAAAATAGGGCTTACTTTTGTCAAAGCATAAACAGAATTTAAATGAGAAAAAAAATCCTTGCAAAGATGTCTAACAATACTCAGAGGAGAAACAGGCACACATGTCAACGTCTGTTGAAGGTTGAGTGAAGGCTGTTCTAATTTTCATTTAATTGTATTCAGGATAGTGATGGAAAACTAGGCTTTTTCTTATGAAATCCATCCACTCTTGTTTTGAAGCCAATAAATATTTTTATACTGCCAAAACTATCAATATTCGGCTTTTATTACAAGTCTACTGGTGCTCTGGCAGACTGCAGTTCTGAGCTACCCTGTCACCCCAGCAGAGGACTCAGAGAATTAAACCCCCATTTTATTTTTGTGCACTAGCTCCCTCCATCTGGGTAAACAAGCTAAAAAACCAGCAAATGCAGCTGACATCTTGAATTATGTAATTTCTCATAACACATGCCAGAAATGCTGTTCAACCCTGCTATACATGCAGGAATGCTGTTCAAAGCCCTGGCCTCTGGTTCAGCAGCATGACAGTGGTACAAATGGTGCTCCACATGCAGTGGGGATTGCTGAGCCATGCTGGAGGAGGAAAGAAGGCTCCATAACCATTATCCATTGCTATATCTGCCAGACAGAAAAAGCAACCACAGTGACTGGGACACAGATATACTGGGAGGAGATGGCTTGTGGTGATAATCCAAGTTTAGGATCACTACTTTGTATTTCTGTGCAACAAGAAATTTTTTCTCTGGTTTAGGATTGCTGAAATCTGTAGATTTTTGCAAGAAGGACTTACAAGAACCGGAATAGTTGTCATATTTCTGCTTGGAGTTCACTGGAAAAACCTGTGAATGTTAGGCAGATTCAAGGTGTTGCCTGTTAGTTTAAGGAAAAACTGAGGACTTAAAAGATATCTGTCAGCAGGAGCAGCTTGGCTGCTTAGTTATTCTTAGTCCAGTGCTAGTGACAAATTTTCAACAGAACCCCTAATAGTACTTTACAATGTTACAAAAAGCTTCCTTCTTTTCTGACTGGTTAGTGGTAACTATGCCATGAAATCCTCTGGGGCCATGAACAAGCACAGCTGTCAAGCCCAGTACATGCATCAGCAGTGCACCCGTGCTTTAATCAATTAAATTTTGAGTGGTGTATTTGCAATACATGGAAAACTGACAGAAGACACAACATTTGATATTGGCCTACTAATAACCACCTGCCTTCAGGATTTAACAAATCAGGAATACTTTCTTGAAATGTATTCTTTATTTGAATATGTATCTTTATCTATGTTCAATTGCTGTCTGAATCTATTTATAAGCTGTAGTGGTCTAGGGCAGGCACCAAGAGCTGCCAGTCACTGAAAAATTTGTGCTGCTACCCAGATTCCCTTGTGGGAGGCCCAACCATAGCTGAAAACAAAGAACAGCACAGAACATATTTTATTTGGTTTAAGTGCTTGGAAAGCTAGAACAGTGTCTAAGAAAAGATTTCAGTTTGTGGCACAAATAAGATAAGACACACCCTCCAAAACTGGGATGACTGCAACCAAACTGTCTCTGAGAATGACCCCTGGCCTATCACAGTGCCCAGAACCCAGCCAGGCAGTGGCTGGGACAGTACAATAAGCAATGAATTTGGAAACTCTTCAATAATAGTGAAAGTTGATGGCATTCTTGCAGTTTGCAAGGTAAATGATTAAATTTAATTAAGCCAAAAGGATTTTTGCCTGGTGTTTTTGTTTTATTTTATGACAAGGGTAGTCAACCATGTGGTATTACCTACAGAACAGTAAACAACACTTGGTCAAAGGTTTCACTCCTAATTTCTTTAGTTTATATCCCAGGCCAAAAGATAAAATTGCTAAGCCATGAGAAACATCCAGTCACATTAATAGAATCTACAGATTTTAAATCAGGCTACCACTTTGAAACTCCCCTGACAAGTATATTTACAGTTTACTTATAAAATGATATATTGAAAAGATAAAAAGGAAAGGAAAATAAATATCTATTGGAAAACATATATAGCTACATATTTCCCTGTAGTTTTAAGACTTGCTTTAGTTATTTAATAGGCCATATAGTAGGTAGTATGAATGGTAGCATGAATGAAAAATAACCCAGTCAAACAAAATCCTCCATGTGTTTAAGTGAGTATGATACAGTATAGCTGATACATAAAGCTCTGATTAAAAAGGTGTAAAATTCACAATATATATGGTTCAATTATATATTTAATATTATATCCAGTATAGAATAGAGCATATGTTCTATTTCAGAGAAAGCAATGAAATAACAAAAAAATATGATACAAACCAATCCTTCTTAAAAAAAAAAATCAACACTTTGAACTTTTGGCATAAAATATGTATATATTTCCTTCAGAAAAGATAAAACTCATTCAGAAGTAGAGGGATGGAAGAAGATGGCAGGTTTTCATCCAGCAACCACAAGAAACTGTAGCTAAGTTAAAATGAAGCCAAAAAAAATTACCTTTTAAACTACAGATATTTTTTCCTATGGAAGGTGACCATTGCCCATAAGACAAAAAGAAAAGTTATCCAAGTCATGACAGCTCCCAGAAAGGTGTAGTGAAGCTTACTTTTGATGATCTCCGAGTGGTCTTTGCCCAATGGATTTTAATAATGACTCTGGTCGAACTGATAATTTTGGCGATGTCTTGGGGCTAGTATCAGAATCTCCACTTTCTTCATCTCCCATGGCCTTAATATAGCTCCCACTTCTCATTCTTCTGCACGGGATCTCTTCATCTTTCCCACCAGCTGGGTATCCTCCCCATTCATCCTGAGGTACCTAACAGAGACCATAAAACACACACACAGAATGTGCTTTATTCTTTTCATATGTTTAAATACTTCCTTCCATTTTTCATTTTACAGAGACAAGACATGAATTTTTTATTCTTCATAAACAGATTGATTATAAAGAGATTTCTAAGAGTCCTAAATAGTTTTGCCATTTAATTTCAACTTCAGAGCTGGAAATTTTCAGTTTATAAATGTTAGAACCCAAGGAACAATGAAGTCATGAATTGTGAACTGAGCTGCAATATCTATTTGTAGACATGCTCCAAACTGCAGGAAGCAGCTTTAAGTTTGCATATAAATTTTCATCTGATAAGAGTATCAGGTATCTTAGACCTGAAACTCAATGAAAGCTGAGCACATTGGGGTTTATGACCAACAGTCCTCATAAGGGTCTTTCAGGGAGGTGAATGGTGCATTTAAGATAAACTAAGCCATGATCTTGACATAAATAGATAGGATTATGATTTAGGGTAAACTTCTGTGGAAAAAAAGAAAAAGTTGTAATTTGCCTTTTTTCTATTTAGCAACTGCAAAATAGTTGATAGAGACTGTAATATATCAGAAATGCAACTAGTTTGATATGCATGGTTGCAGGATTGCAGTTGCTTTTATGCAGTTCAAGTGATTTCCAAATAGTAAAATTTGTAGTCAGATAATCCATAGCTGGTGGGTGGAAATCTCCCTGCACCACAAATTATCAAACAATTGAGCAGAGTGGATTCTTCAATCCAAAGTGAAATCAGCCTTGTTTTAACGCTTATGATTAAACACAGCAAGCCTGTCTCTGCCAGTAATGCTTTTTTTTTTTTTTTAATTTAATCTTTCAAGGTGCTGAGACCTCTGGCTCTAATCCAGAAATACACTTATGCATTACTTAGTTTAAAGGATATAGACAACTCTGAAATGCATTATATGGACTCATGGTTAAAAAATAGGATGTGACAGGGTTCATTAGTGGACTGAGGCTGATGCCCTTGACAGCATCAAATCCTTTACCAACATTATGATTCCATCTAAATTAAGCAGTTTAATGCCTTTATTTACCAATATGCTATAGGTCTGAAATCTAAGTTAAACATCTATTTAGTAGTTTCTGCAAGGCAATATGTCTAATAAAGATTTTCAAGTCAAACATATTTGAAAGCTTCTATAGACAGAGTTCACTGTGGAGCTGAAGCAAATGCTCCCATTGGTTTCAGCAGTTTGGAGATTTGCTTTAATAACTAATATGATGTGCTTGCCATCTTTACAGCCCTTTGAAGATGAATTAGCCTCTCACACCAGGGGAACAGACCTGGGGCTTTGAGTCTTAAAAAGGGATTAAGAGAGAAATGAAGTTTTAAAAGGGTGTGAACAAGTAAAAAATAGAGATATTAAATTAAAAAGCCCAAGCTTAAGACAGAAAGAAAAAAAAAAAGACTGAAGATGAAGTCAGATAAGAAGAGATGAGACAGATTGCACATACAAGAAAAATGTTAGAGATAACTACCAGAGAAAAAGAGTCACGTTCTTACGCAAAATAATAGGACAGAACATGAATCTAAGTGAAATATGGGTTAGATCATGCAAAGAAACAAACTTTTCACATTATTCAGCTTTGGATGGCGATTGGAAAGGAAGCACTGAAAATCTTCCCAAACTGGAAGCCTATAAGCATGATACATAATTTTCTTTTCTCAGACTTAATACTTATAAGATTAATGTTGCAGGAGTGCTTTTTATGATTCTGAGACCTAAAAGATCATGTAGTCATAGTAGTCATTTAGTATTTAGAATGTTAAAAATTAAATTCAGCATTTTTAAATCTACAGCTGGCAACATTAGCAGTTGTAAAAACCTGAATTAGAGAGCTATTTTATTACTTGATATCATGTAAATATACTCTTTTTTTAAAATATTCTTTATTAAATATATGTCAGCATGGCTAAAGCCAAAATCTAAATGCTGAAAAAGCAGTTACTGGCATCTACATAGGCCCACTACAAGATATGCTGTTCAATTTTCAGTACTAAAACTGAATTATCATGTATTAATATTATTTTCTAAAAAAACCCCCAAAAACCTTCATAGCTTTTTTACAGAATAATTATTTTGGCTAGAAACTTCTTTCCTTCATTTTAGTTCAAAGATAATTAAATAGAAAGTTTAAAAAGACATTGATCAGTAACCTTTTACTTGCTCAAATGCAGAAAATTATTGCTTTCTCAACTTTATTTTTTCAGAAATTCCATGTTCAAATAACTAGATAAGGACTGGATTTAAATGAGTACAACACAGACTTATTTGTTGATTGAAGTTGCAATCTTATTTTAAAAGATAGGAATGACTGATTTTGTACATTTTGTACATCTAAAAAATAAGCTTCTTCACTGTGATAAAGACAAATCTTACAGTTCTGTGCTTTACTGTTTCTGTCGATTGCTTTTATTTTGCTATCTGTATTCATAAGTTATATGAATTCACATCACAGCTAAAGACCAAAGGTAAAAACCACAGAAGTCCTGCTGCATTTGTGCTTGCCAAGTGCTCATGGTACCCACAAGGCAACAAGAATCCCTTTCTAATCAGACCAACTCATCGGAGATCACATTTATGGTTGTTACAACATTATTAACAATTGAAATATCTGGGTTTTGTTGGATTTTTTTTCACAATGCAATGAACACAGTGAAAATGCTTCTGGAACCTGGTGAGGAAGTTTGTTCATGGGTTCTCTCAGGTTTCACACAGAGCTATGGAAAACAGCTGGAGCTTTTTTGTCATCTTCAAAATAAATATAAAATTTTACAAGAAAGGGCCCTTGACACTGTTTTGCCTCATGGACTGACAGTAGAAGCAAAAATTGAGTCCCAGTTATTTTGAGATATTATCAAAAATATTTAATGTCATATATGAGGGTCATTAAATATACATCTTCCAAAATATGGAAAGGGCTTTGCAACTTGCAGAAATTCTGTCTTACAATAGTTACCAGCCCCTGAAATTCCCATCTGCAGGGCTTGCAGCTGCTAATTTGGAATAATTACCCTAATTATCTACTTACATACAGTGATGAGTGCTGATGTTTATAATGTCTAAAAAGGCCTTCCTTCTGTTCAAGATATTAACATGAATCCTTGTATAAGTAGTTTCTATCCACAGAGGAGTTAGACTGCATATTACCATATGAATTTCCTTTTGTAAGAAAGGCTGGCTGACACCGTCTGGCTGCTGATCTGGTTACAGCTGTTACAGAGAATAATGAGGCTCCTTCAAAAGTATCACTCACTGTTGCTGTAAGGAGCCCCAGGTTCAGAAAATTTGATATCTTTCAATTGTCCATCTACTGACTCATTTTGTGATCTTTCATTAATCACCTAGGGTCAATTTTAGTAAAGTACTTGGTACCTAACACTTAGTACATGTTATGAAGCTGAACTGAAAGTGAATTCCAAAACCTTAGGAAGGATCCTAAATTCCCCATAAAGGCATTTAGGAGAGTTAGTTCCTTCAAAGAAGCATACAAAAAGTCCACCTAGTTAGCCATCAAAATGTAAACTGTGAAGAAAAGTCTGAAATAGTTCTCCTTGCTTGGACTCACTGTATCTGATTACAGGCAGTAGAAAGGCCTTCTGTTATTTCCCTGTCAGATCCTAAAATCATCTTTTGAAGAAAAAACTTTGGTTTGGGTTTGGCTTTTGTTTGTTTTGGGGGTTTTTTTTGTTGGTTTTTTTGTTTGTTTTTTGTTTTGGTTTGGTTTTTTTTGGTTGGTTGGGTTTTTGTTGGTTTTTCTTGTTGATTTTTTCAAAGAACAGTAGCCTTATTCTTTCCTTCTATGATGAAACAGCTGTGGAAGTGGAAGACCTTCTTTGTCACCTTCCAATCAATAATGTTTGGAGAGCTCAGGAAGAGGAAGACCTAGGGCTCATAAATAAACTGTTATGCTCTCCTTTTTTTGTCACTCCCAGCCTTTTCATTAAGGACTCACAGATTGCCTGGGGAGGGCTGGTAAGGAGAGAGGGGCTCCATTTACATGAAAGGGTGTGATGCAGCTTTGTGACCAGGCATTTAGCTGAAAAGAGGGAGCTTAGTTATAGCCTCTAGGCCAAGCATGAATTCACATAAATTTCTCATAAAAGAGTGTTTGGATAAAACTTGTGGAGCCTCATAACAAAGAAAGAAGTACAGTAATTTCACGAATACAAGCCGCACCAATTTGACCAAAATTTTGGTGGAAACCCGGAAGTGCGGCTAATATTCCGGGGCGGCTAATCTATTAACAAAATTCTAAAAGCTGCCAACACGGAAGTGAGAGCCCGCGGCAGCCCCAAGCCAAGCTGGAGCCCGGCGAGCGAAAGCGCCGCCGCGAGCCGCCGCGAGCCGCGAAAGCGCCGCCACGAGCCGCCGCGAGCCGCGGAAGCGCCGCCGCGAGCCGCCGCGAGCCGCGAAAGCGCCGCCGCGAGCCGCGAAAGCGCCGCCGCGAGCCGCCGCGAGCCGCGAAAGCGCCGCCGCGAGCCGCGGAAGCGCCGCCGCGAGCCGCCGCGAGCCGCGAAAGCGCCGCCGCGAGCCGCGAAAGCGCCACCGCGAGCCGCCGCGAGCCGCGAAAGCGCCGCCGCGAGCCGCGAAAGCGCCGCCGCGAGCCGCCGCGAGCCGCGAAAGCGCCGCCGCGAGCCGCGAAAGCGCCGCGGGGCGGGCGCGGCGCTCGCGAGGCGCGGCGCGGGGCGAGCGAAAGCGGCAGCGGGGCGGACGGCGAGCCCGGCGGCGGCAGCCCTGCCAGCCGGGCGAGCGAACGCGGCAGCGGGGCGGTGCTGACGGGAGAGGGGGGCCAGCGAGCCCGGCGGCGGCGGCAGCACCACCCGGCCAGCCCCGCCGAGCCGTGGCGCTGAGCTGGGCCACCCGGCCCCGTCGGCAACCATGAGCGGGCCGAGCCTGCCTGGCCCCGCCCCGAGCCAGTAAAGCCCGCTATGCCGCGATCCTCTTACTAATTGGCCAATTTGTGAAAGCTGCGCACGGATTCTCGCGACGAACGAAAGTGCGGCTAATATTCGGGGTGCGGCTTATCTATTGACAAAGACAGCAACATTGTCGAGGCACCGGGGGTGCGGCTTATAATCCGTGCGGCTTGTATTCGTGAAACTACTGTACCTTTGCTCCAAACTGAAATACATCCTGCTGCTTAGAATGTAATTCAGGGAATCAGAAGATGGTGTTTGACCTTCTATTGGCTAAAGAAGAAACCAAACTGTCATCTTCACAGTGGGTATTCCAGAAACTTTGTTACTACAAAAGCAAATTCCTTGCTTTAGATAAAATGACACTATCCTTGTTCTTTGTTAGAAGTTCATGTCTTAAAATACCCCTTAATACTAATTTTTTGGCTAAATGCCTAGAGTGTCACATGACCAGTTAATGGCCACAAAAGTTATGATTTCTGAACTTTATTTTAAATCTTATTTCTATCTCCTTTTTATGGAAACAGTATATATTTGTGTGAGTAGAGTTATTCTTTTCCTTCTTTTATTATTTTATATGTTTGACACTGTGTTTAAATTTCATTAAAATGAACCTCCTGCCCAGGTAAGCAGCAGAATCATCATCCCTGGAGGTATTTAAAAGATATGTAGATGTGACATGGTTTAGTGGTGGACTTAGCAGTGCCGAGTTAACAGTTGGACTCAATGATCTTAAAGAAAATTTCCAGTCTAAATGATTCTGTGTTTCTATCCTTCCTGTTGAGTGTACTGGTTGTGCACACACCAAATCTAACAGAAAAAAGATTTTGGACCCCTAACTGGACTTCAGCAGTAAGTCTGTCCCCTGATTCTCAGAAACAAAAACAAGAGCATGTTGTTAGGGAAAACAGGGAGGGGTTTAACAAAATTACAGGACAAACTAGAAATAATGGAATTGCTGAGATTGGAAGGGACTCTGGCAGTCTCTAGTTCAGCCTTCTGCCCAAAGCAGGGGCAGGTACAGCAGGTTGCCCAGGGCTGCTACAATAAAGCTGAAGGCCTTGAGGGGAAGCCACATGAGGAGCAGCTGAGGTCACTTGGTCTGTTCAGCCTGGAGGAGACTGAGGGGAGACCTCAGTGCAGTTACAGCTTCTTGTGAGGGGAAGAGGAGGGGCAGGCTCTGATCTCTGCTCTGTGCTGACAGTGACAGGACCTGAGGGAATGGCCTGAAGCTGTGCCAAGGGAGGTTTAGATTGGATATCAGGAAAAGGTTCTTCACCCAGAGGGTGTTTGGGCACTGGAACAGCTCCCCAGGGCAGTGGTCAGAGCACCAGCCTGACAGAGCTCAAGGAGCATTTGGACAGTGCCCTCAGGCACATGGGGTGAGTCTTGGGGATGGTGCTGTGTGGGGACAGGAACTGGACTCCAGTCAGTCTTGTGGGTCCCTTCCAACTCAGGATATTCAGTGATAATTTGCCTGTGTCCAACTGGGTTTTGAATATTTCCAAAGATGAAGACTCCACCAACCTCTCTAGACAACCTGCTCCAATGTCTGACTACACTTAGGGGGAAAAGGCTTTTCCTTATACTCCATGAGATAGGTAACCTAGGCCCCCTAAAACTAACTATAGAAGTGTGAATATCTAATCTTGTATCTAAGGAATACTGATGACAAAACTGGAAGAAACAACAAAAGATTAATTCTTCTGGACTTTGACCACTGTTAATTTGATTTTTTTTTAAGTTTCTCTTAAGTTTAGGGTTTAGCTAAAACAGTCAAAATGGCAACAGACTTTGACATTTCAAAACAAACCTGCTCCTGTTTTTCCATCCACTTCTATGCATTTGCTTACAGTTCCCAGTATTTTCAAGATGTTCCACAAATAAACTGCTGATCTTCTTAAGACTGCTGATTACTTTACTATCTAAAATGAAACTCTTCTAAATAAAGGGCTTCATCTGAGGGATATGACTATCACTTCATATTTCTCATTCCCAAGAGTTAAAGTGAGGATTACCCACCTCACAGGAATTATGTGAAATTTAATTAGAATGCAGATATAAAATTAACTGAAATATTGATTTTTACCTAAATCTTATTTTAGTAATACATATTTCACATTTTACTAGAAGCAGAAGCTGTCTGCACATGGAATTAGACTATATATGATGTGAAGAAGGATAAGATATGAAACACTCTGTTGGAGACACCTAATTTTTGCAATTTTATGCTTTCTCAGCCTGGCCAAGAAGATGATACAATCTGAAATGCAAGAGGTTTTCTCCTAGATCAGGTCTTCGAGAGCCTCAGAAAAGCAGCCTTTGTGCACAGCTGCAAGTAGATGAAAGTTAATTACAATCTTGGAGAGCAAACAGAGATGATTTTTTGCAATGGTAGAAAGTTTCCTTGCTACTACAGTGGGAGATGGGAGCTGGACCTCTCATGTTTTCCAAAATTTCACTCGAAGGAACACTAAGCAATTACAAGAATATTTTTCTGAAGTTAATGGCACTAAGACATTTCCCTGTTTACTGGCTGTGGACTCTAGGCCACGTTGCTTTGGATTTCTGCAAGGAGGGAAGAATGCAGTAGCTGAAAAGAGAAGTTTCTTTCCTCAGTAGCTAATCTTGTGTCTAGAACTCACCACAATTCTCAGTGCACATTTTAGACTAGTTTCTTCTGTGTGGCTTTTTTTTTTTAATGTGCTGATTCATTGCGGAAAGAACATGAATTATGCAATGAAGTCATTGAAAAATCTCTACAAAACATGCCAGGGACTCCTCCTCACAACTAACAATATCATTCTTCATAATTAGCTTTAATTTTCACATGCCACCCTCTCCTCCTTGAACTTGACAGCTCAGAAGCACAGAGAGTTCTTGCAGCATTCCTGAAGCATTCACTGTCCATCAAGGCAGGAGCTAATTTGAGAAAACAAGCCATCTTTATCTTGCCAGCCATTCTCTCCAGGCTTTGCTCTGAACAGCCATAGTACTACAGAAAGAGGGAGGAAATAATGTAGATCCCAAACAATATATGTTTTGGGTTGAAAACCACTTGACTTCAGGAATTTGGGATTTGGTTATAGTCTGGACACCCATGCAGATCATGGAGCACAAACATACTGTTCCAGCTGAGAGATATTAAAAATCCTTATCAGCATTCTTTATTGCCTGATTTTATTCTCGTGTGGAGTTCCAAGCAAACTGTACTACACAACCTTTGATAGAAAGATTTCTGTCCAGTGTACTAAAATTGTTTCTGTGTTTTCTAAGGAACTGTGCTCTTTTCACTTAAATAATGTTTTATAACTCATGTCTCACAAGTGATGCATTAAAAACAAAAAAACAACAACAGAAAAGGAAAGAATCAGCACTATGTTTCCCAACTGGTTCTCCAGCAACAAAGTGAATTATAATTCGAGGATGGCTAAATACTGTAATTGGTGTTGTGAGGACTTTGTGGTTTTGTTTATATTATTTGGATGAAAGTGGGCCAAATTCCCATCCCATTACCATCTGTGCTCATATTGATGGCACAGATCCTTGCAGTTCAGCCACCTGCAAATCCTCTGCTGTGTTGTTGGGTCTCTCTGGGACCTTCAGGACTCTGTGCTGTTTTGACATGGTGCAAAGTGCAATCAGAAAGTCATGAGTTTGTCCACACTGTGGGTGATTTTAGCCTGCTAAGTTCACTGAGATCTTGGGCCAGAGCTTTGATATAAGGTGAACTTGGACTGAAGGGAGGGCTTGGACTGTACTTGCATGAGAACTTGTTTGTAGTCTCTCAATCTAAGACACAAAACCAGCAGAGTTTCAACCAAGAAACCTGTGTTTCAGTTGGTTGCATATTTCCTTTTGTGTGCAATCGAGGACACTGTTTTGCGGTCAGCTCAAGCCACTTTAAAAATATTTTACCATTAACTTCAGTGGGGCAGGTTTTCCTTAAGCAATATTCAGCTTTTCAAGCAACACTGGTAATGGTCAAATGACCTAAAGTGGTACCTGAAAAATTTCCCTAACATCAGTAATAAGGATGGCAAAGGTAAATGTTCAGCTGAGCGGGTGAGTTGCTCCAACTCCCTGTGCTGCTGCACAACCATAAGAACTCGGAGAGAGAAGGATGCTAAGGCTGTGGTGGCTGCCTTAGGGCTGGGCAAACACAGCTCACTAGAGACCCACTGTCTTGTCTGGAGGTGGTGCCCTGCAGCACTTCACTCCCATGCTGTGGAGCAATCCTTACCTCTGAAAAAGTGTGGCTACCAGGAACACACCCTGGCCTGTGCTAAGTGCTGAACCAAGAGTGCTCAGGAGGAAGTTTAGGAAAAAATTGGCTAGCTTGGGTGAAAAAAACGCCTGAGACATGCTGAGCCACATAACAGTATTGAGGATAAGAATACAATGCCAAGGAAACCATCCTGACACTCTGTAATTTGATAGAATGGATGTAGCATAAGGTACCAATTATTTTCCTAGTGGAAATTCACAGAAACATCAAAGATCAAAACTTGGAACTTTGCATGCAGGCCACAACAAGTGCTTTTCTGCCAAGAAACAGAGTTTGCACCCAGAGCTTTTTTGCATGTCTTTGTCTTTTTGGGCCAGCTCATAGTTACATTTTTCTTAGAATCTTTTTCTAGAAATTGAATTAAATGCAAATTCTGCAAAAACCAAGCGTCAAAAGGCTAAAGACCAGAACAGGATTGCAGCTGTCTCTTACTACAGGTGAAAAGGAGCCCAGAATACACTTGCCAGCTGGGCTGCCTGACTGGCAGACAGCAGATGAGACCCAAGGGACAACAACATCAGCAACTGAAGCTGACCACCAGTTTTTCTGAGCCAGGCAAGACCCCACAGACCATTCAAGGTTAGAGAAGTATAAAGTAAAAGAAAAAAAATGTCCATAAAAAGAAGAAAAGGAGAGGTGCTCCCAACAAACTTACAGTGCACAACACCTCTGAAACCAGAGACTAAGGAGCAAAGTCTCCAGTTTTGCAGAGCTATTGCAAGGCTAGGGAGGGATGAACTTAAAAGGCAGCATATGCAGGGCTGACTCAGAAAGTGGCCTGTGGTAAACAGCATCTTATTTAATTTAAGCAGGAAACAATAAAAGTTTTTTCTTTCAGTTGTTATAGGTCTACTACTGAAAAAAACTCCCTAACACAGTACGTCTTTACAACACAAATATTTTAAAGGCTATTTAATAGCTAAATTTGCCTCTCATCAATTTTTTCTGATTTTAACTAATGATTGACATAATGTTTTGAACAGTTAAGTCCAGATGACTGCAATTATCTAGCTTCCAGGGGAAAATAAGTATGTTTTTCCCTGTCTACTACGCAATGATTAACTATCTGCATACTTTTCAAAAAGTGTTTCCCTACCAGAATACCAGGAAACCTGTCCATATGGACAATGAGCTATTTAAATACATTTGTAATTCCACTTTAAAAAACAAGCTTTAAGCACAGCACTGTAAGATGTCCAAACCCAGAAAAAACAAAAACAAAAACGAAAACAAAACCAAAGCAGCATTCATGAATTCTGCACCATTTTTACAGTCACCTCCTTGCAGGAAAAATGGCATGGACTGCTCAAGAGTGGAGCTGGGTGTGCCTCAGGCAGCAAGCCTGTGGCCTGGGAGAGTGTGCAGTCATTACAGCCCCAAGTGTGAGCTCCTGGCAGTCTCGTTCAACAGATGGCCTGAGTGCATATAATAGTAAGGTACTCCTGTATGAAAACTTCTTCAGAACCAGTGACACCTTTGAGTAACAACTGCAAAGGTCACCCTTCAGCTTCAGTGAAGTGAACATTGAAAAACAATTTGGCAACACACTTCTAACATCATAAAGGAGGACAACTCCCCCTGATTAAAGGGCAGTGGGATCACGGCCTCCCTTTTCTACTCACCGCTTTGACATTTCCACAGTAATAGGGACATGTTCTGGCAGCTTTAAGAAAATACTAACTCTGAAATCTTTCTACTCTTGTTTGGAAAAAAAGTTTCAGTAATTCATTTTATTAAATATAAGGATCCTAGTACATGGGCATGGAAGCAGTGCACTGTATCACTGATTGACAGAGTAATTCAAGTTGCCAGTGATTTAAGACAAATACAGTAATTTCACGAATACAAGCCGCACCAATTTGACCAAAAGTTTGGTGGAAACCCGGAAGTGCGGCCAATATTCGAGGGCGGCTAATACATGAACAATATTCTAAAAGCTGCCAACACGGAAGTGAGAGCCCGCAGCAGCCCCAAGCCAAACTGGAGCCCGGCCGGCCCCGGCTGAGGTGGGAAAGCCTGGCAGAGGCGGGGCCTGCAGTGTGGGGGTGGGTGGCAGAGCCTGGGCCAGCAGGGCGGGGCAGGGGGGGCGGCACAGCCCAGGCCAGCAGGGCGGGGGAGCCCGGGAGAACTGGGGCTAGCAGTGCAGGGGAGCATGGCAGAAGCAGGAAGGCCAGCGGGTGGGGCTGCCTGGCAGCGGGGGAAGCCCAGCAGAATCGGGGCCAGCAGCGTGGGGGAGCCCGGCGGTGCGGGGGCCTGCAGTGCCGGCCAGGGCGAGGAAACGCGGCGGCGGTGCAGACAGGAGGGGGCGGCCGGCGAGCTTGGCGGCGGCCGCCCCGCCGGCAGAGCCTGGCAGCGGCGGCAGCCCTGCCGGCCGGGCGAGCAAACATGGCGCGGGGCGGCCGGCGTGCCTGGCTGCGGCGGCGGCGGCTGGCCCGCCGGCAGGGCGAGTAAATGCAGCAGCGGGGTGGCCGGCGTGCCTGGCAGCGGCGGCGGCGGCTGGCCCGCCGGCAGGACGAGCAAACGCGGCAGCGAGGCGGTGCTGACGGGAGAGGGGGGCCAGTGAGCCCGGCGGCGGCTGCAGCACCACCCGGCCGGCCCCGTCGGCAACCATGAGCGGGCCGAGCCTTCCTGGCCCCGCCCCGAGCCAGTAAAGCCCGCTATGCCGCGATCCTGTTACTAATTGGCCAATTTGTGAAAGCTGCGCACGGATTCTCGCTACGAACGAAAGTGCGGCTAATATTCGGGGTGTGGCTTATCTATTGACAAAGACAGCAACATTGTCGAGGCACTGGCAGTGAGGCTTATACTCCATGCGGCTTGTATTCGTGAAACTACTGTATTTGGTCAGAGCTTTGTTTACAATTCATTGATAGAATATATTTCTTTAATTTTCCATTTTCTATATTTTTTCCCCTTGGGAGGGGTATATAAGCTTCTGGGATTTGTGCTACTCAAACCCATCAGCATTCTGTAAGTACAGGGAAGTGTAAGCTTTATTACTCCTTTCTATTTAATGCTCCACAAGATGTTGCAGCCTGACATTAACACTGTGAATGGACCAAAAGTCAAAAACTGTCCCTTAATTTTCCCTTTTTGTCTGGGCACTACCTCTGTCTTGCACATCTGCACTGCTGACTGGGAAGGCATAGGGGTGGCTGAGACATCCTTGTGGAACTGTAATGGGCTGTAGAAAACCAAATGATACAGCATTCATCCATGCTAATTTAGGATGGAGACTGCCCTGCTACCCTACTGTCTATACTAGCTTTTCCTGCTGTGAAAACAACCCAGTTAATTCTTGAGTGGTGGCTGGTCATAAATCATTGTGAAGGTAGTGTGGGTGATAGTGATTTGGATGTGAGTATCAAATCTCTGCTAGCTCTGGCTAGCTCCACAGTATGTACTTACTGCTAGAGTCTTGGATGTAGTTTCTATAGTTCATGCATGGGTTTTATGTCCAGCAAACAGATACAATCTAGTTGCACAAAGACGAAGTGCTGAGAAGAGTGCATTGAGTTCAAATCCATCTATCCTTGCAAACTAGAGGGAGAGTGTAAAGCAGTAGTGTGCCTCACAAGGGCAGTGGTTTCATTTGTGGGAATCTGTTTTGTCACACTCACACAGCAGAGTTCCTGGGAAAAGGTAACTGAGGGCTTAAGGCCTATTTATCCATTAGCTTGTCCTCAATGATTTTCTCCATGTAGCTTTAACTTAAATCAGCAAAGAGCCTTCTCAAAACTACTGCTTTTTTCTTTTTTCTTTTTTGAAAAGACCAACTCTGTGCTTTTCTTTCATTCTGTAGAATACCCAGCTGACATTATTATCCACATGCCTAACAGTGCCTCTGCTGTAACAGATGACGCTCGTACTTAAATGCACTAGGAAGACAGGAGTGGGTTGAAGCCATTTTTAGAACAACGTGCTATTTCCTTTTTTAGTGCTGACTCATTCACTGTACCTTGTGGCATGTTTACCCCAATTGCTTGCTGCTTTGGAAGCTGTTGAATGGGTGAGGAAGGAATATTAATCAGAGACACATCACACTGTGCTCCAGAACTACAGTCATGGTGAGTGTGATGCCCTTGCCTATCTTTTGGCTCTATTGTAGGAATTGTTTTTCTTTAACTAGCATTCAAAGTTATTTCAGTTCTGGAGACTGTGACTCTTTTGTGCACATCCTTTCAGCACAGTTATCTAGTTCATGTCCTTTTTTTTCTGTTAAAAATCTTTGCTCCTATGCTTCCACTCATATCAGTGGAATTAATCAAAGTCATTGCACTGTACATGTGTGAAACCTAATTAGCCAAAACAGCTGATGAAAGCAGAGGAGATCTCACAGCTCATTTATCTTTTTCTTAGCATATTTTATGTTGAAATTAAAATGACTTGGAAAACAGTAGCAGCCACTATGGCTGAAACTATACAAAAGTATGCATTATTCCATGTGTGTTCTGCTTGGGCTGTTTTGCCTGCTGAGTGAAGCGGCAAAGTGTTTGGTGCCCAGAAATGCACTGAAATGCTCAATTTGTCTGCATTCAAAATAGGAATTAAAGGCACATACATAATAACTGCAGGTAATCATTCACAAGACTGGTAGATGCTGTTAATGTACAGCTAGAAATGGTTGCCCTCTGCTCTTGACATGGTAGTTGATCAACTGATTGACATCACAGCCCTCCCAAATGAGCTTCTCACTCTGCCCCTCTCCCTTGTCCCTATATATTCCCATTACCTCCACTATGGAAGGAGTGATGCAAACCTGATCTGGGTTTTAAATGAGAAAAATAATCACTACTTTATACAGCTTTGTTTCAATAATTTAGTTCTGTCAAACCATCCACTTAAGGACTAGATGACCATCCATGCTTGAAAAAGACATGTTGACTGAATCACCTCTGACTTACAGCACACACTCTCAGTCCAAGGAGATGCCTTAGCTTCCAGGACTCTGTGTGGAGAAAAGAATGTGAAAACCTAAAAGAGGAGCCAGAGATTAGGCTTCGAGGTTTACTAAGTTAAAGAAATATTTCCTTTCAACTCTAGGACATGACTGAAGCATATAATGAGCAGACACTTTCAAAATCCCTTTTCTCATCTCCTGTTTCCAGACATTTGTTACTTTGCTAGCGGATTCCTTCCTAGACAGAAAATTCCTATATTCACTCTTCAGAGTTTCAGTTTGAGGGAAAAGAAGTTCAGTAATTATGGTGGAAGACAAAGTGGAAGCCCAGAAATATAAGACAGAAAACAGTCTCAAGCATAGGACTAAGACTGCCATGGTCTTTCAGTTTGAGATTTTGCATATCAAAAGACACAGTGGAAAACACAAGTAGAAATACTTCATGCAGATACTGAAAAAAATTATTATTTTTATCCAATCATTATTCAGTGATGCTGCTTGCACTGCCATAAGAAAAGTTAAATGTCCCTCCTCAGTTTTGCAGATAGAGCAGTTGAGGTATGCAGCAATTAACAAATTACATTTCCTGGGTCAGAGAGAAAGTTCCTGGCAGAGCTAATAATGGGACATATTTCTGATCTTAATGACTCCATTGTGACAGCCCGACATCCCTCAAAGTAGAAGTTTCAAACCCAAGAATTTAGTTATGACATTGACAGAATGTAGTCCCCCTCAATTTGTTTGCTGACCTTGGGCTAGTGAATAAGCCAGACACTCAGTCTGATGGATATCTGTGCTCTGAATGGCACATTCTAATATGATGAAACATATGCTTTATTTTAGTATTTTATAATGAGAATATTTCTGTTATAGAATTCCTTGTATTAATGCTTTGGACACAACTCTAGATTCCTTGTAGTAGTAACTGAGCACTTGAGTCTTAACATATATCAATTATAGGATCACTGTGAATAGGAAATGGGTAATATCCCATTTTTAAAGGGTCTTAAAAACAAAAATCACAAAGTCTCTGTGCAGCAAAAATTTGAATTCGCATTTCCTAGATTTTAAACTGGATAAACTTTCATAATTACAGAATGAAAATTCCTTTCTGTAGTAATCTTAATTCATAAAAAGCATAAAAAATGATTGTAAAGAAGTGTGCTTTTCTGATCCCTAGGCTTGTCACTGGGCTTCATCTAAAGCTTAGTGATAGCCAGGTTACTTTGTGAGCTCAGTCTTTCTCATTCACTTAATGATGCTGATATAAGATGGGAGTAAGGAGGAGGCCAATGAAAAGTAAAATTTGATGGCTTCTGCAAAGACAAATGAGAATGGGGGAGTGGGGAAGAAGAAATAATGAAACATGATTGAGAAGGAAAGCACTAAACCCAAAAGAGGTATAGAGGAACTAGAATTGTCAGGGTAGAAGTATGTAATGGGAAGGAAAAAAGTCTTATCTAAACTTCTCTGTAAGTCACAGCTGTATGCATGGTTTTAGAACACAGATGCTTCACACAGAGTGGAAGTCTCCGCACATGACGCACTTTCAGTTCTGGCTCCTCGAGTTAGATCAAAAACTTCCAGGGAAGCAGTCTATTTTACATACATGAGAATGTACTTGGATATGATAAAATACCACAGCTGTCAGTCTAGATTGGAATCAATTTGCATGGAAATGCTCTGAGGGCTGCAATTTATTTTTCTTTCTCTGCAATCAGAAACTTTCCCTGTTTCAGTAGGGAAGATTGATCCTGGATGTCTGCATATGCATTTGAAAAGATCTGGCTCTTCAAGTGTGACTCATTGCTATTGGACACCTATAGCTCTGAGAGGAGAGCTGCACAAGTACAGTCATTTCTGCAGGGCCCAGAGAAACTGAAAATCTCCAAATACATAGATCTGAACTAGATATTTCCTCAGGTTAATGTGAGAATTGGTGAAGTTCTGAAGAAAAGGAGTTCCTTAAAAAGGAATAGAAGAGAACGTGCTCAGAACAATGTGGGCTTTGTAGGCTATACTTAGTGCAAATTACCAAAGGAATATTTATATACTACATTTTTTCTGGTGACAAAACTAGCTGAAGTTCTCCTCTGAGGTACTCCCTCCTTTTGCTCTGCACCCACTAGAGTTCTCTGAATAATCTGATGTGCTTATGTCACTTGTAATGGGACTGTGCTGGACGTAGGCCAGGTAAATTGTGCAGATGTCTAAAAATAGTACTTTGGAAAGTATTTTTTAAACCCATGTCACTTTATAATCCAGATAATTTTGCAGCATGATAAACAGTTACATTAGCATGACTTTGGGGTGGCAAACAGCATCAAGCAGAGGGTATTAAAATTTAAATGTAGGAGAAAGTGGGAGCTTCTTTGTTGCTGCAAGAGAAAACATGTTCAGAACACCATCAAAACCAGTCTGAGGCCCAGGCCTGAAATAGCTCTCTCTCTGAGGTACCTATGTATCTTTTAACACAGAAGTTGTTATAGTATAGCTTCAAAAGAGGCTCAGTTCAATATGATCCTGGGTGATGCAATCATTAAAAAGAAATACGTGGGTGATCATCACCACAACAAAGCAGTTTGGTACACCAGCAAATCCATTCCTCTGTTACTTACAAAAACATGGAGAAAAGGAATAAAAGAAGACAAAAATAGGATTCCCCACAGCCTGTTTTTAAAACCACTAATTCATAGATATATTTGAAACCCTTTTTCTAGCTCCCAGACTGCTGAGAGAACTGCTCCTTTTTTTAGTGTGGTATATATATTTCATCAAGGTGTTCAGTGTGGATTCCAAAGATGAAAACATATCTACTGACCTGAAACTAATTTATATCACTTATGTTTTATAGTTTTTAATCTGTGGGTCTATAAACAAAGACAAAAGCCAGAGATTTCTCACTTTAATGAAATATCTGATATCTGCATTAGAAGAGCAATACAGAAATTCTTTGACAGGTACTTTTGCATATTCTTTATGATGACTATGGCATATACTGTGAGGCTCTTTTCATTAAAAATCTCAAGAAAATCTTCCTCTTACCTGAAGGTAATGGCACGGCCTCAAGGAAGGTTTGATTTCCTGATGAACCAGAGGCTTATCTAAGTTCAGTGATGATTTGCGATAAGCTTCTTTAGCCTGACTTACTGTAAGCGTGGACCAAGAACTCCTTTTCATGTATTTACTATCAGGGGTCATTGGTAGCCCTTCGCAAGCCGAACACTTCACATCATTGTTACTTTTGGAAGTCTTCAATGAGAGATCCCCAAAATGCCCCTGGAGTGCCTCAGGGTAGCAATGGGATATATGATCTGCATGGTGCCTATTTACCACACTAGGGGTTCGGTAAGTGCTATCACTGTCCAAATTATCATCAGAGCTCCACCAGCTACTCATTCCAGATTTATGCTTGCTTTCTGGTTTTCGCTCCTTACTTTTACTCCTTTTGCTATGCTTGGAATGGTGCCCGTGATGATGATCGTCCCCTCGACTGTCTCCCTTTGTTCCATTAACATTGCCCTTGGATGATCCTTCCAGAGAATGAGATTTAGTAAAAAGTTTCTGGACGGAATGAACGAGATGGCGTATCCTTCCCGGGCTCTCGCTGCGTTGTTCCGCAGCTGTTGAGGTCCGCTGGTACTGTAAAGTATGAAAGCCATCCCGGTGGAGAGGAAGTTGTTTCTCAAATTGGTCCAAAAGATTTGCAGGAATACGGTTAATCTTAGGGTTACCGTGAGACATGGCGCAGTCGTCTCTGGAGTCGTAATGAGAGCTGTAGTGCATTCTGGGGAAAGTGCTACTTGACATGTGATCGCCCATTACCATGGGCATCATCATGCACTCAGAATGGATGGAGCTGCGTGGGGAGCAACGATGGTGGTCCAGCGGGCAACTCTCCGTGGGGCTGAGAAGATACGACGGCCTTGGCTCCTGCCCATGGTGGATATGGTCGTGGGTATGTTCACAATCTTCAGGGGATGCTAAGCCACAAGTATGAGCTGAACATAACTGTGGTTGATTGCGACTACCAGATAATCCTTTCATATTCCTCGGAGCAGGAGAGTATCTTTCTTCATTGAAGTGCTGAGAAGGCGACCATGAGTACTGCTGGTCTGTCATGAGAACACATAAAACCTGTGTTATGTGTCTGATTAAAAGAGTAACCTGAAAATTCCAAGTATATTGAAAAACTAAACCTTTTTTCTCTAAGACCTTGGTGGAAAGTCTCACCATTCATGAAATTTCTTCCACCATTTAAAAACTGATTAAAATTGTTCACTGTGAATAAACTATGGGGCGAATACAGCCTCCTTTCTGTTTGCAAAATTGTCTGCTAGCAATTCTAGATGTTATGAAGCTATTTCTTGTGTAAATTTACTCAAATTTAATGACTAATTTAATTTAATTTAATTTAATTCAATTTATCATTTAATATTTACAGCTCATATGTCAAGCTTTGTGGCTAATCATTTAAGTTACATGGGTTTAGTTTCTATTTTGGTGGTTTCACAGTTGGATATATTACATGTATCCTTTCTCCAGGGAGTCATTTTTGTATACCATAAATTGAATTTCATTTTCTTCAATGAATCTCAGCTTCATGATCCTAAGTTCACTCTTCCTAAGTAAAAATAATAAACACCAAGAAGAAAAAAAATATGAACGTGCAGAAATGAAACTAATTTTTTTATTGCTAAGCAGTTTATCAATAAGCATTTAATACCATTTGAACATCTGTTATCCTTAGTCCTGAAGTATTATTGCTATTACCATACATGTAGAGTATTCTCTATTAGGCAGTTTTCTCCTTTTTATGACCACACTACAAAATATTTACTTAATGACTCTAAGTCATTTCTGAAAAAAACCAAATATATTTAGGTACAAGCTATGCGGTTTTATATACTTGATTACTTGTTCCTATGAATCATGTGCTCCAAGTTGTGTTATTATGCAAGCATGATTGCTAAATAAGAGTAGCTTGTAAGCAAAGATTTTGATACTTAAGCCTTTGATTTTTTTTCTCTCATGCAATTTCTTGCAGCTGTCAAATGTTACAAACAGAAAATTAAAAACAACCCCAGAAATACTTCCATTTGATTTTCTCATTCACTCTCCCTCTTCAATTTCAGCTTATTTAAGAAACATTTCAATAGCAGACAAAGAGATAAGATGCAAGATAATCCTTTAGAGGATAAGACAGATGTGTAAGTGTTTATACAACCCACTTAGCACAGCCTTTCTGCAAATTTGCTCTAAGAATCTAAATAATCTTGCACAGGTGGTTGATACAAGGAAGTCGCAGGTCTCAACCAGAATGGAAGCCAGAGAATATTTATTAACTGGACACTTGAAACCAGGCTGTAGAGATAACACAGTAATTGACAGCACTTTGTAGGGTTTCTAACCATATGACAAAGCTGTCCTAAATCGTATTTCCACTGCTGGTGAAAACTCAATGCCTGGATATGGTCATGAAACAGATCAATACTCGTATCTCTCTAATTTTATTCAACTAATATGTGTTACATCATGATACCTTCAGTACATCAGGCAATTGGTTGCAAATCTTCAGCATCAGCTTTCTCATAACCTAAATGCTGTATATTTCCTACTGTGGGAGATGCTTTGATAATTTTATTACACCTTAATTTCAACAGAGTTGCACACAACATTTTAAAATGAATGCCGCATTAAACTAATAAACAGTGAAGTATTCTTCAGCCCAGGCACAACGATGCCACATGGAAGTCAAAGATGGATTTAAGGGTACAAATGCCACCTCCATACTTTATCATGGCTTCAAACTGATGGATGGGTCTGTGCATATATCCTTTTCTGCTTCTATTTTGTTTTCCTGACTGTTTATTTTACTTAATTCTTGGCTATTATCACATTAAAATAAAATCTTATTACTGCTGATTACTCAGTCTGTTGTCCTATTTAGGTTATAATACCTTGGATAAATGTAGTTACAGGAAGGAAATATAACTGTTTCTTTGAAATGATGTAATTTTGATTATATACAGACATGGTAGTAAATTATAACAGTACTTTGGAATTCAGCCATATAAGTAGTCCTGTAATTAGGGGTACTTTACCCAGGATATTACCAAACATTATCAGGGGAATAATAATGGACCATGTGCTGAATTTACTTAGTCTGTACTTCCCATAAAGGGTTCCCAAAGCACCTGACAAAGATTACTACTGTAGTTCTTACAAACCCATGAGATTAGATAGATTGAAGAAGGTTTTTTTACAATGAGGCTGGTAAAACACTGAAAGAGGTTGATCTAGTTGAAGATGTCCCTGCCTATTACAGGGAGGTTTAGATGACCTTTAAACGTGCCTTTCAACCCAAAATATTCTATGATTCTATGTGGAAGGTACTCCTTGTTCTCCTTTTACAGAAATAGGAAGTTGCAATGCAGGAAACATTTTCCAAAATGCTTATGGATTTTCTGATATTAATATTCAAAGAGGTGTGAGACAGAGGGAGGTGGAAGGAAGTTCTTCTGTCACTCTAACAGCGTGATGAGAGTCAACTCCAAGCCTTTTCATCACAATCTCGCACATCTATGAATGAATATAACTTGTACTATGCTTCACCAATGTATTTAGACTGAAAAAAAGTAAGGGCATGCCAAAGATCCAGAATGAAAGAAAGAGAATAAGAAACTAATTTAAAATGAGTTCTTAGCACAGAATTGCTAGTCCCTGGTGATTTCTTTAGGCCTCCTGCAACATCCAACATAGCCCAGAAGGCTTCAAATATTTTCATCCTGTTACATCCCTAAGAATACAAGACATGATGATTTGACTGCGCTGCAATTGATAATCTAAAAACAGCTTTTCTGTCCCTCATAGCTCTCTGTGATTCCAGCTCATTGCACCTATAGAAAAACACAATTTTCTGTGTTTTGCTTTCACATAGCATGCTTTCATATAGTATTTTATGCACTACATGGAATTTCTTTTTTTTTGTTTGAAACACTGTAGCTAGAAACTGCTATAGGCCTTTATTAAGCGTAATCAAAATAATTAAAACATGAATTAAGAGGTAGATGTTTTCCAGATGTAATTGCCCCCTCTTAACACTGTCATAAAGATTAAGTAAAACTAGATAAACTCCCAAATTACTTACATGTGCATAATTTAAATTTATCACTACAATTAGGTTTGTCTATCTAGAACATCAAACTTGTTCTTTATCCCAGACACAACTTTTTCATACAAATATTTTGAAAACTCTTCAGAATTTTGAAATATAATATATATAAATTTATCAAGTAATTTGTGCTTTGTATTATTCAGTCAACTTTCTTCAGGAGACTGAAGTGCTTGAAGAAACAGTTGAGCTGTGGCTGAATGAATTACTGTGTGGTACCAGAGCAGTGTAATTGCCCATGTGCTAGCTCTTAGCCGGCCAAGAAAAATGTGCTAGCTTAAAATTCTACTACGCTAACATGCTTTCCTAGCATTTGCAAGGGGCTGCAAGTTCGTCTGTGGTCAGCTCAGCTGATTCATAAAAATTAATAAAGCTACAGTAATTTTTTTTCCTCAATCCTTTCAAAAGAAATTTAATATTTTGGTATAATTTAATAGTTTCATATTTGATAGATCAAATAATGACAGATTGGAGTGAAGTTTTAGTCTATATTTTAAAGTTTGTTTCTTTTTACAGCAGCTCCTATGTTTGTTCTGGGCAATCACTCTAAAAACATAAAATGCCACCATCAGAAATAAAGAGCAAAAGGGAGACAGAAGAACAAATAAACATAACCTAAAGCAGACAAAGAGATAAAGGAATAGGAACTGAGAAAAATATGAGAGCATAGAAATGGCTTTTTTTAGATTTCTTCAGAGCAAAATGGAATCTTCCAATTAACTTCAGTGGATAGTCAGATAGTACCTAAAGACTGGGGTTGGGGGTGGACCTAGAACAAGACATGGGCTGTTATGTCAGAGAATCCAGTAATTCCAAAACCCTGAAAATCCCTTAAACATCTTCTTTTTCAGAGACTACTGTACAGATATGTCAACCTTTAACCTTCACAGATGGAAGGATTTCTGCATCCCTTTCTCTTTCTTTCAACTCTTTCCTTGTTGTGCTATGTCGTATTTTGGTTTTTGCTTTCTTGTTTTCAGTTCTGGACTTTCTGAGAGTTTTGCTCCAAGCAGACATTGGTTTGCCTGTCCTTGAGATCTGGCCACAATTTTTAGATCATCCAAGATTTTTCCTTGTGTTAGTTAGTATGAAGGAAAGAAAGATAGGTTCAAGGACCAAGAAATTTGCATGTTTAGGTGATCTGAGGCACATGGATACTGCTAAACCATAGAAAATGTTTTTGACAGCTAATTCAGTGGAACCACATGACAAATACTGACCAAGGGTAAGATGGTTTTTATAACTCCCATGTTAGGTAAAAATGGACATTCAAATTGTATTCTTAGAAGAGCACCAGAGTGCAGAACATACCAAATTGGAGCAAAGTCAGAAAACCCAAAGGGAGAAGTAAGGACTATGTGGAATGCTGCAATTTATTCAGTGGAGTCAGTTTTGAGCACTGTTTTGCAAGTGTCTGCATGTGGAACAAATATTTGATAGGACCAACTCCTATTGTTCAGCCCAACAATTTTCCACATCTATCCATCTTTCAAATAAAGATTAGTAGACTGACAGTCCAACATCTCAAGGGATTTATTTCTGAGATAAATAAGCATGATAAGAGAGAGGAGTATATAATAAAAGGAGTGCAGAATAATAGTCAGTCAGCAAGAATGGAACCCTGGACATCGTGAACAGGCTGGTGGAGGACACAAAGCACAATATACTGGGAGGAAGGAAAGTTCAGAGTTATGATAACTGGGGAAGGTTTTACCAGGGACATGCTAAAGCCAGATTAGAAGACTGACTGCCTGGCATGGAGAACAGGGCATGCTATATGTGAAAATGAAGAAATGTGGTAACAGTATTTGGGGAATGAAAAGATCTCACATCTTCTGGGTGGAAAAATCAGCCCTTGGCCTGTACGGAGAGGATGTAAGTCCTCATTGCGCCCATGCCATGAAAAATGACAGGACAAAAATATGTGAGAGGCAATATGGGATTTGTGTAAAGCTCCAGGATACGGAGTGGAGCAATGCAGGGAATCCCCAGGATGGTGCAAAATTAATTTCCATTGGTTTGAAGTGTGTGATGTCTTGCTACCAACTAATATGCAGCACACAGCACTTCACTGTGGTTTTCAAGTTTGAAGTACATTGCCATTATTCACCTTTCAACAGTGCTATGACAAAGGTAAGGCCACAGAATGATTTATGACTAATATTTTTTCACAGAATCTGTATGATCAGCAAAGTTTTGAAAAAAATATAATGTAGCAGGACTAGACTGACCTAAAATAACTAACACCTAAACTTATTTTCTGGGAAAGTCCAGCTTTATGGAGTAAACAGGGGCTTCACTGTGTGAATATCACTGAACAATTGGTTATAATGTTTCCAAATACAGAGCAGAAATGCTAACCCAACACCATTAAACTCCTTTTGTTCCTTATTGTGCCTGGATTTATGGATTTCCTTTCCTAAAGGACGAAATTCTGCTGCTTGCAGTTATATTAGGTCATGAGACAATCCATTTCCCTCGGGGTCATAAAACTGCCACTATTTTCTCAGCAATTAAAGGAAGCCAAAGTAATTGCATGGTGCAACTCAAAGGTATACACAGAAATCTATGCACAGCTCTGGAAGTACAAGGGAAATCCTTGTCATGTTGACAGCAGTAACAAATCTCCCATTAATCATGGGGCCAGGATTAGTTCTAAATATTTGCTGAGAAAAGTTCTTGTCATTTTACCTATGACACCTGTGTTACTTGAGGTAGATTCCCTCTAAGCAGGGCTGCAGTTTGCAGAATGCACAATTTTAGGTTAGAAACCTAAAAGGGTTCCCAGTCAGAAAGATGATGGCATGGAGGATGAAACTGGTTCTTTTGAAATTGCCAAAATTTAATCCCAAGGTTCCAAACCACTTGGACCAACTATTCAGTTGAATGGAACCACCAAATCTCCAGGGTTTCTTTTCTACTAATAAATACTTACCATTGATCCTTAAATAAAAATCAAACAAAAAAAATTATGCTGATATCTATGAACTCCTTCCCTGATTTTTTTTCTCAGTTTTTCTGGAATTCTTCTGAATTTGTTCACTTTTTATGAGGATATATCATGGAGAAAGTTTTGCACCCCATCCAATACTGAAAGGACTGCAAGAACTAATGCTCATGTATCCAAGCAAAAATATTTATCATAAATTCCCTCTAAATAGCCTTTTATTATTTCTTTAAAACAGGGATATATTTTAAAGATTTCACTTATTTTACAGACTGCTCTTCTGGGAAAGAAATACTGTAATAATGAATTACCAAAAGCATTGCCATGGAACAATGACTGTTTGATTTAAAATACTATTCTATTTCAAAACTACCTTCATATTTTTTTTGAAAAAAAATTAATTCAGCTTTTAAATAATCAGAATTGAAGAACATTATTTGATTTTCTGTTAGCTTCAGCATCAGTTCTTTGCAAACTTTTGATACACCAAAAATTTTACTTTTTGCCATGGTTTGGCTCAAAAAAATTATTTTATTTTTTGGAGTCCATCATTATCTGCTCAGGTGTACACTCTTGGTGCTGCCTCTTGCTGCTTTGCCATTGTATGGTGAACTTTTTTATTCAGTTCAACCCACTGAGATGGAGGAGGACTCATCCTGATTTTCCTGTGGGGTACAGGAAGAAATAGCAGCCTGGTGACAAGATCCCTTTTAAACCTGTTGCCATAGTAACAGGCAGACAATCTTCCTCTTTACATAACCTCCAGGCTGGGAATTTTTCAAATCAGGGTGCTGTCTCTTTTCTGCCTGGCTGAGCTCTGTTTTGCAAACATTAATTGCCTTTCCCCACAATCCCTAGCACCCAGATTTTCCACGTGGCAGTGAAGGGCCAAATGGTGGCTCCTGTTCCTGGGACAAGGTCATGGTTTAAGTACCCCCACTCTGGGCAAGTTTGAGACAAGGCATCTCGATATGCTGCTGTCTGTTCTCTTATGAAGGGAAATGACATTATAAAAAGATGGAAAAACAAGTGAAGTTGCACAATGAAAGGTGACAACTGAACTCAGCAGTGAAAGCTGGGATTGTGTTAGCAGTCTGCTGATGTTTATGTGGCTGTACTGCTTCTGCCAGTGCAAATTCCCTTGGGAACAAAGGGGTCTATGTGCCCAGCACTCTGACAAAAATCTGCTGTCATTTACCTCCACACTTGGAGCATCTCCACCACCCTGGCTGTGCTAAAACTGCCCCACTGCTGGCAGAACCTAAGCAGGCAATGATGGGAATTGTGGAGGAATTCCACAGGAATGTGGAGGTAGAGCATGGTAACTTTTTTCCTGAGGAAGTCAAGAAGATATAATTTAAGCTGCTTGTCATTACATTTTAAAGGCTTCACTGTTTATCCTTATGAAAAGGGAGAATCTAGTGAAAACCCTCATTGAGGAAGGTAGGTATGGCTAAGCAGTTGGTCTGTCATCATCTCATCTCATCTCATCTCATCTCATCTCGTCTCGTCTCGTCTCGTCTCATCTCATCTCATCTCATCTCATCTCATCTCATCTCATCTCATCTCATCTCATCTCATCTCACCATCATCATCATCACCATCACCACCATCACCATCTCACCTCTGTTGCAGCCATCACACTCTTTATGGGAAGGTAAATGTTGAGAGTCAGGTACGCACCCAGGTGTTACAGAGGTCAGCAGCCACCAGGGAGAGGAACATGCTAACATTCTTTGCTAACATCCCACATGTGAAGTCATTTAGAACAGAAATATTTTCTTATGAATGCATAACCCTCTTTGTATTCTGTAGTAGAAATGGATGAATAATTAATTACAAATATCCAATTTGATTATTCTTACATCCTTACAAGTATCTATGCCTGCTTGTGAATTGACCTTGGGCCTAACGGGATTTTTGCAGTTATTTGACATTATGAGGTATTTAATTTTTGGAAATAGCTTCGGATCTGAAGATTGTTTGTAAGCGTTTGTTGCCAACAACCTGTAATTAAAATGCTGGACAGTTACTGTGTTTTTATATGATCAGATCATATGATATGATTTTTTTGTATGACTGAAAGTAATTTACAGAATAAGTTCTCAAGCATAACTAAAAAGAATCTAAAGTTAAAAATTTATTTTCTGAAAAACATTTCCTATTATTTCATTAATGTTTTCTACAGTCTTGATTATCATATCAATAAGCTTCTACATTACAGTTTTGGGTACAGAAAAACAAAGGATATGAAGTGGAATTATTTCAAGATATGATGGAATAAGAGAAATAAGAAAAGCTTTTTTTTTTTCCCCCAGTCTCTGTTCATCTACTCACAATTAGCAAATTATATGACACTGAATCATATGTGGGCATGTCATATTTAAAATCTCTTGTAAATTTGAAAGACTTTTATATTGTCATACCAAACCACCTGGCTACATATTTTTATTATATGACAAAAAGATAGCCCTGTGGTAAGAGGCCTAACTTGAGAAATCTGCAGTCAAGTTTTCTGTCAGCTGTGAATTATTTGTATGGTTCAGGACAAGACCATGGGCAGGAGTGTCAGCTGCCATGGAGAGGTTTGACCTTACCTCACTGGGTTGCAGTGATCCTTTGTGCATTATTCTTGTAGACTGCCTACTTCAGTTCCCCACAGGACTAGAATAAAACTGTACCTCTGAGTGTTAGTGTCACAAACCAGGGAAACATTCAGTCTGTGACCCATCTAGGAGCTTAAACCAGAGTGTTACTGTGCCTGCTGATTGGTGGGAGGAGTGTCACTGTAGTGATTACTCTGTGTGGCCAAGCCATGTGCCTGACTGAAGTTCCACCAGCTCCAGTCAGTCTAGAGATGTTTGACTATCCCTGGATGCTCTGGGGGAAGGTGCCAAGGACGGAAGGGCCACAGTCAAGAGTCAAGAGCTCACTGACAACCCCTCCTCTGTTCTTGGGAAAATTTCCTATGGTTTCTGGTACATGAAGCTAAAACCCTTGGGAAGTGTTCAGATAGACTTTACTGAGCAAGGAGGGATAATACAGTAGAAGGGCAGACAGACTGAAAAGTCAGGACTTTATTCATGTTTTCATTTCAAGAAAATCCATGTCCTTTCTTCCTTCCAACACATAGGGTCATAAAGGCATGATCATGCAATCAACAGTGATTGAATAACCATGAGTTACTGTCTGACACTTGAACCTTACAAATTAATCAAAAGCATCAACTGTGAAATGAAAATACATTTTTGTAACCTGCCCTTAAACTCCCTTACAGTTTACTTTGCAATTGGGGCATGTTAAGAGCATTATTATTAACTGCAACCTGTTTTACAGGTTTCCACTTTTCCTTAACATCAATTCAGTACCCATTCCTGGAGAGAAAACAGCAATTTACTGTAGCAAAAAGCCTTTAGTGCAAGTTCCCTTTCTTTGCTTGACATTAGATGATGCTAACTATAAAACTTAAAATAACTTTACAATAATTTATTTTTCCCACTTTACTCTGTGTATGTGCTACCTATTAAAATATATGTTTAAAGAGTTCATCCCATCTTACCTGTTCCCACTTCTTTAACTATCTGACAACTATCCTTTCAAACATGGAATTTTTCTATGTCTCCTGCTAAGATTGCACTATTTGCTTTTGACACCTAAAGCAAAATATTGCCTTACCCTTTACATGCCTAAAGTAAACAAGACTGAGAAATTTTTAGATGGCATAGAAAAAGAAGTTTCATTAATTTTTTTTCTAATACAGTAACATTGTTTAGATAATATAAACACCATCTAGAAGAAAGCTTGGAATGAAAGGACTCCAGTTTCTGTGAGACTCACGGTGAGCTGCTTGAGATCACACATCAGATCTCTTGCTCCTATCACCTTGCCCTGCTACCTTTATTTTCCTATTTGGATAAGCAGGTTTCTTATTTGAGATATTCCTAGTGAAAAGAATAGGAATTCTTGGTGTGAGTGTGAATCTTGTAACAATAATACACCCTGCTGTGGTAACAAATAAATATTAATGGAAAAACTATGAAGTATTGTTCTCAAAAACTGACTGTTAATGCTTGGATAACGTTTTTTTTGAAGGAACACATTGCATTTCTGCCTGTTTTAACTAATGAGATCTTTTAAAGAACGAATACTGGGAAAGAGTTGAGAACAATCCTATCCCTTGATACTTTTTTCCAATTAAGGCAGTGGATCATTTTATTAAAAATATTATTTAATGACTATTCAGCATTTTCACTCTGGTGAGATACTGTGTAAACATTAATTAAACCCACCAAAGCCCCAAAGCTCACTAGGAAACTCTAAACCCACTTTACAAACAAGGACCTGGAGCCAGAGATCTTTCAGTACTGGAGAGATCATAACTTTAATTTCCTTGGGACAATGAGAGTCTGGAATAATGAATGGCCCTGCAGTTAGAGCTACCTCAAAGAACAACATCCTGACTCTGTCTTGACTCAGGGCAATTTATTTTACTTCTAAAGGAAAGCCCTTTCTGTGCTTTATTAAGGGATGAATGTCTCTAGCAGTCAGTGAGATTGAGACTGTCCACACAAAATCATGAGACAGTCATTGGGTTATGTATATACAGAAAAGAATTGGGCCCATTTCCATAGTCCAAGGATTAAAGTATCCACCCAGAATCATATTTCTCTCCAAAAAATAATTAACTTCATACATGCGCAAAAGCAAGAAAAATTGAAGACTAAGAAAGATGTGCTTGCAGTTTTTTCACTTATGTTATATATCCAGTTAATTGGTTTGAACACAAATCTTCAAGTGACAGAACATAACACTGGGGCAAAGACAGAAAGACTGATGTGTCCTATCAATCTGTAGAGGTGTAGCACATTACCATAGCTGTAACTGCAGAGCTTGTCTCCACAGAATTTAACTATCCCACAATTTTTAAAAAAGTCTTTCAAATTTCAGTGATACTCTTTAGGGGAGAAGGGGATATCATATGTTTTTATATTACTGATGATACCCAGTCCACTTACTTTCACCATCTCCAGGTTGATAATTAGGTCCTGTGAGAAGGGCAGGATTTTCTTCTGAAAATATTAAAGCCATCCCCCTCTTCCCATGTATAATCTAGCAATCTCTGGTACTTATTTTCAGAGGACTGTAATAAGGACAAAGTTTAGGAGTAAGGAAAGATTTGTGTTAATCTTTGATTACCTATTTTGTAAGAGGGTCCTTGCTCCTACAGACACCTGATGTTTAATATTATTGACTTGTATGTCATTTACTCTGGCTCCAGAAATCCTGCAGCTCTTTCTCAAACAAGTGGGAAGGAGAACAATTTTGACGTACTTCTAAATCATGACTTACCTCACTCTTCATTAAGCTTCTAAAGTAGGCCAAACCTGCTATGTCCCAGAAAAGTCTATCACTCTTCATTGACTCTAAATGAAGTCCCAAAACCTACAGTCTAGACATCTACATCTGAAATACTTTCCAGCTCTCAGATGAGATGAATTCTAACCCAGGGCATCTGAACTCCTTCCTGTGCAGTAAAATGGGACAGCAGGGTGGAAAACTCCAAGAAGTCTTGGACAAAAATGTCCAAGAAGGCTGCGAGACTTGTTCATTTCATGACTCCTCCATAGGATTCACTTGTGAGATTCCTAGGAAGCCTCATGTTTAATGATATCTTCCCTTTTACACCACTTTGATTAAGACAGAAACTGCCTGAGGCTTCCTCAGTCTCTTCCTTAACACATTATTCTGTCTAATCTTTGGAATGTATCCTGTAGCTTCTTTTCACTTGTTTTGGAATGTTAAGTGACTAAAAAAGTCCAATACAGATATTTTTACATTGAACATTTGTTACATTCCCTGATTTAAGTGTAACTGAGTGGTAAACACTACTTGTTTGAGACAATCCTCTTCTAAGAGATTAGCTAAACACAGGGACATAACCTGTCTGAATTCATGCTCCTTGTTCTAACTGCTTAGGTAGCTTTCCTTAACACATCAACTATAATTCATCTTCCTACCAGCGGGTAATAACACGGTCAGGGCAAGAGTTTATAATATTCTTGTCAACTACAACAATATCCTAATAGCAAAAAATAAACTGTTGCAATATATTAACTTGAGCATATGCACGAAAAGAAAAATTACTTTACATGACTTCTGAAATGTAAGTAAGCTCATGTTGAATAAAGGGAGCTTTAAGCAGCAAACACATAGAAACCACTTCTTATATTGCTTTTCTAAAAATAACCACATTGCATATAAATTGTAATTGCATATAAATCAAAATTTTGATGGATTTCACATAAACCAGGGACAATCTGAGTATGAAATTCCAGGAACACAAACTCAATTTATCACAATCTGAATGTATAAAACTGAAGCCAGTGGGACACTTTAGTACTAGCTTTGTAAGACACAAGTATCAGGTTTTCCCTCATGGGCTTTAAGAGTTTCTGATTTCTTCTTGCTTCTGTTATTTTTTTAAATTGAAAAGGTAACACTGAAAACTCTGTCTGCATTTAGGATGTTCTATAAAAAGTAAGACAAGGAGAAAACCACAAAAGAAGGAAGGTTGGCAATTTCCTTGAACGCCTTCTTTTGAATTCTCGGTTGCCTGAGTGTTACTCAGACCTGATGATTTTCCTTTGCATTCACCTTACGGAGCAGGTGAGGAACGCCCAGAAGGATGTGACTGAGAGGTTTTTGGCCACTGTCACTGACACCCCGCGGTGCCAGGGGCGAGGCTGTGCCCCAGAGCAGCCTCTGTGCCCCAGCCCCGCACAGCTCGGGCTGCACAAGCAGTACCAGGAATCTGAGAGATGCATCTGTACCTAGCTCCTCCTCTGGCGTCCCTGGAAAACTGAAGCTCGACTTGAGCAGATCGCCACCCTCTTCTTCTGAAAAGACAGAAACAAAGTAGCTATTTAATTACTCTGATATTTTTCTCCATCCAGACATAACTCTCCACTTGTTTTTAAATCCACTAAGTGACACGTATTACCTTTCAGGACCTCTGTTAATGTGAAGCTGCTGAGTTGCTATTATCTGCAGTACCTATCCCTTTGCCAGTTTTTCAAGTGTTCTTCTATTAGCAATATTATTAATTATGATTATTTTAATTTTGCTAGACATTTTCAAATCACTAGTGTCATAATATTCATAAATGCCTTTTTTGCAACATCTTTTACATTGTTCTTTCCAATATTTAAATTGTTTTCCCTTTTAGCCTTCATGTAATTATTCCAGAAGAATCCTTATTGTTGGTTCTCCAGTTGCACCTCTAGCACTTCCCACACATGATTCTCAGGCCACTTCTATTAACTTTTATACACAAACATTTCAATTCTGCCATTGTAAACTATGATAATGCTGTGATGATGACTTTTTCCTATCATTAGCATTTAATTTTTTTCCAGAGATAACTTCTGTAATTCTGAAAGAGTATTTAAACTTGGATGATATGTATATGCTGCATGAATGCAGAAGCCATGTGAATGCCCTGAGTGCAGCTCTGAGCTACCTTGCTTATATCCCTTTCAGAGCTCCAGTTTGTTGCCTCTGCATTGCCCTCTTGTCATGCTGGCATATAAACTAATTTTGCATCAGGCACCTAGTCTAGATATGCTTATAATGGAGCTGCAAATGGAAAACTGGGTCAGTAACAATTCCATGAGATGCAAGATTTGCTTCAGAATGCATACATTACAATACAAAATATGTCAGCAATATGTTTCATGTATTTACTCAATACTACATTTTTAATGTTTTTTATATTTTTCCCTATTCTCCATATTTGCTGGTGTCTCAGGTGGGTGGGAATTATTGAGCATACACAGCCTTCCACTCTCCTCTTTTTTATCATCTGTGTATGCTACAAGACACCCCAGAAGAGCTGGGAAACAATGGAGTACTTAATATCCTCCCACTGTACATTCAACCAGCAGCTCTTGAAAGAAAGATAAAATCAGGTATTGCAAACTATGTTTTTCTTCCAAATAACTCACATCAGTTCATGCTATCATACCCTCAGGCAGACCTTTCTGTAAGGTCAAACCAACTCAGACTTTTCTTAAGAGTACCTCAGTGAGACCAGCTTGTTTTTGTGGTGCAGCTTACAAGAGACACACAGTTTTGCCTGTTTCAATGCTCCATTTAACAAGCACATGCATTTTGCATATTTCTTGGTCTTGGTTACACTTTTTATTCGTACTCTGATTTTTTCCCAATTATCTCACAGCAAGCAAAATGAGTGAGTATACTCATGTGGATCTCTCAAGCATTTGTTCTGAGATTTTTGACAATTTCTGAGGTTAAGAATATCTAATTGGTAACAATAAGTTGTATAGCACAGATACTGCCTGGAAAATTAGTTCCAAGGATGTTAAGAATGTTGGATAAGCCGAGCTGTCAAATAAACATCCTGTTTATAAACTCAATTGTTAAATAAACTCAGTCTGCTAAAATACAGCCTACGAGAGATCTCAGTAAGTGATGGATGAAAAGTCATACACAATTTAAAAAATGACTGGCATATGAATTTAAATTAAACTTAATTTGGAGAGGTAATGGACAACTCTAATTAAATAAAAGCACAAATTAGGCAGTTTCCATGGAGACTTTGCTCACATGATCTGCCTATATTGTATAACTCATATGCTTGTCCTCTAATGTGGCTGCAAAGGAATCAGTTTTAAGTAATGAAAGTTATAACAAAAATATTCAGAAGGATCCTTTACAGTCTTGGAAGTAAGTAGGAGATCTTACTGCTGACTTGAAAATAAAGAAGATAGTTTTATATTTTTGAAAAATCTATTAATCAATTCCAAAGGTCTATCATGCACATATATTCAGAAACACATACAGAATGAATGCATAACATTATTTTCCCTTTCAAGAAATCAGCATCATAAAACAAATCTGTCCAAAACTAGACTAAGATGCTAGGAGTAGGCTAATCAAGACTAAACATTTAGGGGTGTGAAGTGTTTGAGGAAAAAAAAAGAGAAGACAAATGTTCTCTTCCAAAATTAAAGGGAAAGGTCATGCAATGAGATCTGTAAGCCAGATTCTGATTTTGCTGTAAGCATTCCTGTACAGATTTGAACAATCCACTTAATCTCTTTCTGTCTCAATTTCCCATTAGAATGAGAATTAAAATTAATTTCTTTCTTGTAGCTGTACTACATTTGTTAATGTCAGTGAGCCTGTTGTCTAGAAAAATCTATAGAGAGAACAAAGAGATATAATGTCCTTCCTGCAGAGGAGCTATATGCTGTCATATATAGGGTCAATTGCAGCTATTTCAAAGGAACTTGGAATTTCTTTGTCATTCCCTTAGGTTTATGAATCTTTATGAGGTTATGAGTAGGTCTTAGTGATTAGTTTACTTCCTAATTATGAGGACTTCTTAGTTCTTTATATTTTATAAGTATGTATTCACATCACTATTTCATAATTTCTGTTCTTTTCAAAAGGCTTTTGTAATTTCAGCCCTTGAGGAGATTCAATTTTTGTGTTCTGCACTTATGAAGCATAAATTAATCTAGAGTCTTGGTGGCTCCAGCAGTATTACACAGATGATCTTTGTATGAGATTTAACTGTACTCCAAACTCATATTATTCCTTCAGCATCAGGCATGCATGGCCTTTGTTTCTTCAGTTTAAATTTTACCTAGAAATTGCCATTTTTATTATTGCCCATAAAAATGAAAATCATGGCCTTCATTCATGAAGACACAGCATTCATGAGCACTTCATGTGTCACAGTAATGGAGTCAGGCAGATTATCACAGCATTCCCACTCTGAAATGCAAGTGTCAGAGAATGAGTGCATTCATTTCATGTCATTCACCTTCTCTGTCTCATAGATATACATGGCCTCAGCTTGCCCTTTGCTGCCTGCTGGTAGAACATTCTACACCACTGGACATAGAAGAAAGTTGTGTTCTTAGCATGGCATTCTTAAAGAGCAATGGATTGAAAACAAAGAGATTATGAAAATAGGATGATTTACAATATACATTTTCCAACAATATATGGAACACATTTCACACACAAAGGACACATCAGTATACAAACTACTGCATCCCAGACAGGTCTAAATAGGAAGCAACACTCTTGCTCTGAACCTGAAACTAAAACATAGCAGGAAAAGTCTTCACTCTCAACAGGGCTCAAAAAATTGACAAAAAATGAAAGGCTCTAAAATGCAGACAAATTTGCTTCTGTGAAAGCTCAATGTATAGTAAAATGATGCTGTGATCTGCATAAGTAGGAGAGCACAAACTATCACTTACATATAGTATCTCATTTTCCTTTTTAAATATGTGATGTATCTGCCATTCATTCCAGTGCAACACTGCACAGATGACACTCAAAACTGTGATAGGAACTTGTCACAGCTGAAGTTTCCCAGACTTAAGCTTGGAAATGCCAGGAGATATTGCTGAGTTGGAACCAGCTTGACACATCCAGACAGCTCATTCAGCCCTGAAGCTACTGCATGTACAGAGGGAAATGACACAGAGGAGTGCCCAAGAACAAGCTGGCACAGCTTTTGTCCCCACTACAGGCTGGATGTGTGTCAGGAGTGTGGCCTGGCTTGTGCTGTTCCATACCCTGCTAAGGAAATGCTCTCTAGGAAAGCACTGCTTGGCATGGGCCAAATCTGGTCAAGGGTATGTGTTGTGGCAGGGATGAATAATCGCTCTGTCCATCCTTCAAATTTTGTCATCTCAGCTTTAACCTCTGTCTGCTCTCTGAAACTGATCTATCAGTTTAAATTCTCTTTCTTCACCTGCAAAGTCTCGACTTTTTGTTGGCCTTCATTTTTCATACATTCATTCTACCCGTAATAACCAGGCATGCTGTTTCCATTTCTTAATTTTACTTCTTTTATAACATATCCATCCAAAAAATAAGCCCCATTGTCACTGGACTTGTTGCCCACATACTTCAAAAGGTTCACATCAACAAGACTTATAATCAATTAATTACCTTCTCCATCACAATATAAAAGTAAGACTGAACTAGAACTGATGTTGGACTTAGTTCATAGGATTTTGATTTATTTATTATTGGCCTGCTCTGGACCTTGCATTATTTTTTTCCCACTGTGCTCTTTTCTTTCAGCCTGCAAGCTCTCTACGGCAGCTGTTGTTTTCCAGTTTTTATATAGTGCCTGGTATTATAAGTCTGGCAACAAATGAGAGAAAACACAGCCCTAAAAATGTCTGAATTAAACTGCAGCTGGAATTTCATTCAATCACATAATGACAGAATGTGTCCAGAGGATGAATATGGGACACTCACCACATCACTCCATAATGTGAGGAAACAAAATCACCTCTACTAGACTAGGGAAACTTAAAGATCTAGAAGACAGATCTCCTTACCTCAAGTCCTGCTATGCAACCAAAGCCTTTCCTGCAGGTTTCCTTTCACCCTGGCCAAAGACATCCCCAGACTGCTCAATGTATGTCATGAGAAGAGAACTGAGAACTGGTCCTGACCTCAGGGAAACAACCAAATGTCTGCATGCCTGGGAGATGTTGTGGACTCCTCGCCCCTCCTGCTAATTGGATTGGTTTGGACTTCCCCAACACCTCTAGAAAACCTATTCCTTTCCTCACCCAATCCTCAAGAGGTTACATCCAATCTTTATATTGAATCTATAAAGCAAACTAGGCATGGTGAAGGCTCCTCCTCCAGCCATAAGTCAACTGGCATGCTCTAGCCATATCTTCAAGAAGAACAGGTTGGATCCATCCAAACTGTGATGGAGAATGATACCTTGCTCATGCTCATTCCCTAGTAAAGCCTGGGAATTATTTGGGACAGAGAAAATTAGTTGGCCAAGTGTAAGACTAACACAGGGACCTGTTTGAGCAGCATTGCAAATAATTCCTATTTGCGAATTCCTATTTGTTGGGCATTGTCCTGGCACTGTTTAATTTACTACAGATGTAGCCCAGGTGGCAGTATTGTCAAATACAATATTCTCATGCATTGTTCTCATAGCATGCTGATAAGCAACAAATACACAGAAGGACAGCAGGGCTGGGGAAACTCTGATTGAAATGAAAATTAAAGCTGATAGTAGCAGATTTAGGGTTACTGAAGTTTTCCTTTGCAAGAGGCCTGTGTGAAAAGTATTAACAGTAAGAGGAAGTAATTTTTTAATTAAGTTGTTCTTGCTTTTCTCATCACAGTCTCCTTTTTTCTTGTGGTTATTTTTCTCTCTCTCTCACACACCCCCCCACACACAAACACAGAAATGTTTATGATGAATTCAGCATAGATCTTTTCATTTCAGTATGCTGGTTCAAGCACTGGCCCAAAAGGATATTGCTAGAAACAGGACAAATATATAGATTGCCTAAAAGACCTTTCCAACTTCCTGCAACCAGCACTTAAGGGACTTCCTGAAACAGAAGTTTAATCTAGACCATCATTTTTAATAGTCACCAATGGGTCTATCCTCTATGGATTTATCTAATCTTCTCTGAGCCCATTTATACTGATAGCCTCCACTGCATCCTGTACCAATTCACCTCACAATTTAATTATGCTTTATTTGAAAAAAAAATTTCCTTTTTGTTTGTTTATCAGGATGCCTGATAATTAAATTAGGGTCCTCTAGTTCTTTGGTTGTGAAAAATAATGGATCATTGAGCTCTACTCACTATGTGTATATAATTTATAATTGTGCAGACCATATCCCTCCCTTAGTCCTCCCTTTTCCAAACCAAAGAATCAATCTGCTTAGTGTTTTATTATGGCAGAGCTATTCTAATATTTTAATTATGCTTTTCACTCTTCTCTGTACATTTTTGTTGCTCTGCCATGCCATTTTCAGACACAGCAGCCAGAAATTAAAATGGCTTTAAAGAATGTTTTTGTTTTTGTTTTTGTTTTTTTACAGTGGTATGGTGTGGTTCTCTGATTTTTTTCTATTTTATTTTTAATATTTTCATATGCCCTTTTCATAACTTAGAGAATTTATTAGTCATACTAAGTTTTGCCCAAGAGAGACAATTTGTTTGGCTTTCCAAACACAAACATCTCATATATATTGCACTAATAAATATGGAAGTATCCCAGCCTTTTATTTACAAAACTCTTAAAACAAACCATCCTTCGCACCCCCTGAAAATCAGGACTGAGGAATTCCCATTCTCTTGCTTTCATCCAGCCTTTCCACTTTTATACAGTATGGTTGCAGACAGCAGGACTATGAACTCAGGTGTCAGTTTTTGGAGAGAGTAGCCAGCCTAATAAATCAGGGAAAGGAAGCCGTCTGTCTCCCCCAGATTCTACCTTGGAAAAAGAATAAAATAAAATATATTGCAGGAGACCACAGAAGGGATGTCAGGGATCATCTTGGTCTTGGCACACGAACTCCTACCTCCCAGCTTTTGGCAGCTGAAAATCATCCACAAAACACAGGTTGCCTTGGCAATATTATGATGATCACCCTGGAAAGCTTTAATTCCCACAGCAGCCTCTCCTGAGCCAGCCAGGGTAATTTTGCTCCTTGGAAGACTTTCTGAGCTGCCTTATCCCTTTTACCCTTGTCCTGGTTTGGAGGCCAGGCACTGCCAAGAAAAAGGCAGGAGCTCCTCCTGAAATGGAGAGCAAAAATCCCCTCCCTCCAATTTATTATAATTTGGAAATTAAGGGGCTCTCAGGCAAAGATATGGGTTTAGGAATAACAGTTTTTTACTAATATAAGACAAACAAAAACAACATCAGCTATGAAAATCAGAGACAAAACAGAACAAATAACTCAGTTCCAGTCCCTTTTCCATCGCAGTCTCTTCCTTTGCACGGTTCCATAGAAATCTACAAGTTCATCTTCCCTTCCTCACTCAAAGCACTAAATGCAAAAACATGTTGGATGATGCTGTGAAATCTTAAAGTAGAGTTACTTTTCAGTCATTCTAACATTTTCATTCATAATTCCATTAAATAACTCTATCTTCTCATATCAAAATTAACAAGTGATTGCCAAGAAAAAAAGTAACTCAGTGATAAGACATTGTGTTCAAACTTGGCTCTGTGTGATGTGCTTCAGTCTATGAAATTCCTAAAAGTTCCTTCTTCCCAGATTTTTCATGGCTGAATGACTATGTCAAGCTCTGAACAGGCTATTTGCCCTTTATTGGTTTTCAGGCTCTGTGAAAGGAATCCCAAATATTCTATAATAAAAAGTGGGAATATTAAAAAATATAATATCTCATTATTGTGAATTATAACCCACATCCTGTGAACCCAGTAGTTCTGGATACCCCAGAAAAATCTCTAGTTCTCCCTACAGCTCTTCAGAATCCATTATATTTCTTTAAGCAGGTAAACCACAACAATTTCCTTTGGTACAGTTTCCTCTTCCACCCACTGTGCCAGCTCTTGGAAAGACTCTCAGCTACCTCACAGTGGACAACTGAAGAGGTCCAAGAAGTCTGTCTTGGACCTTGGCAGAGAGGAAATAGAAAATGCTTGTCAGGAGCACAGGAGGATTTGGCCCAGCTGTGAAGGCTTAACTATCCTGTCAGAGAAGTAAAATGCTCACCAAGTCTATTAAAATACCTGCAGAAATTACATGGAAACATACTTAAGAGAGTCAAAAGTGAGGAAGAATGCCAGAGCAAAATGTAGGACAAAGTCCAGTAGTGAGAGAGGAGTATACAAGTCAGAAAACTTGACTTACACCTCTCCTAAAAATACAGTAAATTCACGAATACAAGCCGCACTGAGTATAAGCCGCATCTCTGGGTATTGGCAACTATTTTGTTCTTTGTCCATAAATAAGCCGCACCTGAATATAAGCTGCTCTGTTGTTCGCAGCGAGGACCCGCGTGCAACAAAGTTGCCAAATACTAACAGAACCGCGGCATGGCGAGGGGTTTACTGGCTCAACTAAGGCTGTGCAGGCTCGGCCTGCTAGGGGCTGCTGACGGGGCCAGGTGGCCCAGCTCGGTGGTGCCACTCGGGGCTGGCCGCCGCCTCTGGGTTCGCTCGCCCCAGCCCCACTCGCGGCGCGGCGCCGGCCGGGCACGGAGAGCGCGCCCCGCTCCCGCCGCGGTGGCGGAGGGCAGGGGCAGAGCCCCCTTCCTCCTCCCCAAGCCACAGCAATGGCAGCGCGGAGTCCCCCCATCTCTCCCCTGGGCTGCGGCAGAGGAGGGAAGAAGAGAGCTCTCCCACCTCTCTCCCCGCCCCCCGTGCTGCCTGCAGGGAGCCAGGGTAACAGAGTAACACTGTAACAATTGCGAAATGCCGGTTTTTACTGGCAGGTGCTTGGCTCGGCGCCCTGGCTGGCACGTCTGGGGTTGTAAATGTCAGAAAATTATTCACATATTAGCCGCCCCCGACTATTAGCCGCACTTCCGGGTTTCCACCAAAATTTTTGTCAAATTGCTGCGGCTTGTATTCGTGAAATTACTGTACATAAAATTTGTCCCTGAATTGCACTGGTTTTTGATGAAGAAACAAGATATTTTTCTTTGATCATAGTGATCTTTCTATCTTTTGCATGGAAATGAAAAGTAATTTAGAAAAAAACCCACTATAGATGAAATAAGCCTTTTCAATATATTTCATAATCACTTTTAGAAAAGGCATTTATTTAAGACTTTCCTTAAAAATTGCTGAAATCTCTAATACAAAACTATGTTGACAGAACATGGGTTTTGTAACCTTTCCATTGGCAGGTTAAAACTGGATAGTCTCACTATATTTTGCTTTACTCTTTGGTAAAAACCACAACCAGATATACAACAATTATTACAAGAAGGTCATGTCATTCTGATTTTACAGATTCATTTTATGGTGGGGCAAAAGGTCTGAGCAATGTCCCTGTCTTTCAAATATTCAATAAATAAAATATTTTAACATTAGAGAACAACTGCATTTGTTACACTGATCTACCATGCTAGGAGACATTTAGCATGGAAAACCTTTGACCCCAATGGGAGGTGAGGGCAAAGTCAGCAGTTCCACTGAAAACTGAAAATAGCTATTAGTATCTGCAGCTGTGAAACCTCTCAATGAGGCCTTTGACATCAGATGATGAAGCTCTATAGAGAGCTGGAGACAGGATGTGCATGTGGTTTTCTCTACGTGTAAGGTTAACAGAGAGCAGAGGGAGGGCTCAAATATATTCATTCCTACACAAGACAATTTTGGTGAGGATTTCTGTGAACACCTAAATGAGGTGGTGGTGAGATTGACAGCTGGTGGGGTTTTTTATTTAGCAAATATGATTACATATTATATAATATGCAGCTTCCTTTTGGCAATTTAAGCAGATATGAAATGCGGTACCTATAAACGAGCTTTTTTTCTCTCTCAAAAATTGCAATAACCAGAACAAGTTTTCTTCCTAGAAAGAATCATGGGTCTGGAGCAGCTGTAGCAGGCAGACTGATGGATCAGGATGCCTCATTTCTTTGCCCTATGTTTTCATCATCCTGTGGTTGCTGCTGAAGTTATGCTCCGTAGCTCAGAGTTAATGCATTTTCCAGCAATTGGTTATTAGTTCCTCCCTCACCATCCCTATGCAAATGTAATGTGAGATTTACTCTCTCATCTACTTTCTTCCATCTCTCTCATCTTTCCCTTGTCCCGTATGCCTCTCTTTTCCATCATTTTCATAGATATGATTTATTTTTTCTTATTTCTCCTTTTAATTCTCCTCTTTCTTTTTTTCTTTTAAATCTATTTCTTCCATCCACAGTCTTAATATGACTGAGGTACAAGTAATATGGCACAGGTTGAAGGTCACCTGAAGATTTTGTGCATGATGCATGCATAGTCCCAACTATGTGCTTTCCTGAGTTATTTGTACCACCAGGTCTTTAATGGAGCACTGCAAATATTTAGAAAAACCAAAGAATTGTTCCTTCTCATTCCCACAGCAATTTTCAGCTGCAGATTATAAAATTACAGCTTAAAAATAACTTAAAATTAATCAAATTGTTCAGTGATAATCTAAAATGAAAGAAACATCTATATTTTCAAATTAATTTCATACAGTTTATCCTTTTTCACAAGTTAAAAGAGATGTCAGGCAGCACATATTCAAGGCAGAAAAATGAAACTTCTAAAAATGTCAAAATAGCATGCTGCAACAATTGAAAACCTCTTTTTTTCCCCTGCATTTTTATTTGAAGAAGGAATTTGTTTGGAACTGACTCATAAACAGTTTCAGAAAGGTTGTGCTTTACAAAGAAAAGGATTTTGCCAACTACCTCACCACAGAGAGCTTTCTCACTAATGCATTTGTTTAACACTGCACAGCGGGTGCAACCCTCCTTGGGTCCTCTCTAGTTGCTCTAGAAATTGTGTAATATATAGCAGATATTTCTGTGATTGCTTAGGATACACAGACACACTGACTCATTACATTTTAAAACCAATAGGGAATTTCAAATTACAATGGGGCTGAGGTGAACCTTTCTGTTTGTTGGCTGTGACATTCAATTACAACCTGTGCAGCTGCTGGGTTATTGGGATTTTCCCTATGACACAAACAGAAATGAAGTTGAAGGACATTCAATTCTCTGTGTGGCCAGTGAAAATGGAAAGCAAAATGATAAGCTGTCTGTTGTGGTACGGGCAGAATAAATATTTAGGGTGTTGCAGAAGGTGTACAGATGCTTGGCCAGTTCCTAGTCTTAAAGTTCACTGTACTGATCTCATCAAGAGACGAAATTTTCATTTAATTTCTCAAGGATGGGCTTTTCATTGAAGCATCTGGGGAGCCTGGTCATCCTTGCCTGCCTCCCCTTGGTGTGGAGGAGTGAGCAGCTCCAGACTGGTCTCTGTCCAGCCCATTTCTCCAGGGACTAAGGAAAGTGCTGGGTTGCCAGTCTCGTCACCTCCATCCTCAAATGAGGGCCTAAAGCAAAATGACATTAAGCCAGGCTGTCACGATTACTTAAAAGGAAACTGAGAAACTGAACACAAATATTTTCTCTCAGCAAAGGTCTATTTGTTCAGGTCACCTCACTAGCTGTGGTTATGTTTGTAGCTGCTATGCTGGCAGAGGTACAACCTAAATTTCTTCCACATATAAGTGCTGCTAGTCCTACTTGAGTCACAAAGTAAAATAGTTTCCAGACGTTGCTCACTACAAGAATTTGTCTTTGAGGTCTGTGTGTGGGCAAATACCCCTGCAGAGCCAAGGTCAGTGACATTATGCACATGGACTCTTTCTGCTCCTGTATCTGCAAGGCACTAAAGGCACTCTGCACAGATGTTCACCTGGCCTTTTTCTGCCCTGGCAACAATACATGGTCAGAAATACATCCAACTTGCTCTTTGGAAGAACTCACACAACTGAAAATTTTAACAAAAAAAAGAGTTGAATAATAGCAGCAGAAGTAACTATCCATCTGCCTGAAAGGTAAGCCAAATCAGTTAAACCATAGCCTGTAAGGTAAAAGTATTTGGAATTAGATCATATCTGCCAGTAGTACAGTGTAAAGAAGTTCAGTCACCAAGGGTCAGCAGACATATGGTGACTCTAATAAACAACTGCAACACACTAGAGTGGCAAGGCCCTCACTTTGATCTGTCCATCACAGACACAAAACATATAGGAAATAACACATCATTCTGTTTACAGTTACTTTTGGGCAGTTACAGTACCTTGAACATAGGATCTTTTAATTGCAATCCATTTTTACCACAACCTTACTCTAACAGGACATCCATAAACATTTGCTGGGATGTTACATACAGTCATGCAATATTTCAGCTATGGCTGCATTTTCAAGAGAAGGAGGAGAAAGGCTTGTAGAAGGGTCTTCAAGCTCAAATTACAAATGGAAACCAAATTATTAGTGTTAGGCTCATTTTGCTTCTCCATATCTTTGCTTATTCAAGGCGATAAATAGGGGCACCAAAAGAAAGGAATAGTGAGACTTTAATTTCTGATGCAATGCTTATATCAAGCCCAGGCTGGTAGTGACAATCTCCTAGGCAGAAAATGAATTAGCAAATTCTGTGAATTCCCACAAGAGAGGTGTGCCATCATGACAAAACTGTCACCTCTTCTCTGTTGTCTCAGAATGAAAGGGCAAGTGGAATAAAATAACCTGTCAGCTTCTTACCCCATCAGCCAAGTCACATCAGTTCATCAAAGACAGTACTAGGAACCTTGCTTCCATGTACCCATTACTCACCCATGAAACTGGATGTAGTTCCTATCCTGTCATTCTGGTAGCGCTTAAGGATGCTTGTGAGTTTTAAGAATGCAAAGATGGTTTTGTTCTATGGAAATCCATGAGTAAGGCCTCTACAATTTTAGTAATTTAGTCTCTCAGTAATGGGATTTAAAATGGGTTTAAATCAGTGCTTAATTTCTGCTCTTTCAGGACAATGGCAGTGATTAGTAGTAATGTTTGACTTCCACTTCCATTTTTTTAATGCAGCTGTAATACTGTCTGCATTTGGCTGCTGCTTTAATGATTACTAATGACTTTATTTTGAAAGTAATATTATTTTTTGTATTCATTCTCTGGCCTCTGAGCAAAAAGCTAATTTGAGTCAAATTATAGAGTCTCTTCATACAAGACCTTCCGTTGGTTTAACTTTATTTGGAGTCAGTCCAAAGGAAAATGGCAAAGGCACTGAAAGCACACCATGTATTTAAAGGTGGCAGAAAGAATATGACTGTGTAAAAGTGACAGCTAAAAATAAAATAAGCAAAAATATACCATACTGACAAGAAATATATATCATTGACTTTCTAACCATCAGTTCCACTACTGAAAGCATTTAATGGGTTAAATTTCACTGCTGCACCCTCATTTCTTATATGTAGAATCATCTCCCATCACATCTGTGCAGATAATCACCTATGGCAGCACTGATAGTTGTACTCTGTGTACAACTGTAGCCTCTGAGCATGCCTTATGCATCTCTTCCTTTTGGATTTCCTGAGGAATTTTTCTTGACTTTTTCCTTGATGGATAAGTAAATTTTTGGGGGAGAGTGTTTCTGGGGGTTTTATTATTTTTCTTTCTTTTTCACTTATTATTCCCATTCTTAGAAAATACCGACTCCTTGAGATCTAAATTTCTTTGCAGGAATGTATCAATTTTAATGGTTTCCTCTTCCAGCCAAAGAGAGAAGGAAATCTTGGAAGAACTTGCTAATTTTGACATTGATTCAGCATAAAAGAAGCAGCTGCCAGCTGTTACTTTATCTGGGTCAGATTTGGTGTTAGAAAACAAGTCCCTCCCTTTGATCAACCACTCAAATTATGGTGGTGTTCTGGATTTGATATTTTCTAGGTTTTTTATTGGACCTATTTAAACTAATTTAAATGGTTAGATGCTTGTTAAGACAGAGGGAGGATGATTCACCATGCCAAAACATAAAGGTTTCCGTTTCTGCTGGGTCTGTCTGGGATGAAGCTTGCTTTCTTCATGTCAGCCCAATGAAGGAGGAAGAGGAAGGATGTTTGTGGCTATGGCAATAACTACAACTGATTTTCACTGATACAAAATCCCATAAAGTTATGCTCAAATACCCTCTCCCCCACCCTGAATTTTGCTACATCTTCGAGGCAGTGAGAGCAGGGCCTCCTGTGCTATCCTGTGCTCATTCCAGTAGTTTGCCATCTCCCGCATGCTGATGTGTGCTTATCCGTATTCAGCCCTGTGTTCTCACATCCATGAACACACTTGCTCAAGATCGTATGCCTTCTTATTAAGAATCACTACAGGACACAAAACTTTAATCTGGCTAGAAATCACCAGTTGCTAAGCAATAGCAACTCAGGCCTTCAGCACCAAGAATAGACACTGAGTCCTGTAAAAACTTAACTGGAGACTGAGCAGCAGCAGCCTCGTTGCCATCAGTACTGGAGCTAAACACATCAGCCAGCCTGCTGAACTAATTAAAGGAAATCACACTTGAGGGCAGGATAAATACCTGTCCATGAATAATGCTGTCCAGGACAGCATGACAGGGTTTCCTTCACAATTCATTAAGTTATACTCCTTATGATCTGGACACGTGGACACAGCACTGGGTAGACCCAGGGGACTCTAAAATATCTCCAGCTGTTCCCTTAGGTTTAGTTTCCCAGCTGGAAACAGCTTTCTTCTCAAAACTCCAATCAAAAGTTGTAAATAACAAGAAAAACCTCCATTAAAAGAACTCCCTGACAGAGAACTAGCATGATATCTGTAAATTGCTGCTCAATCTGTGTCATAGTATTTTTTCCTCTCATTTGATCATCTTAGAATTAAAGATTATAAATATTATTCTCTTAAATTTACAAAATCTCATTGCTGCATTGCTCAGTTCATGGTCTCCTAATGCTACAATGCTAGATTTAACATAAAAGTAATGAAATAAGTAATTAATACTAGATTATAATGGTTATTCCTAGTAATATGATAGTATTAGTATTTCTAATACTTATTAGAATAATTATTTTACTGAAAACAGTTAACAAAAAAAAGTCCACAATCTGGGACAGCAAAACCCTCAAATGGAGCTTAGGACACCTGGAAATTGCAGCCATAGAATTTTTCATCCTGGTCTTTTATTTTTTTTAAGAATGCAAATGGCTTCAAGGATGAAAAATGCAACATAATAAAAGCAACAAAGATAAAAAGGTTTGGGTGCCCTGCATAGGAAGATACAGATGTCTCTTGCATAGATCGTGATTCATGTAACTGATAAATAAATATTGTGACAATATACACAATTCTTGAAACAGACTCTCTAATCTACCACTATAGTAAATAAATAATAGTAATAATAGTAAACAAATGGGTATGCAAATAGAGTGGCAACTTAGGACTGCACTGTCTATACATATTGAATTTAAAAAACATCAGTAATTGGCATATATATCTATTTCCATTTACAGGAATCAGATTTGCCCTGAAGATGCATCTAAAACTATACAGAATATATGAAAGTATGAATAAAAGTAATTTCAATGTTTCAGTCTATACTTTATAAAAATTCTGTAGGTTTTTTATTCTACTGTTTCAATTATGTCATGTGTTATAAACTCTATAAAAGTTTTAAAAGTAGACACTGATGTTTTCTTTGGTTGCTTCCACTCTTGCCTATTTTCCTATCCATTTGACCACAATTAGGAAGAATATGATACATCTACATAAGGGACATCAGGATGAAAAATAAAACTTCCTCATATCATGATACATCAGATAATTAGAAGTAAATTTTACAGGTATAGTGGTAGAAACCTACTGCCTGCTTGCCAAGAACAAACTGGAAAACTCTTTACCCAACATAGTAAGCAGGAGTTTATAAGGGATTACTAGAATCCTTCCTGTCTGAAATGTTTAAGACAAGACACTATAGATTATATTTGACTCCCTGATCCTAACAGCCTTTCTCACAGCTAACAACATTTTCTTTCTGTCTTTCCCACTACCAGTCCAAACATTTTTAGCCAACAATATATTTCTTCTATTGTTTGAAAATCATATTAATACATGATATATTTTGTTCAATCTTCTTTTTCCACGGACATGAAGTCAAAATGTAGAGAGAGAAGATAATTGCAGAAATCCTTCAGGATCCTAACTACTCCTTTTATTGCTGGGATTTCACTTCATATACTACCTCCTTAATTTCGTTCTTCAGTATTTTTTTTAACACCAATTTTTTTTCTTATGGCTGCAGATTACTCTTGGTGTTTTTTTTATGAAGATGATTGTTTTTTTCCAGTATGTGCCAAAAACTCACCTCTCCTGAAATAATAGGTCCTATAATAGCCTTGTGTGTCTCAAGCTTGGCTTTAATTAGGATTTCAAAGCTGTCAATTATCTGCTGAGAAAAGCAATAGGCATTCTTACTTTGTACTTGTGCTGTTCCTTAATTAATTTTCTTATTAAATTGCAAGTAATTAACATATTCTGGCATTTAAAGAGCATTTTTTGTATCAGAGATTATTTATCTAAACATATTCAAGATTTTCTCATCGCTATAAATGCTACATTTTTTCTTTCCACTAATGTTACAGCTATTTATTTCATCATTTGGAGTGTCCTATAACAAGATGTATCAACATCCCCTAAAATTCGCTATGTTTATTACAACAGCTTCTTATGTATATACCACAGGTGAGAAAAATATTAATACTTCTGATTTGTGGAAGTGGGTGAAGGCCAACATTTGTTTGAATCGTCTTTAGAAAGTAAAAGACAGTTCTTGAGCAGATGAGAAAGAGTTCATATCAATCAAGCACTTTCAAAAAGAAAAGAGGGAAAACCAAAAGAAATCTTGTTAACATTAGTGCTGCTCAGAAAACATCCAGCATTTTCTGACTCCTGTTCCCTGGAGTCAAGACATTATATGAAGATATTTTGATTGCAACAAAGCTTCACCATAGTTCAGCAAGGGAAATAAATTCCCTCTCCTTTGGAAGCTTCCTCTATTCTCTAGGAGCACAGCTGCAGCCCAGAGACCTTGCTGAGCAGTTTTTAGCTCTTTGTCAGGAAGTGCCCAATATGGTGGCATTTTGCTAGCTGAAGAATTCAAAATTTAGAGGGTTTTATATTGAACTAGAATTTAAAGGAATAACAATATCCTTCATGAAGTGAACTTTTATTCCTAGGTGCAGTTACAGATTTTACATGTCCAAAAAATGTATTCTGTTGGGAAACAAAAGGGGAAGAAAAAGCACCTCCTGAGGGGAAAAAAAACCCCAACAAACCAAATTTTGTCTGAAAGGAAACAGAAAGGTGAATAAATAGAAAAACAAATTTGAGAATAATGCTGAATACTAGTAAGGATATCTTTAAATGAAACTAATACAAGCCTAGCTAATTCCTGTGTTGTTAATCCACAGAATCTGATACGTGGTAACTCGGTGTTTTCATGGGACATCAGTTTACCTCTTCACTCTAAATAATTTTTTTCTCCATTACTTTTAAGTTTCAGGTATCTTTCAACGTCACTATTGTACCTGGTATATAAAGCCCCATCTTTGGTCAAAATGAACCTGTCATTTTTTCAATTGCCAACAGCTTCTTCTTGATGAATTAATATGAATTTGTGAGTCTGTGTGGGTTTCAAAGTGCTAACACTAACTTTTTGTTTTTCTGATTTTAATCATTAGCAATAAAAATAGCCTAGTTCACAAGGCTGGAGTCCTGAGGTTTCTGTCTTCAAATGCCAAATGTCTTGCTTTGTCTATGCAAAGCCAACCTTGTGAGAAAAACAAAACAAAATAAAGCCCAGAAGACAGTTTTTCAAATGTAAAACTTTGCTTAAATTGTTTTCCAAGTAACAAATCCATTGAAAAATATATTATGGAGATAATATTCTGCACTATAAATTACTCACCAGACAAAAAATACTTTCTCTTGTTGCATTCTTAGATTTCAGAGTAGTTTTCAGAATATTCCTTAATCTGAATCACTATGTTCTTGGAGCCTGTTTCTGCTATAACAAAATGCTTACATCCAACTTTCTGTCATTGTGCATCAAAATTTAAATCTAAATTAGATTTAATATGCTCAGTTTGCAAAACTTTTTATTAATTTCCTTTTTTCTCTTTTCCCTACTAGTATGGCATTTTTATTAATTCCTACAGACTGCACTTTACTAAAATACCTGCAACTTGTCTCTCCCTTTTCTGACCATCTTTTGACCATCTCATTTTTTCCTTTTCTTAAGGTGTTATGTTTGCAGTACATACCATCTCCATTCTGTGTAAAAATGGCTGGATGCCAGACTTGAGGTATTAGCTCTCTATGGATAACAAGAGCAAGTCAAACGACAAAGTCTTATAGGAAAAATAATAATAATAAAAAAAATAATGATAAAAAAGTCTTCATTCATGATAAGCAGTTCCTTCATTCCTAAAAACAAATATGAGATTGACCAAATTGCATGGAAAGGGTGGACAGGAGTCAAACACAACAAAGACTGAGTCTGAAATGCATAGAAAATGTCAAGGCTCAATTATGCATGGCTGAGAAATCAGAAAGCTGCAAAAGATGTTCTCCAGGCTTTTTCCCCAGCCCATGGGCTGTAGATTGAGCACCTGAAGGTTTCAGAAAATGTTTTAAATTTTATCAGGCAAAAATGAGGGGGAGATTCACACATTTTTTAAAAGGAAATCACCTGTTTACAATTAATCAGAGAGTGGAAAAAGCCACACAATTCCCTCTTCAAAGATATTACTTTCACAGAACTACTTCAGAGCATGCAGAAAGAGCACATCTGAAGTGTGGAAGAATTAATGAAAGGAAAAACAATACATAGAAATTGTGAAGCATTGCTCTTATGGATGAATGTCAAATGGATAAGAGATTGAGTATCAAAAGGATGCAGTTTGCTGAATTAAATGAAGAGTCTACATGTCAAGGTTAAGAATAAAGTGATATTTTTACCTTAGCTTTTCTCTGAAGATCTGTGTTGTCCTTTCTGCTGCTAGACCATAATGAAAAATTTGACCTTTCAAATCCTTTTCCCTAAATTTCTTGTGATAAATATTTCATTTAATACACAAAATGGAATTCAATAGTCTATTTTCAGTTTTCAAGAGACAAGTTAGTACCATTGACCATGCTTTCCAATGCATGTTGAGGCTCTCGTGCCCTGGCTTTTCAAAGGGCCTTTCAAAGATGAATTAAAATTCACAATTACAGTTAAATTTCTGGGGGAAAAAAAGAAAAATTATAAAGGAATGGTGAAGTGGTATCATCTGGGCAAATGGAAGAAAGCTGTGAATAAAGAACTTGTGGGTCCTAATTATTGATTTTTGCTGCTGGTCTGATTTGAAACTTTGGGCAAGAGGCTTTCTGCCTCAGCTGTTCAATCTCCGTAAAGCGAAATACAGCTGGACTCATCAAAGACGGCTCATGAGTTTCTGTCTCTGAGTTTATTCAGCTCTTCCTTGCCAAAGTGGCTGCAATGGCCCCACTGAGAGCAGTGCTGACATGGAGTGGAATGGGCAAGGCTCATGGGAGAAGGGCTGCGTATCCTTCCACCTGTTCACTACAGCATCTTGTTGTCTGTGCAGGACCCTGGCATCAGCTGCTCCCACAAACTGAGACATTTCATTGTCCTTACACTCCCCTGGTCTCTCCAGCTTGCAGTCTCATAAATATAATGATTAAAAATATGATGGTTATAAAATAAAATGCCAAGTAACTACTAGTTCCAAACTGGCTTAATTTTTATGTCCCAGGTCCTAAAGCATGCATTCTAGGCATCCCAGCTTACTGTGACAGCTCATTCAAAACAAGTAGCGACAGAAACGTAAATCCTGTTAAATTATTTCTGATACAGTATTTCATTTTACCAGAATGTTGTTATTTATAGATCAGAATAGCTGGGTGGATAATTTCCAAGCAGAAAGACATAATAGACACTGCACATTGTAAAGACTAGATTCAGCACACAGATGCCAAAATCTTGTGGTAGGTGCAACAATTCAGCAATACTTGAAGAAGAAGGTAATGTGCATGGCAAAAAAGAATGTAATAAGAAAAAAAGATCTGCTTTTAATTTAAATGGAAGTAATTTCAAGTGAATGTTTAAGACAAGTATTAAAGAAAAACATTGCTATTTGCCTAATCCAAATTTTACTACAAAAGCTAGAGAGGTTTTCCTTGGACTAGGCTGTCTGCACAAGGCGACTCAAGTTTCATTTTTTCTTTTATCCGCTGTCATAATTTAAGTTTGTACTGAAGTCAATGATGAGAGAGATTTCCAACACACGTAGAGCTAACTGTATTATTTCTACAGTGAAAACAATGAAAAACGTGACTTGTGAATGCATTCAAATACAAAGTATATCTGTTACCTCTAAAAGTCTGTAGGCATGGCACTACAGAATAAAAATCTCATAATTCACTGTCCTGTGAGATAGATTTTTTTGGGGGGGAAGTGTAAAATAGCCAAACATAAATGTATTATCTTCGATTTGCATGTAAGATTCACTTGCATTTAGACCGTATTTAACATAATCATTATACATCCTTTTGTTAGTCCTACACTACACTACCATTCTGCTCAGGGCAGTATCTAAATTCTGTTTCCATGGCACCATTTACCTTCCCATTCCACTTGTTCTGTGTGCATTTCTAGAAAATCCAAGAAATGTTGCATTGCTGTACCAATTACTGTGTTATCATAAGCTGTGGATGGAAGCTGTAAACAAAGTGATGTGTATCTTATTTCTTGATTTCTTGGATTGATGTTTATGGATTTTTTTTTTCCTTCATTTTTAACCAAGCTGCTATATTTTATTCACAGCATTGTAACACTCTTTCAGTCCAGCTGGATCATGCTGGGTTTAAAAGAAAATATATAGATATATAGATGAGAAGTACTACTAACAAGCTATAAGTACACTAATAAATGAAACAACTCCCAGGAATGTCCCCCAGCTCTGGTGTGTAGATGTGGATAAACTGTTAGATTGGTCTGCTGCATGTTTTTTGCTCATGCCACCGAGCACCCACATCCTAAAGGGGTTTCAGCGGTGATGTGAGATCAGAATGTTCCCGGGAGATGTAGAGATCCCTGCCATTTCCAGCACTTTTCATGCTCACATCCATGTGCACAGGCATATTTTGGAGGCTGACAGATTTTCCAACAAAATGTAGTTTATATCATGCCACATGGTTTCATTTCCTGGCACTATTCCAGGGCGTGTTTCTACATAGATGTAGACACAACACCTACCCCATTCAGCAATGTTAAACAGAACAAATTTTACAGCCATCTCACCAAATATTATAAAAGTCTGGCTATAATTTGTTATGCTTTTATTACGGTATTATAGGTGAGATTTAATTCACCCATAATAGCTACATATTAATGAAGATGTCTACATATGTGCTAAGCATCTGAGCTGTCACATACTTAAGTGGGCTCTGTATGGTGAACTGAGACCCCACTGATGAGAACTTTAATGAATGTCATGGGAGCTTAGACATCTAGTCATCTTTGTCTGTAGGTACATATATTTGACACTTTAGTTCTGAACTGAGCTCTGTTCTAATGCTTGCCAGCATTACCTAAGGTCATTCTAAACATAAGGACATGAGAAAAACAGAGGAATTTTCTTGATTTCAAAAATTGCAAGTGAAGCTAAAGAACCAAATGATAAATGAAGAAATTCCGGTTTTAATTTGAACATTAACTCTTATTCCTTCTTCTCTGTTCCAGCATCTTGGCTAACTTTTAGGCCTGGCAGATTGGGGTGCATAGGCCAGCTAAGCTGTGTGTCTCATTTAAGACTGGAACTGGACCATATTCCAGATCCCATTGATGTCCAGGATAAAGAGCTTGGATAAGACAGGTCCTTCTAGCATACAGATAGATGGAGTATCCACAGAGAGCTGGGAAGCACCCAACGTTCTTGGTGTATACCTTCTATGTTTCACATTCCCCTCTCTCCCTTTTGCTGAGGATGGAAACCCTGGTTTCTCTTTTTCAGGCCTTCCATCCCAAATTCCTTTCTGGTCACTAGGAAAGTAACTTGAGTAACATAGAACTGATTGACTGGCAAGTGGCCAAGAAGAACTTGAAGGTCATCCCTTTCATCTTCTCTGTTTCCACTTTCCTCCTTTCTATCCTATCTACATCTTCTCAAGACTTCCTATTTGGGAAAATTTTATTTCTGACGCATCATTTTATTTAATACATGAAAATTGCATCATGGTTTTCATAAACAACCCTAAAATGGGAATAGTCAGATTGGTTGTTTTAACTCTTATAATTAGGAACTACTCCTGTTGAAGATAACAAAACACAAGTTATTAATTCATAACATACAATACTTTTGTTAAAATATCAATTATTTTTACAATAAATAACATTTCAAATTAAACATGTGAGAACTAGCTACTTATACTATTAAACTCCTAAAATGACCTTAGCCAGAATCATTCAGAAGATTTACATATGAGAAGCATGTATTTCATCAGTAAAACCAGCTGACTTAATATTTTTAACAAAAACCCAGCTTACATCCACTGATTTTCATTTCCCTTGAATTGCTAGTTAATTTATTGCTCAAATAATTTTGTAATTTCTAAAATGATTGTATTACAAGTGTCTGACTTCTACTGGGCACACAGGGCATCCTGACCTACTTATAATGTTTTTAGAATATATTGCAATGTGTAATCTCTATAGGCTATGTAGCCATAAAAATGACAAAAAGAATAAAACATCCTCAGTGCACACTCTTCCAGTTATTCTACCACTAAATGGTCTAGAGGGTTAGCATATTCATAAATATATATATTTTCTGCCATTTAGTGACAGGAGTGCACAATTATGGTATTGACAGTTTCCCTCATAATATATTTGCTTTCAGCAATTTATGCTTTCTATAATGAGAAATCTGGACATTTTATTACATTTGGCACAAAGCACTTAGATAATAGTCAGAGCCTGGAGAACAACATAAGATAAATTACCATTAATGGTGTAGCTTTTTCCCACTACACTTATAAGAACTCAGCTGTGCTACAGCTGCTGCCAACCATTACTAAAGAAATGAAGCAGTTTTCTCTCTCTCCTCCCAACTTTTTATGAGATTTTCTTTTTTACTTTTCATCAAAAATAGTGTTGACTTGTGAAAACCATTAACATGGAGGTAAAGGCAATCTACACTACATCACATAATATTCAAAAATTCATCCTCCAGTTCTTTCTTCTGGTTTTCCTTCTGGCCTTTTTTTTTCTCTAATAGAAACATAACATTGAAACCTCCTAAGATGAAAAAGGTCTCAGAAACTTTCTGTGTGAGTCTCCTTTTCTGTAGCCATTAATCTTGTGTGACTCGTGAAGTTCACGTTTGCTCATAATTGAATATGTTCTGAAAGAAAGAGGGTTCAAATCCTTATTCTGGCACTAGTATAGATGTGACTGATTTGACATACCAGAATTTAGGCAATCCTTTTGACAAAGAATTCCTGTTTCAATCTTACAGAACTTGTTTTCAGAGCTAGATCCCTACAAAGGGATCTAGATTCTCAAATCTGCTCTGAATAATTACAAATATAATATAAATACCACCTATCTACCTGACCCAGGATCTAACCATATTTCTAACTAAGTAAGAGTCCAAAGGTTTAGATCTCAGATCTGCACTATGTTACTAACTCTAATATTCCCTCAGAATCTAACATTTTTCTCTAATTTTGTTTACTTGAAACATACTGTCCTAGGTAGGTAGTAGAAAGCACCTAAATTCCGTCAGGAGACACAAGATAGGAATTTTTTCACCCATCTAATCTATCCCCTCAAACTCTATTTTTGATTTTCTACACTGTGCAGCGCTCTCAAGATGTCTATAAAATTTCCTGTATTAATACTTAAATGCACTAAATATTACTCATCAATTATTGTTTAGTTATCCAAGAGGTAAATAGGTATTATAATAATACCTCTCTCTAATATGTACTTCTCCTCATCAGTATATCTCAGATTTTCCGATGGAGTAGTTGGTAGTTGGTCTCACTATTCATAATTTACAAATTGGGAAAGAATCAAGTAAGATTTTGTTGCCAGAAGTCATGCCACAGGCTATGGCAATAAGTAGATCTCCTGAATCCCTGGTTAATGCACAATTCAGATAAGTAATGAACACAAAAGAACCATTAAAGATAGAAGCAATGAGTCAGTTCATAGACTGATAAACACTCTCTAATTATTCCTCTGTTCCAACAGACAAATCATACAAAAGGATTTACTCTTGTCCTTTTATGCCAAGTGGAAACTTGAGATTTGAGATGCTTTCCATTCAGATGAAAAAGAACCAGAGGAAAACTCAGCTAATGTCATTTGGTATTCCTTTCGCATCCCATCTGAGACACACAGTGTTCAGGCTTTTATAGGAAAACCAGAGTAAACAGTTGGGCTCAAGGACTGTCTGTGTCTCACTTTTATTTCCACCAGACAATTTGGCTTATTCAATGTCTGAATAGTTATTTATAAGAAGACATGTGTTCACTTGTCCCTTCTGCATAGCTTATGTTTGTAAGATGTAAAAAGCAATTAACATGGTGATGAGTCTGAACCAGTAAGTTCTGGTGAGGGAGGGTGTATTAGCTTAGGGTCAGCACCCTGGCAGCCACATCCAAGTAGCTTTCATTTGCCTTGGAGCAGGACAGAACAATCTTGTGTCTATCCAGGAAATAGTGATTTAGATCCAGAACCAATGGCTGACTCCCTCAGCTTCACACAAGGTTTCTAATTTTATTGCAATCAGCAACAGCTCCTCCAAGTTGGTGTTTCCAGATGTTTTGCTGCTGCTGTAACATACTGAGCACAGGGAGCAACTAAACAGGTGTGCTGAGTAAGCCACACATAGCTGTGGTCTCCATTACCTGGTCTGGAAGCAGTGCTTACAAAACTACTTCAAAGGTGGCTTAGGATGAGTAGGTGATTTGCAGAGATATTAGATTGGTATAGACATACAAAGTCTCTTTCTGAACACTTATTATCTGGATACAGCATCCAAATGGCTACTTTAATATGTCACTTCAAATTTTGGTAAGGCGACCATTCTTAGCTACTACTTCAAAGAATAATTGTGCTTTGAAGTGATTTTGAGCTTTTGCACACATCTCTAAAACAGCCATTACAGACATTTCCAGGAACATATAAGGACAAAACATATAAACTATGTGTGTTTGAAGGCTCAAATCTATCTTTGGGCATAAAAATACAGCTTTTTCTGAAGTCAGGGAATTTCATATCATCCTCACACTAATAAAAGGAAAATTTTCCACACCTTGAGCCTGCTATTATATGCATCTCAAAAGCTCCACTCTAATTATGTATTATCTATTTTCTGTCCCTCCCTAGAAATTATGTTAGAAAAACTTTCAAGAATTGTATTATAGCACAGAGTTGTCACAGCCAGTCTGTAAAATGTACAGCCTAAATAAGTCTGAAATGTCACAGTTTTCTAAAATGTCTGCATTAAGGATTATTGTACTAGATTACATGTACAAAACTACTATACAGCTATGACCTGAAACAAGGAAAATACATGTTTGAATAGCTCTCAGTGGTAATGGGAAGACACTCAAATGCTGCCTTCAGCTCTTTCCTCTGCTTTTCCAAGCAGGCTGCCACTTTATCTGAGTCTGCAGGAATCCAACAAAGACAGAGACCTTGACTGACTCCAAGTGGAACAGATCATCTAGCAGAGAGCATCTCCCACACAAGGCATTTTATAGAGAGCAATGCTGTTCAATATTTGCCAGTAGAAAATGGGCCATAAAGAATTTGCAGCTGTAAGGATCTTCCTTTAAACTGGAAAAAGAAAAATTCCAAAGCAGCTGCTGGACAATGGCATTTCTCGTTACTCTCCTCATGACATCTTTTTTTCTTTTTGACCTCCCATTGTCCCAATGATACATATTTGCACTCTGTTAACAAATTCTGTTTACTAAATCCACCATATTTTGCATATTGATTAGGAAAAGAAAACACCTTTAAACTGTTTCTGAAAATTAATCAGGGTGTCTAGCTAGCCAGACTCTTTTTCTTCATAAATAAAATGAAGCTTGGATCTTAATCTTCAAAAGGACAAAAATCAAACTTAAAAATTTTAATGAGGAAGTTGTCACATAAACACTGCTATTAGAGAAAGTAAGCACTGCTATTGAAGAACTGCCAAAAGACAAATGGTCAGCTGTCCTGTGTGCTGCCTATACCCTGCTTGCCTTGATGCAGGGTCTTGACTCTACATCTCTCAATGACAGCTAAATACCCTTACCACAAGGCTAATGGTATTTTTTCCAATTTTAGCTGTTCCATCTTGTTTAAATAATTAAGCATTCAGTGACCCCTGAAGAGTGTGTTTCTGTAATCCAGTGACCAGGACATTTGCTTGGCAAATTGACCTGTTAATCTAAGAAAGTATCCTGCAAAGACATTTATAGTCAATTTATTCCTATCAGAAAGGAGAGATTTGGGGGTTTTAGACATCCCTGCATTAATTCTCTCAATAGCCACATATTCCTTGGTTCAGCACTGGTTACCATTTTTCTCAGTGCTGGTAAGTGAGCCATTCTCTAAGCAGCACATTTGCAAAGTGTGACAAAATATTTATATAACATAAAATGGGCTTAACTTATATAATAAAAATTGATGTATAGCAATTACTTCTGAAAACATTGTTACTAGGTTTGGAAAATGGCTAAAGAAGAGTGCATATATATATAGATAGATGCTAAATACACACTTAATACCATTATGTATACTTGCTTGGTGTGCACTTATAAAGTCTAAATACAGTGTTTCCATCTCTTATATGGTGCCAAGTACTAGAAATTTAATATTGAGGAGTATGTAAACGCTGTAGATATGGAGTGCCTCCACACAGTTGAGGGTCATGAACCTTGTTCTTTGATCCTGCATTATGCACAACTGCATTTAATTCCATTGTGAACTTTATTAAGCAGGAAGAATATCACAAACACTGTAAGAATCCCATCTCTGCAGTGACAAAAAAAGTTTGCTAGATGACTGCTAATCTCTTCCTAGCCAAATCAGTGTGTTGAATGCAAGGCAAGTCTGGTCCTTCCAGCAGCTCACTCTGCCCATCTCTCCTTGAATGTCTCTGTTCAAAGTGCAAAACTGTAATAAAAAGCATAGCCTATTTATGCCATCCTCATGTCGACCTGTTTCCAACATTTTTGTCTGGAAATTCATAAAATGGATTGGGGCAGGCATGTAAATACTGCTGCAATTTCCTTCACAGGATTTGACAGGTAGCATTCATGTGGGGATGGGCTGAAGCCTTCCCACCCAGGCTCCCTCCAGACAGCACATGGCCATGTTAGCGCTTTATCCAGGACATTTGGAATGAGAGAGGACTGCCCCGAGAGAGGACAGTTTAGCCACTTACTGTGGCCCATTTTACTCACTAAAACTGATTCAGTGAAAGAGCCTAAGTATAATTGACAACTGTCAAAGGGCCAGATAAAGTTCAGGGAATAGCGTTACTTGTTGCCACAACCTGCTTTACTGCCTGGCTGTTGCAGCTTGGTACCAAGTGCAGCTCCATACCTGGGAAGAATCACTGCAGGGACCCGATGCTGGTGGTTCTGGAAAGACCTGCCCTTCCTCCTGCCAAGGGGCAGGGCTGTTGCATGAGGCTCGTGCTGAGAAGAAGATTCTGCATCATCCCAGCTTTAGCTCTCCCATCAACCCCCCAAACTTCTGCCCCCATGCCAGGGTGAAGATTAATGGGACCCTACCACAGAACACGCTGAAACAAAGTTAAAAGGCAGCCCTAAACAGTCTATACAAAGGCTGTGCCTGACAGCCTGGGCAGATTTTATGTACCTGTCCCTATTGTTTTTCCCCGCACTGGCTGCTGGCTTATTTTTCTGTGCACAGTTGTTCAGGAAGTGGCACGAGGCTCAAGTGATGCAGCTGTTGCCATGGAGAGATGCTTGAGTTTGCACCACTTTATTTATTTTATTTATTTCTGAATGGTAGCATGCTGCAGTATGTAAAATCTGTGTGGCTTGCTAGCACATAGGATGCCACAAACCTGGAGCTGTGTTCAAATATAGCCTGTGTTTGGAAAAGCTCAGTAAAAAGCTGAGCCTCATTTGCAGCTGATTTTATTTCCTGTTTGGGATTGTATTTCCCTGGAGACTCATGTCTGAATTGTCCACTGAAGCAGAATTAACACCTAGCTGAATTAAACGACTTTTTTTTTTCACTTGATACAAAGACTCTTGATGCCTGTGCTGTAAAATATGTAATTTCAATAAGACATTCAACAGTGAATGCAACATGGTCTTTTACTCCTTTTTATTCATTTACATAGCAACTAGAATAATGGAGAATCCTTCCTGCTTCCATGAAAAAGGCTTAACTTGCATGGTAATATTTACAATTCATTAACCACTGAAATTTGTCCTTCAGCATTACAGTAAATCTTGCCATGCTAAAGTGACACAGGAGAAGTGTCACATTCTTTTTAGATTCACTAGATCTAGTGATGCCAAAGCAGCATACAATTATTAGGTGCAAATCATGTCCTGAGTAAAGAATATTTTTGTCTGTTATTCACTCCCTACCCCCAAGTTTTGAAGGCTTTACAATAGTCATTATTTGCAACTAAAAACTACAGGAATATCTAGTCGGCATTTGTACCACTATCATTAAACAAAAAGTGAAGAAAGATATGGTAATTTTAAAAGAAATTCTATGGATTTTGAGTGAGCTGAGGAGATGAATATGGGAGACAAGCCTTATTCTGGCTGAACATCATAATTTTAAAATTATATAGAAAACAAACATAGCTTTTCTAAATGTATTCCTTAATAAAAGTAAGTTAAATTATTTACAGAAATATAGCATACTGGGTGCAATTAAAATCTTGAAACTGTGCTTATGTCATTTGACAGACTCAAGGACTGTACCTTTTCCAGTGTTCTGTGCATTCCCTGCTGCCTGGGGAAACAGACATGCCAACCAGCCATAGAGGCTCTGCAGGATGAGAGCCTTTGTCTTTCTTCTTACTCACATCCCATTATATACTGCCAGTTGCTTTGACAGTGCTAGTTATCTTTTAATTGGTTTGGTAGGTATTATATGGTTAGTCATATGCACAGATGATTAATTACACCAGTTCATATCCATATTCAAATTCAAATCTAAGGAGAAATATTAAATTTGGTTCTTCTGCACAAGCTAAAATAGAGGGATAATCAAAGGATAAAATGAGGATAAATAGATTAAAAATAAGATTAAAATAAGGATAAAGAGATCCATAGTTATAAAGGGATGGAAATTAATAGATTGGTGACTCTGCACTATGAGAATTATTTAATGGTCCACAGACTTGAACCACATTACAGAACTAATTTCAAAGTAATATCTTTCATTCGCACAATACATGTACTTTCATTATGTCAAAGAAGTAAAATAAAACCTTCATTCTCACCTAAGAAGGTCATATGGTCTGTTGTCCTTGCATGGGAGAGCAGGACAATAATTCAGCACTAGAAAAGTTAACACTGAACTTTCCAAAAATTTACATGGGTATCTTACAGGACTGGAGTAAGCATATGTCAGAGAAGAGTCCCTGAAAGAGTTAGTCAACAAAATGTCAGTTATAAAGATACTGGAGACTGCAAAGGGAAAGAACCCCACTTAATGCATATAAATGATTTGTCATACTGTGCGTCACCTAGTGTGACCTAGATTTTAGAAATTAAATGTGGCATTCAGGCAACCTTAAATATGGACATTGGTAAAATCAGCTGCTACGAGAGGTCTAGAATCCGGAATCTTCTACTTTTCACTGGTAGCTTATTTGTTGGTCAGGAAATATCCCTTAAGGCAATATGACAAGGTTTTGGAAATATCCTTCCTAAGTTCTACAACATCTAAAAACCACAGGCCAGGCAGCTGATCTCTGAATTTCCAGAAGGGTTCATCTTTCAGTGACACTCATAACACATTGACAGCATGGGGTGCAGCACAAAGATCTTTCATGCCACTGGCTGAAATCCTAACTCTCAGCATCTGGGAGCTGCATCCACGCTCTTCCCCACTCTGAATTGCCCAGCACGTGCCTCCAGCTCTGGAGGCAGGCTCAGAGAACTGCAAGGTGGTACCCACCAAGCGTGGGGCAGACTTGCAGATCTCCTGCCAGGGACTGGCATTGGAGAGCCTGTCCCTTCACCTAGTGGCATTCAGGATATTGATGGTAAAAAACACCACCCCATGAAACAGCCCTTGCTTCACTTTTCATTATTTACTTTAACCTTTCAGGACTAGATCCTAACATTTGATTTCTCTCTGCTATGCATACAGAGCCCAGAAGTGCAGGCAATCAGCAGCAAAACACAGGTTGGAATTGCAAACAGGAGATTTCTAGGCTTCCCCTGTACAAGTTGACATTAGCAGGTGACATGTCAGCTTAAAAAAAAATCATCTGTACACTTGAATAGATTTATTTTTTTAACTTTAGGGGCCCTTTTTTTCTTATCTGTGATACCAGAGTGGCATCCTCCAGGACCTTCAGGAACAGACTGTCATGCTGTAATCTGTACTGTTACAGACCAGCTACTTGAAGAGGGTCAGATACATCAGCCATTCAATTCAAGACCAGGAGTGAAAATTCAACTCCTTAGACACCAGCCTATCCTCTGGGCAAAACACTCACATCAGTCATTAAGGAAAACAGGATCTGCTTCTTGGAGAATGACAAAAGGAAAAAAATCCCAAACTCCAACTAATATTTATTTGCCAGATGAACCTGGGTGAGTTTTTTGAAAGAGTGACCAAGGAAATAGATGATAGAAAGGTGATGAAAGTAAACTGTCTGTGTTTCACCCAGGCATTTGATAAGCTGTCAGATCAAAAACTGGTGGGGAAATGATAAGACAGGAACAAGTATTATGTTGACATCAATTAAATGCTGTCTGTCATCCCAAACAGAAAATGCTAAGTAATGAAGTAACTAGTTAAAAGGTGCAGAGGCAGAGACATGGGCATGTCCCAAAATCTGGGTTCATCCTGAGATTTTTTTTACTATATTTTATGTAAGATTTCTTAGGATTTATTTAAAATGAATAAAATAAAAAATAGATGAAGAAGGAGGAGGACATGTCCCTGTTATGATTGCTACTGCAATTCAGAAAAGTATCTAGATTTCACATATATATTTATGTTCTCCACGGAGTTCAATTTAATAGCAAGATACGTCCTTAGAAAGTAAATAGAAAAAGTCAGCAAAAAATAAAACCAGATTATTGAAAATTTCTTTTATGACATGAGATCAGGCCACGCTGTATATGCTGCACAAAGCGCTCAAAAGGATGAACAATAAACTCTCCTTCACAGAAGTAAGTGGAAAACCTGCACATTTGTCTTAATCAAACACACAGATCTTATTCCAGGTCCCTACTCAAAGACATGCCAAACTAAAGCCCAGGTAGTAGGGAACTGCTGGCCCTTCTGGAGAACAGCCAAAATTCAAAGTGCAACACAAAAACAAACGACAAGAATTCAGGACAAACTTGGGATTTTTTTGCAGCTTGAAACAGAAGAAATTAAGAAAAGAAGAATGAGACTGTTGAGATTCTAACAAAACAAGATAATTCTGTAAAATCTCATGTTTCTCTCTTCATATATGATTCTCCATTTAACTCTGTGCAATTGAAACTTTTCCGTTTTAAGAGATGTTCATAATTCAGGATCAGATCTCTATGACCTGTCAGTTTTTTAATAAAATATGTTCAATTTACATTCAGACTTCAAGAAAATGGGAAATTGAAAAAGATTAAAGCACTTGTGATAGTCTAAAGCAAAGAATTGCACTGCCTAAAACAAATATTCATTTTGCCTTGTTATTAATAATACATGTATAAAGCATATTAAGAACTACAAAACACAAATATGTCACATTTCTTTCTCTATTGCAATATTCAAAGTCACTGATTGCTCATGAATAAGAACTTCAAAAGCTGTGTGAAAATGCACTTCCCACTACCTCAGCAATACAAGGAGCTTTAATCTCAAGATGATAGGTTTACAGAGGTATTAGTTAAATATAAAAGTTTAATCAATATCCTCAAAGAGTTGTGTACAATGTAATTTTTAATATACCTTTTTACAACAGAAAAGACATTGGACATCAAAGTTATATATTTCATGTTCATGACACAGAAATTTTCAAATTGAGCTAGTTCAATATACAGAAGTCATTAGACTAAGAAAAATGTGATTTTTTTCCCCCTCTCCCTTACTTTTTCATGCATGGCGTATGGAATAGTTCACTTGCAGTGTCATGTGGAGCTACTGCAATCTAAACATAATATCAGCAGCAGCAGAAATGCTACTTCTGTTTATAAACAAAAGGAATAGCTGCAACACTATTTAAACTGGCAGCTTTGGGCAGGTAATGGTACCAATTGTATTCCTTGGCTGCTTTGCATCTCTGTGGTTCAGCAAAGCACCTCTCTGTTTTCTGACTGGCAGCTGGGAGGAAGGATGGGGGCAGCTCCTTCTTATGGCCACCTCGAGAGCACCCTCGTCATCAGCCCATGGCAATCCTCACTGTTAGACTCTGCTGCATGTGCACGATCCTAAATTCCCTCAGCTGGTACATCCAACAGCACAGTTAAGAAACTATTGTTTTGACTTTTCCCTTGGGTGCTTCACCTTCCTGCACAAAGAGTACTAGGAGTCTCATTAATAATGGAAAGCTTTACGAAAGACAATGAAAAGTAATAAAGTAAGAATAAAAGGCCAAGCAAATACTGGACCTGATGAAAACTTCCAAGCACTTTTATTTTAAATAATGTGCATCTCTTTTACAAAAAGGTGGTTAAAGTATTTTAAATATGTGACTCACAACTCTCAGAACCATCTCTAGTCCCATATTACTTGAAAAGCTTCAAAGTTCTAGGTGAATACATAGAACAACACATTTTTTTTACAATGCAAGTAACAAGATTTTTTAAGATTCTTTATCAGAGATCCCCATAGAAGACTGAATTTTGTTGTGAGTTTCCAGTTTGATAGAAAAAGGAAAAATAATTTCCCAAAACAGTTAAATTAATCACAAAATTGCTGCTTTTGAATATTTTTCATCACACACCATCATTTTGTGCATGTATTTATATTTCTTTGGTGTTTTTCACTATAATATCTCAATACTATTACAACATCTACTCTGCACTAAGAGTGTGGAGGTTTTTATAATGCATTTTTTAAATATTTCATGTACTTCCAAAATCTTGCTTGGAATCCTGGCCTAAAACAGTACTACCTCATTCCCACCAGAATTCTCTATGTGATGAGTAGTATCATAACCATTTGTAATGATCCCCTGTAAATTCAATAAAGTGTTAGAGGTTGAGGTTTAAACTACAGTTAATCATACTAACGATGCTTCCTTAACACTCTTTGCTAGTGTTCTCACCAGTGCAAGTGCATTTATTTAATATCAACTTGGGAGTTCACTGAGTGCAGTATAAAGCCTAGAAACATTGATGGGACTATATTAATTCATTTCTGCTTCCTTGGGATCAGACCTGTAGGAATGTATTATATATTATAATGCTGCTTCTAGAAAGAATTATTTACCAGCCCATCTGGAACAGAACTGAAATGCAGAATAATATAATATCTGTATTGAAATATCCAATTCCAAAGACTCTTTGAACTGAGGTGGAAACAGCTGCATAGCCAGAAACATCCTAATATACCAACTAAATACTGATCATGTACTGCAAGCATACTGTTTTCAGCAAGAGTAACACGAATGCAATGCATTAATATTCATGATTATTACATGTATTACTAGCATAACTAACTTCCATTCATAAATCCATAGGCATGGTTTGGATAGATCAACTACCTTTTCTTATGGTGAACACAAAATCAGCTGGACTGCTGTTGTGATCACTGATAAAAAGTTTGGCCAGTGGCTGGATACTAGAGGCATCTCCACAACTTAAAACTGGGGTCAGTTGTTGAACACCTTCATTATCTTCTGGAGGAGGTGACAGTCCTCTGTCAGTACAGTTTAGGGGAAAGCTCAGTGCAATGCCTATTATTACTGCTATTCACAAGAACCTGGCAGAGGAACAGGCTGACAATAAACTTGTGGCGTGCAAAGATAAATGTCAAGTCCTGCATCTGGCACGTAATAGCCTCTTGCCTCAGCTGAGGTTGGTGACCAATTAATTCCAAGGCAGCTTTGCAGAAAAGAACTTGGAATTCTGGGTGGATAGAGTTAAATATGACTTAATGGGACATCCTTGAAGTCTTTCAAATATTGGACCAGGTTTTCTAGAAGGGTTGCAGATATCTCCATCCTTGGAGATGTTCAAACTTGACTCTACAAGGTCCTGAGAAACTCCAGGTTGGCATTGCTTTGAGTGCAACCTAGACCAGACGTTATGCTCCTTAACATTTGTACTGTTTTGTGATTCTAGATTTTAACAACCTGCCCATAAAGATATGGAATACTATGTATTTACACTGATTGGTAAAGAATTGACTCCTGCATACTACATCACCCTGTCTCCATCTTTTATAAGTGAATAGAGTCATAATTCAGTATTCTTGTGTAGCATCATATCCTGTTCAATTTTCCCTTCATAAACTGGGACAGCATATTTGTCATTCTTAAAGCAAGAAATAATTTTGTAAGTCTGACACTGCAACAATGAATGTACAGCAGACTCATAAGGCAGATATTTTCTAGCTTGAAAGAATGCTAGCATCTGTTTTATATGATTTAGTGACTACCTTCTGCATACACATAGCACACCACTTGTAGCATATGCCCATTGCTCAGTTTAATAAATAGATTGTCTTCTGTTCATTTGATAACACAAACTTACTTGCCTTAAAATTGACTCTGTATACCCTAAGAAAACGTAACCTCATAGAATTGGACTTAGCCTATAAAATGGTTTTTTTTTTTGACCATGTAATTAAGAGTCACATCCCTGAGTGCACACAGCAACCTGGAGCACGTAAGTTTACTGTACCCCTTTCCACTGCTAATTGACCTCTTTTCCAGTGTACCTCTCCTTACCATGTTTTTCTTAAAGCCACTTTTTACTGTCCCATGGATTTTTATTATCTCCAGACTAAATGTGTTGCAATTCTTTAGTTAACCTGAACCCTTTGAAGAGACATTAAAGACTCTACTGTGTTGTTTCTTGGAGGCAGTGAAAGTCTTTGCTATGAAGATGTAATATGTGTTTGTGTTTTTGTCACAGCATCTGTATAAATATCAAGTTTGTTCTCTGCTGTATGTTGAAATTTTCTGTCTCTGCATGGGTTTCCTCCTGTCTGTCACTATGTTCTGGCTATCATCTTTCCTGCACTTCCTGTGGTTTCCCTTTACTTCACCTTCTTTTGTCTTTCTGACTTGCAACAGAAAACAACAAATGAATGTAAGCTATTAAGTGACACAAAGAATGTGGTCTTTGTTTTTATTGATATTGCTGGAGTTTTACCATAACTCATTCTGTCCCTCATGTAATAAAATTATTTTAAAAGAGAGGTAGTGTCAGTACCTTCTAGGAAGTGATGACTCTTAACATACCAGTATGTACTGATTCAGTACAGTAACAGCACCCAGAAACTGAATTTCAGACATTACCTGTATCCAGATAAAACCAGTAAAAATAAACATCAACTCTTCTTCTAATCACAGGCTTGAAAACGGCCACTCTGAAGTGCTGCAACTGAAGCTCTCTGCTATTGAGCTGAAGCTCTTCATTCTCTGAGCTCTCCTACTTTGGATGACAGGTTTTCTCTAGTAAAAATCTATATTAAAAAGTCAAATAATGTGAACTTTAATTCAGCTGCAGTGGTGCTTTTCTTTGATTCTGAGAAAGTATAATCTCCTGAGAAACAAAGTATCAATTGAGATTGAATTTCACCCATTTTAACAATCATAACCATTTTAAATTGTTATATTGATAATCATCCTTCAATGGACTTCCTTACTTCAATTGGATTTCAAAGGCCCAACCGCAAGAAAGTGATGATTCTGGACATTCTAAATTGGATATATTTCACTTTACAGATTTTTCAAGTTAATGGAACATTAGGGTAGTTAGTTGCAATACAGAGTTCTGAATTTCTCTCTTTCCAGGGTTTATTTTTGCCATAATAGTCATTCAAATACATCTCATTCACCTGCTGATAGTCCATAAGACAACATAATTTTATTGAGATCACAGTTTTTCCCTCTGAGTACATGTGCATATCCTGAGGCACATAAATACTTGTCCTGATTTGGAGGACAGGTGTCTGCTAAGAAAGGAAGGAGCCTCTCCTTGAAATGGAGAATGTAAACCCCCTCCCTCCAAATTGTTATAGTTTTGAAATTAAGGGGTTCTCAGGCAAAGATATGGGAATTAGGAATAACAGTTCTTTACTAGGGAAATTAAAATATAAATACAGTACTACAAAGAAACAGACCCCGAACACTGACAAAGTCAGAGTACAACCTGACACCCCGTCAGGCAGGGTGTTGGTAGCAGTCCCATTAAATGGTGGTTGCAGTCCTCTTGTAGTGACAGATGTGGTTCAGTTGGAGCAGTGCTCCTGTAGAAGGTGCAATTTCCCTCCGAAGGTCCAGTGATGATGTGGAAAAAGTCAGGTTTTCCTCTGGAGTCCAGTGGAAAAAGGGCCACTCAGTCAAAAACTCTGTTTTTATCTTGGTAGGAAAGGCTTGGCTCTTCCCCCTGGCTGGAGCAACTCCCAATGGGATGAAGTAATTTTATCAGTCACCCAGTGGGACTCAGTGGCCATTAGCAGAAAATGACTCTCTGGAGGAAGGATGGGTTGTGAAAAGATAAAGAACAATGCCCTGCCTGGTTTCAATGGATGGACCATTAGCAGAATATCTGCCATTGAGATAGGGATCACTGCCCCACCTGGTCTCAATACATGGTGATAGAATATATACTTTTGGTCACATCCTATATTGCAACCCAAGACAATACTCCAAAGACAAAAATAACTCAACACATTTGAACATTTAGTTTCTATGGAGACAAAACTAAAATGTCTAATGTGGGTTTATATTCAGCCTACTGCCTTACAGGTTAGAAGCACTTCATTAAGCCTTAGAGAGAGATATTATTACATAAATAAATAAAAAAAAAAAAAAGGGAGAACCACCCAAAATTCCAAATCCGTGTTTCTAACAGGCACTTGTGTATTCTAGTTGTGTATGAATTGCTGCTGGCAGCCAGTTCCTCTTTTTCTATTCCCACCCTACATTAGAGACTTATTGATAGACTCTAGACATAGTTTCTGTCATTTTCAATAGAAAAATCTTTTCATTGAAACATGAGAAAACTCAAAAGTCAGGACTTTGAGGCCTCTAGCTTTCACTCCAAGTGTTTAGAGAATAATAGCTACAGACTTAACTGCTATGGATGCCTGATGCTGTTAGGTCAAAGTAATGAATGTTACATGTCTGACCTTTTAAGCCAGGATCAGCAGAAAAAAAGGCCTGAAAAGCACAGCATCATGATTAGAGCTGTAGAAGTACTTGTGAGACTTCTTTCAGGCAGTTGGACACAGAGCCCATTTTTAAAAGTGCATTTTAAGTGGCACTCTAGTCAGTCTTAAAGATCATATTTGAAAAGGTGTTGTTTACAATTATCATCGGCTTTAATGATGTTTTCTGAACCCTGTGCTTCTGCAAGCCTTATTAGCTAGCTTAATGTCTCAGTCAGCTCTTCCTTCTCACAAACTGCAGGTAAAATACAACATGAGATTATTGGTACTGACGGTTTCCGTAAAGCTTTTTGCCAGGCTTTGATGATTATGCCTGAGCCAACTTCCATGTGATAACCGTGTAAGCTGTCATTAGCACAGCACTGGGCTTCAACTCAGACCCCAGCAGGGTTTTTTTATCTCCAAACTGTATCACATTAAATATGGCTGCAAGGCTTTTTGGCTTGAAACTTGCTCACAAATGACCAGTTCAGAGCCTGAGCAAAATTACTATAAGTATAGACATCTAGAAGAACCATGAATTACAGTGTGGGAGCCAGGCTTGGCCATCTCAAATTGATCTAACTTACTTGGTTTTTATGCTGTTAATTCTGTTTAGCCACCTGAGGATCTGCCAAACTTTTTGTGTTAAAAAAGACCACGTATCTGCTCAGCTAAAATTTATTACGCCAAAAGAGATAAAAAGCAAAGAAGAGCAGCATAAAGCTGGGTTCAGTGGAAAGAAGTTCCTCTCCCTGCAGAAACTAACTCCAGTGCAGAGACAGGTGGGAGCAGCACTGGAAGTGTTCCCAAGTGGAGGCTGACAGTAGCGAGGTCCCTGCCCCTGCCCCTGCCCTGGGCAGGTCTGTGTCTGCCCACCTGCTGCCCACCTGGCTGTCAGCAGCTCGGAGCCAACACGGGTTGCTCCCCTGAGTCCCCTTTCAGTTGTGTTTCCATGCCTGCTATCAACATCATGTCAGCCTCCTTCACTATCCATAACAACACTTCAAACACTGGATACTCACTTACTAAATCTGACATTTTTCCACCTGGAGGTTTGTTATGCTGCAGACCAACTCAAGGAAGTTCTGTACAGATTTACCGTGTTTAGTTGCCTACCTATGGCACTGTTTTACAAAGATTTACCATGCAAATAAATATGAATTTAGGGACTTTCACCTCCATTTTCCAGAGCATCATTAATATTAGTGTCTACAACTGCCATTTCACTACATATTCTAATTTATATATCCCTTATTTATACTTTTGGCATAGCATTTTAAGAAGACCTGACTTGCACAATCAGGTCGTCCATTGGTTTGACAGTTTGCAACTAGATGTGAACTCAAGACCCAACTTAAAAGGGAATATAAATTACTAGAGATTGTGAAAATCAGAAAATAGAAGAGAAATGCACAACAGTGACTCCACTTAGGCAGAAGCCAGGCCTGACACTGGAGCTGGCAGAAGCTAAGTGCCCAGATGGCACATGGGTATTCGCTGAGCAAGGCTCAGACAGTTGCAGGGTAGCAACAACATTGCCACTGTATGGGCTGTTATGTGGGATGAAAAGTATGACAATGAGCACAATACATGGGGAATTAAACTTCAGTATTTCCATTTGCCTAAATAGGAACTAATTTTGTGCCTGTTATCATGCTCATCAGTTACCCTGATTAATTAAGACTTGCCTGTTTACTTGATACCTTATAAATTCTTATGCAGAATAGCTGATGAAAAAAGCATTTACTTATCATTCACTAAAACTCCAAAAAGAGATTTATATTACTTGTCTAGAATTCTACCAAAATACTTTCATGTACTTTAGAAGCCCAAACATATCTTGCATGTTTATTCAGCTCAACAGGAGCAAAACTCAGCTGCCTAAATGAATCTTGGTAAACACTTTTGAGTCCATATACAGGGTGGAGATAAAATGCTATTGGGTGAATAGGCTGCTATTCATCTAATCTTAAAACAGACACCTTAAATAGGTCAGATGAATATGAATCTTATCCTGAAAGTGCTTGCTCTTCGCCATTTACTCTAGAGTCTGAAGAAACTAGCTTTAACAGAGACACCTAGAGTGTAAATACTTAGTTAGGTGGAATGAATGTCACCTCTGAAAATCAAATGTAGAATCAGACACTTAATATACAAATAAATCATGTCAAGGATTCCACAGTGAATTTCTTTAAAAGGAAAAATGAAATTAACCAGGCAAGTCTCATTAAACCCCAGCTGATTTTTTTCCTCTTGAGTAAAACCTGAAGAATAAATCTTTTCTGTTTGAAAAGTTCTTGTTCTGTATCTCCAATACAGAAAAACAGCTGACCTTAACAGTTAGACTAACATGAGAAACAGACACACTAGTCACTACTCTAAACCAGAGATCTTTCCTGCTGTCTCCTCTTTCACAAAAGTTTTTGTTTAAGGCTCAAATTTGGAATTTGATGGCACAACCTCCCACTCATCTGTGACAATTGCAAAAAAATACCCATAGCCCCTCGCATCTCCAGTCCCTGGCATTTCCTGCAACCAAACCTTGTCAGTTTTAACTCTGTTTATTTTGCCCCAATTGAAGAACATGAATAGTTGTCTAGGATGATTTAACAAGACTTAATGTTATCTTTTAGGGAAAAAAGCAGTGAAATTGCAAGGAAAACAAATTAGGCAATCAATTCTAGAAGGTGGTTACTAACAATATTCTCTACCTGTGCAGACTACTTCTTACCCGGAGCCCCTCCAGGAGATGACTCATACATGCAGGGACTCTAACACAATGCCTTATGCCACAACGCCTAATGAGTTTGTGAAGCCAGCATTGATTCACCATCCAACACATGCCACTGCACGCCCCTGAGACCTGGCCCAGAGCTCACCCAGAGCACAAGGTGCTCAGTGTGGGCTGAGCTGCCCATATTGTTGAGTACAGTAATTTCACGATTATAAGCCACACCATTTTGACTAAAATTTTGGTCCGAACCCGAAGTGTGGCTTATAATCAGGTGCGGTTTATATATGGACAAAGAACAAAAAGTTGCTGTTTTAGTTTGGAGGACAGGTGTCTGCTGAGAAAGGCAGGAGCTTCTCCTTGAAATGGACAATGTAAACCCCCTCCCTCCAAATTATTATAGTTTTGAAATCAAGGGGCTTTCAGGCAAAGATATGGGAATTAGGAATAACAGTTCTTTGCTAGGGAAATTAAAATATAAATACAGTACTGCAAAGAAACAGACCCCGAACACTGACAAAGTCAGAGTACAACCTGACACCCTGTCAGGCAGGGTGTTGGTAGCAGTCTCATTAAATGGTAGCTGCAATCCTCTTACAGTAACAGATGTGGCTCAGTTGAAGTAGTGGTCCTGTATAAAGTGCATTTTCCCTCTAAGGGTCCACTGGTGATGTGGAGAAATCCGGCTTTCCTCTGGAATCCAGTGGAGAAAGGGGCTCCCTTAGCGTCCCAAAACTTCTGTTTTTATCTTGGTAAGAAATGTTGGGCTCTTCCCCCTGGCTGGAGCAACTTCCAATGGGATGCAGTAATGTTGTCAGTCACCCAGTGGGACTCAATGGGCCATTAGCAGAAAATGACTCTCTGAAGGAAGGATGGGGTGTAAAAAGATAAAGAATAATGCCCTGCCTGGTTTCAATGGATGGCCCATTAGCAGAATATCTGCCGTGGAGATAAGGATCACTGCCCCCACCCTCAACAGATGGTGATAGAGTAGATACCTTTTATCACACGCTGTATTGTAATGTGCGGCTTATACTCAGTGCGCCTTATAACCATGAAATTACTGTAATTTGAAGTGTGGCGAGCAGGGCACAAAAGGCAAAGGCCTCTGCCCTCCCCTTTCTCACACCCACCTGGGTGCATGTTGTGGAGAGGCTCATGTCCAGAACTGCAGACTCAGAATTGAGAACTTCCAGCATCCACTGTCCTGCCAAGGCTGTACTTCTCTGCTGCCTAATGTATGGAAATCAGCTCCCAGAACTGACCTACTTGCTCTAAGGGAGACCCTGTGAAGTCAGGGCTCCAGCTATGCTTATAATTACTTACATGCCAAAGACTGGTAATAAAAACTCAGGCAAGTCAGCAGTGCAGTTTTTAGGGATTTTGAGCTTAGTATTGGGGTTTGAGAACAATATGAATTTCATTAACAATCCAGAAGAAAGTTTTACTAAATCTGATCCAGAATGTCTATAGATTTATAAAACTTTAATTTTGTATACTTTTTAGAAATATTAAGACTCTATGAAGTTTACTATGAAAACACTTTAAGACAGTGAGAGTTATATTTTTGTCTTGTTGTAACATGGCTGACACCTCATCTAGCATTCTTTGCATATCTAGCACCGATGGGAAAATAGGTTAGACTTCAGCTTTGTAAGTATGAAAAAAGTCTCAAACACCCCCAAACACCTCTATTTCAAGAAAAAAAACCCAAAATGTTGTATTGTGCAAATTGACTAAGATTTTGGTATCCATATGAGAAAAATTTTGCTCACAAAATGTTCTTTTGTCTCAATAAATAAAAAAGATGCCTTCAAAGACATAAAAAGACCGAAAGATTAATATCATCATATCTGTAATTTTTATTGCATAACAAATGTGTTGGAGAGGTTTGCAAAAGGTCCTGCAAACTATAGGCAATATTTTAAAGACTAAGCACTAAAATAGAAAGAGGTCAAGAAAATAGGAAGTTATGATCTTAAATAGCAAAATAACACACTATGTAACTTTAAATTCACTAATATCCTTAAAGTGCATGACAATCAACAAATAGCTATAATCCACCTTGACAGAAGTTAGTGCATCAAGCAAATCCTTACTTGGGAGTCTTGTCACTTTCCTCATTGGAACAGTAGCTGGGTTTGTTTGAGAGTGAAATGTATTCCTATTCCTCAAATTATACCAACAGGTAACAGAAAAATCAGAGCAAAAAAATTGCAGAAATGACTGGAAATAAATGCAGTTGAAGACCAGTTCCTGGTGACAAAACTTAATTGAAAGGAATCAGATCATGCAAGGAAAGTTGTTTGTGAGACCAGGCAGGAACGGCTGTAAAGCTTTTATTTTAAAAATATATCAGAATATTCTGAGCTAGGACTCCAATATCTCTAGAAAGTTCCATAACTATTAGACAGTGAGGGTGACTCTGGTCATCCTCGTGGTGCACAGGGAAGGGAAATGGCAGAGCACTTTGGCAATGTGGTATAAAGTGGTATAAGTGCACCCTTTTTTCAGTCAATGAAAAGTGTCATGGTTCAATTAGGATCAGTCATTACAATAAAGCATAGCAGGGGAGGAACTGGCCCCCTAGTTCTGTGAAGCCCTAACAGGGAACACTTGGCTATCTGATGTTACAGAAGAAACAAGTGTAATGGTCAGAAGGAGATAGTACCTCTGTACCAGTGCAGACAGCTCACGATTATATCTGCATAAGCTCTATTTACATGTTGTGATGGTTCTGGCAGAGGTAAAGTTAATTTTTTTTCACAGCAACTGATATGGGGCTGTGTTTTGGATTTGTGCTGTAAACAGAGCTGATAATACAGGGGGTGTTTCTGCTAGTGCTGAGCAGTGCTTGCACAGAGTCAAGGCCTTTTCTGCTCCTCACCCCACTCCACCCCACCAGTGGGGAGGGTGTGGGTGCACAAGGAGCCTGGAGGAGACACAGCTGGGACAGGTGATCATTGATCCCAAATGACCCAAGGGATATCTCACAACATATGGTGTCATGACATAACGCTGGGGGAAGAAGGAAGGTGGAGACATTCAAAGTGATGCCTTTTGTCTTTGCAAGTCAGCATTACACAATGAAGAACTTTCTTGGGGACAGCTGAATGAAGTAGTGAATGAATTCGTTGCTTTGCCTGTGTGTGCAGCTTTTGCTTTACCTATTAACCTGTCTTGATCTCTACACATGTTTTTTCACTTTCACCCTTTTAATTCTCTCCCCTTGGAGGGGGGAGAGTGGCTGTGCTGGCTGGGGTTAAACCAGGAGCTGGTGTAAATGAAATGGGCTTGGGCTGTCACACAGGTCTTGAGCCAGCTACACAGCTCTTGTTTGTACCACTGAAATCCTTCATCCCCTCTTCCACTAATAATATACCTGTGATGCATTGCCAGCCTAAGTGCTTGAAACACGCCCAGGCACACACACAGGGAGTGCTCTGGCACTTAACTGTGTGGATGGCCTCATGCAGCAATGGGGCTCGGAGCACAGCCCACATCAGTTCACTGTGGCAGATGCACTAACAGGCACTGGGCACTATGGTTCACTCAGCTGGTGCAGCTGGGAATCAGACCAGATGTAAAAAAATGGGATGACCTTGTCCTACAGTAGATGAGGCTGGATAATTACAGACATGAAGGAAAGAAAGGTTTGATCAAAGAAAACTGAGAGGAAAAACCCTTTTTAGGACTATTTTTATTTCCTTCTCTTACTATGACAAGAATCCCAGCAATAATCCACTAAATGTTTGAAGGCACACTATGCAAGTCTTGTGTTAGTTGATGCCTTGTTTGCCCAAGGAATATATTTGTTCTCTGATTTTTTGAGATGAAGACACCACAGCATCTCCATATTCCTAAAGAATTGCTTTCTTTTTATAATATTCAATTACCTTACTAGGATCACATGCTTAACATAAATATAGCATTCCAGGGAAAATTTCTTTTGCTTGGCTTGTTTCTAGTCTCTTGCAGATAGATAGTTCTCTGTTTATTTAGCAGTTACATAATTTGATAAAATAATGGGGAAAATATGAGTTTCAAATTCCAGTCTGTGATTTCAAGACAAATATAACACTTTTCTATTAAGTAAGAAATAAATGGGTACAGTGGGTGTATTTTACATGATGCGGAAAATGTTATAAGACTGCAAGTAATTCTCTGCAGGAAGAAAACAAATTTTTGGCTATATCCAGTGATAATGTTTTACAAGATATAAAGGAAAAGAAGTTTTGGATAAAACTTCCGAGGGCTTGGGTTTCATCTCTGAAGGCTATCTTAATATTAAGGTTTTTTGCTACATCTGAACTTAGAACAAAAAAATGACATAAAGGGGATACTGAAAGAAGGCAGGTAGGGTCTTAATTGCAACATGCAGAACAATGTTTGCTTGAAATGGTTTGCATTTTCCTGTCACTATACATATTTAAAGCATTGGTAATGGATATATAAATCCGATTTAAAGGTTGATAACTTCTTGATTATGTTGCAATTCAAAAATTGCCCAGTTAATTATGATGAAACATACTTCCATGCAATGGCATGTTATTTCAGCATTTGCTTTTGGGGATTACTGCCCAATATTGTCATTAAAGTAAAGCAAAAACCTGATGGTGAATGAAGTATAAACATTGCTTTTTAGATAAGATGTCATAAGTATTGTACCTCAAGCACTTACATAAAAATTCATGAGCTACAATTTCCATAGCAACAGGCAACATAATTTAGCTAAGATAGCTGCTTTCCATTCTAGGGACTTCATTGTCATTGCAGCTTACAAAGTACAAAAGTATGTCTTCCAAGACTATTACAGTAAACAGACAAAATGCTAGAAATGCTGAGGAAGGCATAGATTTTGTTACAGATGCAGAACAATGCTTCTTTCTCTTTTCACCTGTATTTCATGGGATTATCTGCCATTTTGAACCCACCACATACTAATCTAGTTCTCTTTGTTGTGCAGGAGAACCAGTGAAAGGCATCTGAACCTGGCCTGCCTTTCGTGTTAGTCTGATTCTTTCTGGAATGTGCAGAAGAAGCAGCTTCTTCACTGGCCAAGTCTTTCTTTCTCTCCTTCCTCCTCTCAGTTACCAAAATAAAATTCACTTCAATGCAGAGAGTCAGCACAACATATCTGGGGCACCTGTTAAATCTCATATTGAGCCTACACACAGTTACTAATTTAACACACTGCTGACACACTCCCATAGTCGTAAGTCTTTTGCTTCCCCAATGATTTCATGAATCTTGTTATTAATCTGAATCCCTTTAAAGTGCTTTTAAAAAAACATCTGGCTCCATATTTTTAAATTTTAAAAAAGCCTGTGGAAAAAAATTAAAATAAGAACTTAAAAAGACAGCAGAACTAATATTCTCACTAAGGATACCCTGAAATTTCACACTTGAGTAGCTGTGGTCTAAATGGAAAGATCACGGGGAGCACCATCAATTTCTACCTACTGGAAGTATAGGATTGCAGTCTGCTATCCTTGCCTTGCAAAGAATAATGTCTTATACTATTTTCTCAGTGAGGCTGGAAGAATTCCTTTTGAAGGAGAAATCTGATTGATGTCAGCAAGTGAATCACCACCTGTCCATGGGAAATGGATGCTTTTGAAAGAAAGCCATATTGGACATTGCATTTGATAGACTCTGTAATGAAGTGATGGCTCTGTCTCTGAAGTTCTCCTGAGATGAGCCCCTGACAGGGACCCTAAGGCACTCACCTTCTCACAGATTTTTTTTACTATAAAAACATGCAGAAGGCAAAAACACTATTTTTTTTTTACTTCACCACTGAGAATGAATTATGTATGATATTAGGGTGCAGATAATTTATCTGACTTCTAAGTTATTTTCCCATTTTGGCAAGTGCACCAAAGACAGAAACTGGCACAGGCAGCTGGAAAAGAAGCTGTGATACTGGAGCACGATCACTTGTCCTGTGGGTAGGTAACATGATTATTTGTCAGGAGCAATTCAGGGATTAAGAGTAGGATGCAATATCTTCTGCTTATGAGTTTCACCTAAAGAATATATAAAATTTAAACATGGCAGTTAGCTTCTTTTTTTCCAGCTACAATGCAATGCATGATTTCTTACAGCCAAAGATCCTGACATAGGGAAATAATCCTCCATTTCTACATCCATCCAAACTGATATGTACAACCTGACTATCATTTCATTCATACAAACTATGTATGATCAAGCACTTTGATGAAGGCTTAAACATTCAGCTGATATAAAAAGAAAAAAGCATTACACCTACCAGAGTAATTATTACAAGGGTATTTTTATTTTATCTTACAGCAGAACATATGCAATAAGTGAGCATTAGATTATGCTACTGAAATAGTGCATGAGCTTTTATTGTACTACAGGACAAATTCTCTCATCCCCTCTGACAGACTCATAATCACAACAATAACCAGTTCTTGAACTCTGAGGCAGGTTGAGTATCCCTGCCAAACTAACAAGAATAATTATTCTGTTTCTGAAAAATTGATTGTCAACCACCAGAACTGTAAAAAGTCATCTCCATATTAATTAACAGTGCCTAGTCTTGCATTAAAATCAAACACAAATACATAAGTCACTGATCTTGATAGATAAGTCTTACACTACCACCTCCAAAATTTATGATTACAGGAAACACAGCCATATGTGTAGAGACAACCAAGGAAAACATCAGCTCCTGTCGTCTGTGATCATTATAATCACTTCCTTGGCTGAAATCTGCAAAAGGAAACAGTTCTAGAGCTATGTCAAAAATAAAATTTAAATTCTATCAGCAAGTTTACTTAGAAGTAGTAAAGACTGCTTGTGTCATTTTAGCTATGACAGTGTCATTTGAGTGTGTCATAAGAATGTGCTTATATAGCAGTATGATTTATTATTGTCAAAAATCTTGTAGCAGCAAAGGAATACCTGACTCGTGATCTATGCAATACATAAAACTTCTGGGCAGAATATTTTGGTTTATAGTAAACAATCTGAACATCTATTCTTCTTGAATAGCTTTTGTAATTCACAGTTCCAATTACCCATTTCAAGGAAAAGAAAAAATTTAAGGTCTGAAATAAATATATATTTCAAAACTATAAATTTAAAAACTATTTGGAGGTGATATAATATTAGGGGAAATTATATTTGATAAATTAATACCTATAAAAGTTAGAACTAAAATAGAAACGATTTTTAAAAAAATCTTATTTTTATACAGCAAACAACTGAAATTAATTAAAAAGTGCTGCTGGACCAATTGGCCACTTATGAAAAAAACAGTCATGATTTATATTGTGTCCTGTAAAATAAATATAAATATATTAGAAGAATATGTATTAATATCAACTTATTTGCTCTACGCACAACTTTTAGCTGTAACAAGCTGGCCTAAACATTTAGCCAAGAAGTAGCATTGAACAGTACATAATGACAGTAAATACAAACCCTAACAATATTTAATATTTGTCTATTTAAGAAGCTACAACCTGATGAATTAAAAGCATTTTCTATATTTAGTTGTGAAAGCAATCTACATTTAATCCATGCCATCAAAATGAGGAAATTAAAGATGGCACATTTTAGATGAGTTAAAGCTTGTAAGAAGACAACCAACTGCCAACATGGTTGTCCCCTTTTCAATACAAAAATTAAATTATCCTCCTTAAGGATTTGCCTTTAGCTCAAATTCTAATTTGATATCTTTCTTCATATGAGTTCTGGTGGACTATAGTATTAGTTTAAAATATCTGAATATACTTCTTTTAGAGACTTTAACGTTTCAGAGTCTTCCTTTGACCTGTTTCTCTTAACATTATGAAATGTTGCAACAATCTCCTGCAGCATCACAGTCTAAACACAGAGCTGAGACTAAGAATAGCTGAATGACAGTTTGGAAAAATTGCTGCCTTAATTGAACATTTGGGATAATTTGAGAAACCCAGTATCATAAATACTGTAGCCCTTGCTACTCTCAAATAATTATGTATCAGCTAGTTCTAAAAAGATATGCTTAATTAAAGAAGAATCAAGCCATGACTTCACGCATTTGCAAATCAGAGATACACCACGTAGCTCTGCAGTATCTGGTGGAGTCCAAATATATTTTTTTATTTATTTTAGTTCCTTTAAATTCGGTTTGGTGGTAATGAATGAGGTATATAATTACTCTGATTCATCCTGTACCCGTAACATGAAATACCCCATAGCACTTAAAACCAATAATTAATAAAATATCAAAAATAATTAAAAACACAACTAAAAATTAATCATTAACTTCACATTAAACAAGATCAAGAATTGTGCAGAACTCATTAAGACTTCTTATAACTCATGTTATATAAATGGCTAAGAAATTACTAGTAATACCTGAAGTACCTCTATATCAACAGCTCTTTATACAGTTCTTGTGAAACAAGTATGAATCATAGCTAAGAGCCAAAGAAATGAGACCAAGTAATCCTAAAGACTAAAATAAACTCATGTGGCAAAGTATCAATGCCATGTGTCTCTGTGAGACTCCTAATTTCGAAGAAGGAGTATATAGTTTTTTCACTTCTGACATTGCCATATTTTCAAGAAAAGTGTATATCCCTTTCTTTTTTGCTTTCATTTTTGCTAGGTGGAAACTAAACAGGTGAAATTGTATATATAGAAATAAACACTTGAATATAGGAAAGAATCGCACGGCTGTTATTTCCTACATGATTAGGCATTTTCACTTGTTTTCCCATCTTTGTAACTCCATGACTGGATTGCACTCTAGAGCAAGGACACACCAGCATGCTGTGCATGCCCCAGCTCAGCTGCCCCAGAACACATCCCCACCCCAGGAAAGGTTTGCATAGTGACATGCAACCCCCATTGCTCAGTGACCCAGAAGAGGCAGGCTTCAGAGCAACCCAGACTGAAAACATACGAGTTATTTTGGAACAGGAGCCTGCAAGAGCTCAGAAACAAAACAAATGAAAAAACGTCAACCCATTTAAAATAATGTTTTAGTATCTGCACCACCATCCCCTCGCCCCCCGCCCGTGCAAATTCCCAGACCAGACTTTTCATGTTGATACATAATCGATGGGGTTTTTTACCTGCAGGCTCATCTGGAAAACTGATATTTTGAACAGCAGGACTATGCACAGTTACATCCCAACTAAAAGTCTAAAGGCAAGATAGGGTACACACAAAATTTCTTCTCATGGTTTTCACTTAGACAAAGAAGTCAAGGGGCAAACACAGAACTGGAAGAAATTAACAGAACTAAAAAAGTTATTAATTCTGATAAAATCTATATCAGATAAGTACAATAAATGCAGGATAACTTTAGTTTGATTTTGCCCATTCAATTTTACAGAAGCTCAAAAGGAGCTCATCTGTGAGTGACCTTTTTGTTTTGTTTACTAGCTCATCGTACTCCACCCTCTTATGGTTTGATAGCTTACTTTTTTTTTGTTTACCTTTTTTTAACATTTTTTTGAAAATCAGGCATGTCTTCAGCCTAAGCTGACAAATCTGTTTTGAACATTAATAATAATGTTACTGAAATTCAGTAGAGAGATTAAAAAAACCTCCAACACTTAGCAGACTCAATTGACTAGGTAAGCATTTCCCCAGATAAAATCAAAATGATAGGCAAAACCAGCTGCAAAATAGTATTTTCTTCAAATTTTTTCTTTAAAAATCTGTCTGCTCTAATCAAATAACACTGAACTTTGATATTCTGTTATTTGTCCTAAGCCATCCAATCTTCATTTTCTACCCAATCTTACACATACTTTGGGCAAAGGCAGAGAAAAAGGGTAAAGATGAGACTTTTTGTGCTTCTGATTCAATGCTACAGTAACTGCAAATAACATGGCTGAGAAGACATTCACAGATAAACTTTTATTTCAACCACAATACCCAGTGCTGGTGTACTGAACAAAATGTCCACTTAAATTTTTGACCTAGCAGATCTGTGAATAGGAAAGTGCACAGTGCAACAAGCCATTAACTAATTCATGAGATGATGCTCATTATATGAACAAAGTGTTATTTCTTCTGGAAAATGAGCAGGTCACTGACCTGATTGGATACACCCAGGAATTAGAATGGTTATTTTGAGTTCCATTCCATATTTGATTAGCATTTGAGACACTCTTTCTCTAAACACTTCCCACAGAACTGCACATGCCAAGTTTCTACCATAGCTCGAGCTGTTATTCAAAGATCTGAGAATGCTCCTTCCACTCAGCGCTTCCTTTTACTGACAGTGCTGAAGACAACAGTCTGTTCCCTAGACTATTAGGGACTTTCAGAAATTAAAAAAAAATAAATTGAAGTTGCAATCTAGCATTACACTGCCAAGAGTGAAGAAGTCTGAAAAAAACATCTTTGTCCCTGAGATATTTCAGAAAACCTCAAGTCTATTTAGATTAATTGCAACAAAACAGCATTCATCATTAACACAATGAAAAATGAAGTCTGTGGATCTTACTGACCAGTTGGGTACTTTGGGGTGGTGGCAGGGAAAAGAGAAAACACTACATGCTAAATCTGAATTAAAAGAAAAATCAACAGAGATGCAGAAGTGCATTTGGACTACCTACTGTAGATTCCTACGTCAGGTGGCACCTAACTAATTTTTATGTGATCCAGAACAGGAATTCATAGGTGTGCTTCTCAGCCCATGGAAATCAAAGCAGACAACTGCTAATAACTATCTTCACCATGGAGCTCCTCTGTGTTAAAGGTACTTTCTTAATCTTCTAAGTGAGCTAATACAAGATATTAGCTATAGCAATGCAATCTGAGGAATGCATTTAAATGCGCTTTAAAGTCTCAAACCTTTTTTTTCATGCCACTCCTTAGAGACTCATCCTGGCTAATTCTCCTTCCTCTTTGGACTAATGATCATGTAGAAGTCAATGCCCACCCAGACTTCACCAGATTGAAACTGATAGATTTCATATGCTGGCATAAGAGCATTCCCTTCCACCTCATACTGCATGTGAAAAATGCTCCTTCCTATTCTGTCAGTTACCTCTTCAGATTACCACTTGGTTTGCTTGACATAGACAGTCACTGTAACCTGAACTGTAGCTAAATCCTTAAAAAGGGAGAATTAATAAGGAAGTGTTATGTACAAATAAAAAGATATTTCTATATACAGCATTTACAAAATTCTATGTGAACATATTCTCAGAGTTTTTGAAAAACAGGGGTTCCTAGGACAGCTATCAGAAAACCAGTCTTACAGTGTGAGCCTTAAAGAGTACAACATATCAAATTTACCAGAACAAAAGTTGAAAGGTACCTTGACTACTGTATAAAAATTTTTAGTAGTCATAGGGGTGATAAAATTGTGATAGCCTATGAAAGAGGCCAGGTTTGCAGATCATGGTAATAAGTTCATCAGGCCAGGTGGCACAGATTCTGTGCACAGAGACCTCTCAACAGGTCACTGCAGTTTGTCATAGACACTTCAGAAAACATACTTGAAAAAGGGGGAATTTTCAGTGTTGCTGACAAAGGCATAGCAAAAGGAAGACTGGCAGCTGAAATCAGACAAATTCAACCTTTCCACAACATTTCAATTTCCTAGCACTAAGGGTAATTAAATATTGGAATGGCTTACCAGGGGAGCTGGTGGACTCGCCATTGCTTGGAGCTTTAGGATGAGATTAGATATCATTGTAAAAGAGATGCTTTAATCCAGCTTCTGGAAGTTCTCAACATGCCCATAACACTTGCAGCTCTGCATTAAGACAATGACTATAATCAAATCTCGTACTTTAGGGTTTCAGCTGATCAACTGCAAGGGTTATAAAGAATATTTTTTTCTCTTCACATAAAAACCAGACAGATACTTTGGTGTGGTTTATATTTTTATCTGTCTCTGAAGTAGCCGAGATTGCCCAAATCTACAGAAAACATGGGGCAGCAGATGCAGTTGCCAGTGGTGATAGGGAAAGTACTTCCTCTTAGCCTGAAATTCACAAAGCAGTTGTATCCAAATGGGAACTCACATGAATTTAGAGTCATCTAGATGGATGCAAACCCCTTCTGCCCTGGAACCTGTGTGATTAGGTCAGTGCAGAAGCAGGTTTTGTCTGTCTGCCCTGCTAAGGGTCTGGCAGTAGCACCCATTCAGCATTTTACTGACACTACTACATGACTTAAGAAAAGGAGTCATTTCATGCTCTGCTCCTGCAGAGCACTGGCCAGGGTCAAGTGAAAAACTATTGGATCACCATACCCTTAGAGGTCTCATTAATGAATCCTGCTGGATTAGCTCAAAGGGTGTGCTTTTTTCCAAGGTGAGATAAATAGAAATCTCAAATGAGCTGGGTTTGTTTGCTCAGCGTGAGATACAAATCACCTGTTAACACACGTATCAAAGCTAATTAGCTAATTGCTATTAAAGATGCATAAGTTACACCTTGATCTCTTCTATCTGCTTGAAAATTAACCTACTTTAGCCTAACTAGAGTAATCATGTTAACATATAGGTATCAGGGTTTACTGTTCTGTGCTTTCCAGCATATATACATAAGCATCCCTTTTGGTTTTAGTTTAGCTACATCTGTATTTCAGCAGGATACTATAATGACTTGATTATTAGATGAAATTAAAGCTGAAGGCAAGAAAGAACATTCTGATACTTTTACCCTTTTATGTATAAAGAATATGTCTTAACTCTGTCAAATAAAGCATAAAACGGGAGATGGTTCTAGTGATTTCTGTGAGCTGCACAGTAGCGTGTTCATATTGTGAGTCTCCAAATAAATATCCATTTAAGTGAAGTCCACACAGGCTTTCATGCTTATTGGCTGCCTATATTATTCTCCTACATCCCTTTGACAGTTTGTTAGATTCTAAGATATTTCTGTCTGTGCTAAATAACTGGGCATTTGATGGATTTGTGCACAGCTACACCTGGAATGTAAGGCAGGCATGTAAAGCACCTGTCGTGCAATTCAGGACATTTTCCATGCAGAATAGGGATGATTTCTCTTTGCCATAATTCTGAGGCATATGTATCAATATAAGACTCTGTTGCTAGTATTGCTTATTATGATTATGTTGTCATATTACAAAGTAAGAATGCGACACACCATGACAGCAACATCTAGTAACATAAAATATTCATGCAAAAACAAAAGCAGACTCAACCTTTAAAAAATAGAGAAAAAAAAAAAACATACACTGATCCCACTTGTCTCAATGTCTATTTTGGTGACACATGCATATATTTGACAGCACTTATGAGGATCAAATTTACAAGATGGCCCTAATTAAGCAGTATGTTATTCCATGGGTATCCTTACTCAAATCAAACCAAAACATTCAGAATAAGTTTCCTCATCTGTGATGAAAATGACAAAATCTGCACTTAGTCTTCCGACTTCTCAAACAGACTTCACTTGTGCTGCTGTATTCAAGTACTAATAACTCTGACAGAATCTGTACCCAGATCTACCCCACACTGCACACAAATTTCATTATAATGAACTTCTAAACTTTTTTGTTTTGTTGGTCTTTTTTCTTCTATATCTTACAGCATGCCTTATGCCTACAGTGCAGGAATGCTTGGAAAACATCAAATCAATCTACTGTCCCATAATTTTCAAAGAAAGATCTTTAAGGAAAAACTAAAGGGGGAATATTGTACTATGCACTAGACACTTTAGAAGCCAATGACAATAAATAGTGATATCAGTCTAATGGGAAATATCATCACAAATTTGACTAAATCTCTTTGTTATACAAATATTATGCCTTAGTTTTCACAGCCTGCTCAACTGAAGCATTATTCAAGAAAATTTTGAGCACAGAAAGAGCCTGCATATTTGTAGCAGAGATTTACTTTATTTCAGAAAGTGTTAATTTATATTCCTTCTGTGCCAAAATCTCTGCCCAAATAACACAGTTCACATGATAACTTCGCAACACATTCTCTTCTCTTGTATTTCTGCTAAAAAATTCCCAACTCAAAATGTTTGAATTTTATAGTTGTAAAATTCTAAAATTTTTAATTGAATGTACTATATTTAAATTTTAGTTCCACACAGCATAAAAATGTGTGTGTAAAGTAGAATCCAGAGGATTAATGTAATTGTGTTATCATTCTTTCTTGATTCTCTACTGAAAATATTCTTACTATTCGAAACCTCTTACCTACACACTTCCAGTAATAAAACTGGAAACTAAGTGTTGTGTTTCTTGAATCTTTGTTTTCCTTGAATGCTGACTAGCGGAGTTTTTTTAACCCGCTTTAGAGAATGACATGCCAGTTTGAATAACTTAAAATATTTTTATTAGGACTTGTTATTTTGGAATAATTCTCTCCCCTTGGATTGTTTCCATTAATGCTATAACAGTTCAAATTTAATGCAAATATCCAATTCTGTTCTTTAAACTAGTGCATGTATAGCTATCTTTTCTTCATTTATCTGAAATATTTAAAAAATCCTACTAATAGTACAATTTTGACACATAACAAAATGCTGTCAGAAGCACACCAAATAAATTTTACAACACCCCTTTCCCCCCACCCTCCAAGAAAACTCAATAAACTGAGTATAAAACAAACAAATACATAATCTAATCTAACTGTCCACTTTACCTGGAAATGCATGCCCTGTTAGAGAATCCAAATCTGAAATTAAAACAGTGAAAAGATAATCTTTAACACTAATTTAATATTAAAAATCACAAAAAATCAAAAGCAAACCTGGCAAATATCACATTATCATCAATATAAAATTTTAATAATATATATATATATAGAAAAGCAAAACCAGAAAACTAAACATTACATCATGAAAGTTTTTTCTCCATAGTTTTGTAAAGAAGTAAAAATGTTATCTATCTAGAGATGAAAGCTTTGAACACTATGAGAAGCTAATTTATTTTACTGTTTAAGACATACCACAATTAAATAGGAATTTTACAGTGTATTGTAAATGAGCCTCTGATTTCAGAAGCACATATCTTGAGTATAAACTTTTGTTCTACCTTTGTGCATAAGAACAATAATTAGAAAAGTTCTGAATGCTTCTTTAAAAAATATTTTCTTTCATGATCACAACTAATAAGAGACATAATTTTGTCTATTCTAGTTTTCACACTTTTAGTTTTTTTTTTCCCCAATCTATCTGCTTTGCAAAAGAGAAAAGAGCTGGAATTATTTCTACACCATAAGCATGAAAGAGGGCTTCCTCCCATTTATGTCACTGGTGACTCCCATCTGAAGACACAGCAGGAAGGCACACCAGTGATGCACCTTTGGAAATTCCATGCTCTTAACAAAGATTTATTTGGTAACTTTGAGGAGTTACGCTATAGCCAGAAGAGCAGTGGAGGCTGATAAAGCACAGTCAATTCCAGCTGGGATCACAGTTGCATTGCCAAGGTAAATGGTTAATTCTCAGACACACATGGTGAAAATAAACCCCTTCTTAGTGTTCTGTCACACGAGACAGTGACGGGAGCCCATTTGGAGAACAAGTCCTGTTGCTAGGAGCAGTCCACCAGGTCCCTGTTAGCTCACCAAGAAAGTGTGAGACCTTCAGACTCTCCTTCTTCCCTTTGTATGGCAAGTGGGATCACAGAGGGGTACAACAACTACACTCTTTTGGAAAAACACAACAGATTGTGGCTGACCAATCCACCCTACTATAAGTTTATAAATGAGCTTTCTTGTAATTTTTAGGAATTGATTGTATTTACTAGCAGTGCCTGGAAAAGTACTGTTTATAAACTACTTAATCTTAAAAAAACAAGTTGTTTTCTTATTACAACAGTCAACAGATACAAGATTTGAAGTTAATGGTTTAGGCTACAGAAATTCTGAACTTTTTCTAATGCAGTAGCTAATTCTAAAAGTCATTGGGAAAATATTTACTAATTAACTCCTGGAACAGCAAAAGGAACTCTTTAGACAGGAGGAAAAATGTGCTAGGATCTAATAACTTACAACAATAAGAGACATTTTCTGAGGACTCTGAACATGCTTAGTTTTGTAAGTGAGCACAGGAGAAAATCAACCTAAAATGTGATAAATTCACTAGAGAGAATTGATTTCTGAAATCCAAACTGCTGAACACAATGAATTAACTAACACTTCCGCTATGTGGGGTCTCAGGCTTTATCATAAACTATAGAGAAAAAAAAAGCATCCTCAGGATTTTTTATTTCAGAGTCTGAGAGATAGAAAAATGCTTTTGCCTCCCAGGAGACCATAAAAACCACACCAAAACCAGATTATGCATAAATGGAGCATCTAGCTACGCAGTGACTGCTCCTGAGAGCACATAGACAGCATGCAGCTACCTTGCAAATCAGAATCACCCAAAAATGATCTAATACTTGAATTTTCCAAACTGCTGTCACTGTGCACATCCTGTGGCAAATCCTGACACAGCAATAAGGTGTTTGAAAACATCTGTTCTATGTCATTAATAAAAAGATCCCCATGCAAAATCTGAAGATCCAAGATCCTATCACAGTGAAAAAATAACTACTCAGACAATGGGATTTTTAAAAATTAAAAAAAAATAAACAAAACCAAAAACCCAATCCACCAATCAAAAAACACAAACTAATGCAGGAAACCCAAAACAAAACAAAAAGCCCCTCAAAGCTAAACCAAAAAAGTGAGACTTGTATCTGAAAAGTTCATGGACATATTGTAACTTGCAGCAGAAATCACTATTAAAAATGCTATTCTGAAAGAAATGTAGATAAGTTTATGCAAATTAATTAGGCTCTTGTCCCGGCATAAAACAACACTACTGTGTAATACTTTGTGTTGAGCTGATGATATGAATTGTGAATGTGTTTATTTTCTTACAAGTCAGCCTACGCTAACTGAAAACAAGGTAGTTTGTCACCCAAGCATGGGTCCTGTGTGAACTGTTAAAGGAAATGTGACCTACTTTGCTAGCTGAAACCAGAAGATTTTATGGTATATTGAACCCACAAATCATGATCCACATGCCCCAATTCCATCATTACATTTCACAAAGAGTATGAGCTAACACTGCATAGGCAGGCAAGGTAAAGTTTCCCATGTAAAGATAAATACAGTGTGCAACATTTCCCTGCTTGAGTTCAATATATGAAATTACTGCAGTTATAATGGAATGAAACCTTTGCTGAAACAACTGGAATATTTAATCTCTGTCATAAGATTTCTTCTATAGACTCAAGGGCAGCAGAAAAATCATCATTTCCTGTTATTGTTAAGAGCATTTTTCAGTTTCCTTGACTGATTTTCAATTAAGTAAGCCTGAACAGGTGGAATCCAATTTTACTCCATTCCATTTATTTAGTGAATTGCCCAGATTTGTTGCTATTCCCTTTTATTTTCATACATAGGATTTTCTAAGCAGTAGGAATCTGAGATGAAAGTGGAGTACATAAAAGTGACACACTTTCATCCCCTTTTTAAAGCAACATAGCTAACATGGCCACATTAGCAGTTATCAAGGAATTACACTCATGAAATCCAAATCTGATTCATACTATAAGTCATTGATATAGGTAATATAACTAGTGTTTGATAATAAAGTTGACTTTGAGTTATAATGCAAAACATTTTTTCAAAAGGGAATGTGTGTGCACTTTTTAGCAAGCAGTATCTCTGGTACAATGCATTTTATTCACTCAGTGCAAAATAGATTTTGGAGATGGCACAAGATTTTCATGCCAATAAACTAATTATTTCTTCCTAGAGTTGATTAACAAAGATGTAGTCCTCTCTGTATCTTGCCTCCAAGGCCCATTCCTCCTATTTTACAAATGGTGTTCACTGCACTATGCAGTGCTCAGCTTTTGACTTCCCCTCTCGTGGCACTCCTTGTGCTGTGCTTACAGTAAAATATCAAAGCACTGCACGGCTGCCTCTGACACGTGCTGGCAGAATGCCAACACAAAATGAGTGGAAGGGATGACTTTTAGAGTGCACAGGAAAACACATTTAAGGTGCAGAGCAAATTTAAGTCATTTAACATTAAAGGCTCTCCAGGGCATTGGCAGCAAGATGATGTAATACCAAACTATCTCTGGGAGCTGGTACCTGCTTAGAAAGGTTAGAAGAAGCTAATGAATGCTAAATTGTGCTCTCCTGAAAATACAAGATTTTTACCTTGCTTCTAAGTGTTTCAACAGCGATTGTCAGCAAGAAATAAGTGTCTCTACTTTGCTAAATCTCCAGTTAGACTCAATCTTATTTTATTATAAATCCCTAACTGGGCAGCAGAACTTAGGAACCCTTGCAGATGTGCACAACACCTGGACCATTAATTCTACAAAGCTCAAGTCTTCTTTAAACAAGATGAGTGAAGTCCATCTGCTCATAATATTTGGAATACAAAGGGCTGGTTACAAAAAGGAGCATGAAGAGTGACATAGAGCTGCAATGGCTGAAGATGAAAGATGATTTGCATTAAATAGAATTTACAACTGTATTTTGACAACCAGGTCAGTGAAAAATATTTGCACCTATCTCAGGACTGGATTTGGATTGTGAGTTTGGCTGCATCAAGATTTGAGGGTTAATTTGGTACTACCCAAACCTAAAGCCAGAGGCTAAAAACAACTCTTGGCATTAGCCTCTACAGGGGGAGAGTTTCCTTCAGCTCCAGAAATTATGTAAATTATTCACTGAAAAACTGTTTTTACAGTAGAAGCAACTCTTGCACAGTCCTGTTGCCTCAACTTGGGTCTCCACTATTTATTATCTGTCACTATAATCCTAACCTACTGCAATAAATCTGTTTGCAGAGTCTCTCTTATTTTCATTAATGGGTTATTTGCATTCATTGGCCACCAATCCTTTAAAGAGCACAATTAAAATTTTAATGAAAATGTAAATCTTTTATTTCAGAACTTCCCTGACAAGAAAAAAAAAAAGTTTGCATAAAAGTTTCACTTAAGATTTCACAACAATGCCATCATCAGTCACCATCTTACAAACCTACTGCTCACTTGTGCTGACATTTGGAACTTGTTTTTATTTTTGGAGATAATTCAAAGAAAAAAAATCCAGCTATACAGTTAGTTACAAAGAATTATCAATGTAACATTTGGAAGCCTATTTATTGCTCTGATTCAATTTGATAGTATTAATTTTTTGATAAAAATTTACATCATATTGAGACAGATAGAATACATTTACACTGCTATGCTGGGTTTCATGTAACCAGCATTCCTTCCTGCAGTACCATTAAGAGTAAGATTCAAACTTATTTTTCTTCAGTAGAGGTGCTTTGTTGTGAGATATGCTTCTGAGCTTCAATTAGCTCCAATGAAGAAGTAGTTGAAGTTGAATCAATTAATTACATTGAAAAGTAGAAATTAAACTTGTACAGAAGAATAGTTAGAAGAGTTCTTTCCATTGACAAGATCTCTAATTACTACAGTGTGACAGCTTAGACAGTTACATATCTGCATAACCTGTAGTGTAGGTAATTGGAGATGAATCTCACCATAAGAATCTTCCAGGAAAATAATCTACATATATGGGTGTGGATCTGAGACAGTCACAAGAATAAAATGGGAATGATTTAGACATGGAAAAATGACTGGTTTACAGCTGGTAAATTTGATGGTCTTAGATGCCTAAAATGGCTCATTAAAATAAGTCCTGGACAAAAAAAATCTTAGTCCTGTCAGCCTCTAGTGCAAGTACTCACTGATCATTTTTCCCCTTCTCTTAAAATTATATGATAATTATACAGGTTGGAACTTGCCACTTTATATTTTGCTTTTGGATTTATGTTATTCCAGGAAGAACTTGAACAATGGCTACAGACAAAGAATCTACCAGAACACCAGGAAACAGCTTTTTTTTCAGTCATGAGAGTGACTGAGCACTGGAAGAGTGACATAGATTATGGGCCACATATGGCTGTAGTGATGACAGAGTAGAAAAAAGAAGTCAATTATTCCTAATGAGACAACTGAATTGAGGGAGACTGATCACAAAAAAACCCCATATTGATTAGGGGAGCTTTATTAATAAGTCTTGCTCCTGTAACAGAAAGCATCTGTTATTATTAATAATCAGCAATCATTCACACTGGCCGTTGAAATCTTCTCACACATGGCTCACCTTGTACTTGCACACTCACTCAGTTTTCACAGTGCATGACTGGGAGGCCAACACAAGCTGTCTGCACAGAGGCACAGGATCATAACAGCACATGAGAGCTCTCAGGTGGTTGCCCAGGAAGTCCCTCAAAGGGTCCTTCACTTCATCACATGTACCTTACAGCCTGCTGTGGTAGCAGCATCTACCCTGACCAACTAAACTGGATCATGATTTGCTTCTCTTCTTCCAAAACATGTTTTCCTCATTTCTTTACTCTATCTCACGGTAAAAAACTGAAGAAAAACAACCACTAACAAAAAATATAAACTCCAGAAACAGTTTCCCCACATTTTGAAAGCCATCATTAATCCATTTTCTTCTGCTGCTGATCTCGAGTAATTGGTCTGCTTCATGCTTCATAGTATAATCATGGCCTCAGGACTGGTTTATCCAAATTCAATGTGGGGTTTTAAAGAGCATCTTAAAATATATTGTAGAACCTTCAGCTGCATACAGACATCTCAAGATCAGAACAGTAATGCTTTCCAAAGTAGCTCTCATCAGGAAACCGAAAGCACATTACGGATGAAATCCCCGCCCTGGTTCCTGCATTGATGGATGCTGTACCGACAGCAGCAGCAGCACCCACCCTGCTTGAGACTTTACTGAGGCAGCATTCCCCAGCTCTTTGAGAGCAGTCATGGAGGACACCTATCATCTGAGGCAGGTATACTGTAATTTGGACCCTGTGGGGTTCATCACAGCTTTACTGCCTTGTATTGAGCCAGGATTTCCCAGTGGACTACCACAGGCATGCCATCCTCACCACTTGTCATGATCCAAACACTTTCAGGAAGGCTCACAGTATCATCTACAGGCACACTTATGAGGTTATGTGCATTTATGTAAAATAAGCATAAAAATGAAAAAGTTTTTCAGAAAGGTCAACACAAACATTTTTCATGCTTTCCCAGCGACTTCCACTTGTGTAGCTGGCTTAGCTGTGGAAGAGGTGAGAGCACCTCTTGTACCTAATCCACTTTGGTATCAGCATACCCACAAACCTTTTTAAGATCAAAAGCACTTTTAAAATTGCATATGCCTGATCATTCAATAACCAACACATTAAAAACATGGAATAATTTAGGTTGAAAAAGACCCTGAATATCCTCAAGTTCAACCATTAATCCAGCACTGCTAAGTACACCACAAAAGCATGTCCCTAAGTGCCACATCTACACATCTTTTAAATAACTCCAGGGATGGTATTCCACCACTTTCCTGGGCAGCATGTTCAAATGCTTGACGTCTCTTCCAGTGAAGAAAGTTTTCCTAATACCCAATATAAATGTGTTTGCTCTGTCACTTGTTCCTTGGGAGATGAGACCAACGTCTCCTCACTACCAGCTCCTTTCAGGTCCTTGTAGAGTTTAACAAGGTTCTTTCTGAGCCTATTTCCCCAGACTAAACACCCCCAGCTCCCTCAGCTGCTCCTCACAGCACTTGTGCTCCAGGCCCTTCCCCAGCTCCATTGCCCTTCCCTGGACTCCCTCCAGCCCCTCAGTGTCTTTCTCACAGTGAGGGGCCCAGAACTGGACACAGACTCGAGGTGTGGCCTCTGCAGTGCTGAGCACAGGGGACAATCCCTGCCCTGCTCCTGCTGGCCACACCATTGCTGATACAGGCCAGGATGCCACTGGCCTTCTTGGCCACCTGGGCACTGCTGGCTCGTATTCAGCTGCTGTCAGCCAGCATCCCCAGGTCCTTTTCCACAGGGCTGCTTTCCAGACACTGTGTGCCCATCCTGCAGCACTGCAGGGGGTTGTTGTGATCCAAGGGCAGAGGTTGGCACGTGATCTTGTTGAATCCACACAATCCCTCATACTATGCATCCAGCCTGTGCACATCCCTCTGCAAAGCCTTCCTACCCTCCAGCAGATCAACACTGCCACCCAGCTAGGAGTGATCTGGAAACTTTGTGAGGGTGGACTCAATCTCCTCGCACAATTCATTGATAAAAACACTATACAGGCCCCAAAACTGAGCCCTGAGGAGCACCACTCAGGACCAGCTGGATGTAATTCCATTCACCACAACTCTCTAGGCCGGGCTAGGTCGGATTTTTACCCAGTGAACAGCACACCATCCAAGTTATAGGCTCAATTTTCTTCAAGAGAATGCTGTGGGAATGGTGTCACAGGCTTTTTATTTGTCCATATAGACAATATCCATGATGGAGATCAAGTTGGTCAAGCAGGACCTGCCTTTCATAAACTTGTGCTGGCTGTGCCCTGGTTGTCCTAGCCTCTCATTTTCTACCTTCCCTGAGACCTGAGACCTCTCTGCTTAGCCAGGGCTGCTGATAACTGATGGAGTGAGTGGCTTGGTGAGCACTTCCAACAGCTCCCTCAGTACCCTTGGGTGAATCCCACCCAGCCCCATAGACTTGTGAGTTGTATAGCAAGTTACCAACCGTTTGCCTTTGGATTATGGGGGTTTCATTCCATTCTCTGTACCTGTATTCCAGCTCCAGAGCCTGGAACCTAGAGAATGACTGATTTTACTGTTCAAGACTGAGGTAAAGAAGGCATTAAGTACCTCAGCCTTTTCCTCATCCTTTGTCACAGCATTCCATAAGAGATAGAGATTCTCCTTAACCCCCTTTTTGCTTATGATGTATTTATAGAAACATTTTTATTGTCTTTTACATCTGTAGTCAGACTAAATTCCAATTGCTCTTTGGCCCTTCTAATTTCCTCCCTTCTTAATCTCATGATGTCCTTATAGTATTCCTGAGTTTTCTGCCTCTTCTTCCAAAGGTCATAAACTTTCCAGTTTTTCCTGAGTTCCAGAAAAGGTTCTCTGTTCACCCAGGCCAGTCTTCTTCCCCATCAGCCCATCTCACAACTCATGGGGACAGCCTGACACCTAAAACTTTCTAGGTAGTTGTATTTCTAACTAATTTTTTTAAAGGACACATGCAATTTATTCCAGTCCAGCCAGAAGTGCAGCTTGGCCTTATCTAGGATGTGTGGAGCTGTGGTTAGTACAGTACTGTTCTTGAGCTAAAAACCTAAAGTATTAACTTTGGGCTAGAGTTGATTTCTGTTATCAAATATCAAGTGTAACTCTTTCCTATTTTTATGAATAATATCATAGAGAAAAAACACAAATTCAGGAGGTGGCTAATACAGGCAGCCATCGGTTATTTACACTTACTCAAAATCTAAAAATCATTATTTATACATAGAATTTCCATATCTGACAGCAAATAGATGGTAGAAATTTGAGAGTCTATTTGTATCTGATATATAAATTTAATCACATTATATTTCCATATGAAATGCTAAAACTTCAATTTATCATACATTGTCATGGAGCATTTGCATTCCATGACTCAAGAAGTAAATACATAATACACATCATAATATGGTGATATCATGACTCAGACTCTATCAAGCTATCAAATTTTCAAGATCAGATAACAATAAAAATTAAAATTATGCTAAATAAAATCCAAATTATGTATGTTATGTTGAGGTATTTGTTAAACAGTCTGATGAAATTCTGAAAGTAGGCTCTGGCAAATGCAGAGTCTCAAACAGAGGCTCCACAACACCACACCAAAAAAGAAAAAAGAGAAACAAACTCCTGTTTCCTGAAAAGTGAACTTTAAGAAAATATATATCTGCTCAGTTTTACTGCTGTTCCATTCTAAATCTGCTTTCTTCATGAGAAAGGTAAGAAATCCTCTGAAATTCAACTCTTTCCTTTTATGCCACTAATCATGTCAAATACTATGACATGTGTCCCAGAACCTGCTTTTTCATGTCAAATTCTTTCAGTTTATCTCATTCTTTAACTTCCGGAAATGCCTCTTCTTTCCCACTTTCCTCAATTTTTAGTGACTTCGTTTATTCCTTGAAAATTATAGAAATATAAGCTGTTGAATCAGAAGGCTTTCTAAACAAAAGGTTATTTTCTCTCATATTCAACACAGGAACAGCTTCTCTTCCTCTAAATCATGTGAGATTGCTTTCACATTTGTGTTCAGCTTGATCTGGTCTTTCATACATCATTCATTATGTTCTGCTAACCAAGAGACAGTACTTTTCTCCTGTTCTTTTTTTCTTTTTATCAGATAAACCAATATTTCAAGACTTTGATGCCCTGCCTGATTTCAGAAAGACTAAATAACTATGTTTATACATTGACATATAAAGTACCAAGTTGAGCTTTGTATGACAAAGCTAACTCAGTGATTTACTAAATATTAGGACAATTCCAGTTATACTAAGACAACTGAGCCTTCTAAGGACTGTAGCTATGCAAAAGATAAGGAAGAGGAGAAAAAAATCAACCAAAAAAAGCAGCATCTACTTAAGTAGCTGTGGCTTGATCCAAAGCAGCAACTGCATGCCATGCAGCCGCTTGCTCACAGCCCCTCACCCTGATGGGGTGGAGAATCAGAAGAAGGTAAAACCTGAGATTGAGATAAGATCAATTTAATGACTGAAATAAAAGAGGGAGAGGAATAAAGTCCCAGAAAGACAAGTAATGATGTAATATGCAGTTGCACCTGCTGACCAATGCAGTGATTGGTCCTGCCCATACAGTTCCCCCCAGTTTATACACTGAGCATGACATTGTGTAGTCTGGAATATCCCTTTGGTCATCCCTGGAATATCCCTGGCCATGCTCCCTCACAGTTATTTTGTGCACTTGCTCCCTGGCAGAGTATAGGAAACTGAAAACTCCTTGGTTTAGGGTAAACACTATTAGCAACAACTAAAAATCAGAGTGTTATCAATATAATTCTCAAACTAAATGTAAAACACAGCATTGTACCACAGTACCAGAAAATTAACTCTATCCTAGTTGCAACCAGTGTGTTATCCATCTCTATTCCATATAATTTATGCCATAACCACATCCTACACTTTCCAGTACATCCCAGTAATCCATCATCATTCTTCCAGTGCCTTGATATACGTGTATTTATACACACACACATTTCACTCAATTTATGGACCATCCCTAAACAGCCCATTCAGTTAATTAAGTCCATGCCTTTGGACTTCATCTCTTGCTACAGCTTTTCATCAGGGTAGGAAAAACAGAATATAGTGTTGAATTGTTGCATACTAGATCCAGCCAGTTGTCCCTCTTCTCCCCCTGTTTGAGGCAGGGCTCCCCTACTACTGGTAGTAGGATTCTCTGCTTTATCTACAAATGTATTAGAATCCATTTCCATTGGATCAGGAATACAAAGCTCTAGTAGTTACCAGTGCACAGTGCACCCTAATGCCATCAGACTAAAGGCAGGATTCATTTATATTTCTGGAGTGACAGGAGCTAACTGTATTGGAGGCTGAAATAAGACCACCAGGAACAAGAGGCAAAAGCGCCCCGTGTGACTGGCCTGGAGATGCTGTGCATCCATGATGAGGTGTGGTTTGTGTCTCATTCATTAACAATGCCCAATCTCTGACGTGGAAACTTAGGAAAGTTGTCAATGTTCTCAGTGATAAGCACCAGAGTTCTATCAGAAATGCCTGCAAGACACCCTTTAATTTCATAGAGGTAAGAATTGCATTGAATTCAGAAGGAAAAGACTGTGGAACAGGAGAAGGGATTTCATGGGGGAATGTTCGTGATAATGTAATTAAAATCTCTATGCACAAGAGAATGAACGAAAGGCTGAATTGGCTTTTGCCCACAGGCATTTCCAGATTTGATTGCTTCACTTGGTTGGTTTAGCATTCTTTCAACACAGTTTTGTGCTTTCAACATTGTTCATGTGGAATATAATCAGAGGGGAAAATTTTTTCATGTTATAACTCACTGGAGTCAGTGGAATTATTCCAGTACAGAATATGGTTCACCATCCAAAGTATTTGATTTTTAAAATTTTAAATGTTCAACTATTAGATGAGATAACAACTATTTATTCATAACCCAAATCCTATGTGTGATTCTTCTGAAGCTTATTGTAAAATACATGAATGTACAGTTAAAACAGAGTGAACAAATCAATTACCACTAAAATCAATTACTTCTAAATCCAGGATACATATCTGAGCTACAAATTAATTCTGCACTCTGGCAGGCAAATAGGCAAGCAGCCAAATTGTTCTGGGTCTCTCACTTTGACCAACTTTGGCTTTGAAAAACTTTTCTAAAGAAATTGCTTTGTTCTCGGGAAAAACTCAGTTTTAAAAAATCAGCATTTTCAAATGGAAGGAAAAAAGTTATCAGAAAATTTAAAAAATAACTGTATTTGAAGCCAAGTCTCATCTGCCTGTACAATTTCTAAATGACAAAGACCTACTCTCAAATTTTAGCATTTCTACATATTATATGTTCTGGAGTTTAACAAAACATGCAACAATAGGAAGGTTGTATTAATTTACTTTTTTTTTAAACAGCTTTGATATGGAATTAGATCTGCCTCCAAAATTAACTGGTTGAACTTTGTAGAAACAACGTTTTCCCATTTGGATATATTATGAATATGAACCTCGATACAACATATGATGAGAGCCATAAAAAACCCCTTCAAAGCCCCCCAAGTCCACAACCTCATAAGTCTGGAAATCACCCACAAATAAAATAAAATAAAATAAAATAAAATAAAATAAAATAAAATAAAATAAAATAAAATAAAATAAAATAAAATAAAATAAACCATGAGACTTAGAACACTCAAAATCCTTTCCAGTAATGCATGTTCCTAATTGCAATCTTAATTTGCCTTCACAGTATTTCTTGGTCAGTGTATTTTATGGCATCCCTGTCAGGAAATTTGGTTATGATATTTAAAAAACAACCAACCAACCAACCAACCAACCAACCAACCAACCAACCAACCAACCAACCAACCAAACAAACAAACAAAAAACCCAAGAAAAGCAATCCAAACAACTTCTGATTCTTGTCTTGTAGTTCTACTTAGCATTTATCCTGCACCAATTGAATATTGTGAGAGGATGTGTTATAAAAATAATAAGAAACATAATTTTAAATACTGTTGCTTGAAAAGTAAGATACAATTGTTTTCAGGCACTTATTATCAATGAGAAAGGGAAGCTGGTTTTTGTGTCCTACAAATCTTGCAGTGATTTAGTTGTTAGAAGAACTACTTCACTGACATAAAGTGGAGAGGATAATATCTATCTTTCATATTTCTTAGTTTAATTGTCTTACTGCAACTGAATGTGGCGCACTGTGTAAGAAAGTCTAATTATGAGAGAAAACTGAAGTCAGCAGCCTCAGGCAAGACAGTTTCTTAGAACTGGCTTTATAATCTCAGTAGAGATACCATTAAACTTAAATTAATTTGGATTTTTTACCTTTTTCTTTCTTTTCTGAGACAGCACTACAAAACATGTTATTGGAGTCCATCTGTATTCTCAGAAAAAAAATTTATAGTTTTCTAATTCCTGAACAGATTTTAAATAAATTCAAGCAGCATTTCACCCAAATTTATTGCATAGTATCAAGAATTTGCTAACATGGAGAAGTTTTTGGATGTGATTGAAGGTGTCCTTATCAAATCCACTCTGTTTCTTCAGTAGGTTCAGCTCTGTACTGAGACAAACAGAATAGGTTCTAAGCAATGAAAGCAACAAAAGTGAAGAATTGTTTGCTCCCATCCCTAGATGTCCCAAAGACATGAACTGTCTGCCCTCACATTTCATGTTGTTGTTCTACTGCTCCTCCTCCCTGTGAGATCTTGGCCTCTTCATCTTCTCCTCACACATTATATATGTATAGGATGTACTTCTCATCAAAGAGATGTTGGACATTGATAACCCATCATCTCTCCTCTTCCAGCCTTTGCTCTGTGAGCAGCCATCCTGAGGGAGCAGCAGGACATTACAGCAACATGAGTGGCAGGTGAGTTAAACCAGTGGAGCAATGCCTTCTGTGCTGTGTGCTTTGATAGAAATCTATTCCATGTTCTGATCAGCTCTTTTCAGTCCTTACATTCAACTACAGGATATGCATGTGCCCTAGGTTTCCTAATTTTTACCAATGTTTCCAGTATTGCATGTGTACCTTTGGGTGGAATAGACTCCGTTGTTGTTCTGTTATTTTATTGTTGAAGGAGACTTACACCACTCTTCTGCCTAAGGCCAGCTGAATGAGTTTGAGTTCCCAGACAAATCTTGGATTCTAAACTACAAGGACCAGGCATCAGCAATGAAAGCACCACTGCTTCTGATTACTTCTGATTGCTTCACTGATTCTGAGGTGAAGTAGATGAATGGATCTTTACATCTAAGTTGATGCATATTCTACATCTGATGTGCTGCCACCTCAGAGAAGAGTAAAAATAATCAGGCATTGCAAAACAGAATTCTCAGCACTTTTGATTACATGCCAAGGGATTAACTTCATTTAAATAGTTTTTTTATTAGTTTTCTTTAGACACAAGATATGAAAAAATCATATAAAAACTTGAAAATATGGAGAGGTGCAAATGTTCTGAAAAACTTTTTCCATGACCTATGAAACTAGATGCTTAAAAAAAAAAAAAAAGGAAAAGGAAAAAAAGGGGGAAATAATATGCTTCACGTTTGCTTTAAATTTTCTCTCTAATAAACTTTTACCAAGTTGGCCCAAGGTAAAGCTGTACAATCAGTAACATAAAATCCTTCAAAAAGATGATATCCCATCAATCTCCATTGCAATCATTAATATATATTATATCAAACCCTAACTCTGAGGGCAGTTTTCACAATGATACCTGATAATTTGGTGCACAGTACTTAAAGTAGGTACTGGAATGAAAAATAAATCTAAAAAGTAAAATTTGAATTTTACATTACATTCACCAATGCCCATATTGAAAGAGTTCTCAGAGTCTCAAATAAAAAATAATAATTTTCTGTACAAAAACATAGCAGAAGTTGGCTGTTCTATATTTTAGCTGCAAGTTTAAGTTCTCTTTTGTAATGCAATGTATAAAGGCAACAATTAGAGATGCAAAGAAGTCAAAGACAGGAGTTCAGAAGCTTTGGCCGATTACCAGCTCTACTACTGCTCTGCTGAGAAAGTTAATGAAATTTCCTTAATAACCATGTCTGCATGTAGCCTATGAAAAATTAGCTGTTTAGTATATGCTGTTTGTTTAGTCTCGTTCCATAACCAACAGAGAAAAACACATTTCCAGGGGGTAATTTATGTTACCTGAAGACAGGTATGAAAACAGACTAATCCTAGTGCACAGCTCTGGAAAACTTGTGGAACAAGTACTTACAGCATATTTGTTAGTAGATGGAGGACAAAAGGAGAGTTGTTACTTACAGACCATTTTTTCATTTTAGCTCAAGGTTTTTTAATGACATTCTATATTTGCCTTTGCACTGAGAGTGTTTATTCTGGCCTATCTGAGCAGAGCCCAGGGTAACTAGAGACAAGTACCTAGCAGGCTTCCACATTTCTGCTATGACAGAAAAATACTACTCTTTGGTAGCTGGGGCTTGTAGGACAAGTAGGAATATTTATTTCACTAATTCTATTAAATTATCTCGATCTTGTGGAGAATGGACAACATATTAAGAGATTTCAAAGGGAAACAGAGCTTTAACCTTTAAAAGGAAGGGGTAGGGAATAGAGGCTGACTAGTCATAAAGCTGTAGAAATTAGAAATTCTGGGGAAAGGAAAAAATTAAAACTAATAACAATATATAAGCACTTGGAAGAACAAAGCAAAGGAGTGGCAAGCCACATTTTCTCTGTGTCAAATAAAATTATTTCATTTTGTCTTAGAGTAGAAAATCTTATACATGAGGGTGAGCCTCAGGTGTGTCTTAATTGACTTTCTTATTCTTTTGACACTGGCCCATATGACAAAGGTAGCACTGTCACAGACAATGGGAAATACACATTCTAGATGAAATTACTTTTAATTTAATTGATAGAAAGTCAAAATTTTGTATCCTACCCAGTCATTCACAGTTGAAATCTCAGAATCATCAAGGCCAGAAGAGAGCTTCAAGATCATCCAGTTCATCAATCCAGGACCACCACAATCACTCCTATACCATATCCCTAAATGCCACATCCAGACACTTCTTGAACCTTCCAGAGGCAGTGACTCCACCACCTCCCTGGGTAACTTATTGCACTGTCTGACCACTTGCAGTGAATTTTTTTTCCTAACATTTAGTCTGAATCTCCCCTGGCACTAGTTAAGGCCATTTCATTATGTTATGTTATGTTATGTTATGTTATGTTATGTTATGTTATGTTATGTTATGTATGTTATGTTATGTTATGTTATGTTATGTTATGTTATGTTATGTTATGTTATGTTATGTTATGTTAAATGGGGTGTCCCCACTTAATACTGACAAATAAGTAATGGCAATTTGGGGTTTTTTTTGATCAGATGGGATTGCCTGATTGGCTGGGTGTATCACTGGGAGAGTACGAGGGCTTATAATTATCTTGTAAAATTAAACAAAATTCTTAAAGAAAAAATCAAATAGGATTGAATTTAGTAAGGACAAATGTAAGATACTGAACTCAGTGGGGAAAAATTAATTTTAAGATACTAGCTGGAGGACAGATTGCCATGTGTCTGTTCTAAACAAAAAAGTGTCACTGTTACAGTTTATCACACTTTAGATAGACAAAATCATGTTTTTTGTGGAAAGAAATAGGAATCATAGTGGGACATATAAGCAAGGGCAGAAACTGCAAGACATGGAAAGTTGTTCTCTTTTCTCATGCAGTACAGGTTAGGGCCTCAGCTGTCTGCAGATTTGACAGGAGAGAGTGTACAGAGGAGACACTGATCAGAACTCTGGAATACATGACCTGAAAGAGTATTTGCTTTAAAGTCTAATAGGTATAGAACCAACAGAGTACAATATCAGTCTTCAAATGTGGGAAAGGTTGTTGCCAAAGGGAAGGAATAATCCATTTCTATTCTCATATGCAGAAAAAAAATAGCTTATTCTGTGTCAAATATCAGGTGAAATTTCTAACAGCAAGGATAGTGAAGCAGAGGAGCAGAATTGATGGTGACATTATCATCTTTCCAACACTGGAAGCAATGAAAAACCGGTTAGATCAAACACCTGTTCAGCTTCACCAATCCTACAAGGGCAGGAGATAGACTGGCTGTTCTGTGCATTTCTTTTCTTGGCCTAGTTTTCTGAAAGCTTATGTTCTGTTTATTACAGGGATCTACTGGTAATATTTTGAATTAATATTAGATCAGTCCTTGTCAGTCAATAAACAGTAGATCTATACATTTTCTTTTCTGTCAATATCAGAAGAATCTTAATGCAATACAAATAGCTTAAAAAGAAAAGTTCAGAAGATTCCTTAATGCTTACATGAAGGAATATTTCATGATACTTAATGGAATACATATTCACACAGTTCCTGTGCCAATTCAGGTTAGTCCAAAGTGAAAAAAATTAGTGGGAAAGGAAAATTAAACATTACAACTAAGAGCAACAAAGAATTGTGGCAAGCACGATGACAAATAATAATACCTATAGTTAAAAAAAACACAACATAAAATCTTCTTTTACAGATTTCTGTGTGATGCTTTCTTGAAACTCCCCATTAAAGTCAAACCAATTGAAACTGAAAGCAGCACTGGATAGAAACCTTGCTACCACCACAAAAGCAATGGACAAATAAAAGGCTCCACACAGACGCTGTTTTGCATTTTTCTTTTCATAAGTCTATACCTTCCTATACAAAAGAAATTCAATCTATCCCTTGCTTATAGACAGGCTGTGGAAATGAAGCCCTGATTTACTCTTTCAATGGTATGAAGTGATAAGTATCTACTAACACAATAATTATGTTTCTAAACACATCACTGTTGTTATTTTTATTATGAAAGTTTCACTCTTTTCAAGCAATGTAACTGCCTTATTAGAAATCTCTAGTCTCAGTGAAACTTGGAAATGCTAGAGATAGTAGCCTTCACAAGGGTCAACAGAAAAGCACTCATTTAGTCCTTTGTTTTGATACAATATGAGGGGTTTTATTCCTTGTCTGCATGGGAGTTCTACCTCAGTATTATTCTTTGGAACCCTTAAGCTGAAATACTTTAACAAATCCAAACAAAAGTGCAAGGGATGGTAGCAGAACTGATGGGAGATATTTCCCCCTTCCTCCAGAATTCTGGTGGAGCAGAGGGTGAGAACATTCCCCAACACTGAATTCAGAGATACAAACCCACAGAAAAGACCAGCTTAACACTTATTTTTTATTTTCTTAAAATTCATATGAGTAGTACAAAACAAAGGAGAATGAAAGACATAGGCCTGAGGACTATTTTCTGTAAATGCAACAATCCTACTTCCCTTCTAGTCTCAGTTAATACCACTGAGCTAGGAATTCAAACACTGCTCATAAAGTGTGTATTTCCAGTTAGCCATATTTTACCAACCTTTTACTGCTGCTATGAAAGCGTATGAAAATTCTGGCGATACTTGTGGCTGGAAATGTCTTTGAAACAGCCTCTAGCAGCAATAGAAACTGTGTGAACAGCTCATACACAACCTGTGCTCAAGTGTGTAAAAAGTACAGTAATTCATTTTTTTGTGGCTAAACCAGAACAACATTAGTAGGATACAGTAGCTGTGAAGCTGTGAGACTTTAGCTTTGTTTTGAAACCTTGCATAGGGCTGGCAGGAGCAGTAAGTAAATACATTAGGTTTATCATTCTTAGCTATAATGGATGAAGCATTTGGTGTACAGCAATTTGTGGAAGTGCAAATCATGACCTAGAATTTTTCAGAGTTAAAAAAAAATCATTTGGGTAGAGATAATTGCCATAATCAGTTTCACTTAGGCTTTCAGACCACAGATTAAGAACTGCAGGAGGAAAACATTGGAGTGAATGGCAGTGCTATGACAAGAACAAGCATTCAGGTACTGTTCAAATTGGTCCCCAGATAAAATCAAACACTGAGGGGCTCCCTAATTTACACCTAGTGAATCACTGCTCTGAAAGCAAGCACCATCATGTCAACAGGGAGGAAAAATCCTCCTGTACTCAGTGACACAGGTTGTTCTCTTTTTTGCCTATATATGGCACTCAGAAATTTGAAAATCGAAATTTGAAAATCGAAATTTGAATTAGAAGTTGGCAATATTATAATATACTCACATTAAGACAACCTAGGATTGTCCTAGAAGTATCAGTGTATGGATTAGAGAAAGAGCAGCACAGAAAGAATCAGCATGTGGTTCTCAAACTGTCTTCTGAACTTTCCCAAAAGAAATAATTTCTTCAGCAGTGGCAGACAATGTATATTTTATTTGGGCTTTGTTTTTCAATAGTCTGGGGTTGGATGCCCTTGTTTGCCTTCTCCTGATGGCCGCGCCTTCCTCTGGGTGAAGTGGAAGGTCAGGGCTGCTCCTCCCCAGGGGAGGGCAGGGATGTGCCCCACGGCAGTGGGGTCTCCAGCATGGAGCCACGGGCTGAGGGACAGGTGGGAGGGGGGCAGCAAATAGCCAATGGCACAGGTCAGTGCACCTGCTTCCTACCGCTGAGGAAGGGATTGAACACAACTTGCGGGAGTCAATCGAGAGCTTCCTGGGCTGGGACCAAGATGGGAAGAAAGGATCGCTGGTACATGCAAGGACATGGAGACCAGGAGGAAATAAATGGACAAACACCATTTGTTTTAGCCCAACCATTTTAAAATTTTTCTATTTTCAGGTGTTAAAGCCTGCTCAAAAAAAAGCTGGCTTTAGGACATCAAAGTCCTTAACAGCACTTCTGAGGTGTTATTAAAGGTGCAGTGCAGGTCACGAGGTAGACAGCAAGAGTCAGAATTTCCCCCATTTCTGTCAGATTTTGACATAACTTTCTTATGAAAAATTGCTTGAATAATGACAAGACTATGCATACCCTGGTAAAACAACTATTTTGTACCAGTAATTTTCTCTACAAGATAGTATACAGTAAAAGAAGTTTGGTCTACAAAATATTGTTCTGGTCCATGTCCTCTATTTAAAATATTAGTTCTTAAACTACTTTTTTTCAGGGTTTGTGATTTATACATATTCTTGATTTTTTTTTTTTTTAATACTATAACTATGCTCCCTCAGTGCAAACAAAGATGTTTGTTATCAGTTATGTGGTGTATTCTTTATGGAAGTTCTGGGATTGACTATTCACCCCAGGTGTCAGATTTAGGAATTATATATTGGCAGCTTGATTACCACACTCAGAAAATAAAATAAGATTCCTACATAGATGGTGAGCAAAAAATGTGTGGTAACAACTCTAGCCATATAAGCTTTCAAATACTGAAAGAGTATTTAGAGGCCAGGTTTGCAGACAATGCAAATTGTCAGAGGCTTTGGAAGTCATTAGAGCTCTTATGGTAACCAGGTCCTAAGCATTTATACATAAACTGTTCATATATAAGAGTACTTCAAACTCTAAAACACTTGTGGAAGGGAAATGACACTTCAGAAATTTTGAGATAAGAATTTCAAATGCATTGAAAAATGCTTTTCCATGTCATACAGCTACAAACTTCTCACATAGCAAGAACTTCAATTTCTTCACTCATGCAATAACTGCAGAACTGAGAAAGGCCAGCCTGAGGACCAAACACTTGAATCCTCTAGCACCAGGAAGGGGAAGTAAGGAAAACCCAAAGCAAAGTCTGGATTTCCTTGTTCTGCAATGAAAGCAAGTATGATGAAAGCTATGGGGCAACCAAAAGAAAGGAAAACCTTTCCAATCAAAAATGTCAGTGTCAGCAGAGCTCAAAGAACACACAGAAATGAAGTCTAAACCAGATAAAGACTTCTAATATATAGAAGGCCCACTACTGAATAAGCAATAAGAGAGAACAGAACTAGCCGTATTTCTTCCAGAAGATATCGCCCTAAGGCAGGAAAGTTCATCTGATGACATGAAGTTTCTCACAGCCGGTTTAGGGTTTACTGCTGATATTAATTTTAATTTAGCACTTAAGTAACTTAACACTTCTTTCCCCCTGGCTAAAAACTGAACAATTGGGTATATCTGAAGAGCACAGAAAAATGACTGAGTTAAAACAGATATTTATTGTAATTAAATTTGATTTTATTTCTAGCACCCTTTGTCAATATTCACAGTAAGAATATCAATATTTTTTAATGGAATCAATATTTTTAGCCTCTTAGTAAAAGTAAAAACACTATTTTATTAATATTTAGCCTCTTCTCGGTACCAGTAATTACAAAAGAGTTCTACTCATTCGTGGTGGAACTGGAAATTTGGAAATCATTCTAAGCAAATTGAGGTGTGAAATGAAAACAGAAACCCAAAGAAACGTAAGCAGCCATTTAAATACCTCTTATAAACTTGAGAAGCTTATGTAGCACAGTAATAAAGGTAAAAAAAAAGAAATAAAACAGAAAATTGAGGAAATTATAGAAACAAGTGGATATTTCTAACATGATATAAGCTCCCTAGGAGGGAAAAGAGCATGGAATAAAACTGCTTCTAGCTGGAGTGTATATTCTAGTGTATATTCTAGCTGTATATCTAGTATATCTAGTGTATATTCTAGTGTATATTCTAGCTGTATATATAGTGTATATTCTAGCTGGAGAGTATATTCTTCTCCATCAGGTATCCTGTTCACTGCAGTGAAAAAAAAAATTAAAACAACTCTTGCTCTGATAAAGCAGAAAAACCAAAGGTCTAGAAGCAACATTCCATCGATTCACCAAAAAAGATCACAAACTTTATCACTCTTACAAAGCAAAAATGAAATTTGTTGTCTCCTGTTGATGTCTGTGTGTTGTGAACTTGTAGTGTGAACTGGCTCTGTCCTTCCAAAAAATATTTGCAAGAGAGAACGGAAGGCTGGTGTAGCAGCTGTACCAGACACTGATGAAGACATGGCCATCCAGGCAATAAAAGCAGTAATGTATTTTCATTTTTGTTGCCTACTGCAGAAACTTACAGGAGTGCAACAGGTTCTGAGAAATGTATCAGAAAACCGAACCTGTCCTGCCACCTTGTCACAAAATGAGAAAGCACACAGTACCTGTCAGAAGACATGGTAAATTAAATCATCCATTAGCTTCTACCTGATCCATCACTTGCAAAGGATCTTGCAAGCGAACACTCAAGTGCTGAATAACAAAGTAAAGAACAAGAGCAAGGTCTTTTGATGTGCACAACATTTTTCCTACAAAATTTTAATAAAGCCTCTGACAATTTAAATTACTACAGGTGATTTCAGTTTAAATCAAGTCTTCAAAGTAAATGCATATAGAGCACTAATCTGTCAGAATGAGGTTAAAGAGGATAAAAATCCTACAACCGCAATTTTAAATTACTAATTAGAACTATTGCAGCTGTTCTTTTGCTAACCATTAAACTATAAAGATATGAAGACAATGAGAGGAGAATGACCTTCTGTATGTCAGAGAATATTGCTGAAGGCATCTGCAGCTAATGGGCCTGTGCTTGCTCGTGCAGAAAGAGTAAATAGGTTTATTAGCTTACTCAGCTGGAAAATGCTTAACAGCTACTGGTCATCTGATAACAAATTTAATTCATAGTTCATTTAGCTACAAAAGAAACTGATTTTTTTATGCTGCTATTCAATGTCCTGAAACATAATCTATACCCAGAGGGGATAAGACAGACTCATGAACTCTAGAACAAAATGTTTTCTACTCATTTCTGCCCTAGTTTGCATCCTGCATCACTGCATGTGAGGTTCTTAGCATTTCAGGATTGATTTCTTAGAAAAAGATTAGTTCATGTAGCTGGAATAAAAAATGCAAAACTTGAAAGCTTATTTGCAAGAAAGGGGAAATCAACACTCAGGTGCAGGTCACAGAATCAGTACCACAAGTTCACCCGTCTTGTTTTGCTTCCTACAGAAAATTAGTCAATGGCAAAGATTAAAGCAATTGGAGAAGCTCTGGATAATGGGTATCAAATATAGCTAATATAGATCAAACATAAGCACACTATCAAGCTGCAACAAAATGTCTACATAAGGGAGGCAACTAAAATGCATAAATAAATAGGATGATAGCAGAGTCCAGCATATATTTTTGATGTCAAGAAGGAAGGAAGATAAAAAAGAAAGAAGATTCTACCCTTAATGAAAGCACAATGTCTTTTTTTCCCCCTGATTTTTTTCAGAGATCCATTTTTAAGCGAGGTTCTGTTTCCTCCCATGGTGTTGTAAGCATTCTGTTCTTATTCAAGTGGTAATTTCACCTATTATGATTGATTTCTTATATAGTCTTCTTACTGTCAATAAAAATTCATAGAAAAGGTAGAAAAAACAGAAATATTTTTGTTACATTTTTGGAATAAAATAATTAATTCTTTGGCCTGAATTATTGTTAGCACTTGTAGTTGCCTAGTATTCTTGAACAATCATTCTTATACCTGTGAAACCCATCAGAAAATTTCCTGTTCTTAAAACACAGAAATGAAAAGCAATTTGCTGAATGAAGCTACTGTTGCTAATGACAAGAATTTTTAGGATATATTTATGTCTACTTTATCTCAAGTTTAACACAACTGAAGAAAATCCTTAAATTTCTTTGCAAAACTGTGTGGAAAATTTCACAGTGATAAATTAAGCTGAGAGGTTTGATTAAAATCTGTGTTCAGCACTACGTCTTCAGATATCTGCAGTGTTGAAACACGGTGGAGTAGAAAAGATTATTCATTTGGCATTCTGTTCAACACAGCTTGATCTTCATACAGTGAAAAAGACCTGTGGTGTTTTCTGGTTTAGCTCAGAGTAAATCTAACAGCATCAGTCTGACAGTGTGAGCACTTTGGACAGGTTAAGAGCACGTGAACCCAATCACCACAGTCGTATTTCGCTTGGTTAAGGCAGCTCACCCACACATCAGGGTCGCTTAGGATGCTCTTTGTTCCTCACTCAAAAACTAGCATAATGCTTCTCTCTGACAGCCTTCTCTTTACACATTAAATGCATGCATGCATGGGTGTTTTCCTCATAAAATGTTGCAGTAGTAACCCTTCAGACAAATTAAATGTTCAGACTACAGCAGTGTCTTTGATATGCTTTTAGAGGTGTCTTGTGGCTCAGAGGGGTTTTGTGTGCAGACTTCCAGATTTAAACGCCCACATGAAAAGCACAATTTATATGTGAATCACACACTGCAGTAGAAAAAGCTCAGATTTCTAAAAAGGATTGTATTTTTGTAGAAGAGATGCATTAGTCTTAAAATATCAGCAGAGGACAGTAATAAATTTATCCTATTTGCACACATTGCTCCAGCAACACACAGCCTGAAGTCAGTCTATGCTCCTGCAATTGTTTTTCCTATTAACTGCCTGTAAGTAAATAGCTTCCCACCTGAGGGATCTATGGGTAAGAGTAGATTCCAAGTGGTAGATAAATCTTTGATTTATTGAATCAGGATGGCTGTTCTTACTGAAAAAAATAACTTTTTTCTTCATGAGAAGTTAAAGCTTTTTGTACGCAGTCTTGTGTAGGTGTAGTGTAAGGAGAAGTCCCTCTTACAAACAGTGTTACTCTTTGTAAGACATCAGAGGAAAAACATTAGAGAAATCAAGAAGAATTAGCAATGAGTTAGAAGTCTCCATTATCTAGTGGAAACCTCATCTCTTCCAACCTCTGCTAAGGTAATGAAAAGTTCAATGTAAAATGGGTACCCGCTCATGGAGGAGAGATGAATGATGCAGGAATTCAAGGAAGTGAAGAGGTGAGAAAAGCAAGGAGAAGGAGGAACTTCTCTGAACATGAAGAAAACAGGAAAAGGAGAAGAAAAACGTAAGCCAAAGAATGAAGAAAGGTCACGACAAATTGAGTTTATTTTCTCTTGGAAAAAAAAATCAGCAAGACTCTGTAAAAAGAGAGAGGTGGAAGCTTTGAGAAGTAATTCAATAGAATAAAGGTTACTGGAACTGTGGGTATGGCATTCATTTGTGCTGAAGATGTAGAGCTACTGCATTCACATGCATTTGATCATAGAAGTTATAAAGTAAAATCTTTTTCTTGCTGTACCCTGCTCTTTTATCCTACCTCAAAATGTGTTTGTGTAAGATACTCTTTTTTGGTTTTTCACCTTTTGGTTTATATATCCTGGAAAATATTTTCTGGGTTTTTCTTTTTATTTCTCCCCCTATCCCCATCATCTTGAAAGCCTAAAGGGGCAGAAAATCAAACTGATGTGGGAGTTTCACATCTTATAAACAAGCTGAGCATACAGTGATCCTTTTCAACTTCCCAGTATGTTGCCTAAATAAACTTTGTAGATAGATGAATTAGGTAAAAAAACACAGCTGAGTTTCCTATGCTAGGAAAGCTGCTACTGCTAACAGTTTGGTTTTGTGGAGTTTTTAACAGATAAAATATGATATAGGCAGCTTGCTTGTTTTAGTTCCCTCTCTTTCATGGTATTAGAATATTAATATTTTATTTGATATGAATATGTATTTTTGGGAAGATAGTCTTTCTGTGAGGCTAAACATTGAGGAACAGCAATAACTATTAACTAAATAATTTGGAATATTTGAATAATCAGAGTGCAAAAAAACAAAATCCTGTCTTCTAAAAAAAAAAAACCCTAGGTATTTTCAGTTTGGCACTGTATTGATTTACGAATACAATGAACTGTATGATTCTAAAAAATTCAGCTCTTGTTAAAAAAACTACAGTAGAAAACAAAATGAAGATATTTTAGCTTTGGCACATTGTATTTATTAACCAGTAGGCTGAATTGTTCTTAGAGGCTTTCCTAAGAGTTTCATCACATGATAAATTTTTCTTTGTGGTGAAACATTTTCCTGTCCCTATCTGAAGTCCAATGTATTTTATATCTAGCTGCTGATGAGTTATAAGCCCTTGCTCAAAAAAACAGTCCATGAAAACAAGTAGACAACAAAACCTTGGATCTTTATATCTAGTGAAGTTGGTTTTGGTTGATGAAAACCTTCTTTCTTTGTGAGAGTAAAAAAGTAAGTCTCCTGATCATGCAACAGTCAGTCAACTGGAACTAAATATCTTAAATATTATCTCAAACAGCTTTCAAAACACACACAAAAAAAGAGTAAAACCCAAATGGCAGTGTTCTTCTGAGGACTAAGAAATTATGAAAAATAAACCATGCAATAGTACCATCAAGAAGGAAACTTTCAGAATATAACAGCCCGTCACAATTGGCTGGTTCACAAATGAACACTAAAAAGTATAAAAGAGTATATTTTTTTATCAACAGTTAACATTTTACTTAACTAATTTCACAAGTCATATCCTGCCAATATATGCCATCAGTTTTTGTCAAACCTAAAAAATTTTAAGCTAAAGCATCCCATATTTATGAATGCTTCATCTGTCAAAGAAGTAGAAAGTACAGAGTCAGTATTGTCTCACATAACAGACCTTTTAAAAGATGGACACTGAAAGCATACTAATGACAAAGGTATCATGTAAAAACCTGGGTGTATCTAATCCAGTACATACTGTATCAGAGGAGAGGAGGGTAGAGCTATGTCTAATGTTGCTTTGCCATATCCTGCAAAAATTACTTCCTTTCACCTAAAAAGACTTTGTTAGTTTCACAACACTTGGAGTAAGAATACAAAAAATTGAGAATATGGAGATTTTAAAAGCCTATATGGTATCTTATATAACATACCTAAAAAATGCAGTTCTCATAATGTAAAATAAATATGCAGTCAATATAGTACTAGTTGTTATTATAATGGCTACAGTAACAAGGCCACCTTTTCAAGTAAACAACAAATCCTGCTATACCTTTGCCTGTAAATATTGATCCTAGCTCTCCAAGGATTATTGATGTCTATTACAAATTTTAAATGTAGAAAATCAGAATGGTTTTGTGTTATAATCAAATGGTGCAATAACACTTCTTCAGATTGCTGACAGTCTGGTTATATATAAGTAACACGAGGAATTTAGGAAATTGTTGGGCAAAAGCATCTATTGATGTTTGGAGGCTGTTTTTGGTAATTTCTCTTTATTAACAATTAATGTTAGTGCTATCATATATTTCCTTGTTTGTGTCAGAGATAGAGAAAAATAAAAAACAATCTATTTTTACAATAGAACTATACCTATTGTGAGTCGCTTCCTGACTGAGCAATCACAGGAGTATAGCAGGTGCCTTTGGGAGTTAAAGCACAAAATGATAACAAGAGCCTTAAAAGACAAGCATGGTGTGGTATCACAGAGCCTGAGGTAATGACCACAAACCAAAAATGGTCAATTAATGGTCCTCAAAGGAGTACAACCCTGGGAAATGGGCTGAACCCACTATGGGGTGTAACAGAGGACAAGGAATATTAATTCAATACTGAAATAACCCAAATATATGGAAAATACAATGGAATTAACTAGAAGGGTGGAGCACAAGAGCATTTGCAAAACTGGAGGCAGAGGAAGCAGAGTGAAGAAGAATGTATCCAGCTGTGCACACCCTGGTTAGAGCTGCTGCACCCAATCAGTGCCCTTCCCTCTCCCTTGGCAGAGAAGGCAGGGCTGCCATTCACATTTCACTGCTCCAACTCAACATTTGTGCCTAATGTGTTATCTTTTGCTGTGTAGCTGTATTAAGCACACGAGAATTTGGAAGAGCAGTGTGTGTGTCCAAGTGTTTTCTGCTTTGACTTTTACACATGGTGAAGTGATTGATTCTGTGGCACTGTGACACAGTACAGTGGATGCAATAGGTGAAGAATGTCAGCATGTTACTTCAGGAGACTATTTATACATGGCCTTCCTACCACTCCAAATCTTTATATCTGCATCACAATTACTAAATCATACCTGAGTGACAGCTACAACCTCAGTGAAAAGGTGTGGAAATGTTAGTAAATGCAGTTGAGGATTAGGACAATACCTGACCCAGTACAATTTTTTCAAACTTTGCAATGGTTGCATCAATGACTAGAAGGGGATTATTTTACTCTGCAACTAACACAACTAATTTACTTGTTTTTGTTAAATGCTAAGTTTGCAACTGGGTCTTTGTGGATTATTCAAAATGTTTGTCTTTAGGTATTCACACTCCCAAAACTGGTCAACAGAAAAAATGGTACCTAAATGAAAACCCTATTCTTAGCTTTGGGACACCATCTCTATTTCTCGATGTGTAGTGTCAAATAGCTATGAATGTTTCTGGCCTTTCTGAAAATGCTCTTTAGGGAAATGTGAGTAGAAAAAGAAAAGTAAATTTAATGAGCAGATTTCTCCCCCATCCTTTAAAACAGAAACAGTCAAGACAATAAAACGATCTATAACAAAGAGCAAACAAGAGGCTGACATTCTACTTTATGTTAAAACATACTGTTTCAGGGCAATATTTTTGTTATACAAGCAAATGCAATTTTCTAGATCATCCAGCTGAGGGCTGAGATATATGAAAAAAACAAACAAAAAAAAAAAGGAAAAAAAAAAAAAAAAGAAAAAAAAATACGAAAGCCAAAGAGAACTTACAAAGACTTTTAAGGATCTAAGCTTTAGATTTAGAAGTCTTCCTTCATAAGTTACTGTTGTTTTTTTTTTTTCTAATTTACATACAGAACATTTCAGGAACTAGCAAAAATTTCTACTTATTAATAAAAATTGTACTGAAATCTCCTTTTAAAAAAGGATGGGTGAAAAATTATTAATGTTGTGTCAAAAAGTGGTACTTCTCATCTCTTTAAAAATACATCACTACAAGCCACAATTCAGCTATGAATGTTCATCCAAATTCTATGTACATAATTTTTTAATTACAAATTACAAATTTTAATTACAAATGTGGTCTTCCTATATTTTTAAAATAGCTAAAAGCTATCAAAAAAAAAAGAAAAAAAAAAGAAAAAAAAGACAAAGCTACAGTTATGAGACATGACAGGGACAAATAATCTTGCCAAGTGATCTTAGTAACATTTACTTTCAAATTATTATGAGCATAGGTTTTTACTTTCAATAAGCATGTTTCACTAGTACTCTAAAGAAAACCACAAGTGATGAACCTGGTCACATTTTGTTATTCACAAATTCTGTTATGTTGCCCCTTTTTTAAGCAGTACAGTATAATTGCTCTAAGATACTGTATCAGGCATCAGTAGCCATTTATCTCTATGAGAAACATCTCTTATGGCAAGTAAAGAAATGTCCCATATCATTCATGTTGAGTTCCCTCTGGCCTTGTCCAGGTTAGTGGTGCAGAAACGACTCATGTTCCATGCTTTTTATGTAGGTCTCTTTTTCAAGACTTGAGGGACTTAGACAAAGCTGTGAGGATTTAGAGATCTTCTCCAGAGTGACACCAGGTTAAAGATGTGAAGAGAAAGCTTCCTACCCTGATAGGGGCCTCAGATTTTTATCCATGATTGATTTTCCAGGTAGGCAGCAATGACACAGTAAGTCTGAGGGCATTTGAGAGACCTTAGGGCCTTCGGATGACTTGTTAAGGGATCAGGAGCACAAGCAATGTCCTCCTCTATCCTTCCAGTCACAGGGAATGATAAAGGAAGAAATAGGAAGAGTCAGCAGATCAATACCTGGCTCCAAGCCTGGTATCACCAGCAGATTTTAGAAGTTTTTGATCATGTGTTTACACAACACAGAACTTTTGGCAACAGACAAGGCATACCTGTCTCAAAGGAGGAGAAAGATTTTTGCACAGGAATTGCCAGGGCTCACTGAAAGAGCTTTAAAGCAGATTTGAAGGGGGATGGGAATAAAACCAAAATCGCTAGAGAACAGTCTAGGGATAGCATGCCAGTGTTTGAGGGATAGTGGGCTAGCAAAGTATGCCACTTCAGGGGACACGCAGGATGGAGATACGTGCAGGAGCAAAGACTCAAGTTTTATTAATGTGTTAGCAACCATGGAAGTGCCTGAGAATAGTCCTGTAGGAATTAGAGCTTCCCCCCTGAAAAAGGTGTCAGGATCAAGAGCCCAGGTGAGGTGCATCTACACCAATGCACCTTGGGACTGATCCAAAAGTACTGGGGGAGCTGGTGGAAGAGCCTGTGGAAGAGTTCACTGAGCCATTTTCCATCATATACCAGCAGTCCTAGTTATCTGGGGAGGAGAGGGCTGGAAGTTAGCAAATGTGAGACCCATCTACGAGAAAGGCAAATTTATGAAAGGCAGGTGCCGCTTGACCAGCCTGATATTCTTTTATGACAGAGGGACCCATTTACTTGATGAGGGAAAGGCTGTTGACGTGCTCCTACCTGAGCTTCAGAAAAGCCTTTGGCACCATTTCCCACAGTATTCTCTGGGAGAAACTGGCTGCTCATGGCTTGGAAAGTGCACTGCTCAATAAATAAAAACTGGGTGAATGGCTGGGCTCAGAGAGCGGTGGTGAATGGAGTCATATCCAGCTGGCAGCCCATCATGAATGGTGTCCCCTGGGCTTGGTACTGGGGAAAGTTCTGTTTGGTATGTTTATCAGCAGTCTGGATGAGGGGATTGAATGCAGCCTCCCAGAGTCTGCAGATCAAGTTGGGTGAGAGTGTTAAACTGCTGGGGTTTAGAAAGATGCTACAGAGGGATCTGGAATAGCTGAATTGATGGGTTGAGGCCAGTTGTGTGAGGTTCTACAAGACCAAGTGCCAGATAGTGCTCTTGCGCCACAGCAACCCCAGGCACGGCTACAGGCTGGTGACAGAGTGGCTGGAAAGCTGCCCAGTGAAAAAGGACCTGGAGGTGCTGGTTGGCAGTGGCTGAATGTGAGACAGTGTGTGCCCAGGTGGCCAAGAAGGCCAGTGGCATCCTGGCCTCTATCAGCAATAGGGTGGCCAGCAGGAGCAGGGCAGGGATTATCCCCTTGTGCTCAGCACTGGTGAGGACACAGTGCTGTGTCCAGTTACAAGCACTACACTACAAAGAAGACACTGAGCTGCTGGAGTGTGGAAAGGGCAATGGAGCTGCTGAAGGGTCTGGAGTCTGGTAAGGAGCAGATGAGGAGCAGGGGCTGGAGAAAAGGAGGATGTGGGTGAACTCATCTCTCTACAAGTACCAAAGGTAGATTGAAGTGAGGTAGGGATCAGTCTCATCACCCAAGTAACAAGTGAGATGATGAGAGGACGCAGAATCATGTTGTGCTGGAAGAGGTTTAAATTGGATATTAGGAAAACTTTCCTCATAGAAGGGCTGTCAATCACTGAAAGTCTTCCCAAGGAAGTGGTGGAGTCATCATCCCTGCAGGCATTTAAAAGAGGTGTTGATGTGGCATTTAAGGATACCATTTAGTGGGGGACTTGGCAATGCTGGATTAATGGTTGACTTTGATGACCTTAAAGTTCTTTTCCAACCTAAATGATTCTATGATTCTGTACCTCTTTTGCAAAAACATAGTGATTTCTTGTCTTCCTATTCATCAAATTTAATGGTGTTGAAAACAATGCTTTGCATTGGCTCTAGTGCTAAATGGCACATAGAAGGATGCTTCCAGGGATTATTTTAAACTAAATGGCTGTTTCAAAGAGGGCTTTTTTATGTGTAACACAGGTTCTTAGCTCAATTTCTGTAGTAACTGGGAAAGTTTTACTCTAAGTTATGACATTATGGCATTAGAGTTATAATGAAGAGCATTGTGTATTAGTAATATACCAAGCAACCAGAGTTTTATGGTGAAAAAAAGTAAAAAAAAACCAACCAAAAAACAGATTTTCATTGTTTGCCATCTGAAATACAAGTATTAGTTGTCAGTAGAGCCATTTTAACAATTTTTCTGTCATGTCATGTTAATATTACATTTTCCTTGCCAATTCCTTCTGAACAGTTGGTTAATGGGAACGAATACAGCTTGTTAAGTTTCCTCAAAAGCAGCAAGGTTATTAATGAGGTCAAAAGAGGAGGGAAAAGCCTTAGGCAGTGTTGACCATAAGCAAAAAGGAAGATAAGGAAGATTTGCTCTTTTTCCTGCCCAAATATGTAAAGGGCTCCTTGGATTACAGTCGTGTGCGTGAGAAGCCAGTAATTTGGGCTTAATGGAACTCATACACTGTAGAAGTAAAAAGACCTTTTGCATACATGAGAATTAGGGAGAAAAGTAGAATGCTGCCTTTGATTTTCTGATTAATCCATATTTCCAGAAACCTGCTGCCATTTTACTAATTTGAATTTTTCTATGTATTTATTTATATAGCACATGTGGTAGCCAAAATGACAACAGCTGAATGCATTGTTTCTCCTTCTATTTCCTTTTCTCAAAGGTCTAGAAGAAAATTTAAATCTACAGAACTCTGAAAGCTATTTGTCTGGAAAAGAAAACAAATACACAAATTTTCTTTTCCCTAAAAACAGTTCTTAAATTATATTAAAGGTTTTTTTTTGTCAACATTTCTGATTTGTGTCAGTTACAGCATTTGCAACTTCAGCTGGCAGTTTATTAAATGAAGAAGTCGCATAGTCCATCACATCAAGTGTTTGACTGAAGGAACGAAAAATGGCAGGCTGTCATCACATGTATTTATTATTATTTTAATGCAAAATTATCAGCTGACAAACAAAATTAACTGCCAATTAGTATGAAGAAGGCACTGCTTGTGAACAGTTTAATAGGAGGAATATTTGGCGATTCTTCCTGCTGCCATTTAAATTGATGGGAACTTTGCCATTGAGTTCAGTGGAAGCAAGACCAGATCCCATGCAGTGCATTCATAGTTATACTAATATAATCTGAAATTTCAATGATAACAAAGCAAATAGCACAGTCAAATTGGTTTGGTGTAATAGAAATGTGATGCTGCTTCTCTTGGGCTCCTAGAACTTCTGCTAATGAAATATATCTCTATCTATCTATGTAACTATGGTAATATGAAAAAAGGAAATTTATATATTATATTTCAGATAATTCAAAATATCTTTTTTTCAGAACGATATCACCTGAGATGTAACACAAGGCTGTAACACTAGATTATATAGTTTATACTGGGTTGTTTTCATAAGCATCTGAAACTTTAGCTTTAATATTCTGAAAAAGTCTGTGGTAACACACACTTTTCTAGAGAAAGGATATATCTGCCTTGAGATGGAAAACACTTTTTCCATTCCAGAAATCACTGTCATTTCTTTACAAGGTCTGGCTTAGTTTCTCTTAAGGATTAAAATCAGAGATAAGAATTGGCATTCCAAGGTACAGACACTGTAAAAACCATAGTACATGCAATATGCTTAGGAATTCCCTAATGGTCATGGTGATGTGGATTCCAGTGCTTCTCAGAAGCTGTTACAATGGTCATCTAGTCATACATGTCTGTTTAGCCACTGCTTTTCTGCCTCCAGAAGTTAGGCCTCTCACGATCATCAATCTCTTTTTAAATATCATCCAAATGTTACCATTTGACATCTAACCTCTCTCTCTTTTGTTCCTCCACTTATACCTTTTTTCTCTTCCTCTTAATTCCTGCTTCACACTCAGTTGTTCCTGTGAATCTGTAAGACACCACAGTTACTTAGTATGTTTTGGGTCCTACATATGGGTCAGTATAGTAGCCAACTGCTGCTAAGTAATCACCAGAGAGTAGTACATGTTTCTAGGAGAAATGCCTTTGTCCACAACAGGCAAAATACCAAGATAGCAAGGCAGTCATATACCACTTCATAAGGTTGCTAAGGTAAGAGGAGTGAGCACCAAATTTTGTTTCCTCTTTTTGAGTCCCATGTAGATTAAAGCACAAATAGCAGAGCAGTTTATTCACTAATCTGCTTACAAATTAAAAGATAAAAGTAGTATGAATAAGAACTACAGGGAAATGCAAAACTGATATTCAAAGCAGAACTTCATCCACTTTTTGAAATAAAATGTATATTTAGACACAAATTGAAACACTTTTACAAAATAATACCTCAGTTAAACTAACCACAGTTGTTGGTAGCTCAAGCTAGAGCAAAGTTAGGTTACGCGGACTAAATGACTATTGTGTCCTCAAGATTTTTTAAATCTGCACTGTTTTCTGTTAAATTTGCTCAGATGAATGTACATTTTTCATGTTGGATGGTATGAAAGGGGTTTGTTTTTGTGTCATGGGTTAAATTAGGGGAAGGAGGGGAATTTCTGGATGCTGGTTTAACTGATGCCTGCCAAGTTTCTATTTTTGCATTTAGCATGTTGAATTTCACTTCCTTTCTTTCTCAATTTTATAAAATGATCATATTTTTCTTTCAGAAATATCACTGAAAGTATACTATTGCCTGGACCCACAAATTAATTTCCTCTTTTAAAAAGATCAATTGACTCTTTTCTGAATAGTGGTTAGTCCCTAAGATATTCTAAAGCCTCTTTTCTCTTTTCATGAATTGGGGAAATTACAAGAACAAATACAGTTTGGGTGGAGGCTGTATTGACAGCAGCCCATAGGAAAAAGATTTGGGAGTGTTGGTTGACCAGAAACTTGAGCCAGCAGGGTGTGCTGGCATCCCAGAAAGAGAATTGTGTCCTGGGCTGCATCCAAAGCAGTGTGGCCAGCAAGGTAAGAGATGTGATTTTCACCCTTTTACTCTCATATACCCCACATGGACTGCTGTGTTCAGCTCTGGCCACCCACCAGAAGAACATGGACCTCCTGGAGTGAGTCCAGGGAAGGGCCAAGAAGCTACTCAGAGAGATGGAGCACCTCTCCTATGAAGACAGGCTGAAAGAGTTGGGATTGTCCATCCTGGACAAGAGAAGGCTCCAGAGAGACCTTAGACCACCTTCCAGTACCTGAAGGGAGCCTTCAAAAAGGGTGGAAAGGGATTTTCACAAGGGTATGTAGCAATAGGACAAGCAGGAATGGCTTAAAACAGTCAGAGGATAGGTTTAGGTACACATTAGGAATTAATTCTTTACTGTAAGGGTGGTGAGTGCCCAGAAATTTGTGGATGTCCCATCCCTGGAAGTGTTCAAGGCCAGACTGCATGGGAACCCAAGCAACTGGTCTAGTGAAAGATGTCCCAGTCATGGCAGGGGGTTTGGAATTAGATGATCTTTAAGGTATCACCCAACACAAACCTTGCTATGATTCTATAAAACAGTTTTGCCTTTTTATTGCTATGCCAAATGTTAAATGTATTTTGTTAAAATTTTAATAAATGTTAATGTTTTAGTTAAAATTATTTCAAAAATAAAAGTAACTATTTAAATACTTGGACTTTTATTCCTTATAGAGTTCACGACATGATAATTCCACCAAAAAGAATAGCATTCAATTGGAAGGAAACAAAAACTGTAATTTAGAGGTACATCTTAAATAATAATAATTTCCAGCTGCAAAGACTGGTCAGTATTATTGTGCTAGGAATGGGAAGTCATAATGCACTCATCTTTCATGAAAGAACAGTCAAATTAATGTGAGTGGAGCAGATGTCTCAGCAGATCAATATCCCCTTGACAGCCACTAACATATGCCAAAACATAACATCTGAAAGACAATGAGGAAGAAAAAGACAATAAGCACCTGTTACGCTATCCCAGTTTTATCGTTAAGGTGACATCAAGCATTTCAAACTGAATACAAAACATCCAACAGAAAATACTTACATTCTGATTAAATATTTATTTCAAGTTTAGAGGAAGAGAATCAAAGGCCACGACTGAGCTGCATGGAAGGCATTGGTTCAATAGCGAAGGGGAAAAAAATATATCCTACTTTTAAGGGTCCAAAACCATTAGTATACTGAAAAATGCATTCAATTCATGTTGATGTGAGATTCTGCCAGTTAAATTATTCCAGGATCCTGATTCTTCTGCTCTTAAATTATTTTTTTTCTTTCTTCCTCAAGTATTTGTTAATATGGGAAAAATGGTAGAACTGATCTTCAAAGTAATATGGTCAGATGGGAGCATGTTTCTTCAAAGCATAAACAATGTCCATTGATAAGAGAAATCTATAAGAGTGACTAGGTAAAGGAAGAATTCCAATTTTTCCACCACTGTCTATCACAAATACCTCAACATCAGCAACATTGACAACTCTATCTGGATAACTATACTAAGTTTGTCAAACCTGTCCAGCTGAAATGAAAGTTCTCAACATATACATATATATATTTATAAACATGCATCATTAACAGTCTTTTCAGTCTAATCCACCCAGAGAGATTTATTATTGAGAAATAAAGAAATATTAAGCACTAATTTGGTGTATAATTCAGTTGTGATCAAAACTTTGAACTTCTGCTTTAATAATCATGGGGTAATAAAGGAATGTGTCTTGAAGGAACCTTGGGAGGTCATCTAGCTCCCAGGTAAGATAAATGTTATCTACATTGTTTCCAAGAGCTATTTGACCAGTTTTTAAAAACCTCCAGTGATGGAGGTTCCATCACTTACGAAGAGAGCTATGACAGTTCTTCATTGCCTTTGCCATTTTAAAGTGTTTTTCAATAATGAAACAGGTCAAACTTTACAGAACTGCAATTCATCTCGTTCATTTATTCCAGACTATCTCCACTGCACCACATATTTCTTGAAGTACAATGCCCCTAACACCAGTTTTTCAGATGGCTAGTCCACCAGAGGCCACATTTCTGATTACTTTACACATTTTTCTGGTTGTACTTTAGATATGTGCTTGCCTTTTTTTTTTTTTTTTCTTTTTTTTTCACAACACAGTGGGCTCATGCTCAGTTTTTTCGAAAAAACTGCTACCAAAGCAGCTGTCCTTATTTTGTATCACTGCAGTAAATAATTCCTGCTTTATGTTTTCCCATGCACTGCTGCTTTGTCATCATCACTTTGAATTCCAATCCCATCTTCCAGCATATGAGTTCTCTCCCAGTTTTGGATCATTCAAGACACAATAAACATACTCTATTCCATCATCTAGGTTGCTAATAAAAGTATCCTAGAGAGTGTACTGCATCAAATAAAAGATGTATGACAGCTAGTGCTTTGCTCCTCTACTTTATTTGACTTTTTGCTCTAGAATTTTTCTGAGGATTGATGCTAACTGTCAACAATTGCCAGACTCTTCTCTTTGTTCTGTTTACCATCAAGCAGCGTGATTGCTTTTTTTCAGTTCTCTTGATATCTTGTCTCCTCCTGCACAATCTCAAATATAACAGTGAAGAGTTTTGGATGCAGGCATATATAGGGTAGTAACAAAGTTCATATCATGAAACCACACAGAAGAGTTGTACTGCTTACTCAGCACAATGCCCTGGAGCTCTCTGCTCTTATCATGAATCAAGAGATACCCTGGGCTATGCCAAAGTGACATAATGCATTTGCTGCAAAACTAATCACCAGGGAAGATCAAAATTGTTTAAATAATAGGAGAAAAATCTTTACTGCAGCTGGCAGGCACACAGGACACATGCTGTGATTGGGGTATCATCTACCCCAAAAACACATACAGATCGACTCTTAAAATTAATTAAAAAAAAAAAGAAGAACTAAACCAGGGAACAATATTGTCATTTGAGATAAAGGCTGTATATAGCAAACAACAAGATAATCAATTAGACCTCAACACTGAAGTGAGACAAATGAACTGATCAAAACTTAACAACTCTACACAGCAAAGACCTCTATAAGAGACTTGTTAACAGCACACAAGAGAAGCTGTGCGGTTCATAAATTCACTAGGGATTTGGTACCGGTGTGCAAAGACAAATTGTGCCTAGAAAAGTCACAACAATGAACCAGAGAATTGCCACTAGGTGTGAATCCTACAGTAATATCAGTATTTGCAATTGCAAGGCAATTCACAAATTTGTGCATATCTGAACTGGGCTTAAATCCTGACGGTAACCAAACAATGATAAAGTAAAAAGAGCTGCTAAGAGAACTATGATCAGACTTCAGAGCTTTATTAAATACTTTGTTGAAAATTGTTATTTAATGAATATATATAAATTTAATCCAGTAAGGTTAATTATCTTTTAATTCTGTTTAATGATGTTATACCCAAACATACATCTAATTAAAAGAGCAAGCAGTAAAACCTGGAAATTATTCCCTGCATCCTGAATGAAAAGATTCCTCAAGGAAAAAAAAATATTTTTTATCTGACTCACAGGATTTTGTCTAAATAATCTTTGATTCCAAATAACCTTTAAATTTTGTTTAAATATAACTATACTTAAAATTGCTTGTCATATCACATATAGTTCCCACCTATATGAATCAGAGCCATCTTTGTTAGCAGAAAAGCACCTAGCATCAGTTAGGACGTGTCAGTGAAGCCCTTTCTCTCAGCCCTCAAAGTGAGTGGAAGTCCTTAATTTGCTTACAACCCTGAAAAAACACCTAATGACTGCACTCCAGCTGGGATTTCACATCTTAGCTCCTCTTATCAGTCTGAAATCAGAGTAGATTTCCAGCCTTATTTTTACAAAGGTGGCCAACCAGAGTTTTACTTTGTTGATACCACCAGTGGAATGATAAATGAGGCAAAAAGGAAAGATTTATGAATCAGGCACTATAATATAGCATATTCCCCTAACAATAACATCTGACTGCTATGCAAACAACACTGAAAGGTGACCTTGGAGAAGCAGTCCTTAACAAATGAGAGTTCTTAGCTATTCCATATATTCATAGTGTACAAATATATTGCAAAACTATATCTAGCTGCATTAATTTGATTTTTTTCATCCCCTCTCTGAAATATTCAGTTTTTATCTGCAACTCTACAGTTCTTGGAATGTACCCCACAATACCATTTCTGGTTTATTAAAGAGTTCATACTTCATTTTAGATACAAGCAGTAATTTTTTTCCCAACAATTTTCTAGGTCCTACCATTTTTCACTATCATGCCTTTTATCTTCTGCTTTTTAATTGGAAATAGGAACACAAACAGAAAACTCTGAAAATATATACCAGCACAGGATGCTGCTGATGGAGTGCTGGGATGTTTTATCAGTCTTTATTAGCATCAATTGTTTGATTTTTATTTGATGTCTTTCTATGCTGGGCACTGCACAAGCAGAAATTACAAGATTATTTATCCTTTGGAATTTATCTCCTCCTGTTGGTTGGATTGCAATTGTGATTGTAAAGCAATGAATAAAGATAAGAGAAGGGTGATCACAAAAGTGATTACTTAATTTAATTTTGAGCCTGCAAAGTCTGTTTTAGGTAGGATATGTGAAAAAATTATCCTAGGCTATAAGCAGAGTCTTTTAACAATTTATTAATGGTTCACTGATTGCATAATTTAAATGTTACCTTATTTTTCTTGCTTCTTTTTGCCCCATTTCATTACTTCTCTAGTCTTTCATGACAAGCAACAGTCAATTGCAAGAGCAATCTACAATGCACCACAAACTGCACAGACACTTGTGGAATGCCGCACTGTTAAGTCATGATCTTGACAAACGGTCAGTTCAGTGATAAGAGCTTTGTCTAGTGCAGCACTCCTGTACCACAAGAGGAAAAAAAAGCCCTGACAAACCAGACAGACTGGTCTTGAAGCCTCTTCAAAGCAGAAAGTAATAGAATGAAATAGCTGCAAAATATAATACTATTCGCGATGTAGAATCTGCTATAACTGAAATTGTAAAGTGGTTTTCAATCTAGTTCCCATTTTTGCATTCTCATTTTAAAATCATTAACCCTCTAGGCTTGACATTTTACTTTGGTGAAAAACATATTTGCTGATAATACATATCTGCAAATGTACTTTCTTCTGTTTTCAATTCCAAAAGAAACAATTTTGAGTCTTTGTTCTACCAAGGGCAAGTACAAATGTCCCAGCTATGCTGTCCCCTTATCAGCCTCCCTGTTGCACAACTTTGATCACTTGTGCAAGCTGTAAAGAATTTTTCAGAATAGGCAGCTGAGCCAATGGCAAAAGTTCTATTGCTTTTACCATGACCAGCACTTCACCCAAACTTTGAAGCTTAGGAGTGATACATGAGAGATCTTTAGAAGGGAGTTCATCCTTCATCAAGTTTGCAATACAAGGGCTTATTCCAGCAAAAACTGGAAGTGTCTGAGTGCCCTATCGGGCAGGTAAAACACATGCTTGAAAGAAAAGGTAAATGTGACTTGGGAAGAGCACAACAACCAGAGCAAGTACTCATCTCCACAGTATTTTTCTTTTGTGGTCTAACCTTTTGTCTTTTCGTTATTGGTTAAAACTCTTTCCAGGATTTCTTTCTGTCTTTAAATGAGGCAGAATTAAAATGATCTAAGTCTTTGAAAGCTGCTTAAAACCTTCACCTCTCTAAAGCCTCATACATTTTACATTATCTGAAATATTAGCCTGCCTTTATATTAGTTTAAAAATAAATAAATTAAAGTAACATGAATTTGTTGGTTAAGTAGCCAAGAGAGAGTTAGCATAATTTATTAATATCTTGCATTTAAGGTCATATACCAGAAGACAGGATAATAGTCTTAAATCCAGACTCTGAAGAGTTTTCAAATCTGAATAATTTTAAGACTTTTTAAAGATTAATTAACAAACATTAGGGAAAATTACATTGGCTGTATGTAAAGTGAATTGTGGCCACACACTTTATAATATTCTCTGAGTTCCTGATCTCTAAAGTCATCCAGAACAGAGATTTGGCTAAAAGCATCCTTTGGCTTATTACCATGTCATAAATCTGGGTGTTCTTTGCCCTGGAAACCAGGGTATCCAGAAGGATAGAAAAACAAGAGGAAAAAAGTCATGAGTATAATCAAACTGAGCTTAAAAATTTAGAGTTAACTATGGGAGACGTTTTTTTCTTACTGTCCCTACACTTTTCTCCTTTGGAAAATGAAGAAAATTTCTCTTGAGTTATTAGGAGGTATTTACCTATGACAGCAATGGGGTCATTTTCTTAAGAAAGGTAAACAGTCACTCGACCACAGCATACTTATTTCACAGTCCACAGGCTATTTTGCTGCTTCTGCAGCTAGTTTATTTTCTACAATATTTTGACAAATTTCAAATAATTTTTAAATGGAAATGTTTGTGAAAGTTTTAAAACTGAACTGTATATTTACATTTTCTTTTCCTTTTGCTACAATACTTTGTCATAGAATTTGACTTCTTTATGTTGTTTATGTGGGCTATGGGGCCTTCTAGAATCAGTCATATTATGGGAAAGAAAATAGAGAATTAATAGAAGTCAGAATACAAAAATCATGGTATTTTTACTGGGTGCTGCCTTTCTTCAAACCCTGCAACAACCAGAAGTGCTTCAGAGAGTAGAGGTATAAAGCGAACAGGGAAGGATTACACTTAGAACACCACATACAACTTCCAAGCATGGGATTTGCAAAACACAAGGAATACTGATTAATAGTTCACAACATACATGGCTATGGACAACTGATGTTAATGTAAAGAGAAAGAGACTCAGTAACATACATGATGAAAAACCTGAGTGAGATCACCCACAAGCAGGAGCTATTCAATTTTCTATTTTGACAGGCTTATTACATCAATGAATGAAGTACAGATCTTCTTCTCTGTAGGTTTAAGCAGCAGACATACAAATAGAAAATTGAGTTCAAATTAATCTGTTCATACTCTAAATAAAAGAGTCACTATGAACATTACTACCTCCTCTACCTCAAGTATTTTCTCTTACTCTCTTACCTTTCAAAATTCCAGCATTTTGAAAAACACAATTTCATAACAACATTAGTTACAAACAATTCGGAAATAAATAGTTCACACAAAAAGAAAAAATACCTGTAGTATGAAACTTCACATTTGGAGGAGTTTTTTAGGATTTAAACACTTTTTACTTTAAACACTTTGGCTTTTTTTGCATAACATCTTCATTTTCTCACTAGGTTGGCTATTAATGAGAATGAAATTTTACAACTCCAACATTATTAGACCAAGAAAGGTCATTAACAACAACAGAAAAAGCTTGCATTGGTCAGCTTTTGTCAAATACAAAGACCAATGCTGTTACTAAGACATTTTCTTCATGCTTAAGAGGGTTTACTTGCCTTAACCCTCTGAAAACTAAGTAGCTGATTGATGAAGTTGCAAAATGCTTTTTTTCTTTTTAATTTGTGAAAAAGTAAGAGTTTGAGACACAGAAAAAAAATTACCATCTCACTAAGCAACTTTAAAAGATGGATGAGAAATCAATAACACTGCACTTGACAATATACAGCCAAAATCAGGTGATGATGTTGATGACAAACACTGCAATTAAAAAAAAGATAATTTTACCAAGTGAAATGCTAGAATAATATTAATCTTTTTATCTATACTGATGATCTTTAGATGGGTGGGAGAGCTGATGCATCTAGGCTAAATAATGGAGAGGAACAAATTATTCCTGTGTTTGAAAGGTTATTCTTCTGTGGAGAATAACAAGAAAGCATTCTCTAAGTACACAGGTTAGAAAAGAAAGGCCAAGGAGACTCTACCTCCCTGAAAAATGAAAAGGGAGATCTGGTGACAATGTATATGAAGAAAGCTGAGATACTCAGTGACTACTTTGCCTCAGTTGTCACTGGCAGTCAGGCTTCCCACTTGTCTCAAGCTCCAAAACCTGCAGGTGGGGGTTGAGGTAATGCAGTCCCTCCCACTGTAAGTGAAGAGCAACTTCAAGACTGATGAAACTGATGTCTGATCTGGGGGCCTGACAACACACACGCCAGGGCTCTGAGAGAGCTGACTGATGCTGCTACCAGGCCACCCTCCCTTGTATTTGAAAAGTCATGGTGGTCAAGTGCAGTCAGTCCTCAGTAGTGGGAAAATGGAAACATCACTCCTGTTTTTGAAAAAGAGATGAAAGGAAGATCCAGGGAGCTACAGACCAATGAGACTCTCCTCTTTGCCTGGGAATACCATGAAGAAAATCCTCATAGAAGCAATTTTAAGATACAGTAATTTCACGATTACAAGTTGCACTGACTATAAGCCGCATCGCCGGGTGTTGGGAAACATTTCGTTCTTTGTCCATACACAAGCCGCACCCAATTATAAGCCACTCTGTCATTCGCAGCGAGGACCCGTGTGCAACAAAGTTGCCAAATACTAACAGAATCGTGGCATGGCAGGGTTTACTGGCTCGGCTTGGGCCATGAGGGCTCAGGGCTGGGCCAGGTGGCCCAGCTCGGCGCTGCCGCTTGGCAGGGCCGTTCGGGGCCGGCCACTGCTGCCGCTGGGTTCACTTGCCCCGGCCCGGTGCTGCGCCGCGGTGGCAGGAGGGGAAGGAACCTGCTGGCACCCGCGGTGGCAGCGGCAGGAGGGAATGGGAGCCCCCTGCCTGCCCCGGGCTGGGTTGCCTGAAGGAGGGAGCCCCCGCCTTCCCCACCCCCCGGGCTGCCTGCACGGAGCTGGCTCCACCCGCAGCGCAACAGAGTAACTAATGTGTAACAATCACGCAGTCTCTGGTTTTACTGGCAGGTTGCTCAACTCGGCACCTCGGTTTGCACTTCCGGGGTTGTAAATGTCAGAAAATTATTCACATATTAGCCGCTCCTGAGTGTAAGCTGCATTTCCGGAGTGGGAGCAAAATTTTAGTCAGAATGGTGTGGCTTGTAATGGTGAAATTACTGTACATACAAGACAAGAAGGTTTTACTAGAGCAGATCCTGCCTGAACAATCTGGCAGTCCTCTCTGGTGGACCAAGGGCCAACAAGGAAGACAGATCTCTACCTAAATTTATTTAAGGCATTTGATATGGTCCCTCATAAAATCATTTCTTATCTGCAAATAACATTCCTGTGATTCTATGAATTCTTATTTTTGTCCTCAGATTTTACATTGCCAAAAACTTCCCAGTGAATACTGAACTATCATAATAACTTCATGTGAAAAAGTATTTAGAAAGTAATAAAATCATAATTTCATAAACATGAATCGTAAATATGCTGCTATTTCACAGTTCACTGCAAGTGGTGAATAATCAGATATAAACTGTCAGTAATTGAATATACTTACAAACTTCCAGTTTGTCACAGCAAACAAAGATTAATCTGTTCAGAGCATTTAAGGTTTACAGGTACATTCACCCTGCCTGCTCTTTGTCAAGGCAGACTTTTCCATTAAATTCCTCTTGTGCTTTGCTTTCACAATGTTCACCCAGCCCTGCTTCTTTCTTTCATGTTCCTACTTACTTTAGAGATAAATCTATCACCTTTCTAGCCTCTTACTCATCATTCTCTTCTGCACCTGAAAACACTAAATATTTCACTAAACAGTTTTAAGACAGATAATACCACAGACCACAGTCAGGCACTGTAACTCCACACATTTATTACTTTATGTGACACAGTTGTCTGTGACAGCAAGGCATGGGGCTCCACGGTCCTTTCAGTCCTTGTCCCCACATGGTGCAGTGCAGCTCGCAGTGCAAGAGAGAGGGGAGACGTCTGGCAAGCAAAGCCATTTCCACCCTCTCATTTCCCAGCATCTCTGCTGAAACCCGTTAACCACTCCAGTAACAACACCCTAGAGAGACCATCTGTAAAAATCTTTGGTTGAACTGAGGCAGGAGGACCAGCTTTTGTCTACATTGTACTGCATCACAGTGACAGTAAAGCCACATATGCTAATAAGAAGAAAGAGAAGCAGTGTGGGTACATAAACTAATATTTTTAGCATCTGGATTTAACAAGCACAGCCACTCCTAATTCTCCATATGTTTCACTGGCACTGGTGTTGCATACTCTTAAATTGATGTGTTAGGAAAGAAATTATAGGAAAGAACAGTAGGAGGCAGATGTGATGTAGTGAAAATGTACATGTCTGCTCAAAGAGCATGGACATCTGTTTCAGAAGGAAAGGTAATGAAAATTAGTGTAACTGCTACAAAACTTTTTAACAGTCCATTTCAAATTACAGTCTGTCTTAGCATTACTGTGTAATTACATATGAACAATATTCTATGTATAGTCTTGAGCAAGCTGTACATGTCATGGGACATGTATTTGTATTAATCTATAAATGTTTGGTAAAGATACAGAGAGACCTTCTGTTTAGTACAGTGGAGAGGGACTGACAATCTGCATCAAGTTTCCTGATTTCTTTATGTTAGCTCTAACACACACAAGCAAAACAAAGCAGCTGGCAGAAGCCCAAGTTATTCACCTCTGTGCTCTCCGCTTAAGAAATGAAAAGAAAATGGGAAATAGTTGTGTTGCAGATGTCTCAGCAAAGGTTCTCTTTTCATATGGGATTTAAGATGCATATTTATGGGTAGATTATTAAAGGTTTGCTTTTCTTCCTGCCTTTTTTTTTCCCCCTGAAGATACCAATATTGGATACTGTAACATATGATTCAGTTTGGATGCAGTCCTCATCAAAGAGCTGAAATGACAAGAAAAATTCAGCACCCATTCTCCTTGCTTGCCATGCTTCTTTTTTTGCCTGAGGTTACTTACAAAGGTGAGCTGCATAAAAGGAGAGGAATAGAGTGTTTCACTGATCTAATATAGACATTGTATCTGCCTTCATCATGTAGGTTCCTTCTAAAATCAGTGATGAGAAGCAAATCAGCTTTATTTTATCTTAAAGCTGATGTCTGAGGAGTTACACTCCTACTTCTCTACCATGATTATGAAGACTGCGTTGTACAACTCATTTACATTCAGAAATCCAAATTGCAAAACCTCATGTTAAACGAGATGAATTCCTTCCACCTGCTTCCCCACTGAATGCCAGCACACATACCTACCGTTTGACTCAGATCAGAATTTTTAGTTAGTTTTATTTTTAAAAATTGTTTCCTTTCATCTGTCTCATACATAAACCTAGTAAACGGTTCCAAAGCATTGCAGAATTCAGTCTTTATATCTTTAATCTGTCATCCACCATAGTTTTCCGGACTCTGTCCCTCCCAGCCTCATTTCCTGAATGCTTAGAAATTGCTCATTCCTAAAACCAAAAGCTTCTCACCTCTGACTTTACTGACTTGTTGTCTACTTCATAATCACATCTAAAGATAAATCCTATCTATTTACTACACTTGGTCTTTTTACTACCCTTTCTTTGCTGCAGATTTATGCTTTCTCCATGCCATAAAATTGATATAGTTTCATGTTTTTCTATAAACCAGAGTAAAATTTATCTTCATCTGCTTCAGTTTATGAATCTCTGTGCTGAACATCTTATGATAAAGCTTTCTGTGAAGGATGGTTTGTAAAGTAATGGTATTGCTTTACAGAATAGATATTCCTCTCCTATGAAGTAAAGAAATATTTGAGAGACACTTTGACTTTTTGCATTAGTTCACAAATCAGGTGTGAAAGCCGAATACTCAGGAATATTTTTGATGAAACATTAAAGATTTTGACAGAAGTTTGTCCTTTAAATAAATGCCTAAGTAAAACCCCACAAACAACTAACAAACAAAACCTTCCCCTTGTTTCTCATATATATATCAGGTTTGGATTTCAATCACAGCAGACACAAAGAACTCGATTCTATAAGGATTTGAGACAGTGTGGCACAAATATGTACTAACATATGTGTGTAACTAATAATCATACTGCTCCCATTCTATATAGGTTGCTGTTACTCTAACCGTATCTCATTGCCTCAGGAACCACCTTTAACAGCTCAAATAGGTTAAAAAAAGATTTGCACCACTTCATATGAAAATATGAAAATATGTTGATATTTTAGTGCTACAATATTTTCACATTAATAACATTTTGTAAAATATAACTATTTCAATATCGTAGAATTTGAATATTTAGAGTATAAAAAAACCCCAGATGTCATACTCCTGAACCTGGAGCCCTTTGTTCCAACACTGTTCTCAGTAAGTGTTCCTGTTATGAAATAAAACTCATCCTTGAATGCATATTGAAAATGTCTTAATTAACACCAGAATACACAGAAGAAGTAGTTGCTTTTTGTGTATGCAAGTAAGAACTAGTAAACAAAACAAGATTAAAATACTTTCTATACATGCCTTTCAAATGAAATGGTAGAAATTTTTAGCTTCAGAATTTAGAAGGACAATTTCAGATTATCAAAACTTCTCAAAAAATTTTTAAGCTTTCACCATGTTTCATATATGACTAGTGTTGTTGTGGTTCAGATGGCTGCTCAGGTGTCTTTTTATCTTGAATGTAATGCACACACTGTTTCCTTTCCCATGTTTCCAGTATTATTCCAAATTCTCCACATATCCCAGTCTTTCTAGTGCTCTATGCCCAACTCTGCCAAGGATGCTAACTCCCCACTGCCCTAAATCCTAGCTGAAAGCTCACTTATTTCCCCATTGTGCTCTCAGTCTTTTCAGTTGGCAGTAGACATCACAGAATTCAATTAACCAGTGCCTTATGCAAAGGGCCTTGAAATGTCATTGCATGATAAGGTGATTCAACTTAAATAAAACTTAGATTTCAAGGGTTAATCATGGACAATGAGTGATTCTGCACCATGGTCTTTATGAGTAAAGAATCAGAAATTAGGTAGAATACAATGGATTTGCACCTGAATGAAATACTAGACCACAACAGATTACTTCAAACCATATGAGAAGTCTCTTACTCTTGATACTTCTAATAAAGTCTCAATAGTTAAAACACTTCTGCAAAATCCTATCTGTGCCAAAAAAGTTAGTCTTCAGTACTAGATTTGTCTCAGTTGGAGACAAATTTAGGAGGAAATGTCCTGAAATGAATGTCTCCTTTAAAGAAGGCAGCTTTCAGCACTCCCTCCTCCACCGACACAAAAAGAATTTTTTGAGGAAAGTGCAAAAATCTGTATTTAACAAGCAGAGTGCCCACAGACATGGGAAAAAAAGAATAACTTAATTTTGAATCTTCTTACTTTGAAGAAAGCTGGTCAGTTTTAGAGTTCTGCTCATCTTCTCCTGAGGTCCAGAGCTGGGATGCAGCTGCCCTGCAACCTCCCCCCAGGACTCATGGCATCTGGCTCCCACTGATGATCTGGTTCTTAGACCAGAACAAAGCTGGACAGTTCCAGCAGAAGAAGCCACAGTCTCTGGAAAAATCTTCTTGCCTCAGCTAACAAAAAGAAGCTAGCTAAATGCAAAAAATGTACTCACTCTCTCCTCTGCACAGCTGAGAAAAATGAGGGAGTATGTGAGAGCTGAACACAAACTGCCAAAAGAATTCCCGGTATTTTATAAATACAGTATTTTATAAAATCACCCCAAGACAAGGTTGTAGTAAAAATCCCAAGCCAGAAGTATACTGGTAATGTCTTTCAAAGGAGAAGAAAAAACCAAAAGTTTTCCACAAAGCAGGATTATTTACTTGTTGTGGCTGGGGTGCACTTTTTTAGAGTGTTAGATTATTTTATTTTATTAAAGGCTTATCATCACCAACACAAAGATCTCAGTGAGGACTGGAAGAGCAATGACCAGCAGAGGAACCCAAGTAACCTAATCAGTGAAGAGTGGCTCACTAAATCAGCTCTCCCCAAGACCAGAAAGGGGACCTGTTACACCATGGTTCCTGGCTGAAACACCCCAAGGCGATGTAGTGAAAGAAACACTCCTGCATGGCCACATCCCATGCTGGAGGATGTAATTGTTCTTAAAGGTTTAAGACTCCTTGGGGACGAAGGGAAAGAACATTTTTGGAGACTGTGTAAGACTTTCAAAAAGAGTATTTAAAACAAATTTTGGGAATGTGTGGAATTTATTATGGGGTGTTCAGTGGAAGGACTCAAGGTGGAGAAAGAGAGGTACCTATGAAGCTCAGACAGGAAGAGGAATGGGAATATAGAGGTTGATCAGAGAAATGTGGTTAATCAAGTAGAAACACACAATAGTACATAACACCTGTGGGCTTCCAAAGCTCCTGTGTCTATGTGCCAGCAACTAGGGAGACCTGAGGTTCAACAGCAAGCTTCCAGGCAGACTGAGAGTCTAAGGCCAGCTTCTAGAGTGTTCTGAAGTTCAGTGGTGTGTATACACCCATGTATGGATTGGTGTATATACCTGCACATGAATATGAGTGTCCGTGCTTGTATATATATATGAACATATGTTTATGTCTCTCACACATAGGTGCTCAGCCCTTTTGAGCCTGGGGATACAGAGCTGTAAGAGCCACACTGCAGTGGGCTACCAGACTCTGCAACCTCAGGCAGTATCAAAACTAAATAATCCATGGTTGTGAACCTAAAATGCTGGCATTTGCAAACATTAGCATACATGTGTTCAGTGTCCAAGTTAAAAGATAAAGATATATCTAAAAATAAATGGCTTTGAAAAAGGAATCTTTTAATAACTGGAGAGGTCACATGTGTGGTTGGGAAGCCAAAATCTGAAAGCAGTAAAAGGAAAGAAAGCAAACTAGACAGTGTTCAAAAATAAGGGAGGACAAAAAGGCAAAAAGATTCAGACAGAAGCAGAACTGTGCAAGGACTGATGAAGAGGAAAAAAAAAAAGAGAATAATCTAATCAATGAAGAAGTTTGTGAAACATCTGGGGAAACAGAAATGGAAGAATAGATGTAACACATTTGGTATGTGGGAGATATAATACCTTACCTATTTAGAAAGGCCAATGAAAAGGTGAAAATAATCAGGCATGATGAGGAAAGTTTGGAATTATCTACTGTGATTAGATAGGAGGCAGTAAAAAATATCTGAAAGGGAAAACCATCGATCTTGAGAGAGAAATGGGATTCACTCAAAGAATATGACCTTCAGAACAAACTCTTCTCAAAGAGTATATAAACCACATGGGGTTTTCCACAATTCTTCACTATGTATTTCAAATTATCAGCCATAAAGACAGACTATCTTAGCACTTGAAGTACTTTACACCCAATTTTTTGATAAACTATGCTTCTCCAAAATAGTACGTACTATTCCTTGGTTCTGAAGCCACAGTTTGTAGCCTCTTTCAATTTGACATATCCTAAATATTTTAAAACATATATTGAAAGTTCTTTAAATATTTAAACACAGATATGCTAGCACATCAGAAGTACTGTAAATAAGAATAGCCAATTTTGATGAATTTCAAAGCAAGTGGTTGACTGCTGAGATTCCATAAAATTACTGTGTATCTATTCTGAGGGAAGGATAAAAGCAGAACACAATGAGATTCTATTACTCATCCATCCCACACAGTCCAGTAAGAAATGCATTTCTAGCACTAACTTTGATAAGAACTTGTTGACGGCTCTTCAGTGCTTTGTGGGAGGGAGCAGCTGGTTTCACTGGATCAAACTTCTGATCTCTATTTCAGTCTTGCAGATTGTTTCCAATATGGTTATGAGGAGAGGGATATTCAGTCTGTCACAGGCAACAGACACAATGAACTCTGCTTTATGAAACTCTGCTCTGAATTCTTTTGCTATTTTATGTGCAACTGCTACTTGGGTTTAGGTTTGCACAACACATCATTGTGAGATTGCTATAAGGTTTGTTTGTTCCACTAGTTCATTTGGGCAGGGCTTCTGTAGTGCTCTTCTGCTAGCTCTCTTTTTGTTTATAATGTGTAGGATTCCCTACAGGGTAAAGAGATGCCAAGGAAATGGCCCATGCTCCTAACTGGAGTAGTAAAGAGAATCTCATCTTCCTCTACACAGTCCTGTAATCCAGACAGCTGCACACTGCCAGCCAAAATTCCTAAGCCGGCACATGCACCACAACAGCTCTCTTTGGAGAGGACAATAAGAGAAGACATGTCTTTCTGTATCCAGCATTTCCTTGGAAGAAAGTTCATATGTATTCCCAGGTGAATAAATTGTAGTATTCAGGCTGAAGTGTGTTTCCACAGACTGTAGCTGGTGCTTGCAACTCCTACTGAAATATCAGTTGTGTTGTTTCCTTTTTTTTTTTCCTTTTGGACAGCATCTATTCGTGCAGTGAAAATTAGGACAAGCTGCTTGATATTCTGGAAAGGTGATAAAGACACATTTCCTCATAAGGAGTAAAAATAGAACCCCTACTATTTCCATGAAAAACAGTAAGCAATATTACAATTAATTAGACTTTCAATGACAAACAACCAACAGCTACAAATATGTATTATACACACAAACAAAAAAAATGCGTTAAAGAACACTATATTAAAAAATGAGCCTTTCAATAGCGAGAAAGTGCAAGAATTAGTTTACTGGGGTACTTCAGTGCTGGGATATTGCCACCCTAGCTTGACTGGCCTTAATTACACAGTCTGATTCTATTTTGCACAGGGTTCTGGCTTCACTCAGAACTCATGAAGGTGGATGCTACCATAACATGCAACTCTACAATATTCTGTTGTCTCAGTAAGCAGGCAAACAACACCTGTGGATATTATTAGCCTCACAGATTATTCAGCTCCAGAGATTAGTAGCATTTCACAGATTCATTTTCTTTATGCCCCATATGATGTCTGAACAACTGAGGAATATTCAGAAAAGACCTCAGACAACTATCATTCAATGTTCATTCTGAACTGCCCAGAATTCAATCTTTCAAGGAATTTTGTTTTATATATCCCCTCTAATATTCAAAGCATCCTCTGTTCCAGCTGAGGAAGATCAGAATTTCCCCACAGCAGACCCCACTGCATCAATTTAGATATCAATAATGAAGAAAAACTGCATTTGCAACACTCTGCAGGAAGGGTGGTAAAAAGACATCATCTAAGAACTGCAAGAGTTTTTGTTTTCTCCAGTGTTTTTTTTTTCCCACATGATTCAGAAAACTCCTAGTGGTTAAAACAATTTCCCTTCTTCAAACATTGAAATCACAAACATGAGATAACAATGCCTCACACTTTTGAAACTCAATAGGATTAAACATCTCCTTTTCTTTGGTAAGGTTACAAGTCAACTACTCTATGTGTGTGTATGTGTGTATATGTATCTCCACACGTATCTCACTTACATGAACAGAGCCAAAGAGGTTCCTGGTATATGTAAAAGCGTAGGATTAAAGTCAGCAGAAACAAGCTCTTTTGGTAATTTCTTAGGAAGAAACATTTGCGCATTATTTTACGCATTATCTGTCATGTCCAGTGTAAACATTTTCACTTGTGAGAACATGAGTAGATTGGCTATGAGATCAGAGTAGGGATAGTCACACTTCTTGATCAAATCTCAAAAAAAGAACATGAAAGAATATGAATAAATTCATAAAAATAATGTAGGGTTGCTTTATGACCTTACTGCATTTTCAAACAGCATCATAATAAATGGGGATGTAATATAAAATCTTTGGAAATCCATATTACACCATCTGGCAAAAATTCTCAAGTGAAGTGCATTGGTGTCTGCTTCTGAATAATAACATTTTTCCTAGAGACAAGAAATTGTTTCAACTGGCTAAAAAATAACTGGTACTCACACTCTATAGCTTTCAAATTATTTTCTGAGTCAAGCAAGTTGCTTCTTGTATTTTAAAGCTCTGTTAGACTCTTGTATATAAATAATTCTACTCTGGAATTCTTCATAAAATCAATTTATATTGAGACAGGACATTTATCTGTCCTATTAAACAACTGAAGTTACAGAAGATTGTTTCCACCATTTCTTTGTGAGGCAAATCACAAAACTGCAATATTGATCTGAATGGTGCAATTAATTTTTTAAAGGATAGGCATACTTCCCTAGGGAATAATTTTCCTCTGAATTCAGGAAGAAGGAAGAGTCCAGTTTAGTCAGTGTCATAATAGGAGGTCTGAGAAGAAAGAGAGGATATAGAAGAATTTCCTTTTATTCATCCAGAGAGCAGCTATATCAGATTTAATTTTAATTAGTGGTGAGGAATTCAGTGAGAATCTAGAGGGAGAAAATTAATTGGAAAAACAACTATTATAGTTAATATTTAAATTAATTGGAAAGTTTGGTAAAAAAAAATAGCAGTAATAGATTTCAAAAATCTCAAGTGTGTCTGAAAAGTAAATCTAAGTTGTAGTAAGCAAGCTAAGGTGGAGATGCTGGAGACAGCATCTGTAGATACAGTTCTAGGAAGCAGGGCTAATACAGGACCAAAACCAAGGAGTGACAGTATCATCAGAGGCATCAATGAAGACATCTCCCAGCAGCTGGTTACTACTGATTTCCAGTCTCTGCATTTGCCAAGAGCTGCTCTCTTATGTGAAAAAACCAGCAATATCATAATGGGATTGACAGCATCTGTCTCCTTAAAAGACAATATCTTCCAGTTCCTGCTGAGACTTAGCCTTTAGGGGCAAACATTGCAACCCAATAGGCTATGTACTTTTGTACTGTCTTGACCTAAACAACAGGGCCAAAGAGCTGATTTTTTTTGTAAACAGTTACAGAAAATCCCAAACAACTAAGGATTTGCTAATCTAAGTGAATTGGTTTGCTGAAAGCTGAATCTTTTGCTGTTTCTGATATCATCAGTGCCAGGAGATGCTTTCATCTTTGTGTCTACACTTCAAATTCTGTCTTGCCTTTTCTCAGGCTGAAAAAAAAAGTAGTACATTTAGCAGCTTATTCAAAAAGTGCATCCTAGTAAGTCCAGAAATGCAATAAGACACATTTCAACTAATCTGAGCATGTAGTCTGAAAATATTCCCATTAGCAAGACTGTACTTTTTGTTACCAAATGTACAAAGACAAGTTGTACATATGTGAAGAAAACAGAGGAAAGAAAGCTAGAGATATTTCTCACTGAGCTAGGAACTCTTTAATGATCTGAAGACAGAAAAGGAATCATAGAATCAACACATGGGGGTACTTTGTGTTAATTTGAAACTAAATCAAAAAGACTAGTGTGAAAAAAAACCAAAAATGTTCTTATTGGAACAAGGAAGAGAAGGAAACAGAAAGGGTCCATAACTATACTTGAACAATGACAACAAAAGAATGTGAAAGAGAACAGAGAGCAAACTATAAAAAGGAAGGATAACCTATTTCATAGCCTTTTTCCTTAAATCTTTAAACAAATGACAAATAATGAATATTAATTTAACAAAATTAATTTAACAAGCATAATTAAATGCACAGATAAAGAAATTACGTTAAAAGAAGATGCAGATCAGTCAAATGTGAGCAATGGGGCAGAGATTGAAAACATTCACTTTGAAGTTTTTAAGAAATTAGCCACTGAAATTCTGAATATTGCTAAGTATTTATCTAAGTATTTATCAAGGACCTGTAGGAGAAGAAAAAAACCCAAAACAGCCAATGAAAAATTATCATGCCCAAAGAAACTCCTAATTAACTTAATAACTTTTAAGAAAAGTATTAGCCATGATATCTGCAAGCTCCTAGAAGACAAGATAGTAAAAGAATTTATGCACATCTGTCTGCAAGTACTCAAGCCAGTCTACTTTCCTTCTACAAGCCAACTGGATAAAAGGGAAGTTGCAGATATGATATATTCTGACTTTTAATTAAAGCTTCTGACACTATTCCATATAATATTCTCATAAAAAAGCTAAGGCAGGAGATGCAATCACCATCAGATGTGTGGACAATCAGTCGAGAAATTTTTCCCGGCCAACAATTACTAATTATTTGCTGCTAGAGCAGGAGAAAATTTCAAGTAGGACTGGATGAGGGACTAGAAGGGCTGAGATTTACAAAGTACTTTCACCAGCTCCACTTATAATGGCAAAAACAAGAACAAATTTGAAAGACTAAGAGTAGAGGAGTTCTAAGCACATTGGAAACTGGAATAAAAATTATTTTTAATCTAGGGATTTAAAATTTTAGCCAGTGGTTGGAATCCCTGTAGGCAAGCACAGAATTGAACTTGGAAAACAGCAATCAAACTCAGTCATAATAGAGGAAGTAAAAAGGTAATCAGCAGCTGAATAGATAAAGATGCAATAATTGTGCACCATTCAGCACCAGTGAGCTCCAAGTAATGCAGTATCCCTTTATACAGCAGCACTTTAAGGGGGGTGGAGACAACATGAAGAAAAATTCAGAAAAAAGTAAAAGGGATTAGAAAAAATAGAATCTATAACTTGCAAGTAAGGTTCAAGTAATATGTACTTCAAGTAATAAGTAGTGTGAAGATGGGAAGACTGAGTATGACACAGTAATATTCTTCCAACATGCACAAACATGTTATAAACAAAAGGTTGTTCAGTGGTCACTGTAGGGTGGAGAAAGAACCAGTGTAATTTGCAAAAAAAGTAATACAAACACTGCACAGCAAGAGAAAAAGAGAGTAAGAAAGAGAGCAAGAAAGAAGAAAAGAAAGAGAAAAAGAGAAAAAGAGAGAAGGAAAGAAAGAGAAGGAAAGAAAAACAGAGGAAGGAAGGAAGGAAGGAAGGAAGGAAGGAAGGAAGGAAGGAAGGAAGGAAGGAAGGAAGGAAGGAAGGAAGGAAGGAAGGAAGGAAGGAAGGAGGAAGGAAGGAAGAAAGGAAAGAAAGAAAGAAAGAAAGAAAGAAAGAAAGAAAGAAAGAAAGAAAGAAAGAAAGAAAGAAAGAAAGAAAGAAAGAAAGAAAGAAAGAAAGAAAGAAAGAAAGAAAGAAAGAAAGAAAGAAAGAAAGAAAGAAAGAAAGAAAGAAAGAAAGAAAGAAAGAAAGAAAGAAAGAAAGAAAGAAAGAAAGAAAAGAAAGAAAGATTGATTGCTGGTCCAGTTTGTTTAGGTGTACTTGGTATTAACAGAGATCAGAGAGATCAGAGAAGGAACTAAAATACTTTACTTTTTTTCTTTGATATCATCTATTGTAATCTGTCACTTGATATTGACCACTACAGATGAATCAAGTATAAGCAGGTAATATATGCCCTTCTAATATCACAGACTTCTAAATTTATAATTGCTGATGAATCCACCTCAGGATTTTAATTTATTTGAATCATTGGGATGAATGCAAACTTAGTAGCTGTAGACTTTCAAACGTATAAGTAAAAATACATACTTAAACAAATGGACAGTTAATGTCTGTGAGGAATTTAATGGTAAATTTGTATTTGAAACACAATATTGACAAGACTTATATTAAAGGAACCATTACAATATTGAATGGACTGTGAAACCTATCCTATTAAACTATGCAGGAGATTCAGATGTAATCTTTTATATCATCTGAATTTCTCAGATAATTTGATCACAAAGGAGGTATGTGCAAAGTTGAATCAGGTTGCCCCATATGCTTCCACACCAATTCTGAATAATGTGAGTTCTGTTTTGCTGTTCAGACTGTGTGTACAAGCTGAGACTGCATGATACTGATTACTCTTAAGTATTATGTAGATATCCAATCCAAGAATCACACTTTAAAATTTTTCTCATAAGCACACAGTAACACTTAATAGGGGGAAAATTCCTACTGATTTGCAACTCTATTTAAAACAATCAGCTCAAGCAAAAAAAAATTGAACTCCTGAGTGTCACTATAGATGCAACATCTCTGCATGAACAAACACAGTTTTGTTTACTAGAAAAAAAAATGAATCTTAAACAAAATGGAGTATGCTGGTAAATGTATGATGGTACAAGAACTTTAAGGAAAAACTCCAAAATAACATAAAAAGAGAAAAAATTTGAAAGATCCTCAAAGTGGTCATATAACAGAGGATATAGTGGAGCTATAACAAAAAGTTCCTTATTGCACCCAGGAAAATCACCACAAACATTTCTTTTAAAGTGGGATTTAATTTTTAAATTACAGTAATTTCACAATTACAAGCTGTACCTGATTATAAGCTGCAGCTCTGGGTGTCGGCAACATTCAGGTCTTTGTCCACATATAAACCACACCGGATTATTTAGCTGCACTTTCCATCGCAGTGAGGATCCGCGTGCAACTTTCACAAAGTTGCCAATCAGTAACAGAATCGTGGGATCGCGGGGTTTACTGGCTCGGTCCCACTCGGGGTGGCCGCCAGAAAGCGGGGGTGCGGCGTGCCTGGCCACTGCCGCCGCCGCCCTTCCCGGGGCCGGGCAGTGCTGCCCCTGCCCGCTGCAGCCCCGGTGCTCAGGGACGGGCGGGCTCCGGCTCGGCTCGGGGCTGCTGCGGGCTCTGACTTCCGGGTTGGGAAATTTCCAAAATTTGTTCAAATATTGGCTACTCCTGAGTGTAAGCCGCACTTCCGGGTTAGGAGCAAAATTTTAGTCAAAATGATGCGGCTTATAATCGTGAAATTACTGTATGTCCTTCTGAAAGCATATTTTGACTCTTAAGGAAGTGATTACATAAAGAATTTTACTCTGGTTCAAACTTTGCACTGGTACCTGTGTTTGTGCAGACCTCACACACCTCTAAGTGGTCAAGAACATGAGAACACCTGTAGCTTTCAGAGTCAGAGCAGTTAAGGTATTACTGTGCTACACTGTGTGATTTCCAAAATGACATTTCCAATAGACACAGGTAATCAGAATGTCATGATATGTATATTTATCATCCTCTTACTGTTTTCTACTGAAAAGCATTAGTTCACTATTTTTCACTTCCCGTTATTTGCATCCTCAGTGAGCTCACTCAATATTTGGGAGCAGATTTTGTTAGACAGTTTTTGGAGTTGCCTCTTTGGTAGCCCAACAGAGAACCAAAAACCCCAGTCATCTGGGTATAGCTTGTACATCACCAGGAACTTCTACAGAAACAAATATTTGTCATATGAATGTGTTGTAAAAATGGTAAAATATCACCTAAAATAAACAACATGTCTTATTTGGAAACTTGGTTTTTTATGTTTAAATGTCAAAGTCTTTCAGAGGGAAAATACAATAGTACTAATTTGTGTTTGATCTAATATTTTTGTTGTTTAAAAACTTCAGCGTATTTTCATAAAGAGGTCAGACAGGTATAGTCTCTTGCTTTACAAGACATTACACATTTTCCTGTGGTTTTCCTGTATTAATATTGCAAAAAGCTTAATTTTGCCTCTGTTTTCTATTAAGGAAGTCACATTTGTTATTACACCATTTTCAGATAAAATATAAACAAGAATTTGGCTACATTTGAAGTGTATATTGATATATATTACTCAATTGCTTCTCTTCCCTGATGAGATCTAATAAAAATAAAATAATAAAAAAATCTAAATCTAAATAAAAATAAATAATAAAATTTGTCATGAAATTAAAGAATAAACTCGACACCCTTGTTGTAAATGAGAGACCTATTCTACATTCTTCTGGCACTGCCTTAGTGCTCTTGTAACATAGAAAAAAGAGGAGAAAAAGATATTGATAATCTCCCATATTGTGCAATATGAACCATTTATGCAATATGAAGCAGTTATTGAATTACACAGAATAGATCTGTTTATCCAGTTCAAGCATTGAACAATTTTTTCCAGTTTAGAGAAGGGTAAAAGGGCATGTAAACCCAAGTGCAATAGAAAACACAAAATACATTGCAAATGAACTTTATGAAGTGAAAAAAACCTCAACAGACCTACTCAGGTTAGGATGTTCAGTTCCATTTAGCCAGAGTACAGAGAAACAAAAGTATCATATATCTATGTTTTACCTAAAAAATCCACCATAGGTAAAATAATTTTATAACTATCAATTTTTCCAAGTACATGAAATTATTCTGTTGCTTACCACAACATAAATACAGGTGACAGTCCTAGTAAAAGGTAATTAGCATATCCAATGATCCATGAAGCCCATAGCTTTCAGTGTGGAGTTTAATTACCAAAGTCTCACACTAGGCTGGATATTACGTTGAGATTTATGAGACAAATAAAAGATTATGATTCTGAATGTACTTTTGGTACAAACGTATTTTCTAGACTACTCAGGTAAACTGAGGAACATAAAAGGTCTTCACAATGGTGTAGAGCAAAGGAGTTCAATCATGTCAGAGGGCTTTCACTGTCACTAGCACTGCTAGTGCAGCAAGAGTTATTACCCAACAGAGAAATTCATCTGCACCAACTGACACAGTTAATCCAAACCACACTGCAGATCCTGCCTAGCAGATTTTGAGTCCTCAAAGTCATATCCAGAAAGATGACATTAAAATGAAATAACCTTGACAGATCTCATGGAGTTAAAAACAACTATATTTACAATGCACACATTAATGTAAATTCTAAATTGCATACTGAGAAATTATTTCAAAAGATATTCTATTTACTTAGATCAATCCAATTTTTTTTTAAGATTTAAAAACATAAATGGCTTCTACTTATCCTTCTTGTAAAGTTAGTATAAATTTTTTCTTTATTACTTTGAAAAAACTTTCAACCGAATTTGCAGATGAGAAGAGAATGGACATGAGCAACTTACTGAAATGAATTGCTGTGCTCATGTGATAAAGCCTTTGTGAAGGCAAATATAATCAGGGCTGATAGAGCAAACACACAGAAGCATATGAAATACTCTGTGATTTCAATAACTCAAATGCTTTTTGTTCTCTGAATATGCTCCTGCAGTTCTAAATGTCAGAATACATTGCTGTACTGAAACTGGAAGCAGCTAGTATTTCTATTGGGGAGTAGATTGTTAAAGTCTGAAATGGTCAGTGTAGCTCTTTCTTTTAAAATAAATTCTTTCAATTTCTCTAGAACTACTTTCATTAGTCTTTGTGCACAAATACCAAAATAATTAAGAAATAATTGAAGAAAAAGCTGATATTTCCTTTCAGGCCAGAACAAATCAAAACAAAGTTTTAGAACCTCAAAAGGAAAGTACATGCACTAAAAAGGTCAGAAATACTTTTAATGAAATTGTGCTCATTTACAACACAGAAAATCACAGAACACAAATAGTGCAGAATTGATGAAAATTTGACTTTTCATGAGATCATAGTGTCTTCTACTATAAACAAGCCTCCCCTGTTTGATCTAATCACAGTAGCTGGATATCTACAGGCTATTTATCACCATAATATATACTCCAACTTATAGGAAAGCAGAATTCTTCAGTCACTCATTTCAAAGGTGATTCTGCTCTCGTGACACCCCAGCTAGAGGACTGTTCTCAGCTCTGGGGCCCCCAAAAGAAGAAGGACAAGGAAGGTGAGTCCAAAGCAGCCATGAAGATGATCAGAGGGCTGCAGCAGGTCTCCTACAAGGAGAGTTGGGCTGTTCAGCATGGAGAAAATGCTTCTGAGTTGTTGTAACCAATACCCCTACTGCTTTAAGAATGGTATGTCCCTTTAACCCTGTAACCCCTGCAAGACCGATGGACTGACCCCTGCGATGGGATTGGCAAGAAGCCAAGACTATCTCCTCCCCCCTTTCCTGACCCTTAAAAACCTGAACCCTCCATTGGGACTTCCTCTTTATCCCCTTTCCCTCCTGCTCTGCCCTCATGGAAGCCTAAGAATAAAACAGAATAATCATCCCTGAGATTAAGAGCCTCTGATATCTCATCTGTTCTACATGATACAGCACCCCAGGCCAGCTCTGCAGAATATTTGAGGAGCAGGGCCAGGCTAGGGTGCTGTTTCACTGAGTGATCTAAACACAGGCATACTATCTAAAGGGGCGCACAAGGGAGCTGGAGGGAGAACTTTTACCAGGGCACGGAGATAAGAGACAAGGGGAAATGGCTAAAACCTGAAATAGAGCAGCTTTAGATTAGATATTAGGAAAAAGCCTTTCACTATGAGGGTGATGAGGCAATGGAACAGTTGCCCAGAGCAGCTGCGGAGGCTCCTTCCTTGAAACTCTGAAGCCCAGGCTGGATGGGGCTTTGAACAACCTGGTCTAGTGGAAAGTGTCCTTGCCTGTGGCAGAGAGTTTGGAACTGGATGATCTTTAGGGTCCCTTCCAACCCAAACCATTCTAAAGTTCCACGAATATAACAAAGCATTACTAAACAAAAGACAAAAACTTTCTTTCTTAAAGGTGTCATAAAAATAAGGTCATACTTTAATAAATAGAAAAAATGTCACACCCACTGGGAAAAAAAATATTGAACCAAGGTTGTCGAGGATAACCAAATATTTTGATAAAGAATTAAAGTCTTCCTAAATTGATTAAAACTAACACCATTTTTAAAACTAACTAATTAAAACTTCTAGCATTTATTATTAGCAACCCTAGAAGCATACTCTGAAGACTTCCATGGCAAAAGAAACATTAATAAAAATGTGTATTTGTGTAGTATAGCCTTTTTTTTTCCTCAACAGAGTATTATACCAGTTTTAACCACCTTTAGAGTCAGAAGAAATTTCAGCAATTTTGATTTTCTGGGGAGGAAGCTGCCATAAAAACAGAGTGAAAACAGAGATTTGTAATTTGAAGCTGCAAGAACAATACCTTGCATACTAACAACCAATAAAATATTCAAGTGAAATGCTGATTAAAGAAAAAATAAGTATTTTACTGTTGCACTGATATATTGACATATCTTCAGCAGCTAACATCGGGAAAAGAAAATTAAAAAATGGAAACCAAACCTAAAGTTAGATTAATGAAAGAAATAATATTTAGCCAAAAACCCTTTTGATTTGAAAATTCAAATAAGGACTTCAGATCTCTCAAGGTCTTTGTTACTGGTGTAATGCTTTTGGATAAATATCTTGTTTTAAATACCATAACACTCATGTTTTTGTATCACAATGGCAAAGCAAAAAGGGTATTTTTCATAAGTGGTTCTGCAGGAGCAGAAAAGTTAAAAGTTTAAGAAATGTACAGTTTTAGAAGTGTACCAACTACAATGTATTTCAGGAAGAAAACTGAGCAGCTCTGTAATGTGTCTAGCAAACGAATGCTCCAGGAGCACAGTGAACCAAATGCAGCTCCTTTGCTGTTCTGCACTCCTCCCAGGCACACTTTATCATAGCCAAATTGCTGATTTAAAGTCAAAGTATGTCTGTAAGTACTAGCCCAACTAATTCTGCTTCCAATACTAAGTGATGACTCTCTTCACCAGTAATGTATATGCAAGAAATATTTCCTCCTCTATAAGCAAAAAAAATTTGAGCTTTAGGAGTCCCCGTGGCTGCTCTGGGGGCAGAACCAGACACCTAGACAATAACATATCTTGGCTGGTTTCTGATCAGATTCAAGTTTTCCAAGAATGCATTTCAAAGAAAACTGGAGCAGTCAATGAGGGTGGGATTAATCTGAGCAAGAGTTGATATCTGCAGTATTCTGCAACGTCTTTTGTCACTGATTTTACAGCCAGAAAAGATTCATCTGACATTATAGAGGTCTTTAAAGAAAAGTCAGATGAGCAGACTTGAGACAGTGTGGGAAAATAGTGGAAGAATGGTGAGGATTATTGCAAACAGGTTCAAGAAACTTACAGATGGGGTGTAGAAAAGCATAGGTGATACACTAATAACACTTCAGTCTTGTGTGCTTGACAAGCAGAACATTTCTGTTTAGGTAACATAAGCCTGTGATACTCAGAGGAACCCTATCGAAGTTGCCTGAGACTCCTGCCCTGCAGTGGGAAAGATCAAAGCCCAATGGTTGAGTTCACACAGTGCCTATGTGAATCCCTGGAAGCCATGTGGAAACAGCAGATCCAGCCACCCTTCCAGCATGAGCAAACTCCATGGTGCCTGTGTCCCACTCAGCCTGTGTGCCACTGCCCAGCTGCTGCTGGGGGTCTCCCAGCTGCTGAGGTTAATGAAAATAAATTCACACTTTGCATTTAATCCGTGGCTTTGTGTTTGTTCCTGTGTCCTGTCTATCCTGACACACTCACATTGTTATTTCTCTCTGTTGCTTGTAGTGGGGGGCCAGGGGCAGGATGTTTGAATATGGTTAAAGGGAGTGAAAAGAGCAATTGGCACACCAAAACTGAACTCATGAGAAATATACAGAAGAAAGGAGTAGTAAGAGAATGGAGCAGGAAGAAAGGATGAGAATATGCTTTGGAGAATAGAACTGGAGATAGAGAGAGGAATAAGGAAAGAAAAATAAGAGATGAATAAGAAAGTCTTCTTGCTTAAAAAAAAAAAACAAAAAACAAAAAACCCAAATCATTCCAGAGGTTAGTAAGTCATATTTATTCAGGTTCTTCTCTTAGGAACAAAGCTGAGGCTCCATATAAGAAAAACTCACAACTTTCTATTTTTTTTTCTTTTCTTTTCTTTTTTTTTTTTTTTTTTTTTTTTTTAATTACTGTTTAGCTTAGGAAGACACACTTTTCCATTTGCTAATTCTTCCCATCCAAAACTACTTGGCTAACATAAGAAAATACACTGGTTTTTTTTTCAACCACAATAAGGTAATTAGTGTTCATATGATGAAGCTACACTCCTGCAACTAACATAAAAACACCAGGAAAAAAAACAATACAAAAATAAACAATGACTTTAAGGCTGACCTTCCTAACCACTAACCACAGTAGTTTATTTCCTCAGTAACTGAAATAAATGAAATTCCTGACTAGCTAAAGAAGGTAAAAACAGAGGTTTGGTAGTTAAGCAAGGATTCAAAGAGTGATTTTTGAGGGAAAGAATTTACATGGTTTGCTGCAATTGAAGAAAGAGGTTCTTCCAGGCTTATACAGAAAGCAAAGTGAAAATACTGCAGAAATGTAAGGTTCTGCAAGGCGGACAGTCAGTAGTGCCCAGAGTTCTGGATGGGTGCATTTTAATTAAATCAAAGTAAACAAGCCACAGCAGGGCCAAGTGTGAGTCAAGCTTCAGGCAAGCTTGACATACAAAATTTGAAGGTGAGTCTGAGGAAGTCTGAAGTTGTTGAAGAAGGAGGAAAGATAGCAAAGAGAGAAGTGCGAGGTAATTTGCTTGGGAGAGAAAGGACAGTAACTGTATGTGCAAGATGATGAATAGCCTGCAGCAGAGAGAGAGGCTGGGTGTGCAGGCTGGAGCAGAGATGGTTCACTTGTCAGTGTGCAGCTGACATACATAACTCACCCCAGGCTTATCAATGGTGCTCACACTTCACATGTTTATCTAATCCTTATTTTTACCCCAAACATGCATAACAAAACACTCTTCTGAATTCTGAAGATTCACTTATGGGTCACTGGCCAATACTGTAATTGGTTAATTGTGGAGCATATGAGTAATAAACAGATACTCTTATTTTTTGGAAATCAGTTTAGGATTAAGTTTATATCTGTAGAGATTAGTAACACAAAAAGTTATTCAGCCGTGTTCCCCAGGAATTCTGCAGGCTGGGACTTGCATTGCAGAGGACAACATGATGGAAGGGTTTACAAAAAATATGCAAAATGGAAAACAAATTAAAAATCTTCATCCATAACTAACATTACAGAAGTGATCATCCTGGACAGTGCCATTTCCAGTGCACTTGTTTTACCACATTTTTTCCTTAGATTGACCAATAAATAAATAAAAACCTTGCTAAAAATCTAGGCTAAAATAATACTTGTGAGCAAGAAGTAGTACAGCTTGTCAAAATATTTTTCCCCAGATATTCCACCCTCTTTATACAGCAAAAAAGTAAATACACAGCTCAAATGTTCAAGTGATCTAGTAGGTACAATTGTGATGCATTTTTTATCTAAAATGAGAATATCAGTTTTTTTATATTAAAACTATTAAGTCTAAGACCATTTATCTTATGACTCCTTACATATGTGTACCCTGATTCACAGTGAAAATCATGGACATAGCTGTAGGCAGAGAAGAAATTGCTGTATGTATAGAAAGCAGGCTTTTTATCAATCAGTAGAATATTCCCAGAATGGCAGGTTTCAACACATAGTTAATTCAATTAATTGTCAAATGTTTTCAGAATTTACATAAAAGCATTTTTCAGGTCATTAATTGCTTATGTTTCTCACCAAAGGGGTGTTACATTAAATAGTAAATAAATTATATTAAGCATATTAAGTTCAAAATTGATTAAAATTATAAAATACCTCACTTTGAATACATATATGCTTTTGCCTGAATGTCTTTTGCAAAAAGAAACACCCTTGTGCTGTTTTTGTGTCAGCAAAGACACCTGGCAGGAGACTTTGTTCAACAGCAAATTAAACTTCATTCTGTGTTTATAAGGGATGAGTTAACTGCAGGAGGTATTATGGGATATCTGTATATCAAAAATTTACTAGTTTGATAAAATAGATGAAAGCATCTTGAATGTCAGTTAATATCAGCAGCAATGTTCTCATGGAAAATAGGCTTTTAAAATATGGGTTTGCATACAGAAAGTGTTCATAAACAGGTCCCATTTCAGATATTTCAGGGCTTTATAATTTTAAGTCATTCTTAATTTCAGCTTTGTATTTTTGGTAATGTGATTATGCAAGTACAGCACAGTAGAAATACTTACATTCATCCTTGAAATTCTTAATATATAGCCCTTAAATCCCATTTTTTTCCATGCTATTCAACATTGCTTTGCTGTAGTATTCAGCTTTGCATTCTTGTCAATTAAGGCTGACTTGATAATTAAGAGACAACTGATGCTTATTTTTCAGTGGGAATTCAATGGTAGGTGGGGAAGCCCTATTGATCTAAGAAACAAATAATTTCCCTTTTTCCACAGCTGTCAAAAAAATGTACCTAATTCAACAAAAAATGTCAGCACAGGCTTAAGCTGATTATTACTAACATATAATGAAATATTTAAACTTGACTGCTTAAGACAAAGCGTGTGCTCAATTGAGCAGCTAAGCAGACAACTAAACAAATAATGTGTTAGCCTTTCTTAGGCTGTCGATTAACCAGCAATTTCACAGCTGAATTTTATTTTAAAAAGTACATATATTGTTCTTAGTCTGAGGCCTGGCAGCTGTGTACTTCAGAATGTCTCCTGAGATCCTGTAGAAGATTTCTGTCATTGCCCTCATGGCCCAGTAGGTCAACAGTAAAATGTACAAATGTCTTGTGATAATGACCCTATGTCTCACTCACAGGCCTAACTTCTATATAATGCTCTATCAGCAATATTTTTGCTGCTCCCATGGTACTTCTTTCTTGAACCCCATTTCCTCTGTGGGTTTGTTTTGTTGTTTTCAAAAAATAACCTCTCCAGTTCTGAATTTCCTCCAAGAACAGATTATTTCACCTTCTTCTAGTAAAGGTGCCAGCGGGTAACTTGCTCACCCTCAGCTACTGAAATATGTATCTGAGAGTCTGAGACGTTTACACATTCCAGACACAGAGCACAGCAGCTACAATTCTGCGAGTGACTTTCTTTCCATCTTCACAGCACTGCTTTGTTTTGGGAACAGCCAAAGCTCTGATTGCGTCTGAATTCTATAAGACTGAAAGGCTCCTGTCTCACCAGAGTTTTAGTAGGGATGCCACAGCTGATGAAACAATTGCCATGCTGCAGACCTGAGAGCTGCAGCAGTTTTCATTCCTCATCACACAACCTCCAAGGCAATTCTATCGATCATCCTTGCTACCACACACTTGTGCGTGTTTTAAGTGCTGTCCATGGACAATTAGGGACAAGTGACCGTGGAAGTAGAAAATGGTTTGAAGGACTTTGCAAAATATTTAATACTTGTCTATGCAAGAAATAGGAACTATGTGTTGGTCTTAATTTATAAGTACTCAGGTTGCAAGTTGCCCCTCTGACTACTCATTCAGCTATTTTATACATTAAATATGCATAAATTTTTTTTTGGAAAAAAATGTTAGTAATCAAAACAGTCATAAGTGGTTGCATTCAACTATTTGATTTATGCTTTTACAAAGCCTACTTGATTGAAGTAAAACAAAAGAAAGGAAATCACAGTAGGAAGAGAGGAAAATAATTTGTAGATCAATTTAGGCAATCTTGTCTTGTGCATCAGTTTGAGAAATGAGACAAAGGACGGAATGGATTTGGATACCAAGCTTACCTAAGAAACTGAGATATTCTGTTTGACGAGTATGTTTAATTTCTACTATATGCTTAATTACAAACTTTGTTTCTTTGCATTAACACTTTTTCCTTTTCTCATCAAAAATGAAACTGGAAAACAACCCATTCATTGAAGCTTTGATATGTACTCCAAGAGCAGCCCTTGAGTTTGCTTTTATTACTGGATGTAAACATTCAGACGTCTTTTGAGGATCAAGGCTGTTTCCCTGCTCAGTGCAGTAAAAGGGCAAGAGACACAAGTTTACTTGAGGGCAAACAAAATATGTTGATAAACAGAACTTGACTTCATTTTTTTGTTTCTGAAATATAATGAAAACACAAAAATCACATATTAAGTGGCCAGACTTGGATTATTGAGTCATTGAAGATGGTACCTGTTTTACACTCAGTTTGAAATCAATCCCTGGGAGCTGATGAAGGTAGGATCAAACAAGGTCAGGGAAGTTGCTGTCCAGGAGCCAGCAACCCCCTTGCTTTAGCCAGGGCCGCAAGCTCAAGCACCTCAGTGAATCCAAAACAGATAGGCTGATGTCAGCATGCTAAAAATCACCAAGAAACCTATTAGCAGCAAATATAGCAAGTTTCTGCTTTTAGTGTTCCAAGTACTTTTCAGTAAATTTGATGTTGGTAAAAGTGAGATTTCAAGCCTAGTAATCCACTCATGATCTCTCCAAAATGTGATGCTACTACAAATGTCTCTTAAACACATTAGAATATATACTGAGAGGCCATGCTTTAGATCTGATTATCCAAATTAACATTTCTCAAACTGGAAAAACGTAAACCATAGGAAATAACAAACAAATTGAAGTTAACTAAATGGAATTACTCACTGAACAGAACTATTGTCTTCATGCACTTCCTTTGTCTCATTTTTATTCCTTAAAAACAGTACCAGAATAGGTGACTGAATTTTGATTTTGGTTTGTGTTTGTCTATTTCTCTTGTACCATTACTGATAAAAAACCATCTACTCTATCAAAGAAAGAATGGTTACAGAGGCCACTGGAGATCTGTTCTACTTTAGACTTTAATCCAGACCAGAATATTCATCTGGAAAACAGACTGAATTTCAGTGTTCCTGTTCTAAGTGGAACAGGAACTTAAGGATCTCTCACATCTGAAGGAGAGCTTGTCAATCAGCTATGGAGTATATTTATTTTATAAAAAATTAGTAAGCACATTGTCATCTTAGTCCCTACATTTCCGAGACATGTTTTCTTTACAACAGGTCTGACCTTTTCTTCAAAAATTAAGCTCAACCTAAACTTTTAGATCACTCCTTTAAAATTGATATTCATTATAGTCACTTCTCCTGAGGAGAGACACTGTATCAATGTTATTCCACCAGAAATTAGAGCCAGAAAAAAGCTTTCCAGAAGTTCAGTATAGCTAGGGAGCTTAATTTACCACTGTATGAGCAATTACTTCTTCAATAAATTATGCAGCATTTATTAATCAATGTACTACCTGTTCAAACAAGAAACAAAATTCTCTATTGTGCATATTTTAGTAGATGGAGTATGATACATGGTGCTGCGAGGAAACAGAAAGAGAAATGGAGGGAGTTATGGCACTAAATTCAGGATGAGACAGCAGAGATGTTTACCAAAGAGTGAAAAATGTTCCATAAGGAATTGGTGAGTTGAAGAGAACATCAAAGCTGTGAATATTTACAATGCATTTATCTCTTTCTAAGCCAGTCAGAGGGAGAGAGCCTGACATTTTTTGAATTGCCCTTCTGTGTTCCCACATTTTAGTTGGAGAACAATTATCATTAATTTCTAAAAAATTTATTAAAATGATGCTTCTGTTAAATAGTGTCAGTTTTAATTCATAAATTCCCTTTGGTTTCGCTGTACATTGGCTCACTTTTTAGATCATGCAGCTTATTAAGTCTCTTTGGACTCCACCAAAACCTACTAGATGTAATCTGGAATTTAAAGTTTAGTAAACAACCAATCACTACATAGCAAGCATAAACATTCTGACAACAGTTTACGCCTTATGTATTTACTATACTGAAAACAGAGAGATTTAGATCAGACATTAGGAAAAAAAATTCATTATGAGGGTGGGGAGGCATTGGAACAGGTTGTCCAAAGCAGTTGTGCATGCTCCTTCCCTGAAAGTGTTGAAGCCCAGGCTGGATGGGGCTTTGAGCAGCCTGGTCTAATGTAAGGTGTCCCTGACCATGGCAGGGGGGTAGAACTGGATGATCTAAAGTTCCCTTCCAACCCAAACCACTCTGTGATTCTCTTTGAAACTAGTTGTGTTAGGTTCTGCCTCAGAGCCTTCTATTGCTTTTGCCACTTAGATCCCTACTGAATGGCACAGCATTTTGTGATGTGATCACAGCTGATTCACAACAGACTAAAATGGGACAATGTTCTCTTACTACATAATTGTGCTATTTACTACTTCAGCTTTTAAACCTTAAAAATAGTCCAAATGTTGATTCATTGTTTTTTTCCGATTCTCTGTTGGAAGCACTTCATTCTCTGGCAGCAGATTTTTCTGGAGAAAATAGCCTCTGACAAAAAAAAAACAAAAAAAAAAAAACCAAAAAAAAAAAAAAAAACCCAAAAAAAACCCTAAAAACCATATACAGGTTTTAAAAAATTTAGCTCTAACATATTATTTAATATGACTTAGTTTTTAGAAAATGTATTTGTAGCAGTATCCTAGAATATAATATGGGACATTATTCTTTTAAATTCCAAGTACTGAATTTATATCTCCAGAGTTGGTTGTTTCTGAAGCTTCCTCTGAAAATGTAATTCATTAGATAGTAATGAGTAATCTCATTTTTTAGTTGTGAGGGTAAAGTAGGTTTGCTACAGAATGCTAGTTGTTTAGAACCAAGCAGTGATTGTACTTTTACTGCAATATCTTGCAACCAGTAAGAAGGGATAGTGGGCAACTTTACAGTCAGCTAGGGCTGTATTTTGTTTCTGCTTCTGTCAATGTTCCACTTTGGATTCTCCTCCAACTCTTCCTGTTATCTTCATCATTCTTGGAGACAGTAACAAATTGCCAATTTCTTTCCACTGTGAATTGGAATGATTGATTTGTCAATGTCTAGTTAAAATATATTGTACAAGACTTTATATGTCTTCATATTCAGAGGCTGATCTTTCTAAAAGATAATGTTAGGAATAGAGCACAGATGCACGCACAAAGTATTCAACCTCATCTATCTTGTAGAAAAAACTTAGTGCAAAATTTCCTTAACTATCCCATTTCAAACAAATTAATCATTTCAGTTTCTGTTGCCTACTCCATCAGATATACATCAAGTCCTGGGCTTGCTCTGTGAAATAAGTGTGGCAGGAAGATACTATGTGATTTAGCAGAGTACAAATGTTTTCTACGGACATAAAAAAATGCTAAAATGGGACTGCAAGTGTTAAAACCACTGTCCTTTAAGGCTATGACACTGGAGAAAAATCCTGCATCAATGGAATAGAGCAAGAATTCCAGCTACAAAGTCGGTCTTTGTCCCTCTTCAGTTACATCTTCTATCATATCCACAGCTGATTTTTTTGTGCTAGATGATGCTTCTGTATTTGCTTTACCCAGTAGAGAAATGGATGTGTTTAATCTCCTTCCATGGTCTCTCTACTCTCATGTCACAAAACGAGAACTTGAAGCTCAGCTATATTGGTTGGAGAGATCATAAATGTGTCTGTCTCCCCTCAGGTTATGGGTAATCTGAGGTCACCTTTTGATGGTTAGAGACATTGAACACTAACAAACAAATTAGATTTATAAAGATTCTGCAAATAAATCACATTTGTCTTATTGCAATGCCACTTAAGCCATGATCCAGCACAAGAAAAACAGTTTATACTGTGTCATAAAAATAAAACACAGAGAGGGATCTCCTTTTCTTTGCTCCTTGCTGCTCTTGAATATCATTGTTGGTGATAGCAGAAGTTTTTATGTTTTCCCAGTTCTGCTCTTGTTTAAGTCCCATCATCTAAAGCTTTACCACTCTTCCACAATTCTGGCTTCTCCCTTTGTTAAGTGGAATTTGATCTCTTTTCTACCTGAAGTCCTCCATCAGTCAGTGAATCTGTTGCTTATGTACCAAATATCTGGAATTCAACCTTGAAAGCTGAGTTTGTCCTTGTCATATCTCTTGTGGGAACTGCATTTATATATATGGTTGTTGAACCTTAGAAATCTTACACTGCTAGTCTATTGCCTAAAGCAAGGATTTTTCCTTTTATCTTTTCTAGGTTTTAAGTCAATATGAAGACATTCATATACAGATTGTAAAAAGCCCCATGCTTAAAACAGAGTACGCTTAGACCCAACATTTGCAGGCAGAGAACCTTTGGTATCAAGCAGGACTCCTAAATTACATATTGATTACTGCAAAGGGTGTCTCATGGCAGAGACAGTAATAACATGTCCTTTTATGAGAGAATTTTTACAACATGAAGTAAATCATTCCAAAAACCCTCTCCCAAGCTGGGTTTAAACTCTCAGCAACTGGCTAGCTAGAAAACATAACACATATGTAAACAATGCATGATATCAAGAATCAGATTTAGCTGATAGAACAAACGACCAGAATTTGAACTGCATGGACTTCTCTTGATGATAAAGTGTCTAGTCTTATAGCACAGACCAAATAAAGATTATTTTTGATATGTCTACAGGAATATTCTCCAGATTCTCCCTCTTGTTTCTGTGATACAAGACAAATATTGCAGTGGTTAAAAAAACAATCAGGTGCTTCAACACAAGAAAAGTGAAAATCAGTATGTCTAGCACAAAACTATTTTTAACATAGTTTATACACAGTAAATACAAAGGAAAACAAAGGAAGACAGAAAACACACACTTGCTCTTCAACAGTAAGGGAATTAATTTTCTTTTGTATCTATATGATGAACTGAAGGTTATTGAGGAAAAGGTGAAAATAGACTATCCATGGTGCCATTCATGACATTAAAGTCTTTTGTCAGTTCACAAAATCCATAACTTACAATAATCTACAAGAGGAATCTTGTTCCATCACTAGTTTAAGATGCTCTTGGTAAGGAACAGAGACTGTTGAGATGGAATTATCTTAAAAGTTTATTTTCAGAATGGAGTCTGATTTGCAAATACAGACATTCAGCTCTTAGAAAGGACACTGTCATTATATACTTGACAAACAAAAACTTCAATGGCATAATGAAAATTCAATACAAGCTAAAAAGCCCCAAGAGATTACTGTCTCCACATACACTGAAAGATAAATTATTTCCATGTTTTAGTAATTAGTCTGTCTCATAAGGAATGCTGATAATGGACATTAGTGTAATCAAGCTCAACATTCAAAGTTTCTAATTAAACAATGAATCCATTCTAAACAGCAAAAAAATGATCATTTTCTTCCACATAACTTGTTGGACCATATACAAAGCCCAGGATACATTTATCCCATTGTCTTTTCATGGACTACATTAAGTAAAACAAATAAAGAGTGAACCATGACCTTTGTGAAGCATTAATGTAAGGGTTTATTCCTTTTGCTAAGCATGCTAAGGCATTCAGTGGCAGTCCATTTGTACCACTCAGAAAAATAAGCTGTGGGGAAAGAACAAACTCACCCAAGCTTCTGCTGTATTGTGTGGGGTTAAAATTTGTAAAACCAGCTCTGGGGTAGGAACTGCACTATGAAAGACATGCTGCCTCTTGATGCACCTCGAAATGCAACTGGAACAATACCATGTCAAGTTTTTTCTCCATTTTTTTTTCAGAGACCAGCACTGAAAAGTTTGTTTAACGCACATCTCCACAAGCTAATTGTTATTAACACAGTTGCTGCCATCATATTTTTAATTTTCATGAACAGTCAACACATTAAAAAAAATATTTCCAGCCACATACTGAAAGGCATTTCTTTGTCACGCATTATTACAGGAAAAACATTGCCTTTAAAATTTTATAAGGTGTGAGAAGATTCCAGTGACTAAAATTGTGATGAAAGCTTATGGAAAATAATCAGTAGGTGCAGAAGCCTAAATGAATCTGCTTGAAATTCTTTGCTGTGAAAGTCCTGGCTCTTTTTCTACATAATATTTCCATTAATATCAGTTGTAGCTCTGCACTAAGTAAGAGCTCAAGATTTTCATACATTGTTGAATGTTGCCAGAAGTTATCTAAGTTTACCTATGATTTAAGAACTTATCTAAGTTATCTAGGATTTATGCAAATATACTCTAGGAGAAATCAGCCTTCTTTCTGCATGGAAATCTCTTTACAATTAATGTCTTCAAAACTGTCTTTCTTTTGCTAGCACACTATTTCTTAACCTTTTCAGACTGGTGGTCTAGAGTCAAAAGTAAAAAATCATTCATGACCTGCTCAGTCAGAAGGAAATGTCTACATGTGTGCAGTAATAATCATGTAATTTTTTTGTGCATAGGTTCCATAAGATGGATTTGAAATATTTAGTCTTGAAGGTCGCAGTATGGGGTGATAGGAATGGAAGTTTTGTCTGCTTTCTGTTACATCTGTGCTTCTCAAACTTCACATTCTGCAAATTTTTTAAAGACTACCCAGAGGAATTAAACACTGATTGATTGAGAAACAATAACTTAACCTTGCATACAGAAGATCCAGAGGCACTTAGAGCATTTTTCATCTCAATCATGTTCAATTCTACATTTAGAATTAGGCTCATCTTTTCCGAGAAAAGGACGAAGATATGTAGCACAAGGCTCCTGTTTGATATAAAATTGCAAGTTCAGGGAGGCCTAGGTTACCTTTCAAGCAGGTGTCTGCAGAGGCCAGGATCACCATCAGAGCCTTCCCTGAGCCTGAGACTAGAGAACAGATCCAGGGAGTGATATGGTGAAAATCAAATCAATTTTGCAAGCTGTCCACCCCAATCTACAGACTGCAGAACAAAAAAACCCTGACCCATAATATCATCTCTTTCAGCTTTACTGGGTCAAATCCATAGTAAATTAAATAAGGAATGAATGTTGAAAAGTGTCACCTTTTAAAAAATAATAAATCTCTATGTTTAGGTGGAAATCCATCATGTTTCTTATCCCACAGAGATGCAAAAGTACATTTTTAAACCATAAAGTATGCTAGAAACTGTAGGCAGTATTCTGTAGACATTACTGTCTAACAGAAAGAGTTCTGCTATGTATACATACAAAGAAGTATTACAGTTGAATTGCAGAGCATGGAAATTAGAAGCTAAGGGAAAGCACAGAAAGTTCACACTATAAAAGTTTTCATTTATGAGACATACTTCTAAAACAGCATCTTTAAGAAGAAGGTCCTGCAGAAATTAACATTTAGTAGACAAATCTGACATATAAGAGCAACTATTCAAAACAGGACATTTCATGTAATATGAAAATGTGTTAAACAGTTCGCAAAAGAAGACATATGGAAGCAAGAAGTATACAGTAATTTCATGATCACAAGTCGCACTGATTATAAGCCTCATGACCGGGTGTCAGCAACATTTCGTTTTTTGTCCATAAATAAGATGCCCTGGATTATTAGCCGCACTTTTGTTCGCAGCGAGGATCCCGGTGCAGCTTTCACAAAGTTGCCATTAGTAGAATCGCGGGATCGTGGGATTTACTGGCTCGGCTCGGGGCCATGCGGGCTCAGCCCGCTTGGGGCTGCTGTCGGGGCCAAGTGAGCCAGCTTGGCGCTGTTGCTCAGTGGGGCCGCTCGGGGCTGGCTGGGCTCGCTCACCCCAGCTCACTGCCGGCATCGGGCAGGCTGGCCCTGGGCTGGCCCTGGCCCGGCGCTGCCAGTCTCGCTGCTGCTCTGTGTTCACTCCTCCTGACCCGGGGCCCGGTGCTGTTGACCCCGCCCTCACTGGGCGGGCTGGCCCTGGCCCGGTGCTGCCGGTCCCACCACCGCCGCGTTCACTCCCCCCACCCCGGGGCCCGGCACTGCCCCGCTGGGGCCGGGTGGGCTTGGCTCGGCCTGGGGCTGCTGCCGGCTCCCATTTCCGGTTGGCAAATTTCACAATTTTTTATCACATATTAGCCTCTCCGGATTACAAGCCGCACTCTGGGTTCGGACCATAACTTTAGTCAAAATGGTGCAGCTTATAATCATGAAATTACTGTACATATATTCATATCTACTTCTATGCAAAAGTTAATTTAAAATATCAGCATCTTCTAGGCTGCACTGACCTTACTCACATCTGCCTCCACTCCAGTAAACACTGCAGCCCTGAGACAATTTATTCCACTTACATTTCCAGCTTCATCCACTGTTGGCAGAGGAAATATTCACATTTCTAATGCTGCATGAAGCCTTAAGTGTGCAGTGACTATAGCCTTTGAGGCCAACTTTACTCCCCTCATCCCCAGAAATCTAATCAGCTTTTCACTTATTCAGTCATATTGGAGCAAAAGAGATAAGATGGTCCTTGTCTTTGGTTTTGTTTGTTTGTTTAATCACAGCAATGTGAAATGAATGTGCATTTGGGATTACATCATATTTATCTAAATTAAATCAGTTTTTTTTTTTCTTTTTTGGTATTCAAAACTCAGGGGAGTGGATCAGGAGATGAAAAAAACAAGAATAACAATGTAGCTTTGAGTACAGCTGTTTCCTGTATATATGAGAAGTAAAAAGAGCTGAAGAATTGAATTAATTTAATTTATTCCAAATATAAATTAAGTGAATGCCTGGCACACACTTTATTAAAGAAAATAATTTATTTTCTTAAAATGAAATGAGATTTGTTTCTTTAAATATTTCTATCTTAAGTAACCAAGATAGACTATAAAAGAACCAAAATTAGTATCACCATATCTCATACTCAGTTTACATAGGACCTAGGCTTTTGAATATACCATTCTGTATTTCAATTCAACTGGAAAAAATGGGTAGCTTTAATACTAGTTATAAACACATGTATTAAATTTAATAATGTCATATAAAACATTTTAAACTTTATAAATATAAAGGTTCAAAATTGAATCTTCACATATTTCAAGTATAGCCAGACACTGACAACTTTTTCAGCAACTGAATCATTAGCAGATACACTGTAAACAATTTCTTCTGTATGCCTAAATGCAAGCAGCATGAAAATGCAGCAGCAACCTGTGGTACAGCATTGTTTGAAGAAAAAAATACTATAACTCTTTCCTAAAAATCATGGCACATATCAAATCTCTTCACTTTATATAAAACCTAGTACAGTTCAAGAATAATGCCCATTATGAATATACTCTAGCTTGGTATCCTAAAGAAATTAACTGGTAGAATCTCACATATTAGTCCAGTGAGAAAGCGATTAAAAATATTTAGGTTCATGCAATCTCCAGATTTTGCAGCTTATTTTTTAAAATGTCTAGTGCAACTAACTTGCCTGTTTTGTAAAAAATAAGTTCAGTATTTACAGTCTATCCAATGGAGTACAATAATGTACTCCCAAATGGATTACAGCAATACAATTCTGTGAAACTTGAAAAAGCTTCTATAAAAATGACAAGTCAAATTACTTTGAGTGTAGTAACTAAAGTGTTAAAACGTATTTTTTTAACAGTGCTTGGATCAGGAGGAAGTTTTATACTGCCATTAATTTTATTTATCATTATTTAAATAATAGGAAGGAGGTTCATCCAAGCAGACAAATGTTCATGAAAACCAAGGTGTTGGTGTAAAAATAGATCAAAGCAGAAAGACTGAAGATCTCGACCCTATAATGACATAAAATTTTACATACATGACTGAATAAACTCAGCATTATCTCAATTACTTCAGGTAACAATTATGAATTATTATGTGCATAGCAGGAACGATAATCTATTTAAGTATTTCATGGCACATATACAGAACAAGAAACTTTCTCACATGAAGAAACAACTGTGATTTTTTGTAAGTATCATGTAAAGAAGAAATAACAAATTAGGCAAGGTATATTTTACTATCTATTATTCTTTCCTCAAAATGTCAGGATTACATGTTGTGAAATGTATTTTGCTTTCTTAGACAACTTTTATTTTATTACTGGCAATTTTTGGTCTACTAAATACAGCAGAAGTACAAAAAGTTAAGACTACAGGACTCTTGAAAGTCATTGCTAATAGTGGCAAAACTGTCAGCTCTCAGTGTAGATTACTAAATGTTAGAATTAGCAAAATGAAGATTAAGGAAATTCTCTGGAGTTATTAATATGCGTGTAATAGTTTTCTATGAGATACCAAGGGAAATGTTTATATTCAAAGCCAAAACTACACAGATGGAACATCATCAATATTAAGACATATTGCCAAGTTTAGGGTATTTTTTTGAGCTACCTACTCTCCAGATTCTTTATTTAAAGAAGAAAAACAAAACTAAAACCAAACAAAAAGCCCCAATCAAACAAAATAAAACAGATCAACAAAACAAGGCAAAAAACTAGACTTATTTCCCCCAAAACTCCAAGATACTAGCATTAAACCGAGCACAGAAGGCACTAAAGCTGATAGCACCTGACATAAATACACCTCTCTAACACTGATATATCTGAAAAAGACATTTTTTTATTCAAGGAATACAGAGTTTTTTGTTGTTACTGTCAACTATTTATTTTTCTTATATTTCCCAAGATATTTATACTGAATATTTTGTGCATCTTGTGAGCAAATAAAATCAAACAGTACAATTTTTTTTCATTTCAGAACATTCAAAACTTCTTTTCTTAAATAAAAATACAATAAAAATAAATTAAATCCATCTTCCATTATTATTCACATTAAAAATCCTCCCACAAGTAATTGACATAAACTTCTGTAAGGGTAAATCTGTGACATATGCTAGCATTCTTGTAACTGCTAAAAATTTTGCACAAACTTATTTTTTCTCAGAGAAAGACAACATTATGTGGTAATCTGAGTTCAAAATTTAAATCAACAGTAAAAAAAATCTTAATCTTCTGTCAATTGAATTTATTATCAGATAAAATATAATGATGAGAAATTTTTGAATCTTTTAACACTTGGAGTCATTCAGTATCTATGTATTTGTTGTATGAACTATTAACTGTTTAGCTTAACAGAAGAACAAGTTTAGGAAAAAAACCCAACATGCAATGTGAGATACATTAAGATATAGGTCTCCTCTAAGCTCTCCTTTTGAGTAGAATTTTTATTTTACTAACTAAAAGACTCATTATTTACAATTCTCTACCCCAAACGCAGCAAGTCTAACAACTCCAACCAGTTCTTATGCCAATTACTGGCAAGAAGTAATGGGTGACCTTAATTCAAACTGTAGGTGTATACCTCATGCCAAAAGAGATCTGAGACACTGAGGAAGAACCTGAACTACATGGACAAATTACAGAAAGAGTGAGACACTACTGGACTTATGAAGGATATTAAAAATGCCTGGAAGAAAAGCTTGCATTTGTATAGGCTTTGAGAAGACAGAGGAGTCTACTTGTTTTCTGCTATGATAACATAGAATATTACATTTGATCATATCATCCTTTCAAAACCTTCTGTGAATAAATACAAAGATTTAGAAAGAACAGAAATATCTGCTAGAGAATTTATGGGGATAACTGTTCCTGAAACTTCTCATGACTACACCAGTGTGTCTAACAGAGCACTTCACTTGTCATAGAGACTGAGCTAGACACGTGTCTATAACATGACATCCTCACTTAAATCTGAGCAGGAATATAGCAAAGAACAACCCAGCAATGTTTATCACGACAACATAATCTGTCAACTGCAGATCACTTCCCCAAATGTAGCTGTTGTCACCTCTCTGAAAACATGTCATTGCTGCTCTTGTGTTTCCAGAAGATGGATCTGCTTGAAGTAGCCACACTAATGGGATTCTGCAACTTTAGTTTCCTTCCAGGATACAGAAAACCTGATGGTCTTCAAATATTTCACACTGACAGGAATGGTGGCTGGCACACTATCAATAACAGAGCAAACCCATGATTTTTGAAACAGAACACACAAGTCTTTGCAGCTCACACAAAAGACTTAAACACAGACCTCAGTTTTGTATACTCATTCTCTTTAGGTAGGACGCAAAGGAGGACATGAGAAACATTTGACTGCAGAGCCACAAGTTCCCAGGCAAAACACTGAAATGAGAAATCCATACTCTCATGATTTATATCTCCCTTCCATATCTGATAGGTTTTCCTTCTACAAAATATGCAGGATGCACACACATTGTTCCACCCCTGTGCAACAATGTGTATGCAGATAAATGCATTTGCTTCCTGCAATGCAGCACTAACTGCTAAAAACTTGGCAAAGTGCCCCCAGCAAAGAGTTCTGTTTTACACAGTCATTTTTATGACACTTGGATAATCCAGGACAAAACTGCTGTTTTTGGAAGGGGAGTGATGGTTACAGAAAGGATGAACTGTAATGAGAACAGTGAGACTACAGCTGACCGATTGGACAATCAGAATTTGAGGCTTGCAAAATGCTTCCATTCTGTCACTCTATTACAGAAGGCCAAACAGGTTCAGAACACACCTAGCTGCCTGCAGGACTTTCAAGAAATGGCATAATCAAGCTTCAGAGGAGCCCAGAAAACATAATATGTGATACACTGTCTTCTTGTGACCCAAGCAGAGATTTCCCTACATCTACTATTTCTCAGATGAATCTCAGCTTAACACTTTGGAAACTAGCATAGGAGAACTGCACTGTGACAAGGCTGTCCTATAATTCTGCAAATTCACCTTGATGGACTAAAGTACTTTAAGGCACTTAGTGAATTTTGATTTTTTTTTAATTTTATTTGTAAATGAGGTATTAAAAAAGAACTTGGAGGCAAGCAGTATCTAACTTTAACTCTCTGAATTTTCCCTCAAATTCCAAAAAGGCAAACCATAAGCTACAAAGAATCTCAAATTTCTGAAGAAGTCTACAGAGAAAAGTTAGAAATTACTTAGAACACTGCGAAAAGGATTTAGTTCTTCCCTTCTCTTAGTATATTACGGAACTACAGCAAAATTTATAGAACATTGCATAAGAAAACGATATTTTTGAAGGGCTTTTGTTTCTGTTTTGGTTTATACAACAGACAGGAAGTTTCTCTTAGAATGGCCTTCTGAAAACTAACATCATATCCCCAGAGCAAGTGCTTCCTCATCACAAAATCACATATCAAACTTCTGTGAGTGTTAGGAATTTGTGCTAACCTGGCAAGGGAAAAACTTCAGATTCTAAGTCTTGTCACTAATCTAAGGTGACATTTATATCAATACTTTTAAAATTGAGGAAGAGAATTAATAATTAGCATTCTATTAATACTGTGCTTTAGAGGAGATACTGGTGATCCAGGAAACATTCACTCCTGGGAAAGTTAATTTCTGTATAGCTAAAAACTGAATGTTATATTTTTGAGGCCTGTTCCTACAATAATACATATAGTTATCTTTTGAATGTGGGGTTTTAGTCATATAAATGTTTAAAAAATATTACGTTTTTTTTTTTTAATTCCCTTTTTAAAAAGTCCATATATATTTATTAATATTTGCAAAGCTGAAGAGGTATGAAAGAGAAGTAATGAAAAGAAAGGAAAAGTATTGTTACAAAGCAGGCACAGCATATAATAAAACAGAACTAATCCAATGCATAACTTTAAAGTTGTCCAACCTTATCAGGACTGAAATATCTCATGAAAGGCAAACAAACACCAATCTCATTTTTCCTTTTCATACATGTATCTGTATTAATATAAATTTATCAAATAAGGGACAAAGAAAATTTTAAAATCAACAATTGACTGTTTATTAAAGGAATGCAGTCAAAACAAATTTCTAAAACAGTTATTTGTCAGTAGGTAACAAAAAAGAAGAAGATAATTATCCTTTAATTTACTGAGTTATTTCACTAGATGCAATGTCTCAGGCTTCCACTTCCAGGCTTTGTGTCTTAATAACTTGTCCCTCCTAAATTTTTATAAAATATTAGAAGCTGAAACTTATTTTTCAGCAACTATTCAAGACATAAAATTGTCTTTGTGAAGAATCTAGAATATATAATATTAATTTTTAGCTCATATACTTTGCTCTAGCATTCATATTGACTATTTTGAATTCTTCCTTAAAAGACTCCAGGTAGATGATTTCAAACTAAGTCAACCTTTTAATATTTTCTTTATAACAGCACCAGTGTTAATAAATGAATAAATTAGAATTTTTAAAATAATGTCGTAATTTAAAAATCATATTCTCATTGCTTGAGCAGTCATTTAAAGAAAATGCTGGTCTCATCTTGGTATTCAATTAGTCACCTAACAAAACAAACCAACAAACACTGCCATGTGGGCACGTATTTGAACTACACTAGTTTCTGCTTAATTATCTTTATTTCAGAAGCAGTATTTATTCACTTCATCTGCTAAAATGTGTTAGCCTCTCTGTAAATGTAATATCTATTCTAAAAACATTTTTCATTTCTCTTTTACATCCAACCTCTATGCTTTTCATTCTCAAATTTTTGTCCTTAAATGCCTCTTTACACTCTCACTTACTGATAAATTAGTTTAACAAACACACAAAAGAATAAGAAGTAAGTATTTCAATTTTTGTTCTAAAAGAATATTTGTCCTTTAAGGTATTTCTTGACTAGAGCATGTGCTCAGCTTAATTCAAATAATTTTTTGTCTCTAACATAGGATAGAATGTCGTTCATTGGTTTCCATCACTCATGTACTATTTCCAATCTATTCTACGCAAGTATTATTAAAGTGTTCACCTCTAGCTGCATTGGAAAATATTAGTAGGAAAGCACACTCACCTTCAGGCTCCCCACAGAGTGTACACTGTGACTCTGCAAAGAAAAAGAGAAAATTATAATTTCTTTATTTTAAGATGTCATAATTATATCCAAATATAACAAAACTTAGAGAACTCAAAGTTAGCACACAAAAAAAAGCAATTCTATTTTCAGCACACAATTCTTAAAGGGTGGAAAATAATTAAAAAAAAAAAAAAAGGATTTTCGCAGGAAGATTTTAAAATAGAGCTATATAAACATTTAGTTGCATTTGTATAATTATCACCTTCAGAGACTCCAGATGATTTCATTCCTGTAGCAGGACTTCTTACTTCCACATGACTTTTTTGTATTTTGATATGTACAATACTGCAGTGACAACAGTCACTCAAATACAAAGTTTAAGCCTGTTAATATTTTACTATTGGAGGTAGCAAACAGCGACAGAGTTATATTCCTTTCTCATGAAAGACTCCCAAGTCCTCCCAGGCAAGAGAAGTCAAACAGTCATTCAAATGTACACTTATACTCTGCAAAACGTTCAAGTATAGAAATGAAAGAAATAAAACTCCGTCATAACAAGCATACAACCTCTAAATATGCAATTACTATTTTATCCACACATCACTATTTGGAAACTGGTTGTCTTAAAATCTATTTTACATAATGTACAAATATACGGACACATGGAAGAAATATTTTGAAGTATCTCTTGAGCACAAATTCCTTAGGAGTCACTATCAAGCTGTAGAACAAAGCTACTGCTTAGAATCCAAATACCAAAATCAATTGAAATCCCAGGGAATGCAATCATGTTGGCAGATAATTCTGATATACTGGTTAAAATCCTGCTAGAACAAGCACAGAATATTTTACATCACAAATCTCTGAAATCTTCATTTTAACCCTCAGGTGAAAAATGACATCTCCAACAGCAACAAGTATATTGCTTGGAAGTAAATACATATATATGTATTTATATATGTATAGATATATAGCACTGAGCAGATTGACCTTCATAGCGCCACAGTGACACTGCCAGTTGTTTAGATACACTTTCTCCATACAGATAAGAAGCTGTCTCACAGTATTCCACCTCTGTAATGGCACTTGACCCTACATCTTTCATATATTTTAAACATACATGTTAATCATTGGGGTTTTACTACTGTTACAGACTGTGGCATGCACATGGGAAAGGAATGAGGAAAAATAAGTCTTTCCAAGCAGGTCTGCTATGATAGGTAGATCACTACTTTTGGAACACCATTAAGTTGCACAATAGAAAGGAATGAAATTTAAAGCAGTTCAGCACCATGAAACGTAGCCAAAGTTTGTATTGACAGACTCATTAGTGAACCCAGCAGAGCTGGCAAACTAGAAGCAACACCCCAGCAGCAGGCTTGAGAAAATCTCCAGTGAAGAGCACGAAAAGCCTGGCCACACATAAGTCAGGCCAGTTTCTTTCACTACACGGTAGAAAATGCCACAACACGAAGTGATGCAGAGGAAGCAGCTCAGAAGATCTTATTTCCACGTTTGATTCAAAGACTCTCTGAGGTTTTACTGAGGTGGGCTGTCTGCCTGTGTGGTTTGTTATCCTGATTGATAAGGAAGATTAGGCTGAGACTTGGTTTCTGATCTTCAGACATTTTTGATCCTCTATGTTCTGCTAACAAGTGCTTTACCAGTTTTTTACAATCCAAAGAGTCTGCCTGACATATTTTGCACCTTCAAACACCATCTTCCAAAGGTCCCCACTCAACAGTAAAAAATACTAGTTTCCCTTTTTTTTCTCATAAACATAAATTAGTGCCAATATTACAAATCTGCAGCAGGTTAGATAGTCAACCCGCAAAATAAGGCTTGCAGCTCTGACTAGTGCCAGCAAGTTGTCAAAAGCTAGAGAGGTGTCAGCACTATCCCTGCCAGACTACTGCTTTTTTGGACTTTATTCAGATGTTTATTTAAGGTCTCGTATCTACGGGCAACCCAGGTGTCCCCCTATCTTATCTCAGCATGCCTGAGGAGACTTCATGGGGAGATTTTGTTTATACGCCTTCCAGCAGCTGGGAATCATTTCAAACTGACAGCAGCACGTGTCTCTCTACACTGGTAAGAAGCAGACTTTGTGGATGTGGATAATTCACCAGTAGGTTTCTGTTTTTTAATTTCTCCACTGTAGTTTGCCAGTGGAGTGGGAAGAGTAGATATCCTTGTTGTTGTGCTTGACACATACAGATTGAGTGACAGATAAAAATACAACCACTTCTAATAGGCATGTAAACAACATGGCAAGGAGGTTGTACAGAGCCCTGCTTTCTCCAGAGCCTGTGTGAGAGAGACAGAAATAATTATTTTCTATATAGTCTGTTGAGACCTGTACATTCATTCTATGGCTACTGTTGAGAGATTTCATGATCTCAATTTCTAAAACCACAACACATAAAACATACACATGGAACTCCATTATTTGTAGATTTACATTTTATGAAAATACAGAAATCTGAAAACTATGTTAAGAAGCTGTTATTTGGTACTTTTTAAAAATTCTTTTCTCTTTAGTGAAGTGCCTGCACGTTGGTAGAAAAGATCTTTCTCCATATGGCTCAGTACTAAACACTGTATTAATTTAATTTTTTTTCTAATTTTAATTTAAGTTCTCTGGGTATATGACAACAATGAAGGACATTACAATAATGTACCACTCCATAATGTGTAATTACATTGTTTAGGCTTAGATCCATCTTACCCAAAGTTGAGTGTATCAGCAAAGTCAAAACTAATCTCAAAAAAATTTACAAAGAAACAGACAGCTAATCTGCCTTATAAACTTCTGTGGCATGAAATCAAAATCATGAAGTCACCTTTTTTTAAATTCCTCATTCAGGTTTTTTTTAATATTGTAAAAGGTCTTAGACTTCTTAATAACACTCACTGCAAAAGAGGAGTGTTTATTATAGGTGACCTCTGGAGATGAATTCGTTCAGCCTCCCACTGAGAGCAGATACAAACCAATACAAGTTCAACTCTGCTGGGGCTTAATAGTCAAGTCCTGAAAGTCACCCAGGATGGAGATTCCACAGCCTCAATGACCATCCTGCACCAGTGCACCAGCCTCATTAAGTTGCATTTGAATCTCTTGGTCTGCAGTTTGTGCCCATTCTTCCTTGTTATATCACTCAGCGTTGCTGAAGTTTATTTTGCTCTGTCCTGTCTGTAACTCTCCTTCATGTTACCTGCTACGGATCTTCACCCCAGCAGACTAAAATAAACCCATGTCTTTCAACTACTCTGAGCAGAGGGCCCTCTGCCAGACTCCCTCCATTTTCTCCCTATGCCTCTGGAAGCAGGGAACCCCAGCCAGTGAACACAGTATTCCATGTGCCACCAGCCTCACCAGCCCCAGAAGGAAGTAATAACCTCAACAATTTGCTAATCATATTTATGCTGACATAGCCCAGCTCACACTTTACCTGTTTGCAATACCATCTATACACTCATGTGCATCTTGGTACTCATGTTCATTCAGAAAAAAATAAACTAGTATATCAAGTCTTAATAAGATGAGTCCTCTGATCCAAGTCTCCCACCTATTATAGCAGTGCTAATATACGTGAAATTATGGCCTCAGTCAAGTAACTTTTCTATATCCATGCTGGATAAAATGTTGTAGTGGATGAAATAGAAGCAGGGACACGACCACATTTCAAAGATATTTCTTAAGCCTCTCCCTTGCACAATTCCTAGTAACAGATTATGTCTGTACATATCTGATCCATCCAAAATATTACAGTGACACTTTCACAGGAGGTATTCTTTCTTTGTTGTATGTCCCTAATCAATTGCACTTAACAAAGATGCTCCTTCTTGCAAACACTCATACATCTGAGTAACTTTTTGTCATAGTTCTCAATAATAAAATGACTAATATAGGTGAGTGTTCAGAGATTTAGAACCCAATAAATCAATAGAACAAGGAAAACCTGTATTTATATTATTAATCTCTGTCATTTTGAAATTTTCTAGCCAACAGAAATAATGTTCCCAGATAGAAGAACCTGCTGACAGAATAGGTCATAAGAAAGATCCTATGAAGAAACAAATTTATCATAAAGACACAATATATTTTTCCCTCCAAATATTATGAAACATATTTCATTTTTATAGTTTTTCTTGTCTAATCTAAATGGTAAGATCAGCTAAAAATAATAAACCCAGACATATAAATACCAACATTATTTCTCAAAAAAAACCCTGAGTTCAACATTCAATTTTAAATTAGAGTGAAAATAAATTGTTCTGCTAAACACATTAAAATCTCATTCTTTGTGTATACTTTCCTTATATGCCTGCTGCAAGTACAATCAAATTTACTATAAGAGGTACAGTAAGGAAAGCAATATAAGGGCCAGGTGAAATATACAAAATAGCCAATAAAAAAAATTGCAATTCAAAATATCCGTGCAGGCTATATAATGGAATAGGAGTACGACACTACCTATCAGTAGTATTTGCAACTAAAGAAAACACTGGATGGTATTTAACACTACATTTTACTGTACACTATGCACTCAACAGGGGTTTATCCAGATTATAGAGTCCAATCTGGATGATTTTGACTAGGTTCTATGGAAGTGACAATTCAATGAGAAATAATATGCAAAGGTGAGAAGCAGTGCTGGGGATAACTTGTCACCTTGACACTGCATTCAGAAAATGCATGAGGTCAGCAATTCTGACTACCCTTTGAATAAAATACGACAGATCCAATTCTGCATCTCCCCTTCACTTGTGTTAACAGGCCTTTCTGTCTCTCTTTTCATCTGATACTTCCAGATACCCTCCACAGCTCTTCCCTGATGCCTATATTATTTTAAGTTCCAATTAGAAACACATATGCTCTCTATTGCTTATAGTTCTCTATTTGGTTTTCCATTTTCCCCCCACTAGATCTATTTACTAATTGGTCAAAAAAAGCAGATAGCACCGTACAATTACTGAATATCACTGCCTATTTGAATCCAAAGTTCCATGCATCAGAGGAAAAACAGAAAATATTTTTGTTTCCCAGAGAAATATGAAAATATGGTTTGCCTCACAGAAAACAATAGTCAGTTTGCCTTTCCCCATTCACTTAGGCAAAATAATAATAATAATGATGATGATAATAATAATAATAATAATAATAATAAAAATAACAACAACAACGCAAAAATAGATCCATTTCCAAGAGGTTTAGATGTTTGTTCTAAGGCAAAAACCACAACAGTTTCATTATTTTCATCACCACCTTGTGTCATCAGTCCGTTTACATAATTTTACTGATGTTCATGAAACAGAACTCTGTGGCACTCAGAGAGACATAGAGTAGTCATGCATTATATTGAGATTTAGTGCAGCTGAAAAGCGAAGCATAATTTAAGGCTCAACTGTGAAACCAATAATTTTAGGGAGTTTAATCCTTATATCCTAATATTTGTATCTAAACATGGCTATAATACCACCAATAAAAGCTGAAAGTATTATGAACTATGTTTTCCATTCTCTCTCCTCATGTGTATTTTTCCTCCTACAGCTTTTGCTTTATCTATTTAAGCTTTTTCCTCCTGTTGGTATCTCATCATTGCACAGTATTAACTGCTGAAACATCAATGTGACAGACCTGTAGGATAAACTGCAAGATTTTATCATGTCCACCAAGACTATCCATTCACAATATCCTCTTTGTTCCACACTGATGCTAGAGCAAATCCTTTGGAGATTTCCTGCTCCATGTTCAGTCACCCATTTAGGTAAGGTATTGAGAGATATCTACAAAAACCAACTAGCCTTTTCTTCTACAAAGCCCATTTTACCTATAGATCTTTTTCTAAAATGTACTCTCAAGCCTCCAATCACAGGGAATAAAACTCTCCATATACAGATGGAGAATAAAATGTTTAATGCACTCAGGGGAAACAAAGAATAACATCTAATTGATACTCATTTCCTTAAGGTTTCTTTTTTCTCTATTCTAATTCCTCAATTTTTCTCTCAGTTATAGTGTGTAATACTCATCTTTGCTGTTCTCCAGCTTAGCAATATCCTAAAGTTATTAGTGCCCCACACTGAATAAACTTCATTAACAAAATCCTTAGACTGTCTGGTACAGTAAAACATTTACCCTCTGACAATCTCTTTAATTTCTAAGAATGCTACTGGCCTCATTTAAGGCAGCACTGTTTTCTTGACTCAAATGATATGTCTCTCATCCTTTTGGACAGAAATTTGACTAGAGGTACCTGGATCAGTTGTCATCATAAGAATTAAATCAGTCAAAGATACTTTGTTGATGCACTTTTGCAGTACAAGCCCTATTAAAGTAATCTATGTAGACCAAATCCACAAAGCATTCAAGGTGCTTATTACAACTTCTTGTTTGAAACTATGAAGTGGTAGAAATAATCAAAATACACTACTTCACAACACTGTATTTCTTTTAGTATTATGAGTGCTGACAAATGGCACAATAGGAAAGAAAACAAGTGTTTTTGTACTTAGATATTGTTTGGGCCCATTTCCATGAACAGTCATAGAGGAAATAAAAATAACTTAAAACAAAAAAACCTACATTTATATATCTATAGGTAGACATATCTGTCTATCTTGAAACTTGCTTTGTTTTTCTGTGGTTCTTTCTTTATGCAGAAAAACAAGTCACTTTATCATGTAGAACATGATGAAAAATATAATTATAACAATTGTTTAGAGTTGTTGTGGATATAGCAAATAAATTTATTTAATTCCTTTGCAACTATTTCTACAAGCACTCCTTTGTGAGTGTAAGAGCCTTCTAGCCTGCCTGCCTCTCACTGCTGATCATTGTATGACCATTCTCAAAATGAGATTCCCCTGCATTTGCAATTTCAGCTTTCTTTAATACTTCCTTTCAACTGTGGTATTTATAGCTAAAGACCTTTCACTGCCTAAGACTGGGCCTTGAGGTTAGGAAAATCAAATAACTACTAAAGTTTTAGAGAACAGGAAAAACACAAAAATAACCCAGCTGCCTGTAAGAGAATAGCAGCTGGGCTATGCTGGGAAAGACAGAGCAAGGGAAAGGAGTAGTCCTAAGAAGTAAAGATATTGAAAGAACTTTAAATATAAACAGAATACAGAATAGCCATTATTAAAATAGAGTGAGCCTAAAGCTGAAGAAAATCAACCAGCCTGGCAGTAAACTTTGTATATGTTTGAGCAAATGAACTGACATTCAACCAAATGCATAAAGCAACCACTAAGAGACCATTATTTTCCCCAGATAAAAATACAAGGTTCATGCTCAAAGCAATGCCAGAACCTATTCACAGAATTTGCACATCAGATCCTTCTCCATATGGAGTTTACACATTACACATGCATTAACCAAGCCAACAGAGATTTCAGAAAAAAAAATATGGGATCAGAAAATCAGATATCTTCACAGGAAAACAAAAATAACTGAAGCAATAAAAAGGAAAATATTAGCCACTCAAGAAATAAAAAAGGAGTTAATGTTTCTCTTGGTGATCTGGACACAAATGCTTTCTTTTCAGAGGAGTATCCATAAACAGAGTAATAAAAAGGATGTGTTTTAGCACACTTCTGATCCACATTTCAAATGCACAGTATCCAAGTGGAGAGTCAAAATATCCCAAACATGTCCAAAAAGGACCAGGTGATGGGTTTATAAAGGGCAAATCCATTTGTATTTATTCTCATTTTTCCTCCTTTTCTAGTGATATTGAAGTTTAAAGGGAGTCATATAGCTCCCAGACAAGGTAAAGAAACTTGCCACCCCCTAATCACATTGTAACATGTTTTTAAAAATACCAAGGAAGGTAAGGGTGATGATCAAAAATTGTAGGAGTGATGACCCATGAGAGTACTGTGAAATACAAAACTGGAGACAGTCTGCACCTTGCTTGCTCCAAAAGCCCTCTGGAGTGTCATTGGAGTTCAACTCAGGGTGAATAGCACACTAGTGCAAAACTAGCCAGGCTATATATCAACATTCCTCTATTTTCTGCCTCTTTTTTTTCAATCTTCTTTTTTTTTTCTTGTTTTAACAGATTTCACTAATACTCTCAGAGCCTCATAAGAACAAATAAAAATGGCACAATCCAAGCTGACTACGATACAACAAAGAACCAAACAGATAGGTGGTAAAAAAGATATAGGATAGGACCACACAGGTATAGAGCATATCACATACGCTGATACTCTGGTAGGTTAAATTGATTTTTTTTCACTCCTTTCTCTTTTTTTTGCTCTCATATAGGAGTCTGATTTTGAAAGCATCTAAATGGAGTGGGTATTTGACTTTAAAAGCAAATTGAGAGCAAGTAGTTTGAAAGACAAAGGGTCTACAAAAATATGTAACAATTTTAAGGGGATGTATCCATATCTCGGCAAGACTTGAATGATGTCCTTCATATAAAGTCAGTAATGTACCAACTCAGAACAGTACAGATTGGAAGAGGCTGTTAAAGTTTATCCCTCAAAGCAGAATACCGCCTAAGTAACCTTACGTTTCTCAAGGCATTGCCTGCTCAAGTTTTGAAAATCCACCAGGAAGGAGAACTAATGGTCACTCTGGGCAACTGTTCCAGTGTCTGACTACCCTCACAATGAAGAGTTTGTACCTCAAATCTAATTGAAATTTCCCTTGCTGCAACATCTATCTGCTCCCTCCTGTCCTTACACTGTGCATGTCCATTAACAGTCTGGCTCCATCTGGCTGTAATGATCCATTAAGCAGCTGAGGACAGCAATTAGCTCTGTTCTCCTCTTAGCTTCCTCAGTCTCAGGCTGAACAAATTCAGGTCTCTTCAGTGTCTCCTTGTGCATCATATGCTTCAGTACCCTGCCCATCTTGGTGGCCACCCTCTGGACATGGTCCAAAATGTCTGTGTTTCTTGTACTGGGAGGTGGGGGGTGGGTAAGGGCTAGAACTGGGCTGTGCTCCAATTGCAGCATCTGAAGAGCCAAAAACAGGGGGAAAATCACTCAGTTTAATCTGCTAGCTGTACTGATGTTGTCCAGTGTGCAGTCAGCCTTCATTGCTGCAGATACACTTCTGAGGTCCTTATAAAAGTCCTACATTTCTAGATCATAATTCAAACTCAAAACTACTGTGATATACAACATTAAAGCTTTGATCTGATCCAGTCCCAAGTATGCAGTGACCTCATATGCTAAATGACTACATGAGGACATTTACAGCAGCAAATTTTGATATGCCAGACAGTGTTTACCAACACCTAGAGACCATAGATCAAGGTCTGATTTGTCGTATAAGACTTTTCCACTGTCCTGAGAAAGAATCCACTATGGGTTCCTTCTTAAATACAGGTTGAGGGAACTAAGTTTACAAGAGCACTGAGCTGAAACTGTTAGGATGTCTGCATTGACCAGTTTTTGAGATCTGGTGATATTTCTTAATATATATGAATATCTCAGGAGGAGAGGTTTCATACAGTCTCTACTCTCTACCAGAAACAATGTCTTCTGGAGAGCAAATACAGAAGAAGCACAAATTTAGTCTGAACCACTAAAAGTGATTTTAAGAAATTAAACAAGAATCTGTTTATGCTATATAGTATTTGCTGCCAAATAAATAAGTGTTAATAAAACTAATCTGGAAAAAATTTAAAGTGGACTTATAGAAAATATCCTTACTTTTCCATCTTAAACTTTCTCAGGGAGAAAAAAAAAGTCTACTATAATGATGATTTAAAACACTTCCATTCCATCTCACTGGATACATAAATGTGACCTTTATCTTAACAATTACAAAGGCACAAAGAGTTCACTGCAGGACTCAAACCTAAGCTAAAAAAAAAAAAAAAAAAAAAGAGTGCTTAATTTGAGCTTTTACAATAGAAATTAAAGATTTATTTGGGGTTATAGAAACTTTACGGTGAGTTAAACAGGAAAAAAAGTTTGCTGTTTTCTGTAAAAAGCATCAGCTTCAAGGTCCCAGCTTTTGTCTGGTGAAGTATTCACCCACACTCACACAGAGCTCCTACGCTGGAACAAAGTGTAAAACTGAGAACATCTGGAAACTTTTTATGCAGGGTTTTCTTTAGTGAACATTCCTCATGAATATTCATAAACAAAACCAACCCAAAATTCCAGTTACAATTAAATTAATAATTAGTTAAATCCTTTGACAAAAGAATGTAGAATTGCAATAAAGGAATAGGATTTGAGGGTGCAAAAGATATTTTAAGCTATACTGAGATGTGGAATTCAATGACTGAAATAGTCTGATCTTTTGGTAGAAACAATAATTAATTCGACTTTAAATAGGCAAAAATAAAGTCGTAACAGCAGATTTTAATATCACTGTATCTTTTAAAATCTATATATCTATATCTTTTAAAATCACTGTATCTTCTGTATGAGCCCCTTGCTTTCTTCAGTGCTTCATGTACACAGCAAATGATACCTCTTTCAGCCAGCATTACCTTTTAGATTACTGCAGCAAGCTAGAATTCACTGCCAGTGGTTTGACCTTCACTTCCTTTATGCCTTTGCAATGGTCTGGTGATTGCTTTAATAGCTAGGTACAAGGAAGTCCAAATCTGCAGTTTTAGGAGTCTATGTACAGAGCACAATCATTGAAAGGTCAAAATACAAATTGTTAACATCCACTATGGCATAGTTGTAACTGCTAAGTATCACAAAACTCTATATGTCATGTAGAAACTTCAGAGAGCATGAAATGCAAACACACAAAGTTCATATGGGATGCAATTGTCTGATTATAAAACAGCACCAAAATTAGAATCTCAGCACAAGCTTTTCAAGTATTTTAGACATTGTTATTGATACATTGAAACTCCCATAAAACTCTGAAGATTAAATTAATGTATAATAAACTCAGCTAATTAAGTACAAATCACTGGTATTATCATCACTGGAGCAAACTTCCACTGACCAATCTAGCCTAAGGACAGGATACTACTAATAGCCCCATCTGAACATTACTGCCTTTTGGAAAATAAACATTTTGTATGTCAAACATAAAATGGAGTTGCATAATTGCTCTTCACTTTTCAGAGAGAGAGACAAAAGCAGAAGTCCAGAAAATACGCTAGTCCATATTAAATGCCCATAATTTCTCAGATAAGTCAATTGAGTTTAAAGCCATACCAGTTTCTTCCTATACTTTAGAACTACCTTTTTTCCTTTCCAGAATTAAATAAAATATCTACTGAAACTGCCTCTTTCAATTTTAGGATACTAAACTACTTTCTAACAAGATACTGGAAGCAACTTTACATACAAAATTGAAAAATCAGATTGATGAGTAGTTTATCTTTCTGATCCAGTGTTCAAAGTCATGCCAAGAAACCGCCACCCTGTTTTTCTCACAGAATATTTAAGGGGAAAAAATTTGTTTCAGTCATGAGAAACTTGTGGTTAATGGAGCCTTTTCTTTTAGATAACTATTCTAAACACTGTTGACTGGACCCTAAACAGTCACATGAGTGAGGTTACCTGCAGGACTGGCCATGAATTTAGAAATTATAGACACATACACGTGATTACCATAATTTTACTGGCCTCCATCAAACTATTTGCAAGATGTAACTAAGGGGAAAGTTCCTGAAAATTTAAAATTAAGGAGACTATTTTTATCAAGAAGAGAATATTGAATTACTGGCAGGAGACAAGTAATGAAAAAGTAATGATCTATCTTTCGTAGTCAAACTATAAATAATACACAAGTTACTCATAAATAAATGTCACAAATGAGCGGTTTATAACAATAAAGAATTTAGCATTATAAATTCTCTCAATCACAGAAACATCCCTGAATTACTAATCAACAGAAAACAGGTATACACCTATGTGAAATTAGTTGTCATACAGATTTAATACTTTATCCTTAAAAAATAATGATAAAAAAGAACAATGTGATTTATCATAGCAATTTTTCAGGAGTATTTAGCTAAGTTTTCTTATTTAAAATAAAATATTAGTTATTGGATGATGTAATTAGACAATTGCTCTTTGACTTCAAAACTATTGTACCTCAGATATGGTTGAAAAGCAGTAAACCTAACATTGGCTAAGATGTAGTTTAAACATAAACAAGTTTCCCAATATATATGATTTTCCATTAATATTTTAGGCCCTTTAAACAACTATACAGACTTCATAAACTAATTGTATGATGTACTAATAATGACATAATTCTATCTATTAGACTTAAAAATTCTTTGTCTTACATGAAGTTTTAGAATATAAATTGTCTAATCTAGCTTTATTATTTCCATAATAATCCAGCAAAAAATTTTCTAATATTTAAACAACATAAAGGAATTGAAATGTTATGAGAATATTCATAAAAGTTTTCAACACATATTTTTAATTTTTTCATGTTCTGAAGGTATACACCATTTTCTTTACGGTTGTCAGTTTAATACCATCTCGTTCCATAGGATCAAAATAATTAACCAAATTATTTTTCACAACAATAAAATAAAATTCTGGATGGCAAATTACATGCTTTCACACAATTAATTATATGATGCAAAACCTACAAAAGCAAACACCTAAATATTTACACTGATTTCAGCAGAACAAAGTAATATTTCATACATTTTTCTAAAATGTGCCTGCTTTGAAATTGGCCCAGATTAGGAGACCTCAAATACTCTTACAGTAAAGGAAATAAATTTAAGAATATCTGTTCCCTCCTCCACTTTACCCAATTTTCTGTCATTTAAGATTAATTTCTCCCTCCCTCCCTCCCTTTCTCTCTCTCTCTCTCTCTCTCTCTCTCTCTCTCTCTCTCTCTCTCTCTCTGTTTCTCCCCTTCTCTACCCTCCTCCGTCTCCTCTGAGTTTTTGATTATGGCAATGCAATAATAAGTTGCAGTATGAATAAATTAATAAAATTGTAAAATACTAATATTTATGGGAAAAAGTTAAATTATATTTAAGATGGGGGAAGAAATAATCTCCTTGAAACAAAGTCTCAGGTAAATGCCCAACTAGCATTGCCTCAAGTTGCAGGCACTGAATGCAATGCTTGCAATTCACTTTCTTCTATTTAAGCAGAAAAATGGAGATCAATAGTACCTTACTATTGAAGAAATAATTAAGAATATAAAACAACTGGTAGCCCTGAGGAAATTCAAGTGGTTTTGAAACTGCCCTTCAGCTTGCTTGTCCAGCTAACTGAAAACTCAGATGCTGCTTTTAAAAAGACATTTGAAAAGAATACTTGTATTGCTAATGCACAAGATGAAATGTTGCAATAAACCTGTTCTCTATGGCTTCATGTCCTTGCCACAATATTTTAGTGACACTGCTCAAACTAACAACATACAGGGGTTCTGTTTTTATGAAACTTTTTTTTTTTTTTCACGGCGGAAATAAACAGTTCTGCATAGTTGGCATGGCAGATCTCCTTACTGTAACAGCTCAATAGCTTCACAATCCAATTCAGTTGATTCGAAAATAAGACTCTATTATGAAAAAAAAAATCCTATACAGACTCTAGGAAAAGATACATAAATACACAGACAGGAAAAAAAGACAGGAATGGTCTCTGTGAGAAAGAACTTGGTAACAAGAATCTAGAACTGGAGAGAGCAACTCGCAAATTACAAAACTTTACACCAAATAAGTGTATAGGGTTTGCATGGCCAGCTTTTGATAGCAAGGGGGCTACAGGGGTGGTTTCTGTGAGCAGCTGCCAGAAGTTTCCTCCATGTCCAGCAGAGCCAATGCCAGACAGCTCCAGGATGGACGTGCCCCTGGCCAAGGTTGGGCCAATTAGAAAAGGTGGTGACACCCCTGTGATAGCAGAGTTAAGAAGAAGAAGAAAAAAAAAAAAAAACAACAGCGATTGTGCAGGTGTAACTGTGGCTGGAAAAGACCTGGATGAGAACATGTGAGAGGGACAGCTCTGCAGACACCAATGTCAGTGCAGAAGGAGGGCAGGAGGTGCTGCAGGCATCAGAGCTGGGATTCCCCTGCAGCCCCTGGTGCAGCCCATGGTGAGGCAGCTGTGCCCCTGCAGCCCGTGGAGAACCACAGGGATGCACAGATCCACGTGCAGCCCATGGAGAACCACAGGGATGCAGAGATCCACCTGCAGCCCATGGAGAACCACAGGGATGCAGCGATCCACCTGCAGCCCATGGAGGAGACCCATGCCCGAGCAGGAGGATGCCAGGGAGCAGCCTGTGATGCTGTGGGAGGCCTGTGGGGAGAGGAGCCCACACTCGAGCAGTCTGTCCTCGAAGAACTGCACCCTGGGGCAGAGTGACCCACACTGCAGCAGTTTGGGGAGAACTGTTATCTGTGGGATGGACTCATATTGGAGAAGGTCATAAGAAACTATCTCCAGTAGGAGGGATCCCATGCTGGTGCAGGGAAGGACTCCATTCCCTGAGCAGACAGAAACAACCTGTGATGAACTGATCATAACTCCATTCCCTTTCTCCCTGCTCTGCTGTGTGAGGAGGCGGAGCTGGGAAGGGGAGGGGAGGTGTTTTTAAGGTTTTATTTTGCTTCATTATCCCACTCTGATTTTGTTAGTGATAAATTTAATTAGCATCTCTAATTCTAGCTTGTTTAGCCTATGACAGTATTTGGTGAGTGATCTCTCCCTGTGTCCTTATCTCAATTCATGAACCCTTTGTTATATTTTCTCTCCTCCATCCAGCTGCAGAGGGAAATGTTAGACAGGTTTGGTGTCTGCCTATCCTGACATCCAGCCAGGGTCAACCCAGCACAGTAATGTAACGAGTATCAGGAGGCAACAGCATCACAAAATCCAAGTGCAAGGCTTAAAAAGTACCTACACCAAAGTGGAATACAGAAACACTGAGAAGCTGAAAAGAACTCCATAGTACAGAGAAAGAATAAAAGACACATGAGAACTTAAGATGTTGTTAGTTTGGGGTTTTTTTATGCTGTAAACGTTGACATTGCCAAACATATGCAAGTGTTCACATGTGTGTAGCCACAAATAAATGTTCAGTTCATGTTTACTGAAACAATGAAGCTCATTGGAAGTGCTACTAACTTCAGGTGAATTCCCTGGAGAGAGTACTTGCCGAGTATAGCTAAATGAAATACTCGTTCACAGTGGGAGCTTGGTCTAAGTGTGGGAAATGCAGCATCAATACTGTAAAGAACATCGAGAGAAGTGGGACTCAGATGTTTATATTTTGAAAGGTGGAGAACTTAGAACACTAGGCAGTGAAAGATCAGGATCTTGGTATGTATTAGCATGGCTCAGCCAAAATCAAAGGACTCTCAGGTTTTTATTAATTATTTGGCCCAAGATCTTTCAGTCTGTGGGTAATAACACAATTGGAGACAGAACCAGTAATTAGGAGAATGCAATTGGATTCAAAAGGTTTTCCATTATTTTTTGACTGGATAAGCAGATGGCAAATGCAGCTTAACACAGAAAAAAAAAAGTGAGATAATTAGCAGGGAAACCAAACACCAAGTTAGAAAATATACACTAAATGGAAATCTCATCTAGGAAGCTAATCAAGAGAGGAATTTGGGGGTTATTATGAAAAATAATTAAAACCATCAAATCATTTCAGAGCTGCTGGAAAAGAAGGCAAAGATGATAGCACATGTGGATATACCACAAAGTAAAGTGGTATTATTAGTGCTTCAGGCATTTATTAAAAACCATCTAGAATATTCCATCCGGCTCTGGCAGGCATGGGAGTGTGCAGCAAGGCGGTGCATTTCTGACAAAAATTGGTGTGCTAGTGATACTCCCCAAGCACCAGACTCCCAGTGCTCTTGAGAGTGAGCCTCTCCCAATGTCATTCATGATGTGAAAAATTTCACCCAAACCTAGGCAGGATATTTTGTTGCTCTCACAACACTGTTTTAGGAGCCTCAGTCTTGGAGGATTAAAACCGTCCTACTAAATTGGAACTGACGTTAATTCATGGCCAGTTTATACTTCTGCTGGCAATATAAATTAGACTATAGCCCTTGTCTTTATTCCTGATGTTTACCTTCTTGAAATATTTATAGAGAGCAATCATATCCCTTCTTGGCCTTCCCCTTGGTGTGTAAAACTTGTCAACCCATAATATTTTCTCTTGTAAAGTAAGTACTCCTGTTTCTTGATCACCACAGAAGCCCGATCACTCAGTTGCTCACTTCTATTACAGTCCAAATTTCTTCTCTGTTGACTGGTCTCTGTGCTCGCAAAAATCACTTCCAACATCAATATCTGTGTTAGCAAGTGTCATGGTTAGACAGTGGACCACTGCCAGGCACCCAGAAAAGTGACTTGTTCACCCTCCCCTGACACAGCTGAGCAGAGGAGAGAAAAATTAACAGAGGGGTCATGAGTTAAGGACCAGGAGAAAACACTCCAAGGGCAAAACAGGCTCAGCTTTGAGGTACAAAGTGAATTTATTACTAACAGAGTCAGAGGAGGATAATTATAAATAAAATAAACCCTTCAAAAACACCTTTTTCCTCCCAGTCCCTCCCTCCTTCCTACCAACAGCACAAGGAGACAGGGTATGGGGGCTTGGTCAGTTTGTCACCCACGATTTTCTTACACTGCTCAAGGAGACGAGTGTAAGAAACTCCCAAAACTGCTGTGGGGTGGGTCACTTCCACAGGGTGTGGTCCTCCAAGGACAAGCTGCTCCAGCTTGGAAACAGGGACCCCTCTCTATGGGTTTTCCATGGGGTCACAGCCTCCTCCAGGGATCCTCCTGCTCTGGCATGGCCACCTCCCCATGGGCTGTGGGTGGATCTCTGCATCCACATGGATCCCATGGGCTGTGGGTGGATCTCTGCATCCCCCATGGATCCCATGGGCTGTGGGTGGATCTCTGCATCCCCCATGGATCCCATGGGCTGTGGGTGGATCTCTGCATCCCCCATGGATCCCATGGGCTGTGGGTGGATCTCTGCATCCCCCATGGATCCCATGGGCTGTGGGTGGATCTCTGCATCCCCCATAGATCCCCATGTGCTGCAGTGGCACAGTTGCTTCACTGTGGGCTGCACCACAAGCCACAGAGAAATCTCAGCTCCAGTGCCTGGAGCAGCTTCTCTCCTCCTTCTGCACTGACCTTGGTGTCTCCATGTTGTTTCCCTCACCTGTTCTCACCTCTCCTCTTGTCTGACTAGAAGAAAAACTTTGTTTTGATTTTCAACTATGTTTATCACAGAGGCATTACCAACCTCTCTAATAGGGCCAGCTTTGGCCAGCAGCATGTCCACCTTCAGAGCCATCAGGGATTGGTTCTGCTGGACGTGGCAGAAGCTTCCAGCAGTTTCTCACAGAAGCCACTTCCATGGCCCCCTGTTACTGAAAACCAGGCCATGCAAAACCAACACAGCAAGCAAGGAGCCCAAGGGAAGGAATGAGCTTAGCTGAGAGTAACCAACCAACCAACCAACCAACACTCAGAGTAACCAACAACATGTTGGTCCAAGTGACTACAGGGAACACAATCAGAAGGAAAGTGCAATCCATCAGCTCAGATCTACCCATGTAAATCAATGTACCTGAACCTGGCTGAGAAAATAGGTTGATGCATATGGGACACTGAGCTTAGGTGTGACCCACAGGAGAAATGCAGGTGGAAAGGGTTGGGACTAGAGGATTGGGAAAAGGGATTCTGGAGTAGAGACTAGGACTAAGACTGGGGGCAAGGCTTGGAGGGATTTTGGTCACTATGGGAGAGAAGATATGTGACTATGGGTTATTGGAAGACATTGGAGCGATCAGTGAGGGGTGTATTGTAGGCAGCTCCAGAGGGTCTGGAAGGAAATTTTCTAGAGAAAATTAAGAAATACTTCTTGGAAGGCTTAGGACAATGCCAGTGCCATTAATTTGGACTCCATTTGTGGACCAGGACACATGCATGTAACCTGCCTCCTTCCTACCACTTGATTCTTCTTTAAAATTTTACTTTGATAAGGAGATTAAATATATCTGACTGTCCATTCCTTTGCAGTTCTCTTACTCTTCTATGCACTATTCCCACCACCTTTGCCCCCTCTTCTGCATTTCAACAGGGAGCTTGGCACCTAGAAGACAAGTTAAGATATTTGAGAATACTGGCATCTGGAAAGAGGAAACAGAAACCCAGCATAAGACCCCAACTAGAAAGGCAGCCATACAAGCTCAGCAACAATCAGATTTGTTCATCTCTCAATCAACACACGTATTATGTTGAAATCAGTTCTTATACAAGCTGCTTCTTCCCCAGCAGCTGGGATTTAGGGAACATGGGAGACAGCCAAGCATACTGTGAATAGGAAAGCCTAGCAGATGTTATCAAGGAAGTAAAGATATTACTTGGGGTGGGAGGAAGCTTATTTATAAGGCACAAGAGGAGAGGACCAGGCTACTGCAACATAGGTCATGAATCTGTAAGATAGTTTCATTAGTTCCAGCATTAATCAACCAACTTAGTTGCTTTCCAAATCAATGTGTCACTGAAATGTTCAGTATAAGCCCAATTTTGAAATAGTAAATAACAAATCATTAAAACCACTATTTTAAGAATTTTAATATAATGGCTGATCTATATGAGGTATTAATTACAGTTGGATCAAAGAATAGAATACATGTTTTCTTTATTGTGTCCCTTAAGTTTGCAGAAAATTAGTGATCTCAAAGTACTTTTTAACCACTATTGAAAAAGCACAATACATTTTTTAACTGAACAGAGAATCTCTAAAGTACTGTAATTAAAGCATTTCCCTAAAGCTTGACTGTCCTTTGGAGTACTTTCAACCCATATCTACAAGAAAGAAAAAGACTTTTACTGTACATTTTTGTATGCAAACTATTTATTTCTTGTTCTTTTACCTGCTTCCTCTTTTCTACCTGGTAGGCGGGAAACATGCAGTTTTATCTTTCTATAACAATACAACCATAAATTTAACTGTACTGAGTAAAGTGGTACTTTGCTTCTTTTATTGTCAGTCATCTGATTAGTACTTCATTGGAGCAATGGGAATGAAACTGCCTCTGACACAGATTTCATCCCCAGGATGCTTCTGGACTCATATACTCACATAGAGCCATATTGTCATTTATCTTTGAGAAAAAATAGCATGTTTACTGTACAAATTAAGACTATTTTAAAAGTATAATTCTAATTGATTGATATGCTGTATACTTGGTATCCCTTACAAGGTAGGTTAGTTAACACAAATAACTTCTAACCAGTAGCTCATAGTTCCTGAGAAAACATAACACAGCCATTTCAGCCATTTGGTTTCATTTAGGGTAATTCCATCAGGAATTGGCTGGATGGTTATACTTAAGGAGTTGTGGTCAATGGCTTGATGTTCAAGTGTAAACCAGTGACAAGTGATTTTGTTCAGGAGTTGGCGTTGGGACTGGTGACATTTAATAGCTTTCTTGGGATGTGGACAGTGAAATTGAGTGCACCCTAGCATGTCTGGACCCTGAGATCAGCTCAGGTGGTTAGAGCATGGGGCAAATACCAAGGTCACAGATTTGATCCCTGTGTGAGCCATTCACTTAAGAGTTGAGCTCAGTAATCCTTTTGCCTCCCTTCCAACTTGGAATATTCTGTGAAATCTGTGAAGTTTGTGGGTGACACTAAACACATGGGATGTGGTGCAATTGACACACTGGGGGGAAGCAATGTCATCCAGAAGAATCTTCACAGACTTGAGAGCTGGGCCTGTGTGAACCTCGTGAAGATCAACAAGGCCAAGTGCAAGGTCCCGCAGCTGGGTCAGGGAATCCCAAGCACAAATGCAGGTTGCGTAGAGAATGGATTGAGACTAGCCTTGAGGAAAGGCTGGCTGGTAGACAAGAAGCTCAATGTGATCTAGCAATGTCCATTTGCAGCCCCAAAAGCCACCTGTGTCCTGGGCTGCATCAAAAGAATCATGGCCAGTGAGTCAGAGGAGGTGATTCTCTTCCTGTGTTCCACTCTCATGAGACCCTACCTGAAGTACTATGTCCAGCTCTGGGGCCCTCAGCATAGGAAAGACAGGGACCTGTGTAGCAAGAGTGGGGGGTGGTCACAAAGATGATCAGAGGTCTGAAGCACATCTCCTATAAAGGCAGGCTGAGAGTTGGGATTGTTCAGCCGGGAAAAGAGACAGCTTGAAAAATCGACCCTTGAAAGAGAGTAGGTTTAGATTAGATACTAGGAATAAATTTTTCACTATGACATTGGTAAGGCACTGGAACAGAGAAGCTGCGGATGTCCCATTCCTGGAAGTGTTCAAGGCCAGGCTGGATGGGGGTCTGGCCAACCTAGTCTTGTGGAAGGTGTCCCTGGTCATGGCAGGGGAGCTGGAACTAGATGACCTTTTAAGATCCTTTCTAACACAACCACCCTATGGTTCTGTGACAAGAGCATGTATACCATGGGAAAAAGCCCCATTCAGGAAACCTGCTCCACAAAAGGACCATGAACACAAGAAAGGGCTCTCTAAAGTTGTTCAAACCATACCAGTGGTGCAGTTCAGTATCTAATACAGAGAAAAGCACTCCAGCACAGCACAACTCTGAAACATGGTTGATCTAAGCTAATATATAAATCATATTTCTTTTAATTATTCAATAGTCAACAAATTCAAAATCTGGTAATCTTTTATATTGCAGTAAATTTTCCCCCAGTCATGGAATATGTAATCTCACAGAAATCAACTTTTAGTAAAAAAGTCTCTCACAGGCATTATGAAACCTGCAATATGTCAAATACTATTAAAGCAAATGTGTGTTTTTATCTTCCAACAGAAAGGCTACTAAATATTAGTGATAATTTTATTACTGTTTCTGTTAAAAGCTTGTCCTGCTACCTTTGCAAAGGATTTTCTCAGGTAAAAAATGAGAACTAGGAAATGGACTTGTGCCACTTTAATAAAAAAGATAAACTGCAAAAGGTTGCTGTAACCTGTTATGTCTCCCCTTTTGGCCTTTAGTCTGGATAATCAGTGCTGGCAATTTTCTGCTAGTCATTCTAAGCTGCAACTCTTCCCTTCAAAAAACAGCATCCAGCCAGCCTGGCTTAATAGAAAAGGTTCGCATTAAAAAGTGGTTGCATTTTCCTTTCTCTCAGAAGCTGGAGAAAAGAGTACTGTGTATGAAGAATTAGGTATGGTTTACAAAACTCTGGTGCATTTGAAACCTAATCATAAAACAATGACTTATGCTCAAAGGTTCATGTTAGTGCTTCCACTGTTTTATCTCCAGTGGGTAACACCAAGAGTTTTTATTTTTGCATGTTGACAGTTTACTGTTGAGCAAGTAGTTAGAGAAAGGTCTGTGATTTTTCTGAATGTGAACAAGTAGCCATTGGTGAATGCAAATGCTATATTCATGTTATTTCTTATGGGTCAGAATACCATAACATACATTTTCATAGAGGACTAAAAAAAAATAGAATCTTCCAGTAAGTGATATACTTCACTGAAAGCTTGTACATGAGCTAGGTAGAGTGTCTTAAGGGGAATATTGGAAAGCAAAATTCCCCCCTTATCTTCCTCTTATTAGTTATGGCTACTCATTTATACATTTATAGACTGAATAAGGTTAAAAACCACAGTCGAGGCATAAGAAACAAATGTTCCTCTAACCCATAACTTTTCCCAGGGAAGCAAAGTAATAATTATTTATTAATCATCAGATATATCAATGATCATAATTAAATCTGCATATTGGCTTATTGTTGCTTGAATACAGCTAGGTCTTACGCTGCCCACCTTGCCTCTGGCTTTAGTGTCTGCTTTTCTGAAGGGGTGTGAAGAAAGTTCTGTGGTCTGGGGGACGAGTTCCAAAAACTTAGCTTCACAATCCTATTTGCTGAAAAATCATACTCTCTTACAAGAGTAATCTTACTGTGGGAATCGAACTGGCTAGAATAGACCAAAACTTAGCCCCGGCTCCCTACACAGAGGGCATAAATTGGAGACCCTGGGCAGGCTGTTGGGAAGAAAGACCTTGAATGTAAGGTCAGGCCACTGCCCTGCAGATGCAGAGGCTCTGGCCTAAAACCATGGGACTTGCGGGAACATGTAAGGGGATGCCCAGACATGTTACTAGTTCTCGTTTGTAATTGAACCTTTTTGCCCTCAGATATTCACCCCTATTTATTGTTAACCTGACCCCTCCCCCTGGTCTTTGGATGCTGCCTCTCAGACCACGTGGTCACAGATGGATTAAAGGATTTCTCAGGCACACCATCGTACCCATCCCATTTATTTTAGCCACCCTCTGACCCAGTCAAACTGGATGAGTTGCCACCAGGGGAAACAATTCTCCCCCGCCGCTGTGACATTTTACCGAATTTATTTGTTTAATCTATGATTATAAAAGTTAAAACAATACTGGTACAAATCATCTGAGACCATTTTAATATATTTTATTTCAGTAGCTAAGGAATAAAGAAGGCTTTCATAGTACAGGAATCATGATATTCAAGTTTTGCTAAAATAACATAGGGAATCATCATTAAATTATACTACATTTTCTAGGAAAATTAATAGGTGCTGTTCTGCAAGTTTCATAACCCTTATCTTTGATTCCCACTTGTTGCAAGAGCAATACTGGACATCTATCCATGCAAAATATTTCAACTGTAATATAGCTTTCTTTCCCCTCATCTGAAGTAAAGTATTGTGTATACAGTGACATATAGTGTACATAGTGTATAGTGATATATAGTGTATATATTGTGTATTTAATATTATGATATAGTGTAATGATCTTTAATTCACTGTCCATGCTATCATGAACAGGTAATTATTGAAATACCTAGAGACAACATCATAGGCAAGGAAAATTTCTGCTTTCCATTGCTTTTACCATGCACACAAAATCACACAATCATAGAATCACTTATGTTGGAAAACATCTCCCAGATTATCAAGTCCAAACATTAACCCAGCACTACACAATCCATCTCTTGTTCTAAGGTTCAAGACTGTTTGCCCATGCACACATGCCAGTAATTGAGTTCAGGGCTTCTATACAGAAATTACGCTGAGATACGCTTGCCTCCCATCACAGAATCCTAGAATCATTTAGGTTGGAAATTACCTTTAACATCATGGATTTCAGCAGTTAAACTAACACTACCAAGTTCCTAGCCATTTCCCTAAGTGCCACATATACACATCTTTTAAGTACCTCCAGGGATAAAGATTCCACAACTTCCCTAGGAAGCCTCTTCCAATGCTTGAAGACCATTTAGGTAAAAAAATATTCCTAATATCCAATCTAAACCTCCCCTGGTGCAACTTGAGGCCATTTCCTCTTGTTCTACTCTTGTCATTTGAAAGAAGAAACTGATCCCCACCTCACCTCAATCTCCTTTCAGGAAACTGTAGAGAGCAGTAATGTTCTCCCTGAGCCTCACGTTTTTCCAGACTAAGCATTCCCAGATCCCATCAGACTTGTGCTCCAGACCCTTTAATAGCTCCATTGCCCTTCCTTCTCTGGACTCGCTCCAGCCACTCAATGTCTTTCTTGTAGTGAGGGGCCCAAAACTGAATGTGGGATTCCAGATGCAGCCTCATCAGTGCTGAGTACAGAGGTAGTTTCCAGGCAGCAACTGACAGAATGAGAGGACACAGTCTGAAGCTGTGCCAAGGGAAATATACGTTGGATATTAAGAAAAATATTTTTACAGAAACAGTGATAAAGTACTAGAATTGTCTGCTTGGGGAAGTGGTGGAGTCACCATTCCTGGATGTGTTTAAAAAAACACTGGATGTGGCACTCAGTGCCATGGTTTAGTTGAGGTGTTGGGGCATGGGTTGGACTCGATGATCTTGAAGGTCTCTTCCAGCCCTGTGATTCTGTGAAATATTGTGAATTCTGTGAAAATCATGGCCCTGGTCCTGCTGGCCACATTGTTGCTGATACAGGCCAGGAGGCCATCGGCCTTCTTGGCCATCTGGGCACACGCTGGGTCATGTTCATCCACTGTCATCAGCATCTCCAGGTCCTTTTCCACTGGGCAGCTTTCCAGCCACTCTGTCACTAACCTAGGATTGTTGTGACCCAAGGGCAGGACTTGGCACTTTTCCTTGTTGGACCTCCTACAACTGGCCTTGTCCCACTGATCCAGCCTGACCAGATCCCCCAGCAGAGCCTCCCTACTCTCCAGGAGATCAACTCCCACCCAGCTTGGTGTCATCTGCAAACTGACTGAAGGCACACTTGATCCCCTCGTCTGGACCACTGGTAAAGACATCTGCCCTGAGTACTGAACCCCATTCATGACCATCACCAGTTAGATGTAACTCCACCACCACCACTCTCTGGGCTCAGTCATCTACTCATTTTCTTTTACCTGTAGAACTGTGCACCTGTTCAAGGTGTGAGTAGCCAGTTTCTCCAGGATACTGTGGAAGCAGGATCTGACGAGTCCAAGTATGATGATATGCTCCATAATCTCATCCAGAACCAAGGTAAGACTGTAGGCCTGTAGGTCCCCAGATTATCCTTCCAATCCTTTGTACAGATGGGCGTTACATTTGCAAACTTCCAATCAACTGGTTTGCCAGAGCTTCTGGTAAATGATTGAAAGTTGCTTTGCAAGTTGTTCTGCCAGCTCCCTCAGTGCTCTGGGGTTGATCCCATCTAGCTCCATAGACTTGTGCTTGCTAAGGTGATGTAGCAGCTCACCAACCATTTCCCCTTGGATTATGGTGTCTTCATTCTGCTCCCTACCCTATCTTCCAGCTCAGGGGCCTGGTACCCAGAGACCAACTGGTCTTACTGTTCAAGACTGTGGTGAAAAAAGCATTACATCCCCCAGTCTTTTCCTCATCCTTTGTCACTGTTTCCCCCTGCATGAAGTAAAGGATGGAAATTCTCCTCAGCCTTCCTTTTGTTGCTGATGTATTTATAGAGGAGGCAAGGAGCTACCCAAAGCAATACAGTCACTGAAGCTTGGAGGGCATGAAGATTGAAAAGACTATGACAGCAGCCACCACTGTCTCTCTCAGGTCACAGAGGATACAGTACAATCAGCCTGCTTTGAATAAGGCATCATGCCAAACCTATCATGCCAGACAAGTGCTTTTAACAGCTGCAATTAAAAATACACCAGTGTCTCCAGAGAAGTATATTTTTCCTTTCTACAAGTGCCTTTTTCTGCCATTCTCTCACTTTCATTCCTCCTCCATATGATAAAATCCTAAGGTCCAAAATGTACAAATGAACCAGTGGCAGGCCTGACATTCAGTATCTGGCAATTCCCACTGAGATAGCAAATGGTACTTCGTGGTACTGGGAAGTGAGCATTCCTCACAGGATCCTAGCATATGTCTCACAAACCACACTTGAAATTGAGATTTTTTTTCTTCTGCTATACAGAATTCCAGTTTACATAATTTAAAATTATATTTCAGTAATTTCAGTAATAAGGTCAAAGGAGTATTAAAAAAACTCCTAATAAGCTTAATCAATATGTTACGAATAATTTTAAAGCAGGGGTGGTTTTTTTTGCATACATCATCTACAAAGAAATGTGACATAATGTCTTTGGTACAAGTGTTCCAAGCAAATCTGTACTAACCTTTCCATGTCAAGCCTGATATGAATATTCAGATATTTTATTTGTAATACAGCATCTAATTTTTCTCATGGATTTCACCATATATCATAGGAAGTAACAGGCATAAAGAAGATATTAATAGAAATAGGAGAAACCACACATGTAAAGATAACAAATGCATTTTTGTTCACTGAAAAGGCAATGGTATATGGAGTAGTTGTGCTTAACTAGTGCACTCTGAGATAGCAAAGAAATAGTAAAAAATTGTTCCTGTGTGCTAAAAAGACAACTTTGTTTACTATAAATTATGTCCTATGATTTTTAATGATGTCCTTTTATTTTTCTACTTCACTAATAAATTTCAGCAATTTATATCTGGAATAGTGGAATTTGCTTTATCAAATTGCAAAGAAAACAAGGAGAATTACTTGAATACCTGCAGTTACTTGGGATATTATCAGTGATTTATCTATATTGATCATTGCTTAGAGAAACAGATAAAACAGTCTTTAAGGGGTTAAGAGAAAAGTAACTATAGTGATGTATGAGAAGGGATGTTGAATTGGTTTTTTTAAGAGCTAAAAGAGAATGGTTCTAAGACAATTCAATGTCCCCTACTGTGTCAAGTTGCTTGGATGGTACATAAAGGCTTTGAATTTTTTCAGTCTTCTAATCCTGGTCTTTCTGAACTGAGACATAAAGTGAAAACAAACAGGTTTTTGCATTACCTGAGGTCACAAGAGAAAAGAGATGCAGGAGAAAAGGCTACCAAGGCTCGCAGATTGGGCCAAGGTATCATTCATAACCACAGCAGTGTTAAAACCTTGCAAATTAAAGCCTCTGGCTCCTAACTCCTTATTTGTCTGGTGTAGATGGGGTCACCAGTACTTCATCTTATGATGGCAAGTAATTATGAAGACAAAACTTGAGATTTCCATGACAAGAAACCTCTGAATTTTAACCAAATTACCTACATTTACACATTTACAAGATGATTTGAATGTTACATGTTCGATTAGACAAGAAAATTTTATTTAGCTAATTGTTTTTATTTTTGTGAACACAGCACACTAGAGGACTGTAGAAAGTTTCCTCTGGGATCTGCACAATAACAGCTTTAGAGCTGTGATATACACACACTACATTCTTTGCCCAAATGAATGACACAAAGATTGCCCATCATAAGTGAAGTCAGTGAACATTAAATGGAAAAGACATCAGAACAAAGGAGATAATTTGCAGATGATGTTAGTTCTGTGAGAATAAGAGTGTTATTTTATCAGTGCAGAGTCAGAACAATAGAAATAATTTGCAGATAAAGTTTGAAAGAAAAGCAAGGGGGAAAACTGTATTTTTATCAAAGATAAAGTCTAAAGTTTGTGATGACTACTTTCCTGAAAGATTAGGATGATTCACTGTGGAAAAAGGAAGCGAAATAAATAATTTCTCTTCACCCAAAAACATGTCAGAGAAAATCTGTGGGGACTTGAAATACATTGTTTCATAAGCAGAGGCTACAAATGCATTTTTCTTTTGTGTTTCTGATTGGTTGGCTGGTTGTTCGTTTGGTTGGTTGGTTGGTTGGTTGGTTGGTTGGTTGGTTGGTTGGGGTTTTTTTGTTGTTTATTTTCAATTATGTTCTGACTCCTGACATACCTCTTACTGTATTCTAGGTTCTCCAGGTGCATGCAGTCCCTCATGTAGTAATTCCGGTTTTCTTCCTTTTCTTCTCTCTTACATTTCCCCAAACTCATCCCAATTTTCCTCAGGTTTCTTAGTAGCTTCTGCCTGGTTGTGCGCCAGGGCTGTGCACTGACTTGCCCACGGACACACACCCATTGCTTACGCAGCCAACTTTGGAGTCAAGACTTAAATTTTTCCGTCAGTTTGATTAAATTTGTGTCTCTCTCCCTTTTTACAACAATTTAACAATTTATTAAAAACATTCAGATTTTTGAGATCAGTCAATTAACAAGAGTTTTGTTAAGAAGTTCAGTCCATTCTTCTGGGAGTTGCATCACTGGTGTTATGGAGAGCATCCCAGTTCTCCAGGCACTGAAGCCAGTCAGACACCATCACAGACACAGCTGCAGGATATGCTATCCTGCCAGACTGCACTGATCGTGAACAAGCTGCTCATCAGGTGTTCCCAAAAAGCTCCAAGCAGATGACTTGCTTCATCTTATACTTCATTTCCCCCCTCTTCCCAAGCTATTCCTGTTTACCATCCTCGACCCTCCTAAATAAACTTTGCACTCTAATTTACCCTTACCTCACTGGCTCTGGTGTTACTGACTTTATACCCATACTTGGTGACTCTGATACAGTTGTCCTGACTTGATCCACCATTCTGTGCAAAGTTCCCTTCCTTTATCCATAGTGTCCTGCTGTCTCTTATGTGGCCATCTCATGAATGTCCCAAAGGTTGGGTCATGTGCATTGCTCCCATTTGGCTACAAGCACTCTGCAGCTCCTCGTGTCATTATCTTGTCTGACGTGCGATGGCTCAGGATCTACACACAAACAGATACCTTAACCTTTTAAGGGAAAGATTCACAGACAGACAAACTGACAGTACATGAGTACTAAGCTCAAAACCTAAGAACATTTCCCTGGTAAAATCCAACAGCCACACAAAATCCATCTCAGTCCCAAGGAAAATGGAATTTCAGAATCTCCATAAGTGAAGAAATAACTAATAGGACCTGATGGGAAGCAAAACCAGATTTTACTTGGGATATGTAGATGACTGAGGTTTTTCTACTACAGTAAAGTTAGAGGTTGCAAGAAGCTCACTGCTACTTTCAAAACACAGATTTACTTATGAAATACAAATCTAGAATTTAGACATTGCAGCAAGGCTATGTGAGAAATAGTGAGAATAATAGACTTTCATCTGAATCTTTTGGTAAAAATCAGATATTAGAGTACTAACTAAGAAAAACAAAAAAGCATCTATACACATCATAGATATCACAGAAACACAGTGAAAGTGCTCTTTGAGAAGCATGTACAAGAAGGTGTGGAATTGCATATATTATCTAGAAGACTTACTCTGAAATTCAGAAAGAACTACAAACTTACTGGGTATCCCAGGGTGGATCTAGCAAGAGACAGCAGAGTCATTGCTAAGGAGTAGGAAGGGGGTTGTGGGTTATCATTTTTATTTTCTTAGGACATATAATTATTCAAACCTTTAATGAAAACATTCAGTAAGTTTCAAGAGGTTAAAAAAGCTACTGGGAAGGAGCTACTGTTGGGTTTTTTTAAACCTAAAATGAAAATAAGTGGCAGATTAAAGTTAATATGGGGTCATTGTGAAATTATGAGGTTAACTATATATTAAAAAAAAAGATTTTAAGTTCTTGTTCTGACTTAAAAAGCAGACTAAAAGAGGAAAAGAAATCCCACAGTAAGATCAATAAGATTATCTAAAAGATAAATAAGCACATGAGAGCTACTACCTACTGAGAGAAACTACACTGAATTCACAAAAACAAACCCTTTTGAAGTGTTGGTAGGAAAAATATGAAGAGACCATTCTAACTGCATCAGTAATTTTTGGTAATGATCTGAAAATGGAAAAAGAATAATTCTAAAAGTAGAAACAAAAGCAGATAATTAATGATAAGAAAAATGGAGAACGCACATGCCCCATATGGATAAAAATCAAAAGACTGGAGTGCAAAACATTTCTCAATTAGCTAGAAATACAAAAGGCAACAAGGAGAAAGTCTACAAATACATTAAACAGTCATGGGAAGATTAAAGGAGGAGACCATTGTTTAATTGGACAGGAGACATAAGTATGGATGATACATAGAGATGGCTAAAGTGTTCCACATTACTTCAGGTTTCATACATTTAAGAATTAATTACAATCAACGAAATCAACCAAAAAAAATGCATTTTAAACAGCAAAAGAAAAGAAGCTGAAGAATATGTAGAAAAGGTGAATATATAAAGCTTCAGAGAATTAACTATTTTAAAGAACTTTTCTAACTAGCCTAGGCAATCTTGACAGAGAGATCATCTGCAAGCATACAAGACTGAAGTGGCAGAATAACAAACACATTTCCTTATCTGGGATAAGGAAAGGCTGAGGAAATAGAAATATATTAATCTAGCTTTGAAATTCAAAATATTGCAAAATATATTAAAAAAGAAAGCTATAAAAAGAATATAAGGCAATCTATAAGCAGACAAGAGTTTGCCAAGCATAGTAAAGCCAATGTTAATTCCCTGCCACCAGCAAATATAATAATGACTTTAATACACTTAGTGATACTCCTTCAAATTCCATAAGCATTCTTGTTTATGATAATCTGAATGTAACCACCACTACTACAGAGAACCACAACTTTGGGGAAAAAAGTCACAACCATTCCTGCCATTATCAATTGCCAGTCATCAAGTCTGGAGTCACCAAAATTTGGAGACATCTCCAGTGCTGGTACAAATCTAGGACTAAAATGTATTTTCAACAATAATTTACACAACTGGAGTAGAACTGCATTCATATCTCTGCAGGGGTATAAAGCATTTTGCCAGACAGTATGGAAATTCAAAATTATTTTGACAAAGTTCAGCGTGTTCAAAATTGAGAGGAAAAAATTCAACAGAGACCAGGCAAAGTACTGATATTAGAAAGGAAAGATCATGTGTACTAATACAAAAAGTGACTGTACAGTCAGGGAAGAACCAGTTGATAGGAAGCTAAGTGCTAACAGCGATCACATAACAATCAGCAAGGCTAATGGCACTTCAGAAAAAGGGCATACCTCTTTCTGGGTTATGTTAGTAGGAGATGCCTTGTGACAGGGTGTCATTTATTTAACTTTCTGGGCTGGTAGAGCCCTCCAGAGATTATTATACCTTCAAAAGCTGTTCCCTTTCAGAAAACTATAAACTAGAAAAAAAAAAAGACCAACAACCAAATCCAGCACATTTTAAGTGGTTTAAACAGATGCAAGATTAAAATAATAGTCTTACTACCAGTGCACTCATATTATATGGCATGGTGTTTCATGGAAACCTTTTATGGCTTTCTGATACCCCCATAGGATAATGATCTCAAACTGAAAAAATGATGCCTTAGTATAAAAATGTAGCACAGCTGAAACAAGGTTTGAATCAGGTTTATTTGGCAAACAAACTAGAAAGTACATTACAATTTATTGTAGCATTCTGTTTATCCTTTGTATAGTTATGAACATTTATAGTTACTGGAGACAGTAAGCAGGGCATATGTATTGCAGGGGTTTTTCATCCCTCCATGCCTCTTGGAATTCTTTTTAAAAAATGATTATTCTAAATGTTCATATGCTTTGTCTTCTTTCTATAGTAAAACAAGCATCACGTTTCCTCATCAGAACAAAATATAAAAATATTAATGTTCACTACTGACCATACAATAAAGTACTAAGGACTAGCCCAAGGCATTTGCAAAGGTGAAGGACTTCCCCATTATAACAGGAGTACAAGTTGGATCTTGGCAATAATGACACCAGCTGTGGTAAACAGCAGCTGTATAGAGTTTTGTTAGAGTAACTGCTCAGTATGGTTAGAATAAATGCTACACTCGAGAAGGGGTCCTTGGGAGGAAAAGCACCAAACAGTTATAGGGATATTGAAAGAACAGACTCAGTATAACAGTGAGGCCCCAGGGAATAAAGCACAAGCTGCAAATGGTCTGTTCTTGGCCTCTAAAGGAGTACAACTTGGCGAGCTCAGCAGAATTGCTTTTACAGCACAATAAAGAAAATAAAAAGCACATACCAAACACATAAATCTAGATACACAAAATGAAAATTCTAAGGAGAAAACAACAAAGACTGTAAGATCACAGCCGCTATGAGAATGAAGGAAAAGCAGGGAGAGAATTGCTCCAGCAGTGTGTCCCCTGGTTAAGGATACTGCACCTGATTAATGTCCCACACTCCTTCAGTGAAGGAAAAGTGCTGTTTGGTTTGATGTTCATCATGTTTTGTTTCTGCAGTTTAGAAATCATATATGAAGTGTTTGTTATCTGTTACTGTATACTTATAATTATAGTTTTGGAGTGCCATGTATATGTGTGTTTTACTCAGCAACTCTCTCATACACAGAAGCATGATTGATTCTGCAGTACCAAATCAGAATAAACACCAATGCAACAGTAGATCATGTTTAGATGTTAGTTACTTAAGCATAGATATATTAAAACACAAAAACATTTTTTAAAAAGATTCCTCTAAAGCATAATTAGCGCTGATAAAAGGTATTCAGTTAGCCTGCCATCCTTCTCACAATTTTCAAAGTTGCAAGATGCCCATTCAGTTCCACATGCTATGTACTAATATGTTCACATTCAATAATGGGAGAACAAGCCTCCATGGGTTAATGTCATCAAATGTCAAGAAACTGCCACTCAAAGTAGCAAGATTCAAGAGGATACAGATCTACAGGGTGACAGATTCTCCTTCAGATTGTATCGGGAGTTAATTTGTTTACTATACAAAACTACAAGCTATTTGATAAAAATAAGTTAAATTCATACACTGGTACAAAGTTTCCAAATTATCAGTCCTCTTTTACTTGAATGACTGAGCCAAAATAAAATGCTATTTACTTTTTCTAGGCTGCTTTTCACATCTGTAGTCTTCTCTGTAAGGTTTAGTCTGTAAGTATGCACCCACGCAGCAGAGAATGGAAGAACCCTGCAATTAGAACCCTACGCAAACCAAATTTTAGGCCTGAGTGTGTAGGATTAAACTAGACTATTTACCTAGTTGTATCTCCTTTGAAACAGGTGAGCAGAAGGTACCTAAGGAGGAATGGGAGCAAGATTGAAGTCTTTTCCCAGCCTTGCTGGCTAGAACAGCTGTGCCACTGCAGAGATAGTAATTTCCAGAAGTAAATTGCTATTCCCCCAAAGCAATGAAGAAGCAGAAGAGAAAATGTGATTCAGAGGAAAATCTGAGTCACTATACTTCCCCAGGCTGGCATTACAATGATGCAGTTCACAAACCACCTCTTGCTGAAGGCTATGCCAATAGGCACAATCTTACCCTAAATAATGAACAGGACAGTTGTATCAGCAACTTACAGTTTCCAAAAGTAAGCTTTTTATGCTGATGTTTAAGGCTTAGGGGAAGATCAAGAATCTAGGAAGTTATAAGACAGAGCACTTGCTATGTTCTCATACTAAAATATCGGTGTCACATGCCTTGTGTCTTTTCATAGCACAGAAAGTCCCCTCTGTAGAATCAAAACCCAGATGGATCATTTTATAATGATTAGGCATCACTGTTTAAATGTAGACACCATGAATCATTCTGCAACAGCTGTCAGCAATCTGCCTTGGAAATAAAAGCAATCATCTACCAAGTTTAAAGAGCTACTTTATGGAAAAGGGATGGGAAGCATGTGTTCAATAAAAACAGAAGAGACAAAAGTGCAGAAAAGCAAAATTATTTAGTTTTGACAAAGTATTCTGTAGTAGTTATAGACTATCATCATATAGATGGCTCTGGAGTTGTGGTCCAACCACAGAGCCAATGCTGAATATTGATATTCATCATCTAAATGTGATTAACACCACTGACATATCCATGTATTTTATTATAAGAAATAAAAGAAAGGTGCATTAGTATTAACTGCTTGGGAAAACTATTGGTTTGGTTTTTAAAAATAAACATCCTATAGTTAAAAGGAATTTTATTTTGAGCATAGATTTGTATGTGTAAAGAACTTTCCTAATATACATGAGAAAATAAGAGTGATCTTACTTTACCAGATTTTCTGTTAGAAAAATGGAATAAGTATATAGGAGGAAATAAAACTGGTAGACAAAAATTGAAAAATCCTACTGTTTGCATTGGTAAATGTTTTATTAGAAGTGCTGTAAAACTATTATGGAAAGATTCATCTATTTCTTTAAGCACATGCTTAAAACTGCTTCGATTTTTTCTAAAGCAGTGTCTCATAACCCATGTTCTCTCCAAAGGCTCAGAAGCAGAAGTACACATGCCCAGCAAAACATAATCAGAATCTACTTAAAACAGTAAAATCCTTTAACTCAACAATGTGATCTCAGGATCAATGGCAGCTGCACTGATAGCACACACTCGATGGGTAAGAAGTAAGGGAACTATTTTTATCATTTCTATACCAGCCTAGAGTTGCCTTTATCCAAGAGGCAGGAAAACAGGTCTCTTCCAAATTCTTCTTCAGCAGACGATATTTTCCTATCACACCTCTCCTTTCCCACAAATATGATGCACTTATCAGGTTAGAGCAAAAGTTGGAGAGTAAAGAATGAAATAATTCACAGGGGTACATATCTAAAACACAGGAGGAAACATAATTCTGCATCTCTATTGGTTGGACATTCAGTTGGGAATTTTGGAAATAGAAATATATAATTTTCTGCCCCTGTAGTGCCTTGTTTTTGTACAGTAATTTCACTGTTATAAGCCGCACTGAGTATAAGCCGCACTTCCGGGTGCCAGCAACTTTTCATTCTTTGTCCATACATAAGCTGCACCTGATTATAAGTGGCACATTACAATACAGAGTGTGATAGAAGGTATCTATTCTATCACCATCTGTTGAGGGTGGGGGCAGTGATCCTTACCTCAACAGCAGATATTCTGCTAATGGGCCATCCATTGAAACCAGGCGGGGCATTGTTCTTTATCTTTTTACACCCCATCCTTCCTCCAGCCAGTCATTTTCTGCTCATGGCCATTGAGTCCCACTGGGTGACTGATAAAATTACTGCATCCCATTGGAAGTTGCTCCAGCCAGGGGGAAGAGCCCAGCATTTCTTACCAAGATAAAAACAGAGGTTTTGGGACACTAAGGGAGCCCCTTTCTCCACTGGACTCCAGAGGAAAACTGGATTTCTCCACATCACCACTGGAGCTCCGGAGGGAAACTGCACCTTGTACAGGAGCACTGCTCCAACTGAATCACATCTGTCACTGCAGGAGGATGCAGCCACCATGGAATGGGACTGCTATCAACACCCTGCCTGACAGGGTGTCAGGTTGTACTCTGACTTTGTCAGGGTTTGGGGTTTGTTTCTTTGTAGTACTGTATTTCTATTTTAATTTCCCTAGAAAAGAACTGTTATTCCTAATTCCCATATTTTTGCCTGAAAGACCCTTGATTTCAAAATTATAATAATTTGGATGGAGGGGGGTTTACATTGTCCATTTCAAAGAGAAGTTCCTGCCTTTCTCAGCAGACACCTGTCCTCCAAACTAAAACAGCAACTTTTTGTTCTTTGTCCATATATAAGCCACACCTGATTATAAGCTGCACTTTGGGTTCAGACCAAAATTTTAGTCAAAATGGTGCGGCTTATAATCGTGAAATTACTGTATATTATACTCTGTTAAAAATGCAAACACTGCTATGAGATTTGGATACTTCATCTTACCACAGTACATTACAGGAAAAAAGGAGGGACAATATCACAGGAGGTCTCTGTCCAAGATCATGTATATAGTCTGAGCACTTACATCAGCCACTGTAGAAACAGTGGTACTTGCTAAGCTATTTCACTGATCTCTGAAACCTCCCAATGTATTCCTAAAGTCATAACATCAAGCTTACCTTTGCTCAAGAAAAGAATAACTGTCTGAAAGTATTGACCTTCTAATAGAGCCCATGTATAGCACAGAAGTGTGCTAAAGCTGTACTTCTCTGACTTTTAATGAAGAGAAATCACATCCATTTTTAAAATCCCCCTATAATAATTTAAGCTCAAAATACCTGGCCCCATTATGAATACAATATTTTTCTATGGCTATATATTTTTGTGGACATTTTTACTATCTGTGAATGTGATGTTTAATGTAAAAGGGATAAAGAGAGAGGAACAATGTATTCTGCAAGACTAATGGACAGCTAAACATAATTCATTAGGTGAGACAGGCAGTGTATAGAACGAGAAGTTAAATCATGCAGCAATGACCTTGGACTGAGCAGCTTTTCAGAGTTAATGTACTGAATTTTGAATTTACTTTGTGAAGGGGTCCTTTTTATAATGCAATAAACACTATAGAGGGGAATTCATGTAATCAAATGCAGATGACTGCATTAAATTACACATAGGATAGCTGTCTCACAGCGAAGACAGAAAAACAGCCACTTTAATGGCACAATTGTTTCACACACCTGAAAGAAGGCAGACCTAAACCCACCTATTTCTCAGCATTCATTTTAAAAGAAGAAAGAGATTATCAGTTCCATATGCAGACATCTCTATTATACTAGTATTGGATGGAATTAATTCCATCCAGAAGGACTAAGAAATTCTGATCTTTATAGTTAGCTTCAGGCATCCAGTTTAAATCTCATCCAGGGATTTAATTTTAGAACTGAGGGATGAGGAACATACCAGATATAATAACAAGGCTTACCTCCTACCTCCTTCTCTAAAAATACACAGTTTGCCTCCCATTTGCAATATACCTCAAAATGAGCCGACTACTGAATCACTTAAGGTAAATCATTTTTCTAAGGAACTTCTTCATTTTGGGCTCTTTTCAATCATGAAGAACATTTTTACCCATCTTGCAAAATCTTCCTCAATAGAATTAAAGGAAAAGCTGTGAATCTATATCATGTTGCAATTTTTTTTCTTTTAAGAAAATACTAGAAAATACTAGAGAATTCTGCATTGTTCACTTTCTCTCTTAGAGCATTATTCTCAACTCCAGTTTTATTTAGCATCTGGTTAAACTTAATTGGCTGGCAGAAATAAAATATGTCTAGGGAAGTAAACACAGTAATAGCATCAGGCCTGCACTGCTTGGGAATTGCACAGCATCTTTCCATACAGGCCAATAATCTTCTAGCAGTATTCACTTTGGTTTATATTTTAGAAACCAGCAAGACCTGAAGCAGCTGAACTACTGTGTTAGTACTGAAGTACTGTGTTAGCAAACACATGTTTTCAGCTGAGACCCTGTGTTGTGGGATTGTGTTGTTGTTACAAAATACTTAAAATGCATGAGGCATAGTTTTTAAAAAACAAATATCAAATAAGTTCTGAAACTATGAAAAGTGAAGTTTTCAGAATGGAAGATATTATTCATCTGTCAAAACCATAGAATCAGCTTCATATCCATTCTTTTCTTCTAAGAAAGAAATGCCATGCTGACATACATGTCAAAAGTATCTTTCTGTAAATGAAGAAGAAAAATAATAATTTTGGCATACTACTTTATGTCCTGGTCATAGTTATTTTAATTAAGCCTATTGGCTCCTGTCTTTTCCAAGAAATATGTATTACCATTTATGTGGGGTTTTTTTATATTAACTTTTATTCCACTGATTGTTGTTATGTCAGTCAATATCAGTACTAAAATGGGTATGAAATGTCTGAGTCTGCTGAGAACTAGTGACAAAATGCAACACAAGCTTCAAGTCCTTGCCAAGACACAGTGGCATGAAAACAGTAGGCTGAGGAGAAGACTACTGAGTTCCTTTGCCAGCATCCTTGCTGGTTTTCCTCTTCAGCCTCCATCAAGCTAATATTTTCTTCTCACTTTTCTATTTGGAAGCTTTGAGATAATAATGATTAGGTCATTAGGTCATCTTAGTAAAGACTACTGAGATGTACGGAAAGCCAGCTAAGGAAATGCAGGTCATTTTAATAAAACAGAAATAGATGCTCATATCTAGAATAAGTTTCTTATTCATCAAATCTACTAAAAAACATATGATAATAGAAAAGTGAAATTTCGATAACAACTTTCACTGAAATGAAAAGTAAGACATTTGCTGTTATAAAATCACTGGCTTAGGGGCCATTTTGAAAATGTCTTCAATGGTTCAATGGTTTCATTAACTTCAAAGAAATTAACAAATTCTTCATTCTTCTGCCTTTTTTTTTTAAATATATTTACTGGCACTACACATGAACTCGGGTCCAGCTGTCCAGCCTTTTGTTACAGATTACTCCAATTCAGTTAGTGGGTTTAACATATGGAAATCAACATCTGGGTCTTTAACATGGATTAAACTGTGTTATTAAACAATAGACTATAATGAAAACAACTTGCTTGATTTCCAGTGCCTATTAATTAAAATACTCTTAAGTATTCCAAATTTTTGTTTGCCTCATACTGTACAATTTCTTCTTCTCCATGAAGGCACCACAACTAAAATTCCCAGCTTCAGAGATAACCAGAGCACAATTAAAATTGCACATTCCCTGCAAACAAGCATTTCCAAAGGCATTTAGTTGTAGTTCTAAAGTTAATAATTTACTCTCTCCATTAATTATAAAAACTAAAGTTTTGTTACAAATGACTGTCTTAAGAAGATCTAAGGAAGACAAGCTTTGGATGTGTTACATAAAAGCATGTAAGAGCAGTGTTACATTATTAAAGGGAAAGCTGTCTTTCAAACTGGAATTCATCAATATTCACCCTTTTAAGACATTTGACTGGTCCGTAAGTGACCTTGAACTAGGTTATGAATCTTCAGTGTAGGATGTATAACAAGTCATGGTCAATTAATACACAACAGAGTCCATAATCATGGAGATTATTGCCTGATCTGGAGAAAACACAGTCAAGGGCATTACTGCCTAATTTAGCTTCACAGTCAAATTGATAACTTCAGAACCTCCAGTACTCAGAAACCATAGCAATGAGAACTCTGGAAACACACACAGATCTCTAACAAAGCGATGCTCTATAACGGTCTTCAAAGATCTTTAAAACTTCAATGAAATAAATATTAGAGCCATAAATGGCATTTCATAACCTTGCTAACACAAAATTACATGGTCCAGAACTTTTGCCCTACTGCTATTTCTCAACAGAGAACTGTCACCCAAGACAAAGAGTTTCTGCCCAAGAAAAGTGCCCAGTTCCTCCATAGAATAGGCCACTGCATGGCTCAGACCAGGAAACCATTGGAAATACTCTTAGAGCTCTTCAGAGCTACAGATTAAGGAAGCACCATGCATTGCGCCACTTCAGTACCTGGCTTTGATCAGCTCAACCAGAGAAAAGACAACGGGGACAGATAAAGAGTATAACCTTAAAATTGGAAGAAAACATGAGGCTACATGTTTTTTCAATTTAGACTGTATAAGAGTGATTTTGATGTTAATGTTTATACTTTATTTCTGTAGAGGCCCTGAACTTCATTAAAACTCTTTTCATTAATATCCTCTGTAATTTTTGTGGAAGGTTTTTCACAGCAAAGATGATCTACCCTCCCTGCTCCCCCTCAAAAAAAGTCAGATGAAAAACTTTGGCACCCATTCTAATTGATTGCTTTTTCTAAGCTAGAAATGAGTTTTCCATATGTCCTGAAGCAGATGAAAACAAATGAATAATAAATACGAATGTTTTATACTTGCAGTATTTGGAGCCTTTAATCTGAGGATTTTAATAGGGCTCTGAAAAGCATTTCCTAATTAACCTTCACTTTACTATGAACAAGACAAATCCTTGTAACTTTCCTTTTAGCTCATGAAAAATAAGAGAAAAAAAAGAGAGAAAATGTGTGATTTTTTTGTATTTTGTGCCCCCATGCCAGCTCATAATCAATAATGCAAAACATTTCTTTAAGGTATAACACCTCATTGTCATTCCTCCCACACATAAGTCACAGTGAAGCAATGTTCTAAATTCTAGTTAACCATCCTACCCCAAGGCAAGGGTCAAAATCAAAATATCAGTGGTACTCCTGTTAGTAAAGCAGTGAGGAGCCAATATAAGTAGTGGATAAACTGTTTCTCCCTGTTGCACCTCAAGACTCTGAGCTACAGAAATATGTAGGATGTCTCTTCAGACAACGATTCAGAGGAAAAGATGCTGAGGTCAGTATTTCATTGTTCCCCAGGAAATTATCACTGCTGCCATCACAAGACTGACGAATCTGCATGGCTCAATGGCAGGTACATAAGGACGTGTGAAAAGTGACCTGACCCTTACAGGCTCAGGAGGAGCCTCTGTTCTACAAGAGCGACAAGTGCCATCATCCTCACTTTCCCCAGCAATATTAGGGATCTAGCAAAGCAAAGAGATCTGCCAGCAAATATATTCTACTCAAATTAGTGCCTCGTTTGGAATACTGTGAAACTGCTTTTTCCAGAAAAAAAGACTATTCCAGGAAAAAAACCCAAACAAAACCCACCAAACAAAAATTACCCAAAAACCCCCAACAAAACCAACCACCACTACCACCACCCTTGCAGCCTGACTCAGCTGTTCTGTGCTGTTAATCCGATTACTTTGCTGCGCTGTTACTTTCCAGTGTAACTTCTCTCATTCAAGGCAGGCTGAATTGACAGAAATGAACTCAAATTCTGATGGTGCAGCATTCATGTCAGTCACATTCAATAGATATTGATTCCTCCCTCTCCCTTTTCCACAAACTGATGAAGTAGGATAGGGGTCAAGGAAAGAATAAAGGAATTTTGGAGATTATCAGAGATAAAACTCTTGTTTGTCAGGGACAGAAAAGGGGAAAGTCATCTTGATCACTGAAAATGCTGACTGGAAATTTCTGTCAGGTCTCACACTGACGACAGTGAAAAGTAGGAAACAACATGGGTTTTCATGCACCCTGTCATCAGAGAGTAAATCATGAAGTTAAATGCTTGAGTTTCAAAAATTATTACAGGGAACAGTAAAGAGAATTTTGTAAAAACAAACCTTAACCTATATGAACAGCTTAAAAAAACCTGTAAGGTTTAATTGATACAATCAAAACAGTAATCAGAAAACATGTGGCTATGTATTAAAAATGTATGTGCACATGACACATACAATAATATATCTCTGACTCTAAACAAAAAATGAAATTTCATGGAAGAAGTAGTAATCATCCTATTTATTTCAAAATGGACTTAGACCAAAATACTAACCTTATTACAATTCTGTATTTGTTTATCAGAAATAGTTGTGTTGAGTGCTGAGAAATGAAGACTGACAGATCCAAAATCAGATATTATTAAATCATTCCATGCATTACCCTTCAAAATTCAAATATTTTCTGTAATTTATTTACTGATTTGTTGAATGTTTTTATGCTTTGATGCTTATGCTTTTTATGCTTTAATGCTTTGAGTATTAGCTATCTGAAGAAAGATCATCTTCTTAGAAGATCTGAAATTATATCCAAATGTTGTTTGCTTTTAAATCTGAAGCCTAAACAATTACTTTGCTATAAAATTTGTCTAAGGTTCAACACTCTATTTGCCAGCACAGACATGCTGCTTATCAAGCTTGGTGTTTCCATATAGAAATTGTTCTAAGATACCTCTGTCTTATAAGACAGAATCCTAGAATCATTTATGTTGGAAAAGACCCTGAAGACAATTGAGCCCAGCTGCAAATCTACCACTGCTATTCCCAGCCATTTCCCTAAACACCACATATACACATCTTTTAAATATCTCCAGGGATGGTGACTCAACCACTTCCCTGGGAAGCCTCTTACAATGCTTGGCCACCCTCTTGATGAAGAACCTGATATCCAATCCAAACCTCCCCTGGTGCAACTTGAGGCCATTTCCTCTTGTCCTATCACTTGCTTCTTGGAAGAAGAGACACATCCCCACCTGGCTAACACCTTCTTTCAGGTAGGTGTAGAGAGCAGTAAGATTCTCCCTGAGCCTCCTTTCCTCCAGGCTAAAACACCTCAGCTACCTCAGTCATTCCCCATCAGACTTGTGGTCCAGACCCTTCACCAGCTCTGTTGCCCTTCTCTGGGCTTGCTCTAGCATCTCTTTCTTGTAGTGAGGGGGCCAAAACTGAACACAGGGTTCCAGGTGCAGTCTCAGCAGCACCCAAGTCCCAGACCTGCTGGCCACACCACTGCGGATACAGGCCAGGATGCCATCGACCTTCTTGGCCATTTGGCACATTATGGCTCATGTTCAGCTGCTGTCGATCAGCACCTCCAGTTTTCAGCTAATTTATCCCCAGCCTGTGGCACTGCAGGGGACTGTTGTGACCAAAATGGAAGATCCAACGCTTTGCCTTGTTGGACTTTTTACAACTGGCCTCAGCCCATCTTGCATTCTCTCCATCTTCTCCTGCCATTATGAGTGAGGTACTTTTTTGTTAACTTTAGCTGTGGCTCCTTAATTATTAGGGAAGGGATTGTTACACAGAGTGATCACATAAATCCAGCCTACTTAGGAAATAAGGCCACAAAAACAAGGCTACAAAACAAAACAGGCGAGAATGAACAGAACACACAGAGCTGAAGAACATAATTCAAGGCAACTGGATTATCAATATAAATGTACTCTGAAGGCAGATTCACAGCTAGCTACTATTGCACAGCATGACTGTATCAAAGCAAGATGTCATTAAGGCACCCTCATTAACAGTGCCTGCAAAGGACAGGTAAGAGTGCAACTCATCAGAACAGGGACTCCTATCACCCATGAGCAGGAATGTAGGAGCTGGAATAGTTCACTGCATAAAAAATATTTACCAGGTAACCAGTCAGGACAGAGACTAGGAATGTGTTAATGGAGCAGGAGGATGGCTGGCTAATTGATACCTGCAGTGGATGAGATTTATCTCGTGAGCAAAAGCAGGATTTGCACTGTATTTTTGATACAAGTGCCTCAACACCTGCTGTGACTCAGGAGCCCATGCATCCCAGGAGCAGGCTATTTCAAAAGCATTTGGAACTTCACTGTGCTGCCTCCCACCTGATCTAGCTCGGCTTTGCTTGTGAGTCATTTAGCCCGCTAATCTCAGGAGAGGCAGGCTCCATCTCATGCATCCCTGTTACTCTGGTGCTAGTTAACTCATGATGGATTCTAGTATATTATGAGACATTGCTGATTGGATCAGATCAGCTTATTTTCATAACTACCTTCACATGTCAATTTTGCATTTCCATTATTCCACCTGTTCTACATCTTGTGTTGAAATGAGCCAGTCAGCTTTGAACTGACTTTTCTTTCAGATCACTGGAACTATGAAATTTAGAAAAGAGGGTTTAACCCCCCTTTATATCTTTGTCACCTCTGGATCATGTCTACTTTGTTAAGGTGTTCATATAAAAACATATATAATCTCATGACATTGTCCCAATTTTTTCCCTTTTTCACTTTAGAATTGCAGTGTACTGTAGTTTTATATTAGTTAGTCTGTTTTCATATCTGAGGCTAAAATGAGGAAACCTGAGGATACCTCAGAACAAAAAGGCTCAGAGTCTAAGGCCTTTCATCAATACTGGATACGTTATCTGTTGCCTCTTTCCTGTCTGTAAAATTTGCTACTATTTCTGAAGTTCATGCTATTGGCACTTCTTTTTTCAGCACGATTCTCTATAAATATTTGCAATCCACTATGGACTGTCATATTATCCTGAAGTAACAGTGACAAGCAGACATGCCTGCTGGAGTAAGGAATGATGCTACAACACAGTACATACATTCTTCCATTCAATGTGGATTATCAGGCTGGACACACTCACTAAAATCTGACCAGAATTACGCCACACATCAGGTTGGCTCATGATGTGTGGGGAGTAACCATGACAATGTCTGCTCTGATCTGTGTAAGCCTTGCTCAAGATCACATGCAAAACACTGAAAAAATGTGTAAAATACATTTTCAAGTAATAGACTGGAAGAAACAAATATATTCCTTTGGGGAGTGCCTTTAGTGTCAGAATTTCCAAAATGTCTAAAAGCATTGTGTCTTGAATTGAAAATTACCATTTTAGTTTCTACTATATAATATTTTTGCTTTCTTTGCTAGAATGTACTTTCAGGAGTTATACTGCAGATAATAGTCAGACAATGTAGTTCATTGTTACAACCAGTAACAACAGATGTTGCACAAGATGATTTTCTTCTTATTCATCACAAACATCTGGTATGGCTAATATTTGAAGTACAAGACAGATGAGAACCCTTTTGAAAAAAAAAAAAAATAAAAAAAACCCAACAACAAAAACACACATACACAAAAACCCCAAAACCCATAAAACAAACAAAACCAACCAACCAACAAACCAATCAACCAAAAACCCACAAAAACAAACAAAAAACCAACCCAACAAAAAAACCCTAAACAAACAAAAAACAAAACAAAACAAAGCCCCTAACCAACCAAAAGAAGATCTGTCCTATTTTGAAGTGTAGCTGAATCAAAATAGTATGCTTTTATTAATAGATATGCATATGGAGTGTGCAGATGGAAACTGGATTATTCTTCAGATATATTCTTTGGACTACTCAGATATGTACTACACAATTATACATGTGCATGCCTCTTAAAAACACAAAGGCTGGTGTGATTTAAAGCTGTTAATTATTTCATACAGCTATATTATGGAATCAGTTATCAGAATAAGAACATTTCAAAGAATATGGAACTATCTTTGCTACTTCCCCCAATATAGAACTCAGTTCAAATCAAGATATATCCATACAATATTTTTTATTTTATCTAAGACTAACTTTATACAACAAGGAAGAGCACAGATATTTAGGATCTAGAATATGATATTTTCAGAGTACAGTAGTTTCACGAATACAAGCCGCACGGATTATAAGCCGCACCCCCGGTGCCTCGACAATGTTGCTGTCTTTGTCAATAGATAAGCCGCACCCCGAATATTAGCCGCACTTTCGTTCGTCGCGAGAATCCGTGCGCAGCTTTCACAAATTGGCCAATTAGTAACAGGATCGCGGCATAGCGGGCTTTACTGGCTCGGGGCGGGGCCAGGAAGGCTCGGCCCGCTCATGGTTGCCGACGGGGCCGGGTGGCCCAGCTCAGCGCCACGGCTCGGCGGGGCTGGCCGGGTGGTGCTGCCGCCGCCGCCGCCGGGCTCGCTGGCCCCCCTCTCCCGTCAGCACCGCCCCGCTGCCGCGTTCGCTCGCCCGGCTGGCAGGGCTGCCGCCGCCGGGCTCGCCGCCCTCCCCGCTTTCGCTCGCCCCGCTGCCGCTTTCGCTCGCCCTGCGCCGCGCCTCGCGAGCGCCCCGCGGCGCTTTCGCGAGCGGCGGCGCTTTCGCGAGCGGCGGCGGCTCGCGGCGGCGGCTCGCGGCGGCGCTTTCGCGAGCGGCGGCGGCTCGCGGCGGCGGCTCGCGGCGGCGGCGAGCGGCGGCGCTTTCGCGAGCGCCGCTTTCGCTCGCCCCGCTGGCAGGGCTGCCGCCGCCGCCGCCACCAGGCTCGCCGGCCGCCCCCTCCCGTCTGCACCGCCGCCGCGTTTCCTCGCCCTGGCCGGCACTGCAGGCCCCCGCACCGCCGGGCTCCCCCACGCTGCTGGCCCCGATTCTGCTGGGCTTCCCCCGCTGCCAGGCAGCCCCACCCGCCGGCCTTCCTGCTTCTGCCATGCTCCCCTGCACTGCTAGCCCCAGTTCTCCCGGGCTCCCCCGCCATGCTGGCTCAGGCTCTGCCGCCCTCCCTGCCCCGCCCTGCTGGCTCAGGCTCTGCCGCCCGCCCCCACACTGCTGGCCCCGCCTCTGCCAGGCTTTCCCACCTCTGTCGGGGCCGGCCGGGCTCCAGCTTGGCTTGGGGCTGCCGCGGGCTCTCACTTCCGTGTTGGCAGCTTTTAGAATTTTGTTAATAGATTAGCCGCCCCGGAATATTAGCCGCACTTCCGGGTTTCCACCAAAATTTTGGTCAAATTGGTGCGGCTTGTATTCGTGAAATTACTGTACGTAATTCTGTGGCAAAACATACAGCCTTCTTTGAGGTCATATTAAAGATATCTGTTAGAATGGTGTAACTTTGGGGTCTTTTGTACCATCCTGGAATATCAGTTTACAAAAGAAATGAAAATTGCGAAATGGTTAGAAAAACTCATAATGTAAATGCATATTTTTTAATATGATATATATATATATATAAGCAATCTTTTCTTTCTAACTTACTTGCAAGTAGTTACACAACACTTGTCAGAGAAAGAGCAACTAAAGCTTAAGCATTTTGAGATGTTTGCTTCCAAATTACAGTAATTTCACGATTATAAGCCGCACCATTTTGACTAAAATTTTGGTCCGAACCCAAAGTGCAGCTTATAATCAGGTGCGGCTTATATACGGACAAAGAACTAAAAGTTGCTGTTTCAGTTTGGAGGACAGGTGTCTGCTGAGAAAGGCAGGAGCTTCTCCTTGAAATGGACAATGTAAACCCCCTCCCTCCAAATTATTATAATTTTGAAATCAAGGGGCTTTCAGGCAAAAATATGGGAATTAGGAATAACAGTTCTTTTCTAGGGAAATTAAAATAGAAATACAGTACTACAAAGAAACAAACTCCAAACCCTGACAAAGTCAGAGTACAACCTGACACCCCGTCAGGCAGGGTGTTGGTAGCAGTCCCATTCCATGGTGGCTGCATCCTCCTGCAGTGACAGATGTGATTCAGTTGGAGCAGTGCTCCTGTAGAAGGTGCAGTTTTCCTCTGGAGGTCCAGTGGTGATATGGAGAAATCTGGTTTTCCTGTGTTTTTATTTTGGTAAGAAATGTTGGGCTCTTCCCCCTGGCTGGAGCAACTTCCAATGGGATGAAGTAATTTTATCAGCCCCACAGTGGGACTCAATGGGCCATTGGCAGAAAATGACTCGCTGGAGGAAGGATGGGTTGTGAAAAGATAAAGAACAGTGGCCTGCCTGGTTTCAATGGATGGCTCATTAACAGAATGTCTCCCATGGAGATAAGGATCACTGCCCCCACCCTCAACAGATGGTGATAGAATAGATACCTTTTATCACACTCTGTATTGTAATGTACGGCTTATAATCAGGTGTGGCTTATGTATGGACAAAGAACAAAAAGTTACTGGCACCCGGAAGTGCGGCTTATACTCAGTGCAGCTTATAACAGTGAAATTACTGTACTAGCTTTCTACCTTAAAACAACAATTACAAAATTATAATTACCATATTAATATCTAAATACCAGGTGAGATTGCATCTAAACATTTTCAGAATATGTTGCCATTGTTCTTCCATTGAAACAAACTATTTTGAAAGATTCACGGCTCCCTAATCAATCAAATTCCTCTTGTTAATTAGAACTAAGGTTTTAACAGATGTCCACATGTTCCTGGCAGGCACATCACAATCTATAGTTTAAAGCATTTTGCTCAATTAATTAATTGTCTTTTTCATGTTTATAACATGAAATACAAGCTTAAAGACCACAGGGAAATGATAATTAAATGAAAAGCACAATTACTAGTCTCTGTTGTATTGGTTAGTTGCAAGAATGCAATCTCATCCCTACAGAGTTAGATGAAACCATAAAACACTTGTCTGCACTTTTAGCCTTGATAAGATTGTGATATTTATGTTCTCTTGTAACACGAACTTCTCTTAGCTGATCATGAACAACCATCTGAGAAAATATGTTTTGGATTTGCACGACAGATATTGAAGTAATATAGCAGAATGTTGTGTGGAAAACAAAAAAGAGACATTATGTTACTTATGATCTCCCTCATGGCTGGCCAACTTTCCTCTCTTATTGGAACACCTATTAGTATGTTTTCTCCTGAGGACACTTCTCTCAAATGATTCCTTTCTTAATATCTGTTTTCTCTGCCTCAAAATATCAAGTTTGCACAATTTATTTTCCTTTTATGTCACATTCATTCATTCTTCAAAGTAAAAAAAAAAAGTGGTAACAGGAAAAATCTTTACTCTAAAATCTGATTTGTACTTTTTCTGATAACAGACACTTTGTGGACTCCTACTGCATTTTTACCCAATAGATGGGTGGCCTAGAAAACAAAGAAAACATCTTCCTTTGTTGACAGTGAAACAACCTTTCTTTTAGTTTGTATGCTTCCAGATTCAGTCTTCCACTTAGGATGGCTCAGTCTATTCCTGATTTTCCAGATCCATTGACATCCACTGTACAACCATGGCACCACAGAAGTTGTAAAATGAGGGTGAATATAACTTAAACCAGATTTTTTTATATTGTTTAAGAAGGGAACTAAGAAGCTGAATTTGATTTCCAGTGATAGCTCCTATACTCTTCATACATGGAGAGAGTAACAAGCAGGATATCGGAACATTTTGAAATGTGTTAAACCTTTCTCGAGAGTAACTACTGGTAAGAGAACAACATGCCTAAAGTAAACACTGTCAGCTTTTGGTAAATTTATTTTTTATTCAAGCTGGATTTTGTTTGTGTGCTTTCCTTCTTCTAGTGTATCCAGTCCTGCTAGCCACTGTTTTGTTCACTCTTCTAAATGACCTGCCATCTCTGCTGCATACCACCCAACACCCAATAAATGTTTATTAAAACATTTATTATCCAGTTTGAATCCCATCTTTGCAGTTTAAGAACACTAGTTTGTTGCTGTTTGAAATAAATAAGCAATGCATCAAATTTGTTTTACAGTACTTGGAAATGTAGATTTGCTGCTCCAAAACAGACTGGGAAAAGTCAAGGCCCATGAAAAAGATCCCAACACAATTTCTGCCACACACAGTGGTGGCAGATGGCAGTAGCCAATGCACAGGGTGGTGGAGAGCACAGAAATGAACACTGCAGAAGTAATCACTCAGGTTAGAAAGCACATGCTGGAAAGATATGTTTGTTTTCTTTTGTTTGGGTATTAATTATAATTTAAATTAATATCTACATTTATGAAGTCTTTGTAGAGATAATACTAATCATAGTTATAGAAAAAACCTGAAGATCTTGATACTTGTTTTTTACAGCACTTGCAATACAAAAAGATTAGGCCCAGAGCTTATAATTAATATATTAATAATAATATCTTACATATTAAATACTTAAGAAAATATTAAAGAAACTACCTAAAAGATGTCCTACCACTAAACACAAGGTTTGAAGTGTGAATAGCTAACCTACTAGTTGTGAAAATTACAGGTAGCATAAAAATAATCTTTAGCATTTTATAATGCTGAAGTGTTTACAGTGTGTTGCACAATATAATACCACAATGACAAAATTTGCAACAGCCAGAACTCTTGCCACAGTATTACCAAATGGTGAAGAACACTGGAGAGACTCATTATGTCTGAATTACAGTAGAAAGTACAGCCAGGAAATGCCTTAAATTACTTTTCCAGTGTAAGGCTGGGCAAGAAGCTGTAAAACTTTTAAATGCCTGTGCCTGGATAATGTCTCTAGACTCACTCTCCAAATGTGGTAAGTCCTTTCACACTTCCACTGACTTCCACATGAACAGGAGGCTCTCAGCCCCTGAGGAGCTGCATTGTCATTGCCATGACTGAGCTCATGCATACAAATTGACAATGAGCATTTGGACCTGCCTAAAGTGATTTGATTGGATTTAATGGGACAACTCATATGCACCTAAGGATCTGGGTCTAATTCAGTAAATAAAGATTTATTTCCAAGCAAAATTATCATTCTAGAAGTAAGCAACCTGTCATAGAAGAGGTTTACCTAAACCAATATGAGGCCAACAACAAAACAGCAGTTGGCTGTAAAGTACTTGGACAACTGGTTCCTGTTCTGAAACAGGAATGTAAGGCTGTTCCTTGGATAAACAAATGCTTGCTCCTGTTTTTTTAACTGACAAGGTAAAATATAGTAGTCAGGATTTAAAAATCACTTATATTGATTAAACAATTGTGGCAATTCTGAACTATTATTATTAATTTAGTTCATAAATTTCAGTACAGTTCTGCTGAGTCACACAAATGGAAAACCTGGCCAACTGGATGGATATATGACTCGATAAGTATACTAAGACAAAACATCTTGTTATGTTTCTGCAACATAACTTAGCTTATTGATTTGAATACGTGGATTGTGCAATTCAGATAGAAGAAACAAAGACAGCAGTACTGCCTAGGTCAGCACACAGGCACAAGGGCCAGTAGGGAAGTGGCCTGAAGGACTAAGTACAAGAGAGACATATGCCAAACTATGCCTACAGAAAAGAACACTAATGTCACCTACAGCAGCCTGAAAAAACCACTTTATACCTATTCTACCTTTATTAGACATGCCTGTTTTTAAATGGGCAGCCTGGAACAGCAACAAAATCAATACACAAATATATCCATCAATGAATTAGATCCCACTTGGATACATACAGTCATACATGGTGAACTTCATGCACTACTTATGCATATATACAACTAACTGGCTTGTTATGCTGCATGATCATTCAAAAGGGGAATCTTCATCATCACTGACAATGTACATGTTCAGATAGGAAATGCTGCTTCTTTCTCTTTGATCAGCCTGTGAAATTTGTCCTCATTCCTTTAAAAGGAGTGACAGTCATCTCTTAGGAGGTGGCAGAAACTGCACATTTCTTGGGGAAACGCAGCAGCCTCAGTTACTGCCTGCCAAAGACAGGGGAGGGCTAAGAGAGAAAAAGGGAGCACACCTCTATCCTGTAGCTCAAAGAGAGCCTGAATGATTGCTAAGAGCAGCAAAGGGCTGAGTGCAGAACAACAGGAGATATGGCCAAGGACCAATAAGCATCACAGTGAGGAGATGACTGAAAGCAGAGATCATCCTGCAAGGTCACAGGGAGAAGAAGGTCACTGATTTATAAACCTTGTATTTTCATTCTGCTTCATCTGGCCACTTGGAGTTTTCTATTGCTTTTATTAATTATTCCAGTTCATAGCCTAAGAGAATCTGGCTTTTTGAACTTCAAAGCCATTTGGATCCCCTTTCGAAAGCTCTTTATAAGGAAAAGGTTCAGGCCCCATGCCTCAAAGCTCCGGCAGTTTTGGCTCTCTCACAGCTCTCAATTCTCAACGAAAGCTTAATATAAAATACATGTTTTCACAAGGAAGATAATGTCTTTTACAAACTATAGAATAGAACCATTGGCAAGTACGACATAAAGGACTCACTTGAGTATGTACTGTATCTCCTATGGATGTGATTTACTCAGCCTTGTGATTTTCCATTCATGTAGCTACTCTTATAAAGAGAACAGGTGCACTAATATCCACAATAGAAAAAGTCCAGGCAAAGGAAGCATAGCAAGTGTGTCAGCAGTAAACCAACTGTGAAGCACTGAAGCTGGAGTCCAAGCTGGGATAACTAATAACACACTACCTTTAAATACAGATGCCTGTAACTGTGCCAGCAATCTGTGAAGTTGCACAGTTAGAACTGTACTTTACTGCCTTAGATGCAGCTTTCTGATATGAATTTTCATTTGCAGTATCTGGCCTTTGTCCTCATACTTTTCATTTGGAGACAAGTCAAGCTGAAACCATTTGAAGTGTACCCAGTAAAAGCTACTATAGCTAGCATTAATCTCCAAACATATACCTTAAAAAAAAAAATCAATTTTCTAAAGATTATTACTATGATCAAAGATTTCAGGTTCCTCATCAGATCTAGATGGTATGGATTACCATAAATCTTAAGTGAATTCTATTACTTTGATGCTTGTTTGACAACTCTTCTTACTATCCACAGTGTAAAATGTCCTACAAATACAAAGCATTATCGAAGAATGCTGCACATATGCAATTCTATGCTCTTGGAAGCTGTCAATTTAACACTAACATACTGCCAAGGATAACAGAAAGTAGAGAAGATAAATATCCTTTCAGAGACAAATTCTCTTGATCTCGGTAAAGAAAATTTCCTGTCAGATTAACTCTGTAGAAAACAGAAGATTTGGTCTACTGTTTTAAAGATTACTTTTTTGTAAAAGGGAAATAAATCAATTTCCTAGTACCAGGGTTTGAGATTTTCAAAGCAGATATAGCTATACTTATTCTGTAAAGGAAGGCATGCAGACAAGTCCCCCTGGCCAAATTTTTAAAAAAGTAAACTATTTGAGTAAAGAAAGATTCTCTATGAAAACTTAATAGAATATTTATATAAAGGAATATTAAAAACGTTCAAACTGTATAATACTATGAATTGGTAACTGACATATTACTAAAAAAAAAAAATATTAGGCTGGAACAAGAGTTTTCTGACTTTGCTAATAAGAAACTTCTCATTTAAGTTCAAAACATTGAAGTCTTTTCCAAAAGTATTCATGATGTATTCTTCTACAGTAGCTGTGCAATTTGGGAATTAAATACATGAAAATTAACTTTTACAGATTTCTGTGATTTTCTCCAGAAACTGAACATGTATTTAAAATTTTTTTACTGGGGATGAACCTGAATTTACTCTGCCTCTGCACTCTGTACAGAGTAATTTAGAGTAAGGAATGCAGTACCTAGAAAAAGAAAGATTCTTCCCAGCTATTGGTGCTACTGGTCAGCAACAGGAGCAGTGGTGGCAGCTACAACATCCCCATCCATATGGCAAAGTTGAGCTCATTTCCATGAAAGGCCAGTATTCTATACAGTCATAGGATCACAAAGAGACTGAAAGCTCCTGTGACTAATTTTGCTTTTTTTTTTTCACTTTTATACTTTTTTAACTTAAAGACTAAATATTGCTTCAACAGATGTCAGAAAATATGGCAGAGTTTTCATTTACTGTTTGTGGCTTTGCTGGCTGTGAATGAATGTGATCTGAATTGGTAGATTTGCAAAATGGATGACACGCAGTTTTCCTGAATTGACAGTGGTTGTACAAAGAAATTGGTCTGTTAAAGCATAAAGTTTAATTACTGCAAGATCTGTGGATATTTCTTCCCACTTTTAAATAATAATCTGTCTAGATTTCCTCATGCCAATCTACCCACACTACAGCAACTACAATAAATGTCTAGACGTCTACCCCTAAACATCTTTCAATTTGCAAATATTGAAAAATATCACATTTTATTAGGCAGAGAAACCAGAGGGTGAAATGCCCTCTTTTTTCTGAATTTATAAGCTTTCAATACAATAAACACCATAAAGCTTTAAGATTTTGACTCTATCTCCAAAATTTTACAAATTCATTACAAATTCTCTAATCATTGGCCCCAGTGATGTGCATCGCATGTAAAATAGTGAGTGTATGGTTCTTCAGAAGATACAGATGCATTTGTTTAGCAAACTTCTGAATGGAAAAGCTTAGGTATTTCTGTATAATGCAAGAGTATCTTATTGAGAAATACAAAGCCCCTAGCAGATGTACAGACACAGACTGCTGCCATAGCAAAACTATATGTAAAACCATACAGATTTTACAAAGCCCCTTTAGCAGGTTAAGATGTCAAAGAAATTTATAACATAATTTAAAACAATTACACATCCTTGAAGCATACCAAGGAAGGAAAAAAATATAGTATTGTACTAAAGGGATATTATTTTTGATGAGTATTGAATTCTCCAACTCTTCAGTGAAAATCTTTGATGCAGAATTGTAGCTTAAAAAAAAACAGTCCTTGACATCAGCATGTGTCTTTAGAAATCACAGGTTTCTTACTTTCTATTTTGCATAAACCTAGCACCCACATTATCTGTATCATCTGGATTCTTTTCTGTCCCGTTCTTCGGGTTGAAGAAAATTATAGAGACTTAGTCCAGTATCACAGAGACAAGTGCAGTATCACAGAGACCATGGCACTTAGAATCAAACAGGACCTTGTACTCAAAAGCACCAGCACCATGATAATCAAGTTCCTGATTCTCACAAGGGCCCTTGTGTTCAGTTCAAATCAGCTTCATTTACTGGTCTGAATCCTTCAAATAAATGATGGCAAACCCGTGCTTTGTCACAGAGCTTATGGAGAATCATGTTACAAAGGTATCCAAAACTGTGTTAAGGGTGGTTGTGTCTTCTAGACAAAATGGACCATGCTGTGTGGTATGTGCTACTGGTCATGTTATGTGCCTACAATGTGTGGCTTACTCTCATAAGTCCTAAAGACTAATAGACAAAGTGTGAACAACAGGAGTCCCAAAAAACTTTGAAGGCAAGAGGGGATAATAAACAAAGACTTTCATATTTATGTGGTGTCTGCTTCAAGTCTTCTAAAGTGCACATTCAAAATTTTTGAAACTGCATCCTCACAGTATTCTGTATTTTACACCATAACGTAACATTCTATGCAAATCCATGTCAACATATTTACTAAAGTCTTGGTAGCAAAAAATATTCTCTGTTAATTGTTCTTACTATACCATTTTCTGTCATTATGTTAATTAAATAAATTATGAAAAAAAATATTTCTAATGGGATTTGCTTTTAAACATATTCTCTAGCACTGAAGGTGTCAGCAATTAATTTCAATTCCATTAAAATTAATGGAAAGGTGTGAATACTGATCTAACAGCATTTGAAGCTATTTATAACTTTTTCTTACTTCTAGAATTGTCAGTGTAATCTTAAATGCTTTTCTAGTTTCTAATGCAATGATATGTTCTTGATCACTACTGTAGCAAAGGAAAGAATTCCAGAGGTGGAATTTCCTTTACTTCTTGTTATGATGACATCCATACAATGGCATTTCCAGTCCCCACACAGGCAAAACTCGAAATAATTTATTAAATCTTCAATGTATTAGTTTTCACTTTAGTTTGGCTTTTTTCCTCCCCAGAGTCTACACCTATTCAATGAAACTTTTGAGCTTTTCTTACTATTTATGTTAATAATACAGACTTTTGCAATGTTCTTGAAGAACTTGGTGGAAATCACAACTGGAACAAGAGACAAAGAAATTATTGTCATTCCTGGAAATAGAGGTAGAATGAGACAGGAAAGAAGAGCCAGTATAACTAATGTTTAGAGATAAACAACACAAGCTGAGCGAGTTTCTTTTATTATACATAAAATATATTGTATATATTGCTGTAAAAAATAAGGGAGCAAAGGGAGAATTCTGAGTGAACAGGCAGTGTGTAGACTGCTTTCTAAGCTGTTTATTTTTGTCACCCATGAAGAAACTCAAAACAACCTGAATCACTGTAAAGACTAGGATTTTAACTGAAAGGCTTTCCTATGTTCAAAGCTATGCAGTTGGTTAATACAGTAAAGAATTCTGGCCTATCTATGTCTAAAGAATAGTTATTGGAAGAGTTAGATGGGCTCTTCCATTTCATGAACAGGTATTGCTAGTTACCCAAAGCATGAGTAGCAAATTTAAATGTTTTCACTCTATTGTACCCTTTTTTTTACAATCTCCTTGATGTATCTGATAAACTCATACCTTCCTCAAAAACAAATCATGAAATTCTAGTAAAATTCATAAGTAAGTTCTAGTAACACAAATCATGACTATTTCTTCTTTTCTTTACTTACTAAATATCTAAATAATTATGTGGCATAAGAAGCACAGACATCTCTAAGAATCAAACAAATTTTCTGAATTAAAATAAAGAATAAAATTATTTTGCCAATCCAATTTTATATACTTTAAACTGGTGTTTTATTAGTCTCCAGAAAGAAATGTTTTTCATAGCTTTAATACATTATTATTGTTCCTATCCAGAAAGGTGATGGAAACTCAGTTTCAAAAACTAATGCAGTTGGTAGGAAAAATAATTCTGTCTGCATAAGTGAGTATGTAATGATCATAGCAATGCAGAAGTGAGCACTATAAAGGTATTAGAGAAAGAACATTTTAAAATAAGGGGCTAAAGTTTCTTTCATAAATTATTGTGAATTCCGAATCGGAACGTATGGTATGCATATAGACCATGAATCTCCCTTTTCAAAAATTTTCAGGTATTGGAAAATCCATATCCAGAACAAAGCAAATCTGTGCAGTATGAATTTCCCTAGTTGCCGGTCAAACACGTGAGTGTTTGGAGTCCTTTTTCTAGTTAGAACAATGAAAGTGCCAGCTGTGTGACACCTTAGCTTTAATAAAACAAAACACTATAAAGCAGCAAGGAATAAGCTTTCACAAGAGAAAGACTGGGTTAGGTTTCCTCCTGTTTCTAAGAACTGTAATTTGACAACTGAACTCTAAATATACCCCTCGAAAAAATCCATGGAGGAGAAGAAAATAAGCACGGACACAGGGATTTACCTTTCATTGTTTCAGTGCAGGAAAAAGGAAGGGTAGTTGGGAAAGTGGTCCGTGTGCTGTGTATAACTCAAATAAAAGCAAAGAGCCCTGTCAGTCCATTCATTTACACCTAAGATAACTCCTGAGACTGCATAATGTGTTAACATGAATAAATTTTTTCCCTGTCAGTGGAAGATTTTACTGTACCATTATTATCAACTAATCTTCTCCATTCATTTTACAGGTTGTAAAGACAAGCAAAAAGTAGATTTTTTACAGTAAATTAAATATGAAAAGTATTTTGACAATGCATTAACTTATATACTCCTTTACGTAAGCCAAACTTGTAAGAAACTTAATTGCTTTTGCATCATCACCAACATAACAGCTGAGGTGCCTACACAGCATGGAACTTTAATAGAAAAAAAATACCATCCCCTAAGTACTGTATAAATCTATGAAGATGCTTCTCAAAATATTCTAGGAAAAAAAAAGGTCCAGTTCCAACAGTTTTCCACTGTCTGAAGGATACATGGTATGGGTCTGAAAGAATATAGCTGACTCAAATAGAATTCATGATTGCATATGCTCAAATTTTTTAAATGTTGAGTAAGACTGTATGAAGTATACTTACAAGCATCAAATGAAGAGTTGTTTTATCTTTCCCTTATTTTTTCAGTTTCTCTCAAACACAGAAGAGGTCAACTCAATGCAAGAAAAATAATCATCTCGGAAAAAATTCCTCAGGTGACATGCCACTTCTTAGAACCTGATAGATTTCCACAAGACTTATTTATCTCCCAATATAATCAATATTTAGAATAACAGAATCATTTAGGTTGGAATAGACCTTTGAGATCATTAAGTCCAAACATAAATGTGACACTGCAATTCCACCACAAAACCATGGAGTTTAAGTCACTGTGTTCCCCAAGTGCCACTTCTAGACGTCTTTTAAATACCTCCAGGGATGTTGACTCAAACGGATTCCTGGGCAGCAGGGGGACAATCCTTTCTGTGAAGAAATTTTTCCTAGAATCTAAATCTCCCATGGTGCAACTTGAGGCCATTTCCTCTTGTCCTATTGCTTATTAGCTACAGATACTGACGCATACCTTCTTTAACAGAGAACAAGGCTAACAGTCACATTGCATTATTTTATGGAGCCTTTCAGCTGGAATCAACATCTGTGCTTTAATGTCAGAATAAGTCTACAATTCTAAACTAACAAATAAAGAGGATATGTGGCTAATTTAGGTTTGTCTTCAGTGTGCTTCCTACATAATCTAACTATACCTTGTTTCTGTGCACAAGACTAACTGTACTTAAGCAGGTCAGGATTCTCATTGATTTAAGTGGGAAGGGAACAAACATCTATACTTTGCTAAGCTACAGCATTCTGTTTACCGATAGCGATCTTGTTCTCAGCGTAGGAGACAGACTGTCTATGAGTTCTACTGAGAAAATTCTACAAGACAACAATACCCACTTTTAACCAAAATATTAATTAGGCTCCTAGTGTCTAACTGTAGTTCCACAACATAATCAATGGATTATTTCCCAATGCTCCATCTAATGGTTCAAGCATGTATAGTGTATCAAAATCTGCAGCCCTCTAAAGATTTGCTTGCTTTTCTTTGAGATTAAACTCACCCATATCATGGTAGATCCAGTTGCCATGGGGAATCAGAACATTTCTCCCATGTTTAAAAAAAGTCCAAATTCTATCTCTATTAACACGTTTTTTTTCTGATAGTTCAGATTTTTTTGGGAAAAGATCTTTAGTTTAATACAGTGTCTACTAACAAAATATGTCGTTTTTTTGATGGCCTACTTCTTCCTTTCAAGATGGACATGAATGTAAAAGTCTGGCTCCATTTCCAAGCTGCACAAGATATGAAACAGTATCTCTATTATTACTGTGACTTTAAGCTTCTTTTCACTTTCCATTTTGTATTATTTTTTCTTATGCTCTACAATTCACTATTGTATATTTGTTAGTTTCATAACAGCCTTGATGATACACAATCAACAGACAGTATATGTGATTTTTTTCTATATATTGTTTTTCATTCCAAAATATGTATTTGAGTTGAAAATCTACTGAAAAATGTAATGCCATTATTAAAGTGCAATTATTTCTGTGGCATAAAATCATTACTATAATTAACATACCCCTACCCCCATTAAAAAGAAATTCAAATTAAGTTCTCCAAACCTCCAAGACCTTGAGGTGTGATATTTACAGCATCATAAAGTTAAGTTTTTTTAGCATTCTTGTTATTTCCTGGTTATTAACATTGGAAATTTTCTTCTGAATTTTAACTCTGTCACTCTCTGAAATTTTCTATTTCATTCTGTGTTTCTGTTGTTTAAGTACATAAGTGTGCTTTGCTTCTTAATGCTTTCCAATTAGCAAAGCATTTACTGAGCTTTCACAGTCAATACTCTGTGATGGTAGAACCAGCCTCTGAAGATTTAAAAAGCTGAGACTACCACTTTTCAAATAACTCATGAGAAATGGTAAGATATTTAATCACCAGCTAGCTTAACATTTTTTAATACATATTGAAAACAATTTTGTTGTAACTGGCAAGAGACCACTAAGTTAAGCTTAATTCCATTAAAGACAGCCACTATGGCCATATATTAGGAATGTCTTGCATAACTAAGTGATAGAATTCTTTGCAGACAATGCTGTTGTGATAGATAAGAGAGTGATGTGGATGGTACCCATTTTTCAAGAAGCATTTGATAAGGCTACACATCAAAGGTAATTGGTTATTTTAAGGAAACCTTACAAAAGAATAGAACATATTTTAGACAACTGGAAAGTGCATAGTTCCATGAAGACACAAACATTTTTGTCTTGATAACTGTAAGCTATAAGACAAACATAAGTCTGCTAATAGCATAGACACCATACTGGACATACGAGAACACAAAAGCATCAACCCATCCAATTTTGTACAGTGAAATTCTGCTACATTGAAAAATATGGGTGCATATATCTAAATCCTAAAATTTTAGTCAAGAAATGCATTCTTTTTTGGACCATTACTGTGAATAGAAAGGAATCAATCTTTTCAACTTTATGCCAGCATTTCTATGAAAAATAGTGTAGATGGAGGTATTTACTATGAAGTCTCCATTTTTTTTTAAACTGGAAATAAGAGGTCATTTATTTTTGCTGATATTTTTAACATGCTTTTTTTTGTTTGTTTTCCTCCTTTTGGAGAAACTGAGTTACGATAATTAGGCAGCCCTACCTAGAACTGAGATGCATTTGATTTTAGAATAATCTCAATAGAAAATCAGAATTTTCAAATGCCTTTGGGTAAACTGTATAAAGCATTATGAAGACATACCAGGTTGAAAATTCCTGCAGTGCAGTGAGAGAGATCAGATGCTTTGCATGTTCTCTGAGCTGTGAATTATGATATTCAGAGTGGGCATCTCTCCCTTGAAATAAAGTACTCCTAGTATCTGAAGAAGTAGCACCAGTTGGCTCACATCTTCATATTCTCAGCATACACTTCCTCTAAAACTGATGAGTCTATCATTCTTTCAGAGCAAATATATGCAAACATGCAGGGTCAGTTCAGTATTCAGAAATTGTCATCAACATTTGGTAATTTAAACTGCTGTTTAGAAATGATAAGTAATAAAAATGTCATTCATTCATAAACATAGCCTTTCTGCTTTTGTTGAATATTGGAAAGTTAATAGTTATTCCTCACTTAAACCCATATGACTGGTTTGTATATCTAACCTCTGAAATTGTTTCATAATAAGTTCTCAATAATGACAGATTCCACTGATTTACTGTCTAGAATATCCATTGACTGACTGAACCCATGATGATGAAGCAATTGTATTCCCAGCAGCATCTATGCTTATACAGCATATGCAGTAATACATACTTGGTTTGATTTTATTTAAAACCTTATTCTGAGTTCTTTTGCCTACTTTCCATATGTCTATATTTTTACAAGAAATCTGGAAGCATTAAATCTATATGCTTAGTTTATCTACTCATCCCATTAATCAGCCTTTGGCTATATGGTAGCAATCTCTCTTGGATACACTTTCATGGACATCATCTTTGTTTAGGGCTATTTTAAAGAATATTTTACAATGATGTTTTACAGCTATGCCCTGCTTATATTGTAGTCGAATGCAAATAAGGTTGGAATGACACATGACAAATCTCCAGATTAACAGTCATTTACTAACCATTACGTTCCAGGGATCTTCTACTTCCGTTTTTGCACCAATACAGTATAAAAATTCTAAAGAGTAGACCAGCAAGGACATATTTAAACAGCGGGGAGAGCATGAAAAGAATGAATGCTTTAATGCTTATAAGTATACTTCATACAGTCTTGATAGCTTTGACAGCTTTTACTGTTCTTTCAAGTTTCTGCCATATGACTGTTTTTGAAGCATTTGAAGCATCTGCTTTTTAGCAAAATATGCTAAAAAGCATTGGAAAACCTCCTCCATGTTCAAGCTTCCCACTCTTACAGATAACTCCTATTTTTTCATGGCTAGAATGAGCTGGTTTTTTTGTTTCCATGGACCTTTTTACCTTAAAACATCCATTTATAAAGGAACCAATGGAAACTGTCCACCTGAAGAAAACTGGCTTTGCAGTTTAGGAAAGAAATGAAAGCTACTGAGGGTGTGTAGAAGCAAAACTTTTTCTATTACAGACTTCAAACATAGAATATAACAGCTAAAAAAATGATGTCTTGTGGTGGCAGCAATAATTAAAGGTCATATAAAAATACTGCTCAAAAAAACACAAGAAAATATGGTCTTGTTTGTTATTTTATCATCTTAAATACTCACCTCACCTACTTTGTTAAAGCTCAGAAGTTTCAATAAGATGCAAGTTAGCCCAATATGAACAGGAGAAATTATAGATAAATGAACCTTGTTATGATATGGCAGTCCTTACCATCCTGCCCTTGCATCTTCAGCATGAAGTTTAGCATTTGCTTAGACCCAAGAACAACATTTAAACTCCAGGCCTTTAGTATTTAATTGCAATATCAGCTGGAGCCAGTATTTCCATATTGGCATGCAATAGCTTATAGGTCATACCCATCATAAACTGTTCCACAGTGATTCCATACGACAGACTCAAAACAAATGTGTTCTCATAGAAAAACATTATATTCAAAGTTATATTTTACTAGATGCATTCAAAGAATTAATTTCTGATAATTTGATCTAATTCAATAATTTTAGGTGCTTGGCTTTATAAAACAGCTCAAAATTAATTTTGCTGCCTTTCCTGATTTCAATCAGGAAACAAGATTTTCAGAATGTTTGTCAATGAGTCAGAATACATCTGACATTAATACATATACACCTGCAGAGATAAACACACAAAAATATAAAAAAACTTCCTTGTGATCTCATTTAAATTATCCAAGTAATTAATCAGTCAGACAAGACATACATGAAAAGAACTTCTATTATAATCACTGGCAGTAGCACAGTGACAGAAAAATTACATTCAGGAAAACAGGATGAACACAAGTATCGTAACTTATGCAATGAATTTATAAAAAGTTATGAAAGAGATTAAAACAACATAAAAATATACTCATGTCCCTAAAAATTAAACTAAAACAATACTTGAAATGGAAGAGAGTACCTCAACTTTAAATCTTAAACTATTCTAGTTTCCAGAGATTTCTGTCTAATAATAACCTTGCATATCTTTGCCACTCTAAATTGCTGTTAGAGAGCAACACTTATTTTCCTTATACCTGAGAACAGGAGAGAATTAACATTCAATGTTTTTTTTTCTTATTTTTTTTTTTAACTAACTCGCACCTTACATCTCTATTCAGAATGTTTTTTAGAGCACCATGAGTATTTTGGTTACTGCAGTTATCGAGAATATTCATCTCTTAGAGAGTTTCAGTTCTTTACACCTAACTTTGAATATTTCCATAAAATGGAAGCTGAAAATATTCCCTCCCTCTACAGCCATTGGAAACAGACAGAGGTGAATCTCTCTGAGACAGCAAAAGCAACTGTTACCTCTGCCACCTTAAACAAAACTCTAAAAGTTACCCGCAATAAATATTGGCTAATCTCTATTTTCACCCCTTTGTGTAAATAGGATTATCTTAAATTCTTATTCAAATAATAATAATAATAAAATTATCTGTTGAATAAAGTAGTTCACAGACAGCAATCAAGCCTATTCATACAGTTTCACACTCACAGATCCCTGGATTATGATATAATGGTTGAAAGCCATCCACATATGTGAAGTAGTATTCAGCACTATTCTGATGAAAACATTGGCAATCTCTAAAATGCTCACAGAAATAAAAGAAATCATGCTAGATATTTAACCTTTGAACTGTATATAACCCTGTAGAATGATGTGAGCCCGTGAATTGCAGTAACAAAACCTGTTGGCCATCTTTTGTAACAGATGGTGGAGAAAGAGGTTATTGTCTTTATAATAGCTGTGATTCTGAATAGATTTCCACAGCAAAGTGTATTGCAAGTGGGCACAGAGGACAGTCAAAGTCTTCACTCATTTATAGATATTAAAATTGTGTAAATTATGTACTGTGGCAGCCTTAATGTTCTTCTCTAGTTATCATCCTGGATCATGATAGGGATTACTTCCTGGGTCATAAGCTACACCTGAAGGCTTTTGCCCTAGATATTCATAGATATACATGCATCCATATGCACTTCCAAGAGAGAATGAGCACTCCACCCCCTTGCAGCAAGGTGTATTACTGATTAAAGAATGGTGATATAGACAATTTCTAACAAAGCTCCTGAGACTATCTCACTTCTTGTCAGCTAGTTGGTTAGAACGGCATTGAATTTGAATTCAGCTGAGTGTCCTGGACCCATTGAACCTGATCAGACAGCACTTCGAAAGGGAAGAATTTGACCTCTCTATTCAAAGGCACAGAGAGGTAAGCAAAGCATCAAGTTCAGACTTTTCCTCCTACCCAATTTCTACTAATTCCAGTCTGGTGTGGGTTTTTTAAGAGTATTGATCTATATTTAAAGAATAGAGTAACAACAAAAATGATATTATTATTTCTTAGCTGTTCCTCTCATTTTGTAAACAATACAGTGTTCTGCAGTTTACAAATTAATAACCTTCCGTCTGTTACACTCCTCTCAGAATATCAACTGGCAGTATAGGAGGCAATGGGCACAAATTGAAATAAAGGAAATACCACTCAAAATTTAGAAAAAAACTTTTTTCACCATGAAACAAATAAAACATTGGATTCATTCCCCAGAGAGTTTGTGCAGTCCCCATTCTTGGTGACAAAACCCAATTGACATGGACAGTGTCATGGGCAACCAGATTTTAGCTGGTGAGCTCTGACAGAAAAATCACCAGGGATGTCTTCCAAACTCAGCTATTATTCTATTAAATAATTCCACTTTAAGGCATCTGTCGAACATGTACTTTCAGCATAAAAGCTCAAATCATGACTGCATTCCCAGAAGAAAACTAAGCAGCTAGGAACTCAAAGACACCTTTGACACTGGAGGTCAGTACAGTGTTTTGCGCCTCATAATCCTAGACTTTAGGCCAAAGCTGGTGTTACTGTTGCATTCCCAGGGCAAATATTGGCATGAAAAAACCTCCTATTTAGGCAACCTCTTTAAATAAGTATAGTAATAATATAGCAATCTGTGCTCACATATTGAGTGCCTATTTTCATTTTAATATAGTTATTAACTGAAGATTCAGTTTCCCCTTCTCTTGGTTGATCTATCACTTACTGAACGCCACCTGGAGTGAGGTAAATGGTCAGTATTTCAAACAGCCCAGTTTGGTACAATAGTTGGCCTCAATTAACTTAAAGGTCATTTCCAACCTAAATGATTCTGATTCTCTTTTTGTCTGTTTATAGCAGTGATGAAAAGTAAGAGGATGCAGTTCACACTGGAACTTTGTGCATTTCTAGCAGTTGTTGTGACTTCACACAGAGTGTCCTTGATGAAAAAGGTACTACTGGGGAAAGAAGGGCCACCTCAGGAGAGTAAGCATTCCCTAGAGGGATATAAATAATGGTGGAAGATAGAGGACTGTTCTAGCTGGTTTTTTTTCTTTGTGTAGCATTTTGCATGGAATACATCAGATGTAGGGATACAGTAAAAAACAATGCCTTTCTTTCTCCAATCTATTTAGCATTTAGATATTTCTGCTTCAGATGAAGTGTCATCTACTGTGCCTTCTGCATGCCAGACATGGAGAGCAACTACTGGGGCTGTCGTCTGCCAGCTTAGATCACTTTCTAAGAGGAAAAGGGTTTGCATTCCATTCTTCTCTCCACTCTCATGCATATTTATCTATTTTCTAAACCTAGGGACAATGGAAGAATACACACTGTGTAGAAAGAGCAAAAATTAGTCATACAGAGATGCTTAATGCAAGGGACACTCTGCTAGGGCACAACTTAAGGGAAAAGGACAGCATTTGGTCAAAACAGGTATTGTGCAATGATAAAGCCTTTAGTGTTCCCAATTACCAGCAGACCAGTTGGCAAAACTCAGGTCAAAGAGTCCTTAAATTGCTGACATCATTTTGTTCCCATTCCATTTGATCCAGCTGCAGCTGGGTGAATACTGCATTGAATGAATTGTTGAGATATTACCAAGACTTTTCCCATTCAGGTCAGAGAGGTGTTCTCTGTCTCGAAATGACAATCGGAGAATATAACAAAGCTCATGGTAGCACATGCCTTTATTGTTTATTACCCAATCTTGCTTTTAGTTGGCTAGATTCAACCTGTTTGCACACTTGAATAAATCCTCAAAAAAGCAGTCTCAAAGGCAGCTTTTCTTCCTGAAGTGCTGCCATGCACAGCTTTATTAATGCCAGTCTAAATTTCTTCACGACACTCTATGTCTTACATCTGATGTGAAGTAAAGCTGATGGAACACCCCTGGTAAATGATGTACTAATGCCAACACATCAATTCCTATGGATAGCTGCTTATTTCTAAGTATATGTCTAATTTTTATGTATGGTGTTTTTAGCAATCTGAATTGTTCCCCTACTTCTCTTCTGTTGTATTAGCAATGAGCAAAGGCATCTGACTTTGAGAAAATGCCCAAACTCTACTCTATTTCCATGTAGAATCTATTTTAAATATTTCTTTTCCTTCTAGTCTCATACTAAATTAAACTGTATGAGCTTAAAATGGTTCCCTTACTGTTCAAAGCATCCACAGATCAGAAAGAACAAGAACACATGCCAGGTTCTGGGAAGAATATAATTATGATTAATTCCTTTGTTAGATATTATTGTCTGGTGATGGAGTTATGATTAAATAGCCATATTAATTATTTATTTAAGAATTTATTTAAAATATAGGTCATGATTTCCAAATGTCTGAGGAAAATGCTTTCCATTAATCTATACAAAACAAAATAAAAAACTGCAAGAGTAATCAGTTGTCCACTATGTTCTAAAGCAGAATTTCGATCTTGCCTTTTATTTCTGTTGAGAAGCCTCAAGACTGAAAATGCCATAGGTGCCTTGGGATGCCTTATTCCCATTTACCCTCATAGGTGTCCAAGGCCTTTTGGAAGTTTGAAGAAATTCTGATATCAGAGTATTTGACCAATGCAGTAGCACCCCTGCCACTTTTGGGGGTCTGTGACTGCAGCTGCTGCCTGCCTGCCTGCTGGGCTGTGTTTTCATTCCCCTCACTCTTCAGCTGCCAGCCAGCTCTCCCTGCCTACCCCTCACAGCTCTGTTGCTCAGCCATCTCCATCTTCTTGTTTGCCTCAATGCCACCATCGCATCCACTAAACAACTGGGGTTTCTTCCTTCCCAAGTTTCCTTTTCTGCAAAAGATTGCCCATAATATCTAGCTCCATGCACAAATCAGAACAATTCTGAAAGTGATGTCAAGCTCTTTTCTCTAATAGGCAAAGCAGAGCTTGTTCCTATGAAGTCTGGTAGGAGTTTCTGATTTAATTCACTGGTTTTAGATTCAGATCAGAATTAGGCCATTTGATGCTAAATTCTCAGGATGTGTCTGAATAAAAATAGTACAAATACTGTGGCATTCAAGCTCTTCATCCATAATATATTCATCTTGAAGTGCACAGCTGCCATGCATATATTTATGTAACTGCTATCTGTAGAAATAGTTAAGTATTCAGTTCAACTCTGAAAAAAAATATTTAGAAAAGTTAAGGAAGGCTAAGTGGTGAGCACAAGCAGGAGGGATAGTTATTAGACATACATGTCTTCAGAAGGCAACAAATCACTAACATTTTCACCTGAATCGCTGAAGATACATAACATAACTAGAAAATGCACAGAGAAGAACAAGGATAGCCAGACATTTGGAGAAGAGAGGAATCTAAGCAGACCACAACTTTTCAGTTAATAAGCAAACAGCTCAAAGTGGCAATGATAAGCATTCACTTTTCACAGTCAAAACACTTGAGGCAATCCATAAAATACTCAAACACAAGGATTATACCAAAGACAATGTCATTAATTTGTAGAACCTATTTTCATAATATTTTTGAAATCAATAGTGTAAACATGTTAAAAAACGAGACTGGTTAAAACCATGAACAATTGAGACATCAGAAGCTTTTAAACACAGTATGACCTCCAGCCTGAGAGGACCAGACACAACAGAAGCTGGATATGGATCAGACAGGAAGGTGGCAGCATTCTCTACGAGCTCCATCTCCTGTACTATTTTTCACTATCAGCTACTGAGAGCTTTTGTCTCTCCAATTTTGGCAGCTGTCTTGCACTTGCCCTACACTGTTCCCAACCTTCACAAATAAAAATACTGCAAGTAACCTGGTCTATATATGCAGTAGGTGCCAAGGGCTACAGGAACTCCTCTGCCTCCCTGCTCTGCCCAGCTGGTACAGCTATGCAGAACCTCCTTACACCTGCCTCTACTTTTCCAGATTTCTACTTCCTTCCTTTCTAAACTTAACTGTGCAAAGTCTTTGGTGCAGCAATACAAGCACAGTCATATTAATCACCAATATTTTTATTCCATTGCGTCTCTGGCAGGCTCTTGGCAGTACAGCAACAAACATTCCAGTAATAAATGAGCTTTTAAGTGCACCAAGCTTTACTATTCAGCAGCTGGCATGTGGTCTCTGATCAAAACTTAACGTGCAAGACCCCTGCATAGGCAGCACACCAAACAGCAATAACAGCAACATTAATAAACAATGTAAGACCTCAAGTTGAGAACACAGGTCAACTATCTTCCTAACTATACCAAAATCTATTACTTCAGGGGCTCTTTTCCTAAGCTACACTAACACACTACTGAATTGCAGTGAGGTAGGTAAGTAGGACCACAATGCCCATTAAGTCTCCATAAACAATTAACTTTTGAAGCTGAGCTCTACAACAAAACAACCTGTCTGCTGCCATGGGATGTAGTTTCAATTCATGTAGGTCATTGGTGAGGTAATAGACAATTTTATCCAGCAACAGAAGAAAAGTAGCAAAATCCCAGCACAACACATCCTTTGATAGGCTTAATAAAAATATAGATCAATTTTACAGAAGAAGAAATTGAAAAAAATAAAAGCAATTACCTGACTTAAATGTATTTCAAATGTTTGTAAAGTATACAGAATTTTACTGCTAAAAATACCCCAACAAAACATACATTCAATGTAAAAAAATGCCTTAAACTTACCTCTTAGTTTACACTGATTTAATATATTTTTTCTTCTACTTTTCAACTTTCCTTGCATCTTGGGAATATAGTGGTTTTCTCCACCCGTTTCCTTCCTCTCACCTCCTCCCCCTCCAATCTGGCCTCCTTTCCTTCCTTGGAGGTTTTTAAGCTTTAATTTGAGAGTGTAAAGCTGAAAAATATTTGATACAATTTTTTTTTTTAATTAGAGAATTGAGCTCCTCACTGTGGTTGAAGCATTTCTGGGAACAGCACCAAAAAGCTGGAAGCTACTGCACTGAGTAGCCACAGCATATCTCTTAAAATCATCACTCATTTATTTTTTTCCCAGACAACTAATGTTTCAGCATTTTACTTACAGACATGACTGCAGTTTAGGAAACTAGAAATGAGTCCGAGTCTCTTTGTTCAATATTGGAACATGAAAACTAGATTCCCAAATTCCAGCGTGGGCCCATCTCCAGCTGGAACAGGAACAAGACTCACCAAGTGGGATTTGACAATGTATGAGCTGAGGCTTAAGTTAGTCACATTTTAAATGAGCTCAGAAGGGTATTGATGATTATATGTTCCAACTGGAGGAGGTAGTTGTCAGTCTGCCTGCAGTGTGCATGTCACCACACCAGGAAAGGGGAAATATTTTAGAGCTTGTGTGGGATTGGGCCTGCTGAATGGAGCACTTGGGAAGTCTCCTCTCCTATAATTTGAATATTGTTGGGTAAGGGGAGAAAAAAGTATAGGTTAGATATGTTCTTTAGGAACTCTGTAACATACATTTACAGCGAGGTGTGTTGGAGAGACTTGGCATTTCTGCATGCGAGTGGAAGCCTAGGGTCTGTATTAGGTTTCCATTGATTTGCACTACATTGTGTACATATATTTTTTTAAATCTTGATTTAATACGGCTAGAGAATGCTTTTGTCTAATAACGAACATTTTCCTGATAAGATATCAAACTTGTGGTAATGCTAAATAAGTCATATCTTTTCTAAATGTTTACACATTTCAGATATGTGGATAACAGTAGTCTTCCTCTCCATTCCTTTTATGTTCATTCATTACATTTCAGTGTTTCCTCTTACGTTACCCTTGCTTGAACAATAGTAAATTACTTCTACAATCCACTTATTTGTGTGAAACTCAGCAATTACATGTCTAGTCTTTTACATAATCTATCTGCACATTCTTTCAAAGACAGTATTTTCCTTTTAGACATTATACTGACTACAAACCAGACCTTACACAACCAGAAAATAAAATGTTTAAGTTTAATTGAATGTGCATATTTCTATGTATTTAATTAATATGTACTAGGCATATAAAATCAGTTCTGAACTAGTTTATTGCAGATGCATTAGCGTCTCATTTCTCTCAATCAGAATATGATACATTGATAACTCCTCCTGCTCATGTTTCTAACCTCTAAGTATCGTTTATTTTCTGTTTCCTGCTGTTTACATCATCTGCTGACTTCATTAACATGCTGTTCACTTGCTTTCTTTAATACTATTAATGAAACTGTTAAATAAGGCTGAAACAGAGACCAATCATTATAGTAGCACATTGGATGACTGGAATGTGTCATCAGCCAAGGTTTCTGCAGCAAGTTCTAAAAGCCCATTTGTCAAAATCATTCCTTTTAATTGGTTTCACTAAGTTATTATTTTTTCAATTGACTGATGTTTAATTGTGGCATTACCAGAAAGCCATTTGTGAAACCTTGGCAGAGAAAATTTGACTGCTTATATATTTGCTTTTTTTTAAACCACACCTACTGGAAAGTTGCTTCAGAATAGGTTTCGAACTTCTTTCTACAGTTGTCCGTTCTATTTACCTCTTCATACTCACTATTTCATACCATCGTTTGCCCTTACAGATTTGAGACCCTTGAATTAACTCCATGCAATTGATAAAGCAATTAGGTTGCTTTAAGGCTGTGCAAAAGGGTATGTGATAACAAACAAATAATATTAAATAAAAGATAATATTATTTACATAAATAGACACACATAGTGAGAATTTATATGAATGCAACTCAGACACAAACAATTCCAAATACATTTCCAGCATAACTAAGGAAAGCATGAGAGGCGTTTTTTAAACATCAAAAAGCATAAACAGAGAAGGAAAAGACCTGTTTTACCTGCATAGTTACTGGTGACCTGCAAACACACTAACTGAGAATTAGGCTAGAAGTGAGAAAGTAAATAATAACCATCAGGAATGAGCCTTCAGATAAATCTTCCAGTACATGTAGTCAAGGCAATGAACCTTACTCTGTTAATACAAAGCTGGCTTGGTTCACAGAAGGAGTTGTCAAGTAGTTCCTTGAAAAGGCAGCATACCCATCCCTGATCTTAGACATGGTGGCCCTGTCTACCTTCCAGCTCTGAGAGCATGACAGCAAATACCAACAATTCTTAACCCCTAACTTTGTCTTTGAAATTGCTGATTCACATTCCAGACTTTCAGTACGCTGTTCAGTTTTGATGAACCTCAATCACCTCATGAAATCTACATATAAGAAAATATATTATTAATCTTCATTACTAAGAAGACACGAGCTGCCGAATTTTTCAGTGTCAAAGTTTTGGCCTCTAAAAAATTAGCTTTCAGTAAGTACACATGGGAGAAAGCTTCACAAGCAAGGGCACTCTTGAAGACAGTGGATTCTGGCACTGTCCAAGGTCTTTGTTGAAAAGCTCACTTCACTACTCCTGACATACAGCAACTACCTCAGGGTCTGCTGCCTCCCCAGTCATATCAACACAGACCCAGGGAAAATGGATATAATCTAGACCAAAAGAACATACCCTTGACATTCGTTCTTCTTTTGAGGACAAAAACCACGGCAATCTCTCATGGTTTAGAAATGATGGAAAATATTTGAATTCAGGTTCCCAGAACTGTTTTGAATTTGAGAAGTGACAGAGCTGATAGAAAAGGACAATCTGGCATTTTGCAATCATATTATTTTGAGCATATAGGTCATTTCATTCTGAGGTTTTCAGAAAACATTTCCAGACATTCAAAATTTTCAGCATATATTTTTATACAAAAGAAAAGTCTCAATTAAAAGGACTATCAAAAGATTTGCTCATGGATATGTATTTGATTTAATGAAATGAAGTATTCTTGATTCTCCTTGGAGCACTCTCCTCTAAGTTTTTAACTCTTATTGGTGGAAGGAGCTTTGTTGAAAGTTATTTACCCTTTATAATGTATTATTTACATAAACTGCTCAAAGAAAACTAACAGGGCTCTTACTCTAGGTACAATCTTTTTTCTTTGGCTGAATAGTTCTTGGCCTTTTCAAAGCACACGACTCATTGTTTTTATCAGCCTATGATCATAATGCTACAAAGAAAAGTCACAGTAATTATAGAGCAGTCTTCATAAGAGCTATATTTAATAAGCTATGTTCATCCCTGTTCCAACTCCACTAGTTTCTGGCAAAAGCAAGGATATATTTAACCATTACGTGCTAGCTTGCATAGCAGCAATTATTATCCTTGAGAAAGCAGTAATGCTTTGGCCCTTTTAGAGGTTAAACCTTATTTTCTGTCTGTTAACAAAAACACTGAGCAGTTGAAATAAATTGAGAGTGCAATAAGTGTTCATAGACTTCAAACAAAACATTCTTTCATAAATTATGTCTATACAAGGTTTAATTGTGTTTTTACCTTTTCAGTTTGACAACAAAAACTGTGATGAAAGGTGAGTATATATATATCTGTATATGTGCAAGTATTAGCATAAATACAAATATATTGGCAACAAATATTAGAAGTATATCATCAAAACCCTTTATTTTTCATTGGATTATTAGTTGTTTAAATACAACTAATGACTATCATTAACTTCAGAAGGCTTTTAAAAAATGGAAAAAAAACCCTACTTGTGAGGAGATCACAATGAACATATGAGACAGCAGGAGGATACAGTCTGCTGAAGTAGCACAAAGAAAAGATGAGAAAAAAGTTGCTCAGGATACATCTTAGCACACAAACTGAGCATCGGATGTAATCTGTTGCCATCACCAGGTGGTTTACATAAACATTTATCTGTTATGAGGCCTCTGCAAATGCTATTTTGAATTGTTACTGGAACTTTATTTCAGCATAATATGAGCTAATAATAATAAGGAAAAGAAAACCAAAACCAAAAACAAAATCAGGGCACCAGCACATTTTACATGTTCAATTTAACCAGGGGAAAATAATTCAGACTACCTTGTAGGAAGAATAGACATATTATTGCCTTCAAAGGGCTCACTAACAGTAGCATACAACTTCTGGCATCATTTCAGTCTCACTGGTTCTTGATAATTAAAAATACTTCACTGTTTACTTCACAGTACATTTTTAATTAATAAACAAAATAATTTACATAGCTTCTTTCTTTGGCTGTTTGCTAGCACATATTCTGCCACACAAGTGTTTACTTCCTACTGCCCTGAAGAGGAATCCTTGTGCTCACAACGGAGGAACAATACGGCTCAGAGAATCAGATCTACAGAACCATCCTGCAATAACTCATCATACAGGGTGGGAGGGATGAGGGGTGATATTTCACAAAAAATTATGAGAGGAGCCAAACAAAAATATAAGATAATATTAATAGAATTCAAAGAAGCAAACAACATATTATATGTTCATTCCAGAACTCCCCACATCCTTCCTATTTCTGAAAAGCATGAGATATAAAATCCTTCCATCTCATCTATTGCATACAAGATATCTATCTGCCCACACTGCTGTCCAATACAGCTCAGAATTCTGGTCTTATAAGCTGCAATTTAAAATGTGCTGTTCTCTAAAACTTTGAAAGCATACATTGTGTTTACAGGCTAGCTCACAGTCACAGGGATCATATGTGCATGTGCATGTATATGTGAGTGCATGAGACAACAAGAGTACTGAACCTATTGATTAATTTCTAATTAAAAGACAAGACAGTGAAACACAGGGAAAATTCTGAAGCAACCTTGTATTGTGATATGCAGAAGAATGCAAGCTGCAGTTCATTGGTGTCTCCATAGAAACAAGACATATTTGGAGGGTGTAAGACATTGTCAGAGGACTAAAAAATTTCAGCTTCAGCAGAAAACAGAAAAGCACCTGAGGGATTTTTTTTAACCAGGAAAACAAAATTAATTATTCATTTCCTATATAGGAAGCATCCATTTTTAGATAAGTTACTTAACATACACCAGGATTAATTTATGGAGTGGCTAATCCTATGATTTTTTTAATCCATAAAATCTGTAGAAAATGCATTGTTACACTTCTAAGTATAATGCCAAAGAGGAATATAAGTAGGGTCTCAATGAATAATTGAAAGGTCTATTCAATGTGCTGTTAATACTTGGTAACATTTTCACACTTGCTTTAGACAGTGCTTATGCATTCATATGAATGTTGGCTCATAAACAGAGCCCCTTTTTGGCCTGTGCAAAAGGTGGTCCCAGAAGAATTAAAGGCAGAGAGGAGATACTGCTTCAAGATGCTGTGCTGTAAACCTGCTCAGTATCCCTCCTACTTCAAATGAACAGAGATTCAAAGTGTGCAGCTGCAGCAACTATTTTTAAGAAGTTGAACCCACACACAGGATGGATTAAAAAAGGCTCATCTCCATATGCTAAACCTGAAGCTATAGGCAGAGATTTTTTCCTATGTGACCAAGGGATCTATGCCAGCTGGTAGCTTCATAGGCTGGGCTACTGTTCCCTGACTATATGCCCTGAACTGGCTACAGAAGCCTTGGGGACAGACCTCCCACTTCAACAGAAACAACCCCAAACCCCCTCAGCTTTTTTCCTAAAGAAAGATATTCCTTATCCATGGAGGTCCCTAGTGAACTGAACTCAGTACCCAGTACTGAAGGTACCTCTTACATTCTTTTCTACTGAAATAAAAGTGCTGTGGAAATAATCAGTTTCCACATCAAGTCGTTTCTGTTCTATTTCCTCAGAAGAGAAGAAAGCCTGTCATGCTGCCTCCATGGGCCAGGGTACAGGTGAGATACTTGTGCTACACAAGGGAGCTGAAGTTGAGAACTGCCATTAACTGGAGGTCCCTGCAGTATTAGGTGCTTCTCTTAGGGCTATATTAAAACAGTGCATGTTAGATATCAAAAGAGAAAAGATCCTTCAAGAATAACCAGGCCTTTCCCTGGTGGCATCATGCACCATGATATGATGGTGATGATTCAACCCTTCCACAAAACCTTACCACTTTGAGGAAGATGAGGATTAAGGAAATGGGTAACAATGAGATTCCCGGCTGCAAAAAAGAAAACAAGATTTAAGGGTTCTCAAAAGATGTCTCAGTGATTGGAAGAAAAGAAAAGGTTAAATTGAAAATAGTTTTTTAGGGCCTTTTTAGTGTGCATGTCACACATAATCAAGTTCTGTACAGAGTACTTACGTTAGTAAAAAAGGTCTCATTGAAGACTAAATGTTATGCATATTTTTCAATCAGGTAAAATCTTCATAATAAATATTTAGGTATTAGAGTTCTGCCAGAGGATGCAGATTCATTCTCTAGCTCTCCACAGACTTGCATCAAGATGCATCTAAGATCAGAGACAATTCTTCAATTAAAAAAGTATGGCATCTTGCAGTCACTTGTCAAAATTGAGACAAAATAGAAGAATGCCACGTTTATGTCCAGCTGTGCTTTTTAGCATATGTGAAAAGATGTAAATTCAGAGAAATGTGAACTGATATACACTCATTTACGTTACAGTTTCTCCAGTCTGTGCACCAGAGCTGAAAGCAGTGAACTTGCACTCAGTCATTTATCTTTCACAAATGCAAGGTTCTGCCTGCACAGAAAAAGTTAAAATTGATGGGTAGGTATAGAAAAAATATATTTTGAAAGAGATACAAAACATGATGAAAACTGGCTGATGTTGCTATTGTTTTTTCTAGGAGAAGAAGAATTAAAAAGACATAATTATGTTTGGTCTTATGAAGACACCAATGGCTGGGTAATTGACTTTTGGACTTTGGATGAGCAGTAATACTATGCTATACCTTTGCTTATATGTACCATCCTTGTCCACATCATCAGTCTTAGGTGATATTAAGGCCATTTCTCACACAAGTAAAATCTACTCTAGGAGTAATAGATACCAACAAAAACATATTTTTCTAAAGAACATAATACTAGGCTGCTCCTTTAGGGAATCTCTTAAACTCTTCTGTGTTGCAACTAAAGGAAAAGACAAAAGAGTTGTGCAATTTCAAGCAGTCTACCTTCACATCCTTCACTGCAATCACAACTTTGGGCCTCGAGAATCCTTACAGACACAGACATAAAATGAGGAAAGGATACAAGGAAAGAGTTTGAAGTCTCTTTTCCCCTTTCCTGTGCACCCATCCATTTCCCAAAGAAGGCAATGAGAAAGGGAAATGACTGATGTTTTTCACTATTGTGCTTTTATTTATAAAAGTCAGACTGAAGGGACAGAGAGAAATAACAATGAGAAAGAAAGGGTGCTCAACACCACCTGATACACAGTTGTTGATATATACACCACAATCATATATTACTGTAAATTCAGATTAAATTAGATGAAATTTTGTCAACACATCTCAGGAGAAAATTAGCTATAGTTTACAAAATAAGGTCTTTATTATCTGTCAAGCATTTTTGACACTTATTTTACTAATTATGATACTTCCTAGGAGGCTATGCAAACACTCTGGCTAAATGCTTTATTCTGCCATTGTTTATGGGTGATAGTAGATCTAAAGCACATACCAGCATTATGCAGTGATGGAACTTCAGCATGGTCTTGATATTAGTAATACATACTGAGTTTGCAGTAATGACTCTTACAAGTTGTTTGGTCCAGGAGTATGTTAGGCACATTGCAGTGGGGTCACAGATGGATGTTCCTAATTGCAGTTCCAGGAACAGTGAGATCAAAGATCTCTGCCAGATCTTCTGTCCCCATAGATGCACACACCCCCAAACTTTCCAGAGATTCAATTTATCTGAGTAGCCAAGGCTGCCTGAGTCAGCACAGGATATATGAAATTTTAGGGCAATTACTAGAGAGAACACATTGGCCATGCTGGCTGTCATAGAATTTTGTCACACACAGTTATCAGATGTGGAGAAAAAACCAAGAATAACTGTTATGAAAGACTGAAGACTACTGCAGTGTGTCCATCATTCAGGTCAGTGGTTACAGCTGTAGTGCAAGACTGGTGAGTAATGTGTTTAATTTCATACTTTGCCAAAGGCCTCTTTGGGGACATGGAGGAGCTGACAGCATCTCTGCTTAATTTTCAAAATAAGGATAATGATCTTTCCTCACTTCAGAGATGCGCTCGGATAACTGAGGCAGGTTGCTGTACTGTGCAAAAGGTTTACATTACTTTGCTATATATGGTGTATATATCAACAACATAAACATATATGTGCATATATTTTCTTCAATTAATATCATCAAGGACACAGAGAATTTAGATAAACATTGCAAGTTCACTTGTTTTCCTAAAATTTGCAGGTAACACATCTCACTTAGAAGGAGAGAGGATTTTGTAAATATAAAAGTTTTACAATATATTTCTTAAATCCATCCAAGACAACTTAACTCAGTATTTTTCCCCTAGTTATTTGACACTTTGGCATATACAATATTGATTGTGAGCATATTTGAGTGAGGTTTTTTTGAGTTTTGAACATTATATATATGTAATGCAAGTTCCTTTGAACAACTTTACTACTTTCCATAATTAAAATAAAATAAATCAGAAAAGGAAAACATTAATTTTCCTGCCAGAGCTGCATTTATCCCTAAGCACTTTGAGCAAGGCACAGCGATGCACAATATGTTGCACAGTAATTCTGCCTGAGTAAAGCTCCTGATATTAAAGAATAACCATGCATCCAAGAGACAGTCAGCCTTAGGCGCAGACAGATTGACACAGCGTGGTGCAACATTTTTGTCCAGAATCTGGAAATGCCTGCTTGTGAAACTTTGGCAAGAGTAAGTCTGCACCATATGCATCTCCTTGTAAGTTTAATCATCTGTATGCAAGCTATTAGTCTACCTTCAGGAGTTACTTTTCTTAACATCTTCCTCCTTCATTGAAGTATTATGGCTAAACAAATATTATTAAGTCAAATAAATAAAAGACAATCCATGGTAGCTTGAGGCTTTTGACCAAGCCTGAAGCCAGAGCTAACAAATAAGATCAATCAATCAATAAATGTTTGGTTCTATATCAGTATTGGTATTATACAGGCAGAATTGCTTAAGGCAAAGGTTCTTTTAGTGTGCATCACAGCTCTCCAACACCTTGATCTCCTGCCATCACTGCACCTCAGTGCAGACGTCATCTGCTTGTATTCCTCATCCCTATCTCTTCACTCTAGTAAATATCAGAGCTATGCTTGATGCAAAAGGAATATTTTAAAAAACATACTAAAACCTTGCACTGAGAAGCAGTGGTCAGTCCCACTGAAACTGCATGACAGACCTGCAGCAAAATCCAAGATTTCTTACAATTTGAATGCTGATTACCTAGTTAGTAGCAATAATCAAAAGAGTCTTATATAATAAATCAAGATACCTACAAAGGAAAGACATGTACTGAAAATAGGCACAATGTATTTTACATTTCCACCTTGCATTTCAGTGCCACAGCATAATGAATCACTGTGAATAGCATGGTGATGGTTTCTTTAGAAGGCATATCTGTATGCCTGCTAAAAAGGATGAGCACTGCCTACTGTGTCCTATGTGACTCCATTCAAATAATTTAACTGTATTACAAACTGCACAGGCTATACATATCACTTGAGTGTGTTTTGTATATTATTGTCATCAGGAAAGTCCCAAGATAACAGAAGTGCTTTTTTTTTTCCCAGTGTCTAACTTCCTTTTGGTATCATACAGTTTTCTTGGATATTTACTTCAGACTTGGTTTCATAAAAATCATCATTTAAATAAGCTCGCTGTTATTCTGACATCTATGAGGCTACATGAGCCTACATGTGAACTCTTGTAGACTTACACTGGTATCACTGCCAGAAGACATCTGAAAAACATGCAACTGTATGGTTCTGCCATTGCCATGGGACCTCTTTGAAGATGTGAGCATACTTTGAACATGCTCTCTGTAGATGCACTTGTACAGAAAGGAATTCAGCATTGCTATCAAATTGAAGTCAAAGTGACATGGAATGTAATCTACACCAATATGTAGAGGAGCAATCCACATTCAAGAGCATGGTCAGATCCCACTTGCAAAAGAGCTGTGCTGCCTGGTGCTCTCTTCCAAGGGGAGGTCTTGGAGGATGAGATGAGCAGTCGCACCCTGTCTGCCATGAGGCATTTCTCCTCAAACAGAGAGGCGCTCCCCATGGGCAACAGGGACTGCTCCCCTCTCTTAACTCTAAGGGAAGAATCTCATCCCGTGCTGGTGAGCTGAGATGAGGGCACAGAGACACACAGGCTGCTCTGCTGCCCATTTGCTCTGCTTTCTGCTGTGCTGGATGCTGTACAACCTCTCATGGGTTGGACCATACCAAAGATGGACAAAAAGAATTCATGAATCTTATTGCTTCTACAAATATATTTTTACCCTGCATTTAAATGGTTTTTGAAATAGTTGATCCACACTGTCAAACTTGAGGACTTTCCTCTAAAATACTTCGAAAAGCATTAACTGAAACACTATGAAATTTACTAAAATATAGTTATTTCGAAACACTTCACAAGAAACTGAATTTCTTCCCATGGATAAGTGTGTAATACAGTCTCCAAAAGAGACTGAATAAAATAGATTAGGTTTTAAACAGAAGAAATTTGGGACAACTTTTACATTTCAGATCAAGTTGTCATTTTTTAGGCTAATCTGCCCTACACTCCATCCTTCTCATGAGAAAAGGCAAGATGCCACTGTCCAAAAGCTTACATAATTTAATTTTCTGGTGGTTTCCCTACACATCCTACCTGCACCCCATTCGTATGACCTGGGGCATTTTAAACCTCTGCTCCACACATAATTAGATAAATGACAAACTTTCTGTTTTAAACATTCCAAGGGAAAAAGCACTCACAGTACGGGTGTGGGTGCCAGGCCCCGGCAGCAGTGGCGGCTCCGTGAGGGGAGGCCGGGGCTGCCCCAGCTGGACACAGCCGGTTCCAGCCGGACACAGCCGGTTTCAGCCGGATCCAACTGGATCTAACCGCCTGTGGCAGGGCATGGCTGAGCCACAGCCGGGGCTGCCCCAGCCAGACACAGCCGGTTCCAGCCAGACACAGCTGGTTCCAGCCAGATCTAACCGGATCTAACCACCTCTGGCAGGGCATGGCTGAGCCACAGCCGGGGCTGCCCCAGCTGGACACAGCCGGTTCCAGCCAGTCCCAACCGGTTCCATCCGGTTCCAGCTGCCACAGGGCTCTCAGCAAGGACAGCGCATGTAAGGAAGGGCAAAAACTCTGCACAAATGGTGGTGAGGAAAACCTTTGTGAGATAAACTTTCAAAAAAACCCCAAAGCAACCCTGTGGGCATGAAGGTGAGAGCAGAGCAGAGGAGGTGCTCCAGGCACCAATGCAGAAATTCCCCAGCAGCCCGGGGAGAGGACTGTGCTGGAAGAGCTGCAATGCACCCACAAATAGGCAAGCATGCCAAGAAGGTTACAGCCCATGGAAGGACACGTCAGGGGAGATGTGTGCCAAGGAGCGGCAGAGAGGCCATCGCCTTGGGTGGCAGAGGCCAAGGAGTAAGGTGTAAAGGAGTAAAGTTGAGCCTGGGAAGAAGGAGAGGCCAGGAGAAAGGAACTATTTTCATTTTTCTTTGCTTCTCACTCTCCAAACTTATTTTAAATTGGCAATACATTAAGTTAATTTCACCAGGCTGAGTCTGTTTTGCCCATAATGGCAATTGGTAAGTGACCTCCCTGTTTCATCTCATCCCATAAACTATTTCCTACCTCGTCCTGCTGAAGGAACGGAATGAGAGGTGGCTGGGTGGGGGTCTGGCAGCTGAACAAGGTCAACCCAGCACAAGGACTGAAATCAGAAATACACACTCTTTCCAGAAATTAAATCATCACATCAGATATTTTGTTAATGAAATAAAACCACTGCTTTGAGTCAATACAGAAAAAAATCCCAGTTGTAAAGGTTTGTATTTATGGCTAACATTAAAGGTTAACAGATGAATGTTTAGCAGTTTTTATAGCAACAATATTCAAAAAAATTATTAAATAGCTCAGTGGTGCTCCTTTCTCCTGCTGCAGGCTGAAAGCAAAGCAAGGAAAGCCTTCATCTGCTTGAGGTTATCTAGAAAATTTCATACCACGTTGAGAAATGGATTCCAACATTTTGCCCAGACAACTTATTTTGGTATTGGAAGAGACATGCTTAACCCCTGCAGTACATTGGTGGCAAGTGCAAGGACTCCATGAGCAGAGTACATGGCAAACAGGCCATTTTATGTGAATAAGCAATCTAGTTCAAGCTAACTCGGGGAAATCAAATCAACTCTCCAGACTAAAGTTTAGTTACAGAGATGTAAATCTGGAATAATTTAAACTAGTGCCTCAGTGGCTGAAAAGATAATCTGCTTCATATAAATGCCAAATCACTAACTCCTTCGACAAATCAGATCTCATATTCTAAGAGAAGATGATATATAAACATGTTCTTATTAATCTACATGAATTGACACTGTCTTGCTGAAAATAGGGATCTTTGAACTTTCAGTTAAGATTTATGCTAAGTTCTTAGGCAAGGAGCTGACTCTTTTTTCCTTCCTCAAAAGCATATACTATTTGTATCTTACTACCCCATTAGACCTGTCCAATATTTTTTATTATTTTAATATATTAACCTCTTTGTTTAATGTTGCCATTACTAGTGAAACACCACTTTCTGTTTTATTCTTGTTCTAACAGAGAAAAAAGAAAGCTATAAAAAAGTCCTCAGAAAAGGTCTCCAGCTGGTGCAAGATTACTATAATTCGGATTTGTCCAGTTTCCTTTTGATGCATAAAATATGTGAGGAAAACCAATTCAGCTTTGGAGTATATATTTTCAAACTTTCATTGAGCATTCTCATTCATGTTGTGTGTAGCCTGGTTTTGAACTCTTGAAGAAAAGCTAACAGGTCCTCCTGGCATCTTACTTTACTCCATAACCTCATGAATATAATTTTTAATAGAAACCTCTCACAAGTCAATAGGAGACAAGGTTTTAGCTTTAAATGGTAATAGACCGAGCAGAAATAACTACGTTTGTGTCTTCTAGGTGGATTTAAGGGTAACTTTACATCCACTTTTGTCTGCTAGTAAGTGTCCCATTGACTTGAATAAGAGGATCTATATAATTTCGCTAAAAACAAATGAAAACCACATGAACTTAATTTTGAAACCAACCTGTACAATACTCAGTTGCATGTCTGAATATATTGATTTTATAAGTTCAGAAAAGGTTTGGTAGATCCCTACTTCCCTTTACTTGGCCACATTGTTATTTTATTCTTCTCTTATGCTATGCAACTTCTCTGTAAAAGTGTCCTTCATTTAAAGGGAACAGCTGCTAGCACAGTAATCACAGTGTCCCCTTCTGTGTTGGAAACTGTAGTGCAGAATCCTGTTCTCAATTCTTATTTTTCTGTTCATGACACATCACAGCTGTGTGAATAAGACCACATAAATTTAAGGATAAAAATATTAATTTAAATTATTTGTAGGAATCTCTGTTATTCAATATCCAATATGGTCTTGATCTGTTCACAGATTTCATTGTCTATAAAAAAATTTCAACCACATCAGCTCTGTCTGAATTCTCATGGAGCAGGGGCACAGGTGCCATACACAGGTGGCTAGAAACTGTGCAGTCCTCCAGCCTGAAATTCTGTTAAAATCTCATCTTTTCATAACCAACTGACTACTCCTAATTGGATTCTTAATGGCATACTGCTTGGAAATTCGCATGTGGACTCTCTTGATTTCAGAGTAACCCATTTGAACACAGACAGTTAAACTGACTTGTTAAGACCATTTAACATGAGTGAATACTCTAGAAAGCAAGAAATTATATTACTTCACCCTTAGGGGGTAGGGAGAAAAAGATTCATAATATTGTATTCATAAAATTGACACTGCTAAATGAAAAAGACATAGGAGCTGATCGCCTCATATTGAACTGTTAATAGAATTTGGAACTGAAATCAGTAAAACAGAAATTGTGCCATTAAATTAGCTTTAAAACAAAAATCTTTTGACAAACAGTTTTAAATATTTGGATTAATTTCCAGGCCTCTGTGCTATTGTGCATAGGACTTGTCTTTTCGTCTCATGCAAATGTATTATGCTCATGCAGCACCTTTCAGGCTAGCTCGCTTTCTCAGTGCTTCAAAACTAAAACAAAATTAAGTGTAGAATGTGTTGAAGATTTGCACTTTCAAGAACTTCATCACAATAGTCTGCAGCCAAATCCCACCAGCTGCAGTGTGTGTCTTCAATATATTTTCAATTTCAAAACCTTAATTTTTGGAAGGTAATGCAAATCTGAATTCTGCCCACATTGACTACTGCTGTAATTTTATGTTTTAAATCTAAAGAAACGGAACATATATTTGAAGAAGAAATTTGAAAGTGAGCATATTAGTGGCCATGTTCCCTAAGTGCCTTCCCTGATTTCTGCATGCAGTCACTTTAACTGGACTTCTTCAGAATCTCAGCATATTGACATGAGAGAATAAATAGAAATGTCTGCCCTTCTGTGAGGATGACTTCCCCTTCCTTAGCATAGGAAGAAACACATATGAACACCATCAGGTGTAATTTCTATCAATTTATCAGTCTTGCTTCCCAAATATATCAAAGGGGCAATTTCTGCACCTTTATCTCAAAGGACACTGCCTTCTGCTGCCTGGCAAAGTATTGCTATCCGTACTTTACAGAGGAATGACTTATAAGGAACCCGTATGAACTATTAACAACCAAAAACTCTTTCAGCATAGTCACATCTTCACCCTTCACTGAGGTGCCTGAAACACTTTTCCTGCTCTTTTTTTTCCCCAAATACCTGTTATTATCGCTGCTAAAAGCATGACCACAAGTGAAATAAAAATATCTGAGTCAAAGGGATTCATCTGGCAAAAAGCCAAAATTACTGTTTTGCTACTTTTCTGAAAAAAAAAACATATATTGATCCCCCAGGGGCCTGGCTTGCAAAGCAGTGGCATTGCATGAAACAGTGAAGATTGAAGTATTCATGAGCGAGCTAAATTGCAGCCGAGTTAGAGTTTGGGAGATGCTGTTAATTATTCATTTATAAATTAAGAGTCGAAATTTTAGAATTATTAGTCAACAGTTTTATTCATTTCAGAATCCCATCACTACACAATCCATCTTTTACTGATTTTGTTATTTAAAATGTACTCAGTTGTCGAAAAGGCTTAACTGAGATCTGTGTACCCACATTTAAATATGTTAGAAGCAGAATTTGGACTGAACTAGGTCTGTCACTAGAGCTCCAGGCTTGGGCACTGATTGTAGTACATGTGTGGCCATGCAGCAGGACAATGAGCTGAGTGAGGAAATGCACCAGGAAGTCTTTAGGGTCTTCCCTGGCTCTTGTGGCCTGTGCTATCTGGCAGTATCTCAGGGGGCACACACTGCTTTTTCTGGCTCCCTTACTGGAAGTGTGTGTGCCTCTGTGTATGTGTGTGTATATGTCTGTGTGCACGTGAACAAAAGCCTGCTCCTGCTCACACATCACAGCATTCCTGGGTGAGAACAGGTACAGGAGACATGAGATCCTAGGAGAACAAATGAAATCAAAAGCAAATCTCAAGATCACATTGTTATTTAAAAAAGAAAAAATAAAAAACCAAATATATATATATCTGTCTTGCTTACTGAAACATAGATGTATCAATAAAGCCCCATGCTCAGATCAGACACAGGGGTTTTAATTTAGAGCAGTAAGTGTCTAGATAGGAAATCTAGGGAATTCTGTCTGGGATGCATGGGAGTGATAAGAAGCAGGCACCGACTGCACAACAGGCACATAAGGGATCAATCAAAGTAGTACTACAACAGGATTCAAGGGACACCAAACACTAAAGGCTATGTTGCTGTGCACAGTCCCAGGAAGGGGAGTTTCCCAGTTTAGAAAGCATTTAAAGTTCATACTTGTTTTCATCTAGAATGGACCCAACATTTAGACCAGGAAAATGTATCAAGCTTTTTAATATTTCTTTTTGAAGTTAGTCTTACTCGTAGTTGCAGATTTTTTTCCTAGATCAACCTAGCTGTCATCTAGTGTGCTTTAAAATGGAACTGTGAAATGGAACATGCAAATAAAATGGAACTGCATGCACACAGGGTAAAAAAGAATATAATTTATACAAAGGCCTGTTCAGCTTGTCTCTGCAGTTTTTGAAAAAGAATGCCTGGTTAAAGCCATGGTTTGGAGTGTGGCCACAGAAAAAGCCAAGTCAGCACAACTAGGCACACTTTGGGCATAGAGTGGGAAAGAACAAGTGTCTGTGGCAGGATGTGAACCTCTTCAGATGAATCTGCTAAAGGAATAATGAAATGGTACCACAACTTCAATATGTGGCAGTATGGTTAAAATGTGGAGAGAGAAATGCTTTAACAGCAGTAAAGAGCAATAGCCCAAATTAATTTTCTAATTGTAAGGTATAATTTAAGGCTTAACTAAGTCTATGAAAATGTATGCAGACTACATATTTATGAGAAATATTCCACTGACTAGATATAATCAATAAAATCAAGATTCCCTATGAGATTCAGCTATTTAGACTGCCAATCTTTATGACACCACAGTATTACTCCTCTTGGTTTAAGATGTTTCCTCCTTTCAGCTTCTATTATGGCTGCACAAATGGGAAGAAGCCAAATGATTGCACTGAGGAAACAATGAGGCTGAATAGATACAAAATACTGTCAAACACCCAGGGTGAACAGAAAAAATATGTTTTTAATTTCTTTTAGTTCTTCCCTGTTACTTCTATGAGCAGTTGGGCAGAGGGAAGGGAAATAAATCAGATGAAAGAATAGTTGTCCAGATGACAATACTCCACTTAAAGAGCCATTGATGAAATTTATAGGACCAAAAATGCATGAAAAAAAAGGATTAAAAATTCATTTCTGCAGAAATTTATATAACAGCTCCTGAGTTCTGCACCCTCTCCTAGCCATGCAGGTGATGTGAATGGTGAGGAATATGAGGTTTTGGGGGAGTTTATCCTAGGCATTTTCTCTAGGAGAGCCAGCACAAAGACACGCTTCTTAAGTATAAGTACCTCTTAGGTGCCTGATTCCATTAAAAACAAGAACATCTGAACTGGGCCCACTTCTCAAGGCAATGCCAGCTCACTTCCCCCTCCAACCCTGCAGCAAAATTTCTGTAGGAGATTAAATACCTTTTTTGGGTTTCCTTGTCATCACATAGAGAGGAGCAGCCACAGTGAGGGAGTGTGACTGTGACTGTGTGCTGAAGTAACACCTGATCACCAACACCTGCTTTCCTTTCAGATCCTGGCATTTGAAGAGCAGGACCCCATTGGGGTGCTGGCAGCAGGTGCTACGTGGTGCTGCACGCAGGCAGGCAGCACGGCGGGGGCACACAGCACCTGGCTGCCCCGAGCCACACACTCACCACACTATCATTTATTTGTGCCGTGCTGCTGGAATATTTCATCTTGACATGCCTGGCCTGCCCTTGCCCCTCCTCTCTCTCTGGGCAAAGTACACAAAGTCTAGAAGTCCTCTCCCTCTTCATGAACTGCTATGAGATTTCTGCCTGCAGGAATAGCACCTGGATCTGACAAGCAAAAAGCAGCCTGATATTTTCTGGCCTCTGTTACTAAATGGTGTGTTGCCCTTATCATGATCCCAGTAAAGCCAGCAAATGTTTCGCCATCAGCTTCAGCAGAAGCGTGTTCAAACCCTAGAAACCAAGGATTTGATGATGGTAGGTCACCTAGGAAATAAACTGAAAATTTTAAAGGATGTTGTTGCTCTTGTATCAAATGTCAGATTGAGTGCTTGGAACTGGGAAAAGCGACAACAGATTACTATACATATCAGCTAAAACTTGAACCTAGTGACAAAGAATGCATTTTCTCAGAGATCATGGAAACGTATGATCGCTAAATAATTTTTCTGCTTTCTGCTTTGGATATCTTTCTCTCTCTAGTTTGATGGGCAATGGTCTCCTTTAAATCTTTGACTTTATTACTGCAAGTAATTATTGCTACCACAAAAGCTGCAGTAGCATCCGTTATTTGTCTGCCATTTCTCTGAAGATGTTAATGGCAACTAAGATGCAGTTTCACGTTCCTTCAGTAAAAGAAATCTATGAATTACTATGTGGTTTCCTCTGTATATCACTGAATGCTCTACTGTGCGGGTTGTCTGACAGTAACAGACTTGTTACCCTATTTGTACCTTGGTAATGTACTGCTAAGAGGAATTAATAGCTTGCTGCACAGAACTACTTTGCTGGCATTCATACTCTCGTATGAATTTTCAAGCTTTAATATCAATTTTGCAAGCATATCTGTCAAAAACAATTAAATTCTACAACATATAATTTGTATTGCACCAATCTATGCAAATCCTTCATTGTTGCAGGTATGAATATTTTATATTACACGAGAAGAAACTAAAAGGAATTCAATTTAATTTAGCCATGGGGTCTCCAGTCAAGGTTGTGTGGTTTTGTATGTACTCCATACCTTTTCACTGTTCTTGGGTAGAATTCCTAAAGTATATATAAAAAGAAAAAATGTAATGCCTGTTGTATCCAAGGAAAACGAGGCTGGCACTCATGAACCATGTGCTATAGTGAACGTTTATCACTAAATGGATTTTTTTTTTTTAATTAGTGCTAAAAGTCAGTTAGTTTTGCTTGCTACTCTAGAATAATTTATTAGGATTTTATTTATGATAGCAATGTGGATCCCATATTCTTTCCTTTGTGTTCAGACTTAGCTCCCTTTATATTCACATTAGAGACATCTATCTGGTCTCATTTGTACTACACTCATAAAACTTGAATGCACAGAAGTCCAGTTACTTATGATTTTCCTTGATGAACTCCAGCATAAAATCAAGCTTTTCTCCTTGAAACCAGATCCAAATTATTAATTACATAAATTTATTGCATTGAAAAAGCCAAGAGCAAAAAATTAAATATCTAAGATGAAAAATTCCTAGTATATAGATCAAAAAGTTTTCAGAAAAATACAGCTGAGATTTCAAACACGTTGAAAAGAATAGAATGCCAGAAATAATAAGCTAAATTTATGGAGCATAACTAACATGACGTAATCTATGCTACAGAGTTCTATGACTCCTCCAAATATAATTTTAAAACTTATTAGATAAAGTACAAGTGAAACATTGTATGCTCTGTGCTATGGTCATTTCTCCTTCTGTATATTATTTTAATTTTAAGAACTGTATATATTTTTTTAAACATAATGGATGGGTTGCTCTTATTTATGTGCCCTTCAGTGTGCTTATTACTCCAACTATGTTCATTACCTTTTCTAATATTTTAAAATTATTTTATTATTTACAACAAACAGCTGTTTTCCTTTAGTGGAAAATTATAATAGATGGAAAACTGGTAAAAATTATTCATGCATTTTTAGTTTTTTGGAAAATAATATTTCAAAACCACAGGTGGGCTAGTAAAAGCAGTGACTGCACAATTATTTTTTACAATTTTTGTTTCCCAAAAGATGCACCCTGCAAACAACTCAATATTTGAGATTTGATCAGCTAAGCTGCATTACAGTTGTATGTCTGAAATAGAGTGTGAACAATTTGGCCTCTACTCAGTATCTGCCACTTTCCTTTAGCTTTCACTTAATATACACAAAGGAAATCTGTGAAAATGTTTTCATTTTTCTAGATCACTTTAAGAAGCCTTTACAGGAAAAACATTTCCATGAAACATATTAAGTAAATCTCATTATGTAACTATTTAAACATAATAGTCTTTATTCTGTGTATTTTCTTGAAAAAGCAAACAATAATTTCAGGCTCAGTACTGCTGTTTAGTCTGCTCATGTGTTGAAGCACCTTCACCTGCTTGCTAGTATTTTAAAATAGCATGTTTTGGTCAATAAATGATGCCTGTAGTCACCAACTTTGCCAAACACACAGATTTTATATACCCAGCAAAAATATTGTTTGACTGTTTTCACGTTTCAGAAGATACCTGTTAAAGTGTACTGCACTGGGCACTACATGATCATGTTGGTCACTTGTTGCTAAATAGAAAGGATGTAGTCTGTCTCAAATGACAGGGAAACATGACAGATATGGATCCATGAACTAATTATGATCAAATGCAGGAACTGATATTAATGCATGTCTGTAAAATAATCATGTTGATACTACAGAAATAAAACCTTCAAACTTCTCCATAGCAGTGAAAAAGCAGCAGAAATTTCAACTTGTGAATTGATGACAGCCAGTCTGAACCTTTGTTCTTATTTTATACAGACCTCTCTTTTTTCCTCTATGGTTTTGTTTCTGCATAAACTTTTAAAGAGCAAGATACTTTACCTACATTGGTAAAATACCTACAGAAATCTATACTGGAAAATATAAATTTATTGATTTTTTTGGATAGGCATATCCAGAACTAGAAGGGCTAGTATTCATGGAAAAAGGAGCACCCCAAACCTCTACTGTTGAAAAGTTTAGAGCATGAGAAGGAGAAAAAGACGTACAGAGAATACTTCCCATTTTGAATCATTTCAAGGCATTTCAGCACTATTCCCTTGCTGCAAAGTTGCCAATTCTAAAACCAGGACTGAATGAATTTTACTGAATAAGACCCAGTAACCTACTGATCTTACAGACCTCTGCTTAAAGGTAGGTTTCTCAAAAAAAAAAAAAAAATTCTTATATCAAATCTTAACCCTTACTGCACAATTAATATTAGGTATCCAAAAGAGTGCATACTGTGTGTGTGATCACAGCACTTTTTAAAGCTCATTAAAGAATATTTCTGCTTAGCAGCATTTTTTGTTAGCAACATTTTTCTAATGTAAAGGCTTTCTTCACTGTGCAGCAAATATATGGGGTTCTTTGCTCTTATCTCATGTAGTGCACTTGATAAGGAGTACTACTGAATCTTCTGCACGCTGCATTACAAAGAAAACTGTCTTTCTGTAAGGCATTTTCTCTCCACTGCTTTCACGTGAAATAAAGGTTCTTATTTCATTCAGCTGAATGTATCTGACTGTATTAATACTCAAATAAAAACTGAAACCCTTCTACTTTATCTGAAGTATAAATCCCTGAAAAGATCCTTTCCTTTCTTTGCCTTTCCAATTGTGTTCACTGTAATAAAGGTTAATATTGAACTGAACTTATTGTATTCCAGCATCACATGTTAAGTTCCAAATCTCTGCATGTGATCTATTCTCTTCTTTATTGTTGAAATTAGAGAATAGGTAAAATGATGGCAATATAATTAAAAATATCACAGCAAAAGCATTTTACTTAAAGACAGTTCAAACATATTGCTTTCATGAGTAGGAAAAAAAACATGGTGCAAAGTGCTCGGGAGAGGGAAGGGACTAGCATCTGTTGAAAATTAACTACTTGAACATTAATTAACACATAATTTTTTACCTGATGAGATGGTGTTTTAGAAAGTATAAATTGAAGGCACAAGAGTAAGAAATGAGTCATCTTTGACTTACCGTATCAAAGACTATTGCTGTATTGCAGTCAGCATCCAAACACAGAGCATGAAGCTTCTCACAAATCAGAAAAAAATACAATCAATGAACAAATCAAATTCATTGTAAAAATAAAGGCCAGAGATTAGAGTATGTATCCAAGGGTCTGGTTAGTCACAGCTTTGACTAGCCTGCTACAGAGCTCTGCAAAACAAGTATACTGCAGCAGTGTGGCAAGCATAGGATTGCAATGCATGTCCCATATATTCAAGCATAATAGAAAACATGGTCTGGAGCTTATTCCATGTGGAAGTGGGGTTTGTTTTATGCAGGCAGAAAAAAGAAAGGTTCTTTTGCCACATAATAGAATTAGAAATGTAGATTTTTCTTGATTATTGTACACAATAATTCCCCAGGATATCAATTACATAAAGCAGGTGCCTCTGTCTCCTGTTTCCCAGATAAATGCCTGTAATCTCATTTCACAAATGATCCTATTTAGACAGGAGCCACCTATTGTGATGATATCATTTGCTCTAGTATCCATAAATGGGCAACTTCCTACAAAACGTCATGACTACTGACGACACAAATTTTTATAATATTGAGTGGGCAGGGTGGTTGATGGGGTCCCATCAATCTACAGCAGCTTCCTCTGATGTGATACCACGAATCCTGCATAATCACCTGAAAGACGGTAAATTAAGAAGAGCATTAAACCTCTCTAGTAAAGCTCATTAAAAACAAAAAAACAACAACAAACAAAACCTACACATCTAAAACTGGGAAAAAAACCCTAGAGAGGTAGTAAAGACAGATAAAACATAATGACAGAGCAGTGGCACCTTTTCAAATGCCTTCAGCACTCTCAAGGATACTGGTATATATGAACAAAATCACTCTCAGTTAAGAAGTGTAGCTGTCAGTTTCTTTTTAACAAATAATAAAAGACTGAATGTCCTTTTTCCTTGCAAATTTAAAATATGCACTGACAGCAAAAAGGACCAGTGCCTCAGTGTTACACAAATTAGCCCACTGTTAGTGAATATTTTTTAGAATTAGCAGCTGCTTGTTACAGGAGCTTAGAAAATGAACACTGTATCAAATTACCCTTAGACTGTTTGAAATCCAGGCTGCTAGACAGGCTTGCTTCATGCTCTAGCTACATGGATTTAATTTCTTACGACACTGTTTTCCTAAGAAAAACCATTCCACTTAATACATGTATTTGGGAAATGCTATGATACTCAGAGATAGCTGCAATTAGTCTCCATCTGCCTGCTTTAACATACAGAGATGTGAGGAGAGTTAGAGGTGATACAGCATTCACTTGCTTACCCACCTTTTCCCCAAGGGACTCAGTTATGCCTAGAGGCTAAAGTAAATTGCTTAAGAACTTGTATTTAATATTTTCCTGGCAGAAGTTGGTAAGAACTTCAGAAGGAGGTCCCCTGATTAAAAAAAAAAATTTCCTGAGGGCATTTTTCAACAGGCTCTCCACAAATCTTGGTTTACTTACTCCTGCTTTGAACAGACTGAGCTGCATCTGAACAACTTTTTAATACACAGGAAGAAATGCATTCAGATCCATCCGCATTAATGTTTGGACAGTGCTCACCAGAACACCAGTCAAGCTGGGGTTTCAGGGTGGAAAACTTTAAAGCTTAAAAGCAAAAACCCCGAGAGGACTTTATATACATTTCCACTGATGTAGTTCCAGCAAAACAGAGTCCACTTCTTGAAATCCAGCCCTTCCACTGTACATTCTCTTTTAATACTTTGCCTTTATTTTATACTTTGCCTTTATTTTATACTTTCTTTGGACCAGGGACCACCCTCTACTAAATTTCTAGATTACATATAGAGAGGGTCTCTAAAGCTAGGCAGTCAAATTTTAATAATAAAAGCAACTCTGAAAGAGTTGACTCCTACCGGAGTGACTCACTTCAGGTCTAGATCGGTTGAAAGCAAAATCTGAACACAGCATCCATGGCTACAAGACACAGTATGCTGTCAAAGCAGAGAAGTCAATGGGTTTTTTACAGGCACTCTAAAGAGAAGAAGTCCTTCCTCAGAGATTGAAAACATTGGAGAAAACAACTTCAGAGCACTGAATAGCCATTTAGATACAAGCAGGTTCTTTCCTTCTCCCTCCCTACCTCCCTCCGGTGCTTGTCTTCCAGATAACACTAGCTGATCTCCTTAAATATGCTGTTTAGGAAAAGACAGAAGCACAGCTTTGGCTCTGGATATCATAACCCCTTCATTTCAGTACTGGGTGGAAATAGAAAAGCATATACTCTGTGTATCCAGATGGCATAAATATTTTCCATGTGTTTCCATGACAAAAGATAAAGATAACACAAGAAACAGTTAGAAAGTAGAAGAGTGTGTGAGTGTAACTGAGATTGATGGTCCAGAAGTTTCTCTCTTGGCTAGATAAAAGCTGATGAAATGGAAATGAGGAGAAGAAAAAAAGACAGAAAATAGCTAAAAAGAAAATTAATCACTGCTTTATCAAATTCAGTCCTGCCTTGGGAAACACCAAATGTCAGATTTCCTTATTAATGTACAAAGTCTTTCAAGGCTGCTCCCAGGATGTAGTAGGCAAGTGTGTGCTTTCTTAAAGCAATCTTTTTCAGTATCTGAGCCAAAGGATGTCACCACTCTTCCTTAACTTAGTTTTGAGCTTACCAAGAACACAGTGATGAGCATAGAGCTCATTCCCATGCAGAGGAGAATGTTAAACATGGTCCATGGAAGATGCCTCGATGGTTTTGATCTGTGCCTAAAGGCTTCTAAGCTTTATAAAACCTAGGGCTAAAGAGAAAGGACCATTATTTACAACAGTTCCCATTTGGTTAGAGAGATACTGTGAGAAAATACTCCAAGCATGTTGCTGTCTCAGGAAGGATTGCACTGAAAGGATGAGTCACTCCAGTGAAAGTAAAGCTTCTGCACTTGATCATGGGGAGATTGTCATAAGCCACAAGTTCCAATACTAAGCAAACCCACTGCGCATCTGATAAAACTGCAGACTACACTACAGAATATTCTACCCCTCTTAAGGTCTTTCCTTTATATGTGGAAACTTTGAAATACCCTGATAGCCTAATAAATAAGTCTAAATGTCCTTAATCCACCTTTGAAATTCCTACTGGTCTTCCTGTTGTTTGGCTTTTTCTTTCTACCATAACCAGAAACTAAATCTCTCCAGATATTACAGAAAGCTGATAAATCTGAACATATCTGGGCAAAATATATGAAAGGTTGGATCTTCCTTAAAATGTCTGGGCTTTCCACTAATTAGAGTTGAAACCTAAGTTATAGAATACTGGTGGATTATTGAAACTCCATTCTGAAAGGTAGGAGACCAAAGGACACTACCTTCTAAACTACTGATACTTTAGTAGATAGTCTCTAAAGCAAAGATAAAACAAATTGTTTCAGTTAAATGAGTTTGTCTGCTTGTGTAAGTAACAAGAAACCCTGCCATCTCCAGTATCACCGTAACATATATTAATTAGTGGGGAAATACCAAACCAACAAAAAATTATGCTAAAAAAATGCTGTCCTTTTAAACTGCAAATAGCTAACAATCAGTACAAATAAAAAGTGAATTATTACATACCACCTTTTCCCAGAAATAGAGCAAGAAAACAGTTCCTGCCCATTGTGTGATGCTTCCTTTAATTCTATTACTTGGGCCACCCCATGTGCCTATCGATTAACAAGGCTCATACTCACTAAAACAAGGAAAACTTTATAAGAACTTGCACATCCACTTGTTTTTATAGCAAACAAATAGGAAAATTAAGCAAAAATACAGGAAAATTAAGCAAGTATTGGACAAGGAAATTTTAGTCTGCTATCCTTCATAATGTTTGCAGCCAAAGATCAAAAGTGCTAAGGGCTATATATACATTTTATCTTCATTCTTTTAGCCAGATCTAGTGTATAAATCTCTTGTGGAGCCAAACTGAGCTGATGGGATCCATTAAACAGACATTACTGCAACAGGCATGACATTACCTAAGCAAAGATTCTTCCTTAAATCCCTCTGAGATTCATCACTTATGCTTTTCAACAGCACTGTGGAAAACTTAAAGGGGCGTTTCATCCTCATAAGGCCAAATTTAATTTGTAATCATATAGCAATATTGATGAATAATAATGTGCAGTTTTTAGTTACTCATCAAAATCCTATTTCCTAACAAAAAGCTAGAAATATCAATTACAGGTATCACAACTAAACAAATTCTTTAGAATGATAATCACAGAAAATTATTACTTAATGCCTGAAACAATCAGAAAAAAGTTCTGTTCACAAGCTCAGTTTGTGATGTTGGTGCCCCAAAGAAAATTTGAATTTCACCATCAATTACCAATACGGGTGTAAAAGAAAAATCTACCTAATAAAAAATTACCTGTTCTGATAGAAAAAACCATAATTTTCATTTCCATATGAATATTAAATAATTTAGAGCAGATATTTTCTAAAAAAAAATGAGGAGGCCTTTACTTTGCTTTTCAAAACCTGGCTAGGACAATTATTGATTGATAAGGGGCAATCATATTTTGCATCTAGTGACTCTACTAAATGAAATAGAATTTTTTGGGAAATAGGAAGAAATGGATAAAAATTTTTGCCTGATTTATTTCTGTCTGTGAAACTGTGTTTTACTAAGTCATTTCCTTTTCAAATGAACTCCCCACTTCTTTGAAAGGCATCTGCATTGAAACATTTATTTTAAAGTCCATACAAATTACAGTTTAATATAAGCAGGAACTAAATTCTCGCTTCTATCATAGCCTTGATACTGGAGGATGCCTGGTCGATTTTCCAGAGGTCAGATGTTTGGTAGGGTTCATCCTGGGAGTCTAAAATTCTAATTCTTGGAGCATTTCAGATCTGGATTGTCTATAAATTATAGCTATTGAGACCAAATATTGCCTTTGGCAGACAGGAGATCTATAGAGTTTTCTTCGTTGAAGATAAAAGCTATGAAATAGAACTAACATTCACCAGCAAAGCTATGGTATGGCCATACCATCGACAAGAATAGGGCTCTTGCAGGTTATGATGTTAGAAATTATTAATATTTTGATAGTATCAAAGTAGAAGATGCATCTGTGAGCAGGACAGCTTTGTGAACAATGATCCCACCCTCATTTGGAGGCAAGACTGTAAAAACATCCGGCTGCCTTTAAGTGCAAGTGTTGAAGAACAGCTGTAATAACAACAAAGAGAAAGACAATCCCAAAAGACCATATACAAAAAATGTAGCATGAATGCCTTCTTTTAAAGACAATGACTTTGCTCCAAAAATTACACTTTTTTCTTCTTACCAAGATCTCCATAGAGCTTAAGTAAGAGGCTTTTAATTTCCTTCCTTCGTTCCTTCCTTCGTTCCTTCCTTCGTTCCTTCGTTCCTTCCTTCCTTCCTTCCTTCCTTCCTTCCTTCCTTCCTTCCTTCCTTCCTTCCTTCCTTCCTTCCTTTTGCTTTCTTTCTTTTCTTTCTTTCTTTCTTTCTTTCTTTCTTTCTTTCTTTCTTTCTTTCTTTCTTTCTTTCTTTCTTTCTTTTCTTTCTTTCTTTCTTTCCAGAGCTTCCAGCCATTTCTTTGCAGTAGAATTTTCAGAATGTAGTCAAGAACTTGGTATCTCAAGATTATTATTGTAAATGAAAAGCAAATAGCAACCACCTGGTCCCACCTGTTTAAACTTAGAGCAGTTAAGGAATTTCTCAACTTTGCACTGTTTCTTTCATTTTGACAAACTTTGTAACAGGGTCATTATTTTTACCAATTTTTCTCAAGTAGTACTGCCCCAGAAACCACTAATCTGAGAGTGTTTGTGTAGGCTTTCCGACCTTTTTTGTTTTAAGCAAAAATAGTTATCAGTGATGTGTGATAAATGACAGACTTTAATTTTGCTATGATTTTGTTTTCTTATCTATGTCCTTTGTCAAACATAATTCCTTCACTTGCAGTCCTGTGTTCCTTGCCTTTACTTCCCCTTTTCCTCCTTCCTTTTTTAACTTCAAATAGAGAAAAAAGTTATTGTTTCCTATCTGTTTTTTGATTTTGCACATATCTGATGTCTTTGAAAGATGACCAGTTGACTTTATGACAAAACTGAAGATGCTGTTCTAAAAAATCATTCTCAAAACTATGGAAAAAATAAAGCAAAGAAGAAGGACTTGAAGATGACCAAAGTATGATCAGGTTAAATCTCACATCAAATCATCTGTTCTCCCTTGACAAACCTCTGGGAAAGGGGGAGAGAGAAATGACTGCAGCTTCAGGTAGATCAAAGGCTTTCAAAGTGTCTGGAGAGCTCAGAGGAGGCACCTCACACAGTGAGGTTCCAGGTTGCAGCCCTGTCTCCAAGTCACAGCCATGAGAAAGAGCCTACTAGATCTCAGTAATATTTCTTGATTATTTGCTAAATATAGCAACACAGTCTAGATCCTCTGGTGCATAAACAAAATTCTGCTTCACATATTCTGTGCTTTGTTCACCAGTACGCAAATATGGCTACTATGACCCCAATATTAACTGTGTCTTGTGCTGCAATAACTGCAGCGCCAGAGTTTGGACCTTTGCAAGTTGAAATGTGGGTTTGACATCATATTCAGGTTCTTGTTGTGGCTGATAATAAGTTTTGTTTTGAAGGTGAAACAAAGTCAAATTCTGTAACTTCACATGTTGCCAAGAGACGAAAACAGTTGTCTTCTGGCCATATCTCATCAGAGGCACTGGCACTAATCCATTTCCAGGCATCACAGCTCATAAACTCAGAACTATTATGGACTCGATAAAGTCAATCGATACATTAGTTAAGTGAGATGGAATGATTTAGCTCTTAGGGAAAAAAATATAGAGCTCAGTGTTATTCAATGCTGGGTTTGAGCATCCTGGTATAACGAATTACAAGTACACCATTCAGACAGACTCACCTGTCTTGGCACATTCTCTTGAAATACAACCAGGAAAACAAAGTCTTTTTGTTTTGTTTAAATTAATTGATTTAATAAATTCAAAGAAAGGACTACTTCTTACTATCTGTTTTACAAAAGCTTCTTGAAGACCTTTTTCCTGTGACCCTACTTTATACCAAGTTTGTGTAACAGCTCAACAAGAACCTGGATTTATCCCTTAGAAATGTGAAAAGCCAAACTCTGAAGTATCAATGTAAGACTGGCAAGTTTTTCAAAGGTGGAGAAACTTATAGCACTTACATAACTTTTCCCCACTGGCAAATCTGAGCTAGGTAGAAAAACATAGTGACAATGGGAGGAAATGGGTTACTGTGGATGCCACAATATGCATTAAAAATATATTTTGACACAAATGGTCTTCAATCTTACATGCTACCTTAAAGTAATAAAGGTAAATAGTATTTGCATACATCCAAATAACTAATAGTGTATGTTGACTTAGCACAATCTTTATGACGCCTATTTTAGAAACTAATTGAATCTTCTCTTTTAGAAAGTAAATATATTTTATTTAATGCTTCCTATTTGAAGAAAAAAATATTCACAACATCGGATAGGGAAACAGCATTAAAAAAAAATACTGAATACTTTAATGCAGAGCCTTCTAGTATAAGCTACAGCAGTGAAAATGGGCATTGAAATTACTGGTTAGCCTGACCACTAAAAACAGGTATTTTGGCCATAGTAAATAGCATAGTAGAAATATTCTTTCTGTATGTTATTTCTATTAAGTTTTATGTTTCTTGCAGAAAAACAATGTGAGCACTACTCATTAAAGGTGGAATGCAAGAAGAAGTAAAATCTTCTAACAATAGTTCAAGAAAGCATATTACAGAACAGCTGTAAACCTGGTTTTCTCAAAGGGTGACTGAGGGCCAGAAAATGACATGACAGAGATCCACATGTCTCCGATAGATTATTTAATCCTGCCAGTGTGCAAAGGAAAAACATCAGCAATAACATTATTATTCACAGCGGCACCCTTTGATGCTTTCATAATTTAGATTTGACCTCAGTGAGAAACTTGGCAAATTACTTTTGTTCCCATGTTTATTGTCTTTTATGAAAGGACAATAACACCCTTGCATCAAACCTGCACTGTGATTGCCCAGTAAGCACTCACAAATGTGATATCCAGGATTTTGCAGTCTAGAACTGAAGCACACTGAAAAAGCTGATACGTGTAGAAGTCACTATGGTTACTGCCTACACTTTCTTTGCCTCCAATAAGATCTTTCATTTCCATAGGCATTAAAATTCACCAAATGCACCAAAATTATTCAGACAAAAAAAAAAAATCTCTGGTTTATAAGCCTTTTAGCTGTGTTGCTTTTTTATCTTTTTAAGTATAGACTCTGAGCTGAGGCATATTATTCCACATCTGAATATAAGAAAAAGTACTGCAGGAGAAACCTCATGGTGGAAATGATTTGTGGACCCCCAGCTTCAGCAGTGTGTGTGGAACAGCTGTCTGCTGTTGGCCAGTGGAAAGCCAAAACCCAGAAAACACTGTACAGGATGCCAGAAAAAAGGCACTAGCTGGAGATTTAGTTAGCCAAATTCAGATGATTATTGCTAGTATTATTGTAAATCTTTCCAATAATAAGAAATTAAAAGTTCATCTTCTGTGGTTAGATTCCTTATCTATTACAACAAGAAATAGCTATATGTAAATTGAATTTTGGATAGGGGTTTTTTTGGTTTGGTTTCGGGTTTTTTTGGTGGGGTTTTTTGGTTTGGCTTTTTTTTTTTCCTTTTGATTTGCTTTGCTTTATTTTACAGCAATCATCATGACTCTGTTAGTATTCTTATATAAATGTCAAATTGGTTAGAGCCTGTAATATTTCCTGATCTCATGGTCACTCACTATACTAAGCACTTTAAAATAGTATCCAGTGGCTGTGTCCTCAATAGTCATTGAAAACATTCCTTAGTTTTATCCTTTTACTTCAGCTAGCTTTCTACTTAAGTTCCTTTCAGCACCCTGAATGATTTTGTTCCGTGGTATTGCCTGTTATTTTGAAATCCTCCCTGATCCACCACTGCCAGTTCTCCTACATACAAGTAGCCTATTTTTTCTTTTCACCTCAATTACCTCCTTACAGCTAGTTGCTTTTAGTGTGACATATTTGAAGATCAATATATTCTTTATCAGTTCAGTTACTTCCCTTTATTTTTCCTGTATGTGATTTTGCTGATGTTCCCTTTGGGTGAAAGTTCTTAATATTACTCTTTAATACAATGAGGTCCTTTCACTGAGAATCCTATCTTCTTTTTCAGAAGGAGCAGGGTGCTCACAGCATGCAGGACATGCAGGTAAAATACTTGACACCTTCAGCAGGAATTACACCTGAGCTGTGGTTTGTAGAGAAGTAGCACCATCAGAGGCTTATTCCTGCTGCTGAGGTAGGATTTACAGTCCCCTCAACACCCAAATCTACAGAATCTCTTCCAGCATTGCCAGCCCCAAGGAGTCAAACATCCCCAATGCTCACAGATGGAACTTCTCCAAAATAATAAATACTTTCTTAAAAGATAGATATGCAAATATCAGACCAGATGCCCAACCTCAGAACACTGCTATCATGACATTAGTTTCTTAAACCAGACTGGAAAATAGAGCTTTTCCCTGTAATCCCTGACTTTCATGATAATAAAGTCTTGCTAATAGACTAAATGTCATGCAACACAATAAATCAGCAGTGATCACTTTTTCATGTATCATTTCCATGTATGACGCCTAGATACATTACAGAAGGGGGGAAGTACTTCCTAGAAGTTCGAAGAATTCAGCTGTTGCCTTAAAATAGTCAGCAATTTCTATGTAAGTCATGGAAAATATTGAACAATTCTATGCACAAAACTTTTCAATGTAAATAAGAATGTGACAAAGGTTTTTACTTCTGATAAAGTCTAAGTAAATGTACATGCATCCAGATTTTGACAAAAACAGAAGTAGTTTAGTGAGAGCTTATAAAACTTGTGGAAAGAGAGTACACCAAAAGGCTGATATTTATTGGTAGAGTGCTACTCTGACATTTAAGCTGTTTTCTGTTATGCTTGCTTACATACTTGTGCTCCTGTCTTATTTCCTGGGAGAAATGCCAAATAAATAAAATGACCTCTGTATGCTAACTATTAACTATGTCACATCATGCTGCTTAAAATATGTTACAACCTGATTGGCACAGAAACACATTTTGTTCTGTTTGGGAGCATTTATACCCAGAACAATGAAAATTCACAGCCCCAGCTTCTTTGGGAACCATGAAGTCAGCTCTAAATACAGCTTTTTATAGGGGTTCAGCTGCAGCATTACAAGCTATGGCAAAGTTTCTTAACTCACAGACAAGGTAATTTATAATGGGACAGTATTTAAAATAAGCACACATCTTGCTCAGATTAAATTAATCTGAATTTGGGATCAAATGACCTGTAAAGATACAAATTGTTCTTTAGAAATCATTCCAAGCTGCAAACACATAGGAGACATGCCCTGGTTTTACCTAAAGCACAGACCAATATAGTGCAGATTCACAATCACAGCAACTGAATACACAGCATGAAGAAAGCACAGCTTTAAAAAAGTTACTGTCTTACAGAACACAGCTGGCTGATAGATTTAAGGAGAAAATGAAGATGCTGAGGAACAAGTGACTTCTGTAGGCCTGGAAGATTTCAAGACACAGCGCGAGCTGCAAGGGGTGAACAAGAAGGGGGACCAGATAAAGCCTGGAAGAAAACAGCCAGGGATGGGAGCAGGGATGAAAGCCTGCTGCAAACAGGGAGAGCTGCTTGTCTGTAGGGCTCTGCCGAGCAGAGCATCACTGCACCTTTGAGACTCAGCTCCAGCCAGTGCTGCTGTAACGCGAGTGGACGGCTCCATCTAGAGGCAAAAATCCCTGGTGGAATGGCATCACTGCCACTGAAATACCTCTTTATCCTCAAGTCAGAACCTACTCAAAATAGCACTGCAAGCTGCTGTCCTCTTGGCAGGGATATCCAGCACGAGGGAGCAAGCTCCATCCACCTCACCTTGTGCAAAGGCTGAGCAGCCGAAAACCAAGCCAAGCTTTCCCTGAAATCCACCTCTCAGCTTGAATGGGCTCCCACATCAAGACTTGCCAGATTGATTTTGCAGCATCCATAAAATGACACAGATTGAAGGTTTACTCTCTTTCTGATGGCAGGAATGGGTCCCACAGGCAAAGTGTTCCTGCACTCCTTTACTACTTGTGTCTCTTAAGAAATACAGAGTATTTCCCATAAATATCTTTATAAGCACATCTATATTCAGTATCAAACAGAACACCAGTAGTTAATATGAAGTTAAAGAAATGTTTCAAAAAATAATGATATTATTAAAAAATAACATTTATAATCCTTTGTGTTGCAAAGACCTCTGTTGAACAAAGATGAAGCTATTATTTTCCATCAATAAACAAGTATATCCAACCATTGATACTGATACAGAGCCCAGGAGCACCAAATCACACATTTTAAAAATTATAAGCAAGTCTTTACTTCATCCTCTCTATTGCTGGGGTCTGGACTCCGTGCCAAGCTATTCTCACAGAAGAGTTTCTTTTCTGCACTGATCAAGGAAAAAAAAAAAAAAACACCTTTGAGTGGATGTCTGAAAGTCCTTTTCTCCCAGTCACAGGCTAAAACACGTATTGCAGTGTAATTTTACAACCTTAACTCCACTGTAGCTTACTGTACATCTAGAAGGGCTTTTTCAAACAGGCAGCAATCAGTTACATTAATATAATTCTTCCTGTTCACTGTTTCCAGGCTTGTGGGGTATGTATCACCAAATATGCACTTTTTATAAATCAGTATGTTTAGATTCAGACAAGCTGTGTATCTGGGCAACAGCACAGCTAGGAGCGACTGTTGTCTATGCATTACATTTGCTCAGATTACTCATTTATTATACAATAGTGTCCTAAATTTCACCTAGCACTTTTTTGGGGTGTTCGTTAGTGAGGAAGAAAATTTGGATTCAAACGAGTTTTACCTTTTCCATAATGATGTACTCTGCAAGTTAGGTATAAGTAGCTAAGATTAAAACTGGTCAGCTGATTATTGTAAGCAAGACCATTGGGGAGTGACAGGAAAGAAAAAAAAATAATGCTCATTTTCCTACAAAAATTAATTGCAAAAATGTCTGCTCATTTCTTAACCTACTCATTTTCTGTGTTTTAGTCATTTTAGATTTTTTTTGCAATAAGAATACAAATCTAAATGAACAAATGCAGAGGCAATATATTTTACAGTTCTAGGTTAGGTTTTGGGTTTCTTCTAAGGGCACATATTTCATGAAGCATTGTTTATTTTACAGGATTCATTGCTGAAAACAAAACTAGCAAACTACACAGTCATTTCTTCCCTGACTTCTTCCTGCTTTAGGAATTCAGATCCAGTTTGCTGTTACTCAAAACAAAATTTACTTGCAGCTATGACTCATATCTTTGTGGTAGCAAAGAATATAAGATGTATGTCTATTTATGTAGCACATGCATAACAGCACATTGGAAGTTTTTTAAGGCCTCTTCTAAGAGAAGCGCAATGGATGGAGAAAGAGTTCACTGGAGTCAAAGGAGGACCCCAGTGGACTCTCATATGTGTTGCAAATACATACACGTACAGTAGCACTGAATATATACCAACACCTATGGGAAAAGTTGACTATCAATCATATGGAAACATCAGAGTTAACCTCCAAGAGGCTCTAGTGATTATCAATGACTTATGCTCAAAGACATTCCCACCTTGCAAGCTCAGCTTCGTCCCTTGGCTTCAGACCCAGAACAGACCAGTCCTCAAGCAAGTCCTGCCTCTTTGCAGTGCTTGGCTTTGCAGTGTCCAGCACTGATTTAAATCAATGCCTCAAAGACATTGGTGGCCAAAGAAACTGCATAATTAGTGTGCCTGTGAAACATATGCCACTGTCCCCAGTTTTACCTGGGTGATCCAAAACTGAAGAAAATACAGGTGAGAGATGGACCTTAGACTTTCATTATTGCAATAAGTTTTTGGAGGCAGACTTTTTATTGAAATATGAATTAATGTAAGTTGATAAAAAAAGAACAGCTTAGTTCAAGACAGAATGCTCAGAGACGTGAATAAAAAATGGAGGGAAAAGTAGCATGCTGAGAAATACGGAGAAGAGGGCCTGTTATGGTATGTGTTAAAGATGTGGATAGGGCAGAGATGGTTCACAAAAGAGTAACATAGCCCTCTCTGTGTCAGGAACATATATGACATAAAATCATAAAATTCCTAACATTATGTTTGGAATGGCATAGCCTTCTCTTGCTCTACCTGAAAATGGTAAAATATATGAACAGTGACTTCCGGTGACTGAGCTACCCAAGTATTCATGGGTGTGATGCCAAAACTTCAAATGTCGAAATGAGAACAAGACTGAGACTATTTCAGTCATTGTAGATCAATGTTCCTGGTCTAAATTAGTCAGCTGCCTGTTATGCAAGATCATCCTCCCTGCTAGTCATTCTCACAGGGTATTTACAGAACACTGTATGGGAATGGTGAGAATCTGAGTGAAGGTACTACCAGGAGGAGGCTATTTAAAAAAGAATGTTCTGCATACATTTTCAGGCAGACATTTAAGTAGACATTTCTATAAAGCATTTGCTTTTCCCTTTTGCATTATATATGCACACATACATACATGTATACACACATACATACATACATGTATACACAAACACACACCATGCTTTCATGTCATTGCAAGTAATGTAGGAAGGAAGGCATACATAAATATGTTTTTTAAAACCTTTCTAGAGCATGAAATATTTCTGCTACTTCTGCGTAGCACAGGCTTATTTGGAAATAGCTTTCAAAATGCAGCCTTTGGAGAAAAGTATTTCACAAATCAAAGTGATTCTCTAAAAGCTTATTTTGCCATGATAGCATTTACTAGAGTAGGAGGAAGAGGAAAATTTTGCTTTATATCACTCCTGTGGATTCCAATCTGTCCTTTTCTGGATGTTTGATTCAGTGTCCTGAGCTAAATGTAAAACATCTTGTTAAAAAGATCACAACCAAATGCACACAAAATATTTCAGCACAATGATCTGCTACTCTTCTACTTCCTTTCTGTCTTACACACTCATTTCTTCACCCTGACTGGTTAGGGTTGCAATAGAGTGGCATCAGTGTGAGATAAATTCTGCCTGCTTAACTAATGCTAAAAGACTAATTTTTGGAAAAATATAGACAAGTGAAGTGATCATAAGGTGGACTAGCCCAAAAAAAATCTCATTGAATAGCCTTTTGCTGTTTGCATCATATAACATATTGCTCTGTGTGCAGTGTTACCTCAATTACTGTTCTACGAATACAGGCATAAAGAAGGCGGGGGGGAAGAAGTCATGTTCCAATTTTTAACTATTATTTTTACTGTCTGTTTTCATTTTTATTTCTTAAATGAATTAAAAGAAGCCTGATTGATTTTGTTAACACAGAATACAGTATGATCTGCACTGATTCAGGGTCCATCTTATTTGCTAAAGCTGTGCATAAAGACGTGGAATTGTTGAACCAAGCCAAGAGTTAGGTTACATTTTTTTTTTTGATAAATAGCATTTTTTCAATAGCACTTGACCAAAAATGCAGGAGCTTTAGCAAAACCCGCCAAACTCGAAATGGACTGTTTGATGATTTGGCATAACTTGAGATAATGCTGAAAGCAAGTAGAGCCAAATTAGTACTTGCATTCAGCTAAAATGAAATGGACTATCATATAAATAGATCAAAATTGGGCCCAGATCCTGCAATTCACTATGCAGGCAGACTGTCAAGTGCAGAATCAGCACTTTGGTGAGCAGAAATCTAATGAGGAAAAGCTCTAAAATGCCGGAAAGAATTATGAGAAGAAAAACTATTTAAATCCTCCACATAGAAATAGAAATAGAAATATTTGCTAAGTACCACAGAAACTAATAAATTAGTTAAGACCACTTACTTTGAACCAGTAAATTATTCTTTAAATGTAGTAAAAATAATTTCATGCAACAATGTGTCAAGCCAGTTTTGAAAAAGCGCTAGAAAACCTTGATGACTGTGTTTATATACAGCACAGCAAGTGTATAATCAGTATTAACCAGCCCAAGAAGCAATGTACTACCTGAGAACAAGTGACACAGATTTTGGAAGATTAAAGATGAGAGAGAAGGAGTGAAAGGTTAAACATACAAATCCCACAAAGAAAGGAGTCTTTAAATGCTGGGCTTTTTTGAGAATTGCAGCCTACAGTGCAGTTCCTCTGCTTCATGTTTGCTCCGAATTAAAAATAAATAAATAAATAAATAAAGACAAGCAGTTTAGCATTCCTAAAGAACCAGTTTCAAAGAGAATTCTATTCACATTAACAGACTAGATTGCATCCCGTTATATAAATAAAACCTTATACTGTGACACAAGGATCTGCTAGGAAAGTCAGAAATTCGATAGACAGAAATGCTGTGAAAAATCTGCAAACCTGAACACCGAGGAGAAAAATGAAACAAAGGAAACAGAACATGTTTCTAGACTCTTTATGAATAAAAATAAGTACAAATAATAAAGGAACAACAACAACAACAACAGAAAGCCTTACCATGATGTTTGCACAACTGTGTGTCTGTAGCCCATGCTATAAATGTGGATACCTTCTATTTCCATCATCTCAGCCCCTCTAGTGGTCAGTACCTGAAGATCTTGCCTTCAGGAGGGACATGATCTATCCATAGGAACAATTTGCTCTTGCTCCAGTATCTTGACAGATTTTTTTCTTAATGGTATAATTTTTTCTGGAGATATAACTTGTCACTTTTTATTAGTATTTTTGTCAGTGCTGCTGCTACGTGCATACATTTAATTGCTAAGCAACAAAGAGTAAGCTCTGCACAGCACATTCGATTACTGCATTCCCTGTGCCATGCATTGTTACTAATGCACTTATATAATAAGAACTACCAAAAAAAAAAAAAAAAAAAAAAAAGGGTAAAAATATTTATTTCTGTTTCCATAGCATCTAGAAACCACAATCTTAAATCAGGCTCCATCATGCTAGCCACCAGGAAGAGAGCTAACAGCTGAAGGAAAAAGAGAGCAAGTGGACCAGTAGAAAGTGTACAAAAGTTAAAAGCAGAGGTAAGTTTCCATGTTTCCATAGATGAGCAGGCTAAGTTTAAAGCTCAGAGGTGACCACCCATCTACAGTTAGTAATGATTCTCAGACATTAGGGAACTATTGCTGTGGCTAAAATACTTGAAGTTTTTGCAAGAGTTGTGGCCTCAAGTGTAAAGCATTACCAGTTTTCAAAATTTCATCAGTTTGGAAGAGATATATCTGCATTGTATCAAGAAATACTCTCTCTTCCTTTTTCTCTTTAAGTTGTAGAAAAAAATAGGGCAGGCAGTGTTTTCTCACCAAACGTTACACGTCACTGTCTGCTCTTCATATCGAAATGTATATTTGCCCCTGTCACTGAAGGCTGCTGTCTCCAAAATCTGAGTTTGGTATTAACAAGGATTACTTGAGTCTGTCACACAGGGGCTAGACACTACAACTCCATCTTTCCTTTGTTGAAGTGCAGCAATGTTCATCAAAGACTTCTCTGTACACGTGAGATGTACAAGGACAGTGGTCCCTCTTTTCTCTTGGTGTGACTATCAGATGTTTTTGCAGACAGCACCTCACTTCTTAGTGCCATATTTGCAATGCTCAGCAAGAAGAGCTGCTTGATTGCAAGCCTACTAAGCCATGTTTGTGTATGTGTACAAACTTGCACAACCACATACAACCACTTTTATTTCTGCAGTTAGATTCAGGAATTGGGCCTTACTCTCTTGTCTCTTTTGGTGGGACTGAAACAAGTGCTGTAGCTGTCTTCTGGGCACAACATCCTTTATACTCCCATGGGAAGACCAAGCAGAATTGTTCTAAACGAACCACAGCTGGAGACCACAAAGAACATTATCAAATTCCTAAACTAATTAAATACAGCAGTACTTAATCATACAAAGTGCTTCTGCATTAAGCTACTCAAAACATTAATTACTTAACCCCTGAAATCATTGTGAATATATGCTTTTTATTGCCATTTCATACAAGGGCAGATGGATGCTTGGAGAGGCTTTATATTTCCAAGAACTACAGAGTCAAATCTTTTCACATACAGACCTTGCTGGAAAGCCTAGGTAAGGATAACTCTGACAAATCTTGCTGCAGCACAGCACTTTTAGTTCAGGATCACAGAGGATCACTGAGTCCAGCTTTTAAATGAATGGCCCACATAGGGATTGAAGCCACAACCGTGGTGTTATTAGCAGAGGGTCTGACCAACTGAACTAATCCCAGTTCAGATCCTGTAGCATCTTGAACCAGAATAGATGCCAGCTGCTAATTGGGAGACTCTGTTCTTGCTTCCTGGGTCACTTTGGGAGATAAAATTACCGAACAAAATTACTCACTTTTTAGCTACTAGAAAGAGATCAGTTGATTTTCTTATGACCCAGAGTCCTACAGTCCCTCAGACTAAGGATTCAACAGAAGGTAGCACAGAAAAGAAGTCTCACATCACTTGGCTTCTAAGATAGAAATTCTAAAAACCCATAAAATAAGGTAAATTAATGGCATATTACATTATACTTGTGCGCTGATAACAGCAAGAATTTAATCTTTTTCATACCATATAACTTCCTAGCATTCACAAACTACTACATGGATAGAGTGTGCTTCTACATTTCTTAACACACAGCTCATTTATGGATCCTCACATTGAACATTAGTAGTTTCTTCTGCTGGGCTCAGGACACCAGAATGACCTTGTTTGATGGGATCTTCCCTACACATCAGTCTGAACACCAAACACATCTGGGCCTAGCATAATCTTCCTGAATTAATTGACACAAACTCATAAAAATGTTCTGGGTTCAACCCTTGGTGATGACTCTGGTATGACTGTGAAGCATTAGGTACACAACACAGTCTCTGGACGTGAGCTGCAGGGACAACATGTGCAATACAGCCAGCAGGGAGGGAAAAGGAAGGTTATATATGACCATCTTAATGGTCACACACTTTACAGCAGAGGGTTCAAATACATGTTTTGTTATTCCTCCATTTTTATAATTGCTGTTTAATGCCTCCAAAGAAAAATTGCAGTCATAATCTGGCTTCAAGGAGGAAAGTATACAGATTATGTGCATGTAAGCACACAGGTCCTTAGTAACAAGATTCAGTTTAATAGCTCCTTTAATTTTTGGTCAGCCTTGAGTTGGTCACACATTGGACTAGGTGACCATTAGAGGTCACTTCCAATTAAAATAATTTATTCTTCTATTCCATTCCATTCCAATCCATTCCATTCCACAGTGTTGGGCACACCAGCCACAGACCTCAGGGCAGGCAGGGTGATGCCCAGTCTAGCTGGGGGCTGGACATCACAGCAGCTGTGGACTAATGGCATTTGAAAAGGGATTGTTTTTTCCCTACCAAGCCCCATTAAAGAGCACGTCTACTTAGAATAAAAATGAGAGGGATAGTAAGCCTGCACTTTGCAGACTCTTAGCATTCTTTTATCAAAAAAGCACTCACAGCAGCAGTAGCCATTGTTCATACTTCCCAAATCATGAGGGCTAATGGGGTCACCCTTCAATGAGATGGCAAGACAAGCCTTACTGGACTCAGAAAACAATCTTTTTTCTGAAAATAATAAAAATTGATAGATTTCTCTCTATTGGAAAGGTATTTTTATGGACTGAATCCATCTTGCATAGACCACCAGAAACAGGATAATTTTCAGGCAGTACTAAGCTAAATATATATGTATTCCTAGCTCAAAACAGCTTTAGAGGTGTGTCACAGAAGACTGAGCCCAAGCCAAAATAGAACTGTGAATTAAAAAGACATTTTCAAGAGGTGTGTGCAAAAGGCTCAAAAATACTTCTCAGTTCAGGAAACAATTTTTGCATTTTGGTTGTTTTTTCCTTTGCAGAGAGATCATTCAAAGGAAGCCAAAACCGAACATTCACTGACAACATAAGGAGACCCCAATGGGGTCCTTCCTCAATTGCAGTGCTTTACACATACTTAACATTAACAAGTTAAGTTTCCAAGTTTTTTTTCTGAGCTATTATTTTCACTTCCTCCATATCCACCATTTTTGTGAGGTTTGTCTTTAACCCAATCTGCTAATGTGTTAGCAGTGTGCCCACCACTGTGGGGAGAGAATTTTATCCAGCAGCCAACTAAGGGGCTGAGCTTTATTGTTGCAACATTAATAATTTAAGCCTTCTATAAAACAGTTTGTTAGGGATGGGCATGAGGGCTTTATAGGGCTTTCTGTAATTTAGTTTTTCAGAGTGATGAACAGTAGAGCACTTGTCTCCAAATCAATGCTTCCTTGCTTGTAAAGCAGAGGCAGGCAATGTTTTATTCACAAGATTTCAGAAATGGCTAAATGCAGCTCAAATGACAAAACTTTTAGAATATGTACTTAAGCTTTGAACCTGATGGAATCTGTTAAGATTAACACAACTGAGAAAGAGATCTTCAGTTTCTAAAGTAGTGAGGTGTATTCAATCTCTATTGTATTCTAAATCTTGCTCTCATTATAGTAACTAAAAAATCCTTCTCAATTCCAAACATTTCCATCAGTTCAGAGTGGGGTGGAAGTGGGGGACATCCCACAAAATCTGTATCAATAATATGGGGGTATGGGGACAACAGTAAAATTCTAGGAATTATTCAAAGCTTAGACTAATATCTCTCTGCGTGGAGGCAAAAAAATATTTGATGTATATCATTCTGTAAAAAGAGCTTTTTGACATGTGAGAGCTTTTTATCAGTGAAAGAAGCCTTTGTCTGCTGGTTTCATTTGCTTATGGTAACAAAAACAAAATACCAAAACAGAAAGATACTAATTTTCGGTGGTCTTTATTAACATAGCTGTATTTGCATAGCCAGGACCAAACTGAAAGGTTCTCATCTACATTTCCCAGAAGAAAAAGGATGGGAAGATGTAAGTGTTAAGACTGTTTTGAAAGTTTGATTTTGAAAGACTGATTTTCTTTGGAAAGAATACTGACTAGGCTGAAGAAGGCCATCACTCATTCTCTAAAATAATGAAGGCATGGGATGAGGTGTACTTTGATTTCCTATTTATAATAAAAGTGGGAATAGTTTTTTACTGTATGCAATGTGAAGAAGAAAACGTTGATGTTCTACTGGCATGCAAAGAAAGTGTATCTGAAATAGTGTTGTATAATGTGCAACAGAAAATTATGTATAGCAGGATTATGCAATATGCTGCCCCTCACCAACACTGGTAAACATCAAATGTTTTCATAAATAGAACAATAGCATCCATTATGTTCTCTCAGGACAACATATATGCTTCATAATTGACATTATTAAAAGGGGAAAAGTCTGTTCTGTAAAAGTCTGTTTCTGTAAAAGCCTGTTCTGTAAAAGTAGAGCAGTTAAGTGGTGTTCATAATCCCTACCATGCAGACCATTAACCTCAGAAATTTTAAGTAGCTTCGTAGTCATCCATGGCATTTCAGATTTCTCACAGCTTCAAATCTGTGGGCAGCTTCACAAGCTTTTTGTAAAGTTTCTCATGACTAGGACATCTGTAAAATTCCCTCCAGACCTTTCTTCAATTCATCTTTTGTTAAGACGTCAGTAATTGACATATCTGAATAAGGATAAAGGTACATCCCTAAAAACATGCTCTACTGAACGCAATATCTTTTTTTTAAAAGACTTATTGATAATTTTACATGCTATAAGATATTAAAAGCATTCTCTTTCTTTTTCTTACCTTTTTCTTCCCATTTTAATGGCAGTTTTCGACGAGCAGTATTCCCAGATAAGACTCATAGTAAGAAGTCAAAATAATCAGATACAAATCTTCCTTTTACAAACTGATCCACCATTCAACATAGGTGTCCTCACTATTTACACGAAATAAATTATTTATTTTATAGTCAGATGAAAAATTGCAACACTGCCTAACACGTTGCTTAGAGACAACTGACAAATTTTCTTCCTGGATGTCTACTTGGGAAATATGAAAGGCAGAATCAGGATGCTAAATTTTGGCATAGTGATTTTTGTTAATTCCTTTAGTCCATAGAGAGAAGAAATTTGTGAACCTTTGTTTATTCTGATCTCATTAAACTGGCCTTCTTTTCCTAGAAGGAATTGATTTGGGACTCAACTGCAATAATAATAACACCTTTAAGTTACCTGTCACAAATGTAGTCCTGACTCCTTGACAAAAATGCTTTTATACTTCCAGTACAGATATGAGATGGGCCTAGCTGAAGAAACATATGAGGATTATGTTACAGGAATTCAGAGATCTGCATGCAGAGAAGAGGATGTAATCTCTTCCTGTCTGGCTGGCAGCACTAAATAATGTTGCACTACATAATGTAAGACAGTATGAAAAAGATATTTAAATACTCAGAGCATGCTAATGCCTAAAACAGAGATACAAAAATATACTGGATATTATATCTCAGGGCATCAGTTCAATTATTTTAGTACTAGAGGAGAAGAAACAATATATTCACCTTCTCAGAAGTCAAATCCTGCCTATCTAACTTGCAGTTCACCATGTGTGATGAAAAATCTAGATGTAGAGCTTCCAAATGGCACATGGGTGGACAGTTTTAGCTACCCGGGATTATCCATAAAAAGACCCATGTCTGAGCTGCTGGTCTGGGATTTTGAATCTAAGACTTCAAATTACAGAATTTTTAAGGACTATCTGGGTTTGCAGTCTTATGAGCAGGGAGAAAAAAAAAATCAAGCAGATTTGTGATCTGAACGCTAGGGAAAGGTAGTTGCTTTAGATATTGTGTTGTAGTACATTTGCTAAACTCAAAATTTTCAGTGTCTCATTTGTGCCAGGGTGGCTCTGATTTCCCAACTCCAGCCATCAGAGTGAATGGCTTAGCACGCTTCAACACTGCCAACACCAGCACGAAACTCCTTTCGGCCCCACAGATTTCCTGCTCCACACTTTGGCCCCAGTTTAAGGCCACACTTGGGCAGACCCTAATTCTCCAGGGATTTGCGGAAAGGGCCCCTCTGGAAGCCACTCAAGCTGCTGCAGAGCCCGTGGAGCCCCAGAAGGCTGGAGAAGGCAGCAGCTCCCCCTCCGCTTCCTGCAGCTCCCGCAGCAGCCTCAGCTCAGCCCACGGGCACGTCTGAGTCACAGCTCCCAACGTAAGAGCTCCATCTGCAAGAGGTTCCTTCTCGCAAGCAACGGGAGGTGACACCGACTAGAGGGAAAAAGGCAGAATGTGGCATTCATCTGAAGAATGATGCTGTACCAATGTCCCACATCCTCACTCAGCTCCAAGGTTCATTTAAACTCATCCAGATGGGGGGTGGAAACTCATATTTGCTTGATATGCAAGAGAAAACACTTCAAATTAAAGACAACATACATAAAAACTTTTTTTTTATTTTTTAATGCTTACCAATTTTGTCTATGAGTCACTTCTTTTTTTTCCCCAAAGAGAATTGTAAACTAACCAAACACTAAGTATATGTTTGGTAAAACAGAATATCCAGATTTGTTAGATGCTTTATAAAGGTCATGATCTGTAATACCACACTGATCACCACTGATTAAATTGCCTACTGCTCCAAATTTAATGAGAGACTGAAAAGTCTCAATGGTAATTGGGATAGATGATCCTTTAAAGAGAGAAAGTGAGTGGGTAGTTAGTTGAAGCACAGAAGAATGCTTATTAATGTGGAGGTGTAAGAAGTCCTTTCTGAGAAGAACAATTAAAAAACTATTTTATTTGGAAAACATTGAATTTTTATTTGTGTTGCTTCATTGAAATCCTGGACACAGTATCAATTCTCTAATGGGGTAAAAAAACGACCAAAAAAATCCAACAACCAATAATCCAGCAGTCTTCTGCCTACAATGTCAGACTGTATGGTGAGTTTAATTATTTCAATTTTTTTAGTATAAAATTTGTCATTATTTTCAGGAACTCTCTAAGTTATTTGTGTCTTGCTCTGTTTTTCTTAAAAGTTTTATACTCCAAACAAAGCCATCATCAGGAAATCCAAGTACACAAAAAGATATAAAGACAAAGACAATAATAACTATCTGACTGAAAATTACCGAACAACTACAGTAGGAAAAAAAGGAATAATTTAATCTTAATTAATATAAAGTCCCTCAAAGACACTAAGTATCCTTTATGCTCTTGCAGTAAGATTATCAAAATGTTTTACTGGGAGTTGAAATGGCACTAAAGTAAAGTGCTGTTAAATATGTTACTCAGATGTTCCTCAGGAATACAGCGACAAAGGGCAGTTATAAAAATGACTCTATTTTAAAAATCATAATCAGATCTTTTTCTGCTTAAAAAGATAGGGTCAATTTCAAATAAGTATTATTTAAAGGAAATCACATGAACTGCATTATATAAAAGATTAAACAAAGCAATTGCAATAGATATTCTGGGTTCATAATCAAGAGAATTACTGATATTTTTGTCTTTAAGTCTGCAATTCTACTCATGTTTTACTTTGACTGCAAAATACATATCAGCATTCCAGACTGACTTTTTTGAAGTTAAAATGTGCCATGAAAGCAATATTTAAGTTTATATTTTAAAAAAGGTGGTAGGGAGAAGTAAGCATTTAAGACCCTGTTTTAAAAATATGATTTAAAACTGGTAATTCAGTGGTTCTGAATTAAACGGGAAAAAATAACTTAACAAAAATCTTCTAACTCTGTTTTAGTTCTGTGAAATTACTAGTCCAGCTGTAGGAGCTATGACAAGTCTGCACAAAGGCTCCAGCCTAAAAGCTCTTTCAGAAGCCATATTTGATGTTCCTTGTCTGTTCTGTGCCAGGAGCATGTCAAAATACAGATGAATTGTGGTTCAAGAGTGGGGTTAAAATCTGTCCTCAAACATACAACTGCAGTTTGTTGCTTAGGTGAAAGGTTGACTACTTTTCTAGTTCCCAATTTTCTTTTCTTTCAGAGCAGGTATTTTATTTAGAGCCATATCTGGCTGAGTGAAAAGGACAGACATAAACTACTTGGTATAAAATCTGTGACAAGGTACTTGGGAGAGTGGAAAAATGTACAAAACAACAGCAAACACAAGCTATAAGCAGCAGAAGAGATTGAAGCATGAGCAACCACCAGCATGAGCAACCTGGCCTCTTCCCAAACTTCCAGGAGAAATGAACTTCAGTAAAAACTTATTTCCCTTGTTAAGAGAAGGCAACTGTGGTTTCAGGCAATTCCCACCAGGTCTATTATTATTTACAATGGAGGCAGACATCACTCTTGGCTCTTGCTCAAGAAAAGGCAGAGGGGGAGAGCTCCAACAACTTTCAGAAGAGAAGAGGCGTCACTCTGCACAGCACATTCTTGGGTGCAATGGGAAGGAACTTCACTGCTAATTATGGCTTATTAGTGCTGTTGTATATTAAGTTATCATAGAAGGGGTTCAGGTTAGAAAGTATATTATCATTTTTAAAATCTTCTGACTTGCATTTCCCTGAAGAGACTGAAGTCCTTTTGCCTAAACCGTGACTCAGAATTCCCTCTCTCTAGCCCAATGGGTGTAGCCTACCTCCACAGGCTTAGAGAAGACACTCCAGTCCCTGACTAGAGGTCTGCTCTACCCTCAGGCTGACAAATTTCATGCAGAAAGGCTACCCTTGCACCAGTTGTCCGTGTCATGTCCTGTGATGAGTGAAAGAGACACAGCCAAACAAGACCTGAGCAGATGAGAGGGTCACAGAGTTGGCATAACCTGCATGGGAACTATATCCACCAACAATTCAAGTCAATCCTTGAACTCTTCTAACTTCAGCACTTGCTCCCTGGCCAGCCTTGTGTGCCCATGCACATGAGATAAGGTAGTGAGGTGGCACCAGCTGGGGGCTCCTTCTGATGCTTGGAGCACGTCACAGCCTCTCTCCAACAAAAAGCACACTACAATAAATATCCCTTTACCTCACCACATGCTCTTCCCAGGTGGGAGATTTGGACCTGTTTGAATGTGGTTGTGTAATTATGACTGAACTCATTCTGAGGTAGAGGAAGTTTGGAGAGGTGTCTTCTCCATCTCCCTTAAGCATGGGATAGTGAAGAACACCCATGGCAGAGGCAGCTTTTTCTCTTTAAGTCTCTCCTCATTTTCAGACTTCGAGGAAAAATGAGAATCTACCAATGTTTCTGCTGAAATTCAATTTTCAAGCCTGTGTCTACCACATGGTTTTCAATTCTGGAAGGAGAAGGGAAGGGAAAAAAATAAAGTATAAGTAAAAAGAGAAGAAGAAGAGAGGCTGTAAAAGCCAGCTTAAATGCTTGCATCATATTATTTCTAGGACTGTTTCTATTGCCCAGTTTCCAGTGGCATTATATGGATAATCATTTAGCAATCAAGTCTGCAAATCACTGTCTTGGAGAAAGACACTCCTGGACAGAATAGAGAGAGAGGAGGAGCAGATAAGAACAAGACAGTTACAATTACTCAACTAGACTGTGGTTATTCATCTAATCTCTAAAGAGAGAGCATATTTTATTATTCACTCTGTCTAAACACTGTTCTGTAAGTCTGGTTCTTTTATACATTGAAGACTGCATTACTGTAGTACAAAATGAATATAAATAACATTTACATTCAACTCATATTTCCTATGCCACAAAGCTTAAGAATGCCAAGCAGATAAATCCAAACAAACTTAATTTCAATTTTATGATAGGAAAACTCAGGAATAATAAAGCATGAAAATGTAATAGCAGAAGGGAAAATAAAAAAAGAAATCCCTTCTTGTTTGGTTTAATTTTATTCTCTGAGAGGTGCACATTGCAATTAATTGTGCAGGCTATATACTAAACATGAACATTCCATCATGGAAATCACTGTCAGTTAATTGATTGAAATTGCTGAACACAGAACTTGTTTCTTCTTGATCCACCTTTACAAAACTGAATATTAATGCACAACAAAAATAGTACTTTTTGCATGCAAAACTTATGTGTTTCACTGAAGACACCCCCACTTCCTCCTACCAAACAGCTGTGTACAATAGTACATTCCAAAGAATTTTCTTTAATGCTAGAGCACCAAAGAATAGCTGAGGTAAAAGGAAGTCTTTTTGTCAAATGCCTTGTTTAGTAAAGACACTTGTATGTATTTTTATTGTATTTACAAATTTAAAAGCTGGTATCATATTACATAACTTCTTCCAGGCCAGAGTTATTTTACAATTAAGCTATCATCTGAATGAATCTTCAAAGAATTTAGGGCACTTTCTACTCCATCTATTGGTGAAAAATATATTGAAGCAACAAAAGAGGTCTGACTAGAGAAGTATGTATTATGGATACACATACAAACCTGTTACTAATAAACTATTTATGAGTACAGCTGGAGCAGAGACCCATTGAGAAGCACATTTTCAGCCCAAATTAGGAATAGTAAATCTTCAAATGGATATATAACGTAAGAACAATATCTAAAAGTATCTATGTTGTTGGTAGTTGGTGCACCAAATAAAGTATGTAGTATCTTGCTATGTGCAAAGACATGGTCTGAAATGCAAGGCTTCTGTTATGGAGAAAACTTACCTGATGGTGATCCATCTGGTGTCTCAATGTCCTAAGTTTAAGCCCACAAGCTCATGCTAATGTCTTGATCCATTCCAGCCTGTAGGGAATTTGTAAAAGATGGTATTCACCAAGTCAGAGTAATTTCAGTGCTGCAATGGGTGGTTCTGGGATGATTTATTTCAGGACAGGTTTTTCATGCAGCACAAACTGCAACTGAGGAACCTCCTGATTGGAAGGACCTGCAATGACCAGGCGTGCAGCAATTTTCTTTCATGCTTTAGGAAGTTAATGCATGATGACCAAGTGGTATTTTCAGAAGTTTGATCCACTTTTACTAATAAAGTATTCTTTGTGATCAGCAGCTTCCTTTAGATTGTGCATTGAGTGTCCTTTTGGCTTGTTTTCCTGTCTATTATGCAGAGTCCTGAGTATGTACATACTGCTCACCCACCTAGCACTAACTTTAAGAGTTAAATCAGCTTCCTCAAAAAGCTGCAGAAGCCTTTTCCTTACTGAAGGACAGTGGAACTGTGGCTAACACCCCTGAACAAAATGGCATTCTGGAGCTTTAGATACAAGACAAGCATCATTTGTCTGTACAGAACTAATGAGAACAAATAGGATTTTCAATTTCTGATGTTTAAAAGTACAGTAATTTCATGGTTATAAGCCGCATCAATTATAAGCCGCATCTCCGGGTGTCGGAGACTTTTCATTCTTTGTCCATACATAAGCCGCACCTGATTAAAAGCCGCACGTTACAATACAGAGCGTAATAAAAGATATCTATTCTATCACCATCTGTTGAGGGTGGGGGCAGTGATCCTTACCTCTGTGGGAGATATTCTGCTAATGGGCCATCCATTGAAACCAGGCGGGGCATTGGTCTTTATCTTTTCACAACCCATCCTTCCTCCAGAGAGTCATTTTCTGCTAATGCCCATTGAGTCCCACTGTGTCACTGATAAAATTACTGCATCCCATTGGAAGTTGCTCCAGCCAGGGGGAAAGGCCCAACATTTCTTACCAAAATAAAAACAGAGGTTTTGGGACACTAAGGAAGCCCCTTTCTCCACTGGACTCCAGAGGAAAAACCGGATTTCTCCACATCACCACTGGACCTCCGGAGGGAAACTGCACCTTCTGCAGGAGCACTGCTCCAACTGAATCACATCTGCACTGCAGGAGGATGCAGCCACCATTTAATGGGACTGCTACCAACACCCTGCCTGACGGGGTGTCAGGTTGTACTCTGACTTTGTCAGGGTTTGGAGTTTGTTTCTTTGTGGTACTGTATTTCTATTTTAGTTTCCCTAGAAAAGAACTGTTATTCCTAATTCCCATATTTTTGCCTGAAAGCCCCTTGATTTCAAAACTATAATAATTTGGAGGGAGGGCAATTACATTCTCCATTTCAAAGAGAAGTTCCTGCCTTTCTCAGCAGACACCTGTCCTCCAAACTAAAACAGCAACTTTTTGTTCTTTGCCCATATATAAGCCGTACCTGATTATAAGACGCACTTTGGGTTCGTACCAAAATTTTAGTCAAAATGGTGCGGCTTATAATCGTGAAATTACTGCCAAAGCTCAAGGAAAAGGTGGCTGAAAGCTCTACAGTGATTGCTAAAGCTCTTGCATCATTGAACAGTGGCAGAATTAAATAACTTCCCCTTTGACCACTGCAGTGAACTCATTGTACTTCAGCGAGGAGTTCACAACAGCCCAGACTTCTCCATTCAATGCAGACAGCAGTCAAGCTCTCCTGGCAAACACTGTCTAAGATGACACAGAAGGTAGGTCAGCTTGGGGCTTGCACCTGGCATTAACACACAGTAAAGGGAAGAGGCAGAGATGAGAATAGAAGGAACTGCCATGTATTTTTTAAAGAAAAGAATCAACAAGTTTCCCATGGAGTGAATGTAAATGGAACAGTGTGCTGTGTTGTTAGCCAGCAAGCAGATAAAGTCGTATGGAATGCAAGAAAGAGCCTGTTGGAGATACTTTTTCACCTGACAACTGCACAGTCAAGTGGAAAACCTCGAACGAGAACTACTCCTATAAGGAAGTTGTGGGTTTCTCCACAAAGACTTCTCACATGCTGGTGTTTCCCAGGGCTCAGTGTTGGCCAGCCCTGTTTAATACCTTTATCTATTAATTGGACATGGGGATTGATGCTTCCTCAGCCAGTTTGCAGACCACATCAAGTTGAATGGGAGTGTTGGTCTGCTGGAGAGTAAGAAAGATCTGCAGAGGGATCTGGACAGGCTGAATGGATGGGCTGAGGCCAATTGTATGAGGTACAAAAAGGCCAAGAGCCAGGTCCTGCTCCTGGATCACAGTGAGCCCCTGCAGTGCTGCAGGATGGGCACACAGTGTCTGGAAAGCAGCCCTGTGGAAAAGGACCTGGGGATGTTGGCTGACAGCAGCTGAACATGAGCCAGCAGTGCCCAGGTGGCCAAGAAGGCCAGTGGCATCCTGGCCTGTGTCAGCAATGGTGTGGCCAGCAGGAGCAGGGCAGGGATTGTCCCCCTGTGCTCAGCACTGCAGAGGCCACACCTTGAATCCTGTGTTCAGTTCTGGGACCCTCACTATAAGGACACTGAGGGGCTGCAAAATGTCCAGAGAAAGGCAGTGGAGCTGATGAAGGGTTGGGAGCACAAGTCTGGTGAAGAGCAGCTGAGGGAGCTGGGATCATTCAGTCTGGGGAACAGGAGGTTCAAAGGAGACCTCATTGCTTTCTACAACAGCCTAAAAGGAGGGCATAGTAAGGTGGGGGTCAGTCTCTTCTCCCAAGTAACAAGCAGTCGGATGAGAGGAAATGGCCTCAAGTTGCAACAGGGAAGGTTTATATTGGGTATTAGGAAAAATTTCTTCCCCAAAAGGGTTGTCAAACATTGAAACAGGTTGGTAAGATAAGTGGTGGAGTCACTGCTCCCAAAGATATTTAAAAGATATGCACATATGGTGTATAGGGTCATGGTTTAGTGGTGGACTTGGTAGCACCAGGTTAATGATGGATCTTGGATCAGAACTTAGAGGTCTTTCCCAACTGAAATGATTCTGTGATTCTTTTTTATAAGGGCATCATTGCTTGAACTAGTAGGCATGAAAAAATAATTTCTCCTTATTTTAGAATAAGGTTTTCAAACATGCTCATCAAATATCACTGAAGGACACCTTTTTTTTCTTTCAGGAACAAGAGACAGAATAGATGTTTTTCTGCAAAATACCTACATTACTGGCCTCTGGTGGGAGTGGTGAGAGAAACTGAACTACAGCTAAACATCAAATTCCCAGTCACTAAATTTTATTTACCAACCTGATTTTCAAGATGCTGAGTTCAATCCATTATATATAATTTTCTGATGCTGGATGTTCACTTTACCTGAGTATAGCTATGCTAATTATAATATCACTGTATCTTTGCTCCCCATGGGACTCCTGCTTTGCAATGGGCCACATTTTAATAAAGGAGAATGTTTTCTTCTGCACCACTGATACCCATCCAGTCCTCCTTGCAGAGGTTTCCTCCATTCCAGCTGTGTACAAAGGGGTAAAGTAGCTACAGATCTAATATGAATGAAAGTAAAACTTCAGCCCCTCTCTTGCTCACAAGATGCCCCCTGTTTTTTACTTCTACTTTCAGAGGATTGAGAACAATGGAGTTAATAATATTTGCTGGCTGTTTTTTTCTTTTTTCATAAAACCATGCTGTAATAAAATTGAGACTTCTTCAGAAGTCTTCACAAAAATCAGATGATGAGAGATAATTAATTGAAAATATTAAAGCAAAATGCCTTTTTCCTAAGTCTTCAAGTTTTCACTGAAAGAAATTTGCATTTGCTATTTTTCTTACATGGCTTTTAGTCCTATATCCAAGAGGACAGATTAAAGTTTAATTATTTCTATTCACTTTTCAATGTTCAAAATTAAGGTGCTGTCATGAAGAATGTGTATGGAACCCTAACTAAAATAAAAATAGTAAGTTCCTTTTTTCTATTCCCACATAGCAGAAAATAAATACCATGGACAACAAGAAAATTTTCTTACGAACATTTAATTGGAAGATTTTATACATTGTACAGAAATTTGAAAAACTTATTTCTTGTTTGTGTCTTAATTTAATGACCTAATTTAATTTCTGTGAATTGTAATCAACATTTATGTAAATTGCAAATGAGGAAACAGTTCATACACTAGAAAGTTAAAATGCTGCATACAAGTCCTTTCTGCACACAAAAGTATCTTCCTGTAACTCCACAGTCTCATACTCGTGGTCAAAAATACTGGTCATAGGTGATCTTGGAGATATTCCACACTGCCCTCCATGTCAAAAAGACTGCCACAGAGCTGCTCAATGAGCATACAAAAACCAGTTCAGCTAACTCAGATGTCACTAGTCTAGGTGACATGGTTATAATCTTCCCTTCTACAGCAACAAATCTATGAGTGGAAAAATTACTGCCTTCTCAGTTCCTCCAAATTTTCTGTTTATATGAAATTTTGCCATTTTCCTTAAAGCAGAGAGGTAGCTACATATAGCCCCACTATAAAATGTGTATTTCTGTTTTAATTAGGTTCATTTGGCAGAAGCTGAGAACAAGCTGGCAGAATTTGGCCTCTCTGGAGGACAGGCAACAGCAACCACTCAGGCAGAGGACACCCCTGCCTTGGCAGGACAGCGGCAGGATCTAACCTGGCCCATTCCCAGTGCTGCTAGTTCATCCTCAGCTATTCTCATGGATGCTGCCAGTGCATTAGTACTGTGTCTTATTAACACTTAAGTAAAATTCTCCTGGAAGCAACTTGTAAGACACTGTACATATTTTTCATTAGAATACAAGATGTGCATGATTCAGTATCCATGCCCTTTTCAAATCCCAAGTTCCCACCAGTCCCAGCAGATGTGCCAAGATGCAAAGAACACAAAAAGTGTTTGACTGAAGAAAATGGCCAAAGATCAGTACAGAAAATATGGCTTGAAAAAAATTACCAGTTGAAAAAAGAGCTTTAGAGCCTCTACTCTGTATAGAGCAGGTTGCTGTCAGCTTCATTTGCCTTTTAAAACATGAAGTACAAAGACTGCTTTTTAAACATGAAGACATCAGATATGTGTGAGACCACCAAGAAGGAAAAGGAATTCAGGGCATGTAAGCTTCTTGGTCGTATATTTAGAATTTTCTTGAGACTCAAATGCTCCTATATGAGCAGTGCCTATCATTATTATTATTATTATTATTATTAATAATAATAATAATAATAATAATATGTGTGTGTGTATAGGATTGCCAAGAGATTGTGACCTGTTCTTCCAAGCACTAAGTTTTCTAAAAGATATAGGACTTCTCAAACAGCCTTTCTAGTGCAAAGTAAGCATGAAGGCAAGAATATGTATAATTTACTGCTTTGACCCAAACATTTTTAGATTTACTTTGCCTTGGCTAACTCGGATTACTGCTCAGAAATGTTTCTTTAAAAAAAAAAGTGTCCTTTCAGTAATAATGGTCAAGCTAAGAAACCGGGTTCAAAGTACGTCTTGTTTCCAAGGAACACCAGTATTGAGAGCAATGGGAAGTTCAGAGGTAGAGGCTCAAACTTCCTCAGCAAGGAGTGAACCTGGAGGAAGAGGGGTAGAGGAGGAAGTAAACAGCACCAAAGTGGAGAACCAGCGAGTTGATAGGTTGGAAATGAGACAGAAAGGATAAACCCAATAATCATCAGGAATTTAGGATACTCAGCATCATTCTTGTACTTTCACAGCAAGAACCTCTGAATCCAGCTCATAGACAGACCTGCTGTTATTCAGCCCAGGCCCACAGGCTATTCACAACCTTCCCCAATATCCCTTTAAACAAAGGTCTGTGCCACATCAACACCAGCAAACAAAATTCACCAAGGAACATTCACTTGCTGTGAGGGTAACATGCACAACCTGCCCACGCCATTCTCTGGACAACTCTCTTTCCTCTAAATTAAGAGTGGCTGCATCCAATAAACTGTTGGTAGATTCTGTCCTCACCCTCAGCTACCACTTGTCCTTGTCTAGGAATTGCCTGAGACACAGGTAGTTTTGGCCCCAAGCAAAAACTGCACCAGAAAATGTTAACAATTTACCTTAACAATGTTAACATAATGTTTATGTTAACAATTCAACAACATGGGAAACATTAAAACCTGTGGATTGGAAAATAGCAATATCTCTGGATCTGTGGATGATATTAGGATGTTTGCACTGCATGTTTCTGTTTGTTAGTTAGAAGTAGCCTAGGTCCCACAGCCTGATTGAAAATATATCTGTAATTTCTAATTTAAAAGGGAAAAAAAAAAAAAGGAAAAGAGAATGGAAAAGGAAATGGGAAAGTAATAAAAAGGAAGGAGAAAAGAAAAGCTCAGAGAAGCAACCTGAAAAACAAATCAACACAAAATCTTTATTAAAAAATGCACTAGGCAGTGGAACCCATGCATACTCTAGGATGAAGAAGAGCTCATCTCAAACTGCTGTGAGGGACACAAATTGGCTACTGGCCCTGTAAAAACAAAAATCTTGAAGTTTTGCTATTGTGGGTCAAGTAAAATACTTCTTCCAGTGTAAACCACATTGCTATTTGGACTTAAATCTGAGAGACATGACACGAAGAGGTAAATCAGCTGTGGATCTAGTGAGCAATGTCTGAAAAACAATTTCTCTGTTTGAGTAGATCTCTGTCAATACCTGACACTGCAGATCTCTGAGTGCTGGAAGTTGGAACAGTATTGCTGAGAGGCAGCTCTGCACCCCAACATTTGACCACTTGGTTCTCATAGCTTTACAGTGGGACTTGCAGCTGCAAAACTGGGAATTAATATACAAAATAAAAGTGAGTTTTATTCTGGATTGGTTCTTTGCTCCCTCTTGTATGTGCATGCTTGCACTGGTGTTTCCATGGCCTTAACAGTGGGGGAATGTAGGATCATCAGCCCAGCTCAGGACTGTCTCTTCCCATGTTGGCATTGATGTAAGTCACTTTGGGAGCACATGGCCAGGCAGCCACTCCCCTCTCAAGAATGCCCCTGTGGAGGCAGCTCTGGCGCTGTTGGCCCACTTTGTGCTGCTGTCACCAGTAAAAACATTAATAAGAGTAACCAAGAAGTTACAGAAAACCTTTGGGAGATACCACAGTACAAAGAAAAACAATACTTCAATCTCTCTCTTGTTTAATTGCTCACTTTTGGATTCTAATATCTCTTCAGAAATAAGATATTATCAAAGGCCAGAATTAGTACTATGGGAGATTAGGTTATGACTGAACACGAGTAATACAAAACACATCCTGCTTTCAGATTAGCCCCCAAACTGCATTCCTCTTGCCCTACTCAGCATAGAGAGACAGCTCAGTTTTGGTAAGGTATGGCCATGTACTCCAAGTTTCTTACTGCTTGTAGTGCTTCTGCAGCACAGCTCACAGCTAATTACTGCACCATCAAATTCCAAAATGTTCCCTATCCATCTTACTCATTCTTTTCACCAGTTATTGTCAGGAGCTTTACATATTTGAGACCATAATCTTCCTTTACTTACTATTTGTTTTTATTATCATTGTACCATTATAATCTCATTATAGCCTTTTCCAGTTTCAATTATTGTATTTTTTTTTCTGAGTCACTGTAATTGCTTTTAGTTTTTAATAATATTTAAAATTTTCACTCTCCAAAGCACACGTTATTATTCCCATTACAAAATTCAGTTAAAAGGTTGTCAATAGTCTTGATTTGCATTGGTCTTGGATCAATCTTTTTGCCATGCATGATACAACAACCCTGCCTTGCCAATGCCTCCAGCTTACAAAGGTAGATTCAGTTTTAAACTACAGGCTCATCAGAACCATAGAACTCATTGGAAAACTGGTATTTGTACTAGTGTGGAAGACAAATGTTTTATAAAATGCTTAAAGTGTAGAAACATTGCAAAATTATTCTCCAATCCATCCAACTGTGGGAATTACTGGTTTTTCTACTCTGGGTGTGATTTGTAAAACAACAATTTTTTGACAGGACTCTGAACTTCTGTGACAGAATTATTAGCTTACAAAACATAATCACTTCAACAAAGTGTGATAAAGTATTCCACCTCTGACAGAAAATTAGAAGACATTCTCCTGATTTCCTGATTATTTCTCTCAAATGTGAGATTAAGTGTATATCCACCAATCATGCACACATGTCCAAATAAATTCAGTAAATAAGATCTGAAAATAAATCCTGGTATGTTTTTCCTGCACAGAAATCCTGTAATCTCTCAGGAACCCACTTAAGACCAGTACAGCTTTGTTTCCATGACTTGTCCATAAGAAATGTTTACAAAAGAGTTGATTCAAATTCTAATGATGCAGTTTTTAAGTTACCAGAGCTATCTTTTTATCCCATCACGTTAAATTAATGTACACATTTCTGATTTACCAAGACTGATATTTTCCTAGAAATAGAACTAAATGTAATGATACTTTTTCAAATAGTTTTGGAAACTGAATCTATCAACAGCTTGGCAATAGCCTGAGCCCTTTATCTACAAACATTATTTAAATATGTGCACAAGACCCACTGTAACAATGACAGAACTTTCATCTGCAACAGTAAAAATACTGCACTCTGCTCAGGAAACACTTTTCAATGCTTTTGAGAAATGTCTCAGCATTTAGTCCCATGCAAATCACATTCATTGTACATACATCATAAGCATGTAATATCTGCATACTTTTAAAATTTGACTGAATTCAGTAGTACGGACACAGCCCATGCATTTACTTGTGTGGAAAACTAGATTAGAAAATGTTTTGAATATTTTGTGATGCAGGATCACTAGAAGTGGGCAAAGATGTATCTAGAGGATAGGTGTACAAGCAAGGCACAGCTTGACAATCCTGTTAATCCTCACTGCACTTCTGATTCATTCAGAATTGCTGCTATGAAATTGCTCTTCAGTTTGTTCATCTGCATAACAAGTGATCTCTGATAATTTCAGAGTCAGAAAGATCCATCCATGATAACATCAAGATAAAAGCTCTTATGTTACAGACAGCTGGGAATAAGAAAGCAATTTAAGTGTAATCTTCAGGAGAATATGCAAGCTACATTGCACAGGCAACAGGATGTGATGAAGAAACCATTTCAGCCTGCTCCTAAAGCCCTTAATTACTAGAAAAGCAACCTACATACAGTTCATTGTTTCCCACAGACCTAGAAAAGATCATGAAATCTTCTAGTTTAGTCACCATTTCTCCACAGTCATCTACATTTCACACAAAAACTCCAGTCAACTTGGTTTTCTGAATCATGACCTTTTAAAGAGGCACACAATGGGTGAATCTTGTGGTTGCATTGACAGCACCCTCTACACCTTGGCCACTGAAACACCAATGCCCACAGAAAAAAATCTACACAATAAGAGTGAAAAAATTCTGTAGACAAAATAAAGAGAGGGAAAAGAGAATTCTGATTTTTTTTTAATTTTTTTTATTTTAGTACTACAGCTAATATCTAGTTTTATATTTAGCAAAATTGCCAAACAACAATTACAGTCCTGAAGGTCATCAGTACACACCCCCTGCTGTGCAAGTAAATAAGCAAAGTGGCCCATAGTGGTTACATCTACGTGAAGTGTATTATCAAGGTATTTGAATGACAAGTGCCCTGCAAGTTCCCATAAACCAAAGTCAGAAAGTCTAAGAAGTCTGGTATTCCAAAGGGTTGTCATTTGGTTTGGGATTGTAGTGCATGTCTCATGCATATCCTAGAAGCACGCCTCTGACTCAGCAGGTCTGGCCTCTTGAGCTGGAAGGGTCAATCCAAAACTCCTCAGGTATGACAGGCATGAGACAAAACAGGTATGAGTGGAAGCTGGTCAGAGATGAAGTTTCTGCTATGGGAAGAAAGTTTCACCAGCCATTTTTACCTCCATTTTCACCATAGCAAAAAAATTGCATTATTTGTAGTTGTCTTGTTCTACTTTTCTCTGACAATTTGAAGAACATTTTATTTGATGCTGTTTTCACTCGGGACTGATCTGGTTCAGCTGAAATATACCTCTGCTTCTGAACAGCCAAAAATCACAATGATTCTGACAAGGCATTTTACCCAGACCTTAAGGGATTTTTTCCTCTTTTTTGCATTCCTATGTGTTCTTCCAAGTTCACTTAAAACAGACAAGCAAGAAAACTGTCACATACTAATATCAAGAACATCACTGTAATGCTGAAGCCCTCTGCCTGTTCCCTAGTCCTCTGTTTAAATACTGAATCAGTAATTGATCCCTTCAACTACCAGCATGACCCTAAAACAGTGCTGCATCCCATGTCCAGCACCAGAGAACAGAAAGAGTTGAAATTTCCAAGTAGACATTCTTTGCTGTTCTAGTTTTACAGCCTCCTTTTCTTGGTCCTAACTGGCCAGTTAATTCTTCCCTAAACCAAGTGTCCAGCCTTGTGGACATGAATGAGATTAATTTATATATACATTCTAGTCATGGTGTTCTAGTTTGTTTCAGATACAAGTTTTAGAAGATTTATTTTTATGTATTTAATTCCAGTTGAGTGCTGAATTGGGCTGATCATGGTTCTACTTGTTCCACAGCCATTCTAAAAACAATCTCTTTTCACTGCCATCACAACAGTCTTTCAACCAGTATCTAGCCCATAATTCTGCTATAATGGAGTCATGTTTTTAAAATCATCAAGTCAGGACACCTGCAGCACTCTATATACATTTAGCTGAAATTAACTGAAACCTTGAAGAAAACTTCTGCATCCCTGGAAATGTTCAAGACCAGGTGGGATGGAGCTTGAAACAACCTGGTCTAGTGGAAGGTGTCTCTATCTATGCTAGGGGGTTTGGAACTAGAGGACCTTTAAGGTCCCTTCCAACCCAAACCATTCTGTGATTCTGTGACAAGACCTACTCTTAGTTAAGAATGTGAAAACCCATTACAGAGTCTAAACTTGTAACTCCTCACTAACTAAAAAGATTAGACAGAATTCAGGTTGTATATAAAATGAATCAAATCTGCTACTGAAGCAATCCTGATTGTTACTTAGAATACTTGTGTAATACTGACACACTTAGAGAGTTTTCATAGAATCATAGAATGGTTTGGGTTGGAAGGACCCTTAAAGATTATCTAGTTCCATCCCCCCTGCCATGTGTAGGGAAGTTTTCTCAGCTGTCCTTCAATTATTCTAGTATAAACAATGAACCAGAAAACTTTCCAAAACAGCTGTTTTACACACTTGGATATAAATGACCTGACTCTACAGATACTAATGTCATTCGTAGATACCACTGTCACAGAAAAACTGCCAACTTGCATAATACAAAGCCTTACACCTGAAAACTAGAATATGGAATAGAAATATTTATTGAAACCCTCAATTTCTTTTCTAATCAGTACTGTAATTTTCCTCAACCACAATGGGCTTACTCCTCTGCTATAATTTTTTTTGTTCTAAGATGTCTAAAATCCTCCATTAAACTTTGTTCTGCCAATTTTCACTATGTTTTTACTAATGTCTTTGAGGAAAGGCACTTTAATAGTGCTTTGCTATATCAGGTCCTCATAAAGAAAATCATCAGAAACTTTCATCACAGAAAGCCCAGGTGCCAGTTCCATATCATATTAATATACACAGCCATATTTGTAAATAATCATTGCATTTTTTAGCCAACTTGAGGTGATCTGGAGGAAAGACAAACTCATTGAACTCTAAAATAATATTATATTATTAGATTCCCAGAACCATTAGTGAACATCCCAGGCAGAAGATAAAGGTTCTTTTGAATTGCAAACAAATAGTCAGTCATAAAATAAAGAGAGGAAAAAAATTGATTATGTTTTACTATTAAGAAATTTAAAGGAGAAAAAATACATTGATGGAAGGCAAGTTATGCAGTCTTTGCTAGATCCATACATGCCCTTTAATTCATTTGAATAAAATACTTGATGTTGAAAATCATCTCAGCAATATGTCTAACCACATTTCTCTATTTTGCATAACATAAGCAAAACAGGCACTTAACTGCTACAGATTTACTTCCCAGTGTGTAACCTGAATGTGAGCATATTAAATGAAAACACTTAAGGATTGAAAATAAGGATTATCACTAGGATGGTAGTTGTTCCATAAATATATGGAACAAATATAAAATACGAAAGACAGAAATGGTCGGGGTCACTGTTGCCGGTTAACTCATATTTTGGTATGATTTACTTATTGGGTGTTGAACCTTAAATATTGTAAATGCATCCCAAAGTCAATATCTATAACATCAATGAAGCTACCCTGTTAATAATTTCAAGGCTAAAATTAATGAAAATAAGCTAATTTTTTTCCTAGCTTTCTGCAAAGATCACCTTTAAATGAACCAGTAGAATGAACTAGATACTATAGTTAAGGAGATATACAGAAATGAGAATAATTTTTAAAGTCCTCATTTTACCAAAGATGGAGGAATGGGGAAGGAAAGAATGGAGGACAAGAATATGTTAGAGAATTAAGAAGTTATAATGCCTTAATTCCTATTTAAATGGAAGACAATCCACAGCTGTATACGTTAATTGACTTCTTAAAACTGAGCTTTTAAATTATGACTTCCTTCTTATGCTTCTAATTCACATAGATTAAGCAGGATTATTTCACTGTGGCTGTTGTGTTTGCCTATGTCATTTGCTTTTCAACTAATATCAGAAATATAGGCAAATGTTTACTTTTTTTTTCATTTGGGTTGAAAAATAACTACAGGACAAGCATTCTTATTATCTAGGAATAGTGATCACATTTGCTTACCGCTCTAAGAAGAAATTTCAATGCAGTCACATCACACTTTAAGAAAAAGAGAACAAAGCCAGACTCATTTTTTCCACAAGAGGTTTAGGGGAAAAAAATGGTTAATGGGCCAAGAAACTATTTTAACATCTTGTCTTGGAAAAGAGAAGGCTCAAATCAAGGGCACTAGTTCCCAGGTACATAAAATACTGTTGTAAAAACAGGTAAAAATCAAATATTCTCTATGTCCATGGTGGAGCAAACAATATTAAGTTTAAAGTTGCAGCATTGTATATTCAGTTTGAAATATTTGGCACAATATTTAATAGTAAGACTAATCAAATGCAGATCTGCTTTGCTTCAGAAAGTTGTGGACTGTCACAGGCTTCACAACCATCAGGAATTACCTCCAGGCAGGCATGAAGAGAGCTTGCACTGGACAAGGGGAAGAGACTGTCTAAAGTTCAAACCCAAACCTTCCAGACATAGAGGTCTTCTCTGAGTATATGAATGGTTTAAAAAAACCCATGGCCATCATATCAAATAGATACAATTAGAATGAAAAATGCAGTTTTCTACTGATTTAAATAATATGCCTTCAGGCAGAATTCTTGCATATATCACATTCTCCAAAATCACTGTAAAATTACTTCATTGAACTACATGCAAAATTAGTAATTCCATAAGAAATTGTGTGTATAGGCAGATTGTGTTAAAAGTTACCATCCATTAGGAAGATATTAAATGTGACAATGTAAAACATGCTTGTGAAGAGATAGAGACTGTACCAGAGATCCAAGATTATGGACAACCCTTATCATCATCTAAGAATTTAGAAGAATACCAACTCAGAATACCTGGAAAGGAAAAAACAAAATTTCTGAAAAACAGATCCCTGGCAACAGCAATCAGCTGTGTTAGAGAAGACATGCTGTTTGTGGGAGTCTGAAAACTCAGTCTAAAGAGCAACAACACTATGATGTGACTGCCCTGCCTTCAGGGCACAGTGCAAGTAGAAAAGACACTGAAGCTAAAAGAATGGAATGAAAATTCCATCTTAAACTTCATCACCTGTCCAGAAAAAAAAAAATAGAAAAGAAAAACAAAAGAGAGAAATAACCTCAAATCAATATACTGCAGCAAACAACAACAAAAAAAGAGAACCCATATCTTCATTTCTGATGAAAAATTGGCTCACTCTTGGCGCTTCCATACCATCCTATCCACATGGGTTGAGACAAAATTCAAAAATTAATGTGCTGTGCACATATGCCCATTACCAGGAGGAAGAAGAGGGGAATGAAAAACCAAAACATTTTTTTCCACAAGCTAAACCTCCTAGACTCTCCTAGATAGCTCAGTGTTAAGTCAACATCAGATTTCTTGAATTGGGAAAGAAATATTTATGGTGCAGTATTTATACCTTAGTCAAAAACTCCAACAGGAAGGCAACGAAATTCAAGTTAAATAACGACACAGTTTTGTAGGAAGCCATATGTCTTCTATAATGCCAAACAAAGATGCCAGTAACAGTTAAAGACACTCTGAATTTTACAGCCAAGCATTACACAACATCAAAAAGCTTAGAATCTGCTAGTCCAAAAGACTACATTAATCAAGAAGTATAGGGAACAGGAACCTATTTCTTACATGACTAAAAAATAAAGACAGGAAAAAAGTTCATGTAAGTTTAAAGAACTAAATTAATAGATCAAATAAATGCAGCAAAACTAGAGAGACAATAACAAAAAATCCTACAGGGAACTGCAAAACATTAGGAATGAGAATCACCAAAATATCTAGCAAAAGTGATAAAACTGTAAAATTTTTTTTAAAAGGATGAAAATAACTACCAACAATGAAGAAGATTTGAGTTATTTGCTATAGTTATGAAAGGTCTTAAGGAAAAGGAAATCACAGAAATCAGAGAATATATCTGTGATCTGTGATGATCTTGAATTACAGATCAAAGAAATCAAAATGATGTAACAAGATAGGATGTCTTCCACAAGGGCTTAAAAAATGGACTTTCAAAATAAGAAAGATGACCACAGCCTCCTCACATAAATTACTGCAGTAAAGAAGTTGGAGACCAGCTCTTGCAGAAAACAGTGAATGCAGCCCAGCAACTATCACTTGCAATGGCTTCCAAGAGAGTAATATCTTCATGCCTACAAGCTTGACATTTTGAAGATGTCAACCTTAAGGCCAAAATCTGCCTCCCAATATGAAGGTGAGTCTCATGGCAATTGAGAAGACAAGCAATCAATTCTATCTCAGAGTTTACCCCTTCTTGAAGTTTAATTCAAATAAGAAGTACAACCAAAATTAAAAGAAAAAACAACAAACAAACAAACACACAAACAAAAAAACAAAAAAGTCACATAGATTCATCAAATGGTTTTGGTTGGAAGGGATCTTCAAAAATCATGTAGTCCAAATCCCTCTGCCATAGGCAGGAACGTCTTTCACTAGATCAAGTTGTACAAAGCCCATCCAGCCTAATTTTGACCACTTTCAATGATGGATCATCACTTATCTTCTTCCAGTGCCTCACCACTTTCATTGTAAACAAACTCTTGCTTATGTCCAATGCAAAACTACTCTCTTTCCTGTTTAAAACAAATGCCCAATGCTCACTACAGGCCTTAGTAAAAAGAGTTTTTCTGTCTTTTTATAAGCCCCCTTTATAGCTGAATTACGTGTGGTACAATCTCTTTTCAAGTAAACACAAAGAAATGGAAAGACAATCATATTGAAGGCTTATGGCCTGCCCCTCATGGGAAAAAAAAGCCACCCCCCAAAAAAATTAAAAACCAGGCAAAAATAAAATACTATTAGCCCCTCAAAAATTCTCTGCCTATGCAGGCTAATGTGCCTTCATTTTTATCTTGAGTAATAGTTATGAAAAAGCACAGGAGGGTCCCTCATGGAGCCAGTCTCACTGAAGCAGTAAAAAGTATCTCAAGGACCCTGTCAAACCTGATGCCCTGCCAAAAAAAGCTTTCTTTTGGATGATACCAACACACTTGTGTTTGCACACAACAAAGTAGATGCCTTAAACACCACCCAACAGCCTACTTCTTGTTGAACATAAAAGTAATTCTGTGCCTTTGAGGAGCACCATTCATCAGCACTGTATCCAAAAACCAAACTCCAGATAGATTATCTCAATCCCTGTTTCAGTAACAATATTCATAATACTGCTAAAGAATCTGAAAAGAAAAACCTAAAAATTGGGATTTTGCTGTCTACCATTAGCAGGAGTACATTAAGGTTTTGAGTGATGATTTGTGTTTCTCTAGATCAACAGCTTTCCTTATTAGCACACCCATTGCCATCAGTTTCTCTCAAGCCTTTTTACAAGTGACCGCTATTAAATAAAGTTATCAACTGATTTAGTTAGATATTTAACATAGCAGGTCTTCAATAAAACAAGCATCATAAGCTTTTCATAGAAAAGAAAAAGAATTTTGCTTATGCTTTAGCAGTTCTTTAAGCTGCTAAAGTGTATTTGACATTACAAACTGGAGCAAAGGTGATGGCCTCATTGCCTCCCTGCAGCCCAGGGGAAGAGTTCAGAGTAAATCCCAATCTCTTCAGCACATGAAAAACACGCACGCTTATCCATTCCTAACCTTGGCTATTTGAGTTTTGACTTTTCATTCCCATAAAACACTCAAGAAGTATAGCATAGGCATAGCATTTATTGACTCATTTGAACAATTTATTCAGTTTTAATCTTTGAAAACTTCCTTTTCAGCATGGTTGGTCACCTTGAAACTGGTATCATAGAAGCAAGATTCTAAAACAGAAGGCAAGATCAGCAATCAAGCAGGGATTTTGTTGTACCATCAGTGAGAATGAAGTTTTCCACCTCAACTCAAGCTCCCTGGGTTGGCACATGCCTTCAGGACACACGTTCCTGAGCAGTGCAGGGGATGCTCTGCCTGCTTCTGCCTGCAGCCTGCCAGTCTTCCCAGCCAGACCAGGGGGGAACAGGTCATGCTCCTCACTGTGTGGCTCTGTTTGGCACTCTAGAATGTACAGAGAACTTTTTGCTGGGTAAAATACTTCAAGACTGCTGTTGGACATGGCTCGGGAAGACGATACTCCACTTTGTGAGGAGTAACTTGTTCCACAAAAGGCTAAGTTTAATTCTTAGACAGCAGGCTGTACCTTTCCAGCTATGCCCAAAAAGACCATGTCACATAAGCATGTTCAAAAGACTCAAATGCAAAAGAAGCTTTTATTTTCTTCATTAGCTAGCAACAAGTGTACTTCTACACTTTTAGATTTTCCTAATTCTGAAGCACTTCATATATGCACTCACTACTCTCCTCTGAGCTAAGCAAATATTAGCAGCAGCAACCACTGGCACATACCAACTCACCACTGTGTTAGGAAAATGATTTAAGAGCAAGTAAAAACCCTCAAAGCTAGAAGATAAGTCTTCAGTGAAAATTAAATAGATACTTTACTGTTTGAATGGTTAAATGAACAATGCCTGTCACCAGACAAATTTGGACAGATATTAATAAAATGAATGTCCTGCTAAAGGGAAGGCTTATAATACAGTGCATTTGTTTACTGTGTCTTATCAGTATTACAGTTTCCATAGAAACAGGAGAGAGAAAATTTTAGATCTGAGCAACAAATTCTAATGATCTTTAGTAAAGAATCATTATATATATTTAGTGTAAATACAATTCATATACCCAGGTATATGAAGCATTGATCACTAGTCCTAATGGACAGATGCTCATGGCTGTGGATGATTTCCAAGTCTTTATGGTAAAGAAAGAAAGGGCACATGGGCACATCTCATAACACATGGCATTAACAGTCCATGCCATGCTGATCCTTCCTCTTCAGCTTTTCAGTTTTGTATTGCTTCCTCCAACTGCCCTCCAAATAAGAAGGGGAGCAAAAAGTATTGAAGCATTTTCAATATATACTTTCCTTTCCCTGAAGCTTATCTTATCCCTTACATTTATAATCACCTGCAGCTTAACCATGATGTAATTTCTTATGCCTTGTGGGCTGATTTCTGTGAGTCACAATTTCCAAATATATTTGTGAAGGTGGTTCATGAATTAAACTTCTGTCAGCTGAAGCCCCCAGCATTGTTCTGCCCATGTTCAGTATGGAGGCTCATGGCTCACAAGTTTTGATGGTACAGTACAGAGGATCAGTCCTTGGTTTATAAAGGACATTCAAGAAGCCATTACATAAGGTAAGAAAAACCGCAAATGCCCCCATGGCTTTTTGTCATCCCATCACTATTCTTTGGTAAGTTTAGGTTTCCTATATATACCACTGAAAATCTGCAGATGATTCATCCCCAGGATTTGCTGTCAAATGAGCACAGTTTTGAGTTATGCTTCTCATAGTTTCCCTGGTGCTTCTAGTCTGACCCTCCCTGGTTTTTTTTAAGCTGTGTCCAGATAAGACCTGGGGAATTCTGGAACAGCAGCTTTGGCCACTATATATTCAAACTTTCTCACTTAAGCATTTAACTACTTAAGCCCAGCAAAGCAACATATTTTAATAAAATTAATACAACCTACAAGTGACAACATGCATCTAATCCTGTACAGTGACTTTCACAAGATATACTGAAGTATCAGCCTCCTTTATGATGAACCATCTTCACTTTCTCTGCTCCTTCCCTGCCTCAATGGTCTTTGTGTCAGGAAGGATGAGCTAATTAACATGCTTTTGCTGTTCCCAAGCTCTTCCCTTGCTTTTCCCTGCCTTATAGTGTCTCTCCTCTTGGCTGGCAGACTGGGAGAGATTCTCTGGAGGTACAGCTGGTGTCTTAACCAAGGCACTGTCATACTGAGACGATTAAACCACACACGTAGAAACATTTGCTAGCATTTAATCTCAAGTGCAGAGGGTGCAGCACTGCCTCTGGTAATACACTTCTACTATAAGCACCACTAATGGCTTTGGGGATCATATGCATTATTGATGCAGAAATGTTTGATATTTCCCCTTGTGACAAAAAGGAGACAAGTGGTGAAATTGCTTCCTGTTGTGCATGACTGTAGACATTAGCAGCTGTTATTTATAGCTCCTATAGTATCCCAAAAGACAGGAGAACCACGTCATATTCTGTTACTACAAATAAAATCATTCTAGCAAAGTAAACCATTTTAAACATAGACAATATCACTGTAGAATGCTCAGATGTTTTGATAATAAAATGTATGTGTTAGTACTCCCACCCAAGCAACTAATACAAGAAGATTCAGGAAGGACCAGGAAAAACTGTGCATTAATAAAGTCAGCTGAATGAAAAAAGATACATCTGGAAGAAGTCTCCACCAGTACATCAGTGGAAGGGGATGTCCTTTTCTGGAAAATGCACTAGAATGAAAGAGAGTTCTGATGTTTTTAATCATGGAGATGCTTGCATGCTACTTCTCTTTTAAACTGTTATTCTATCCTAGGCAGTTAAATATTAGTCCAAAACATGAAGCAGACTATTCCAAATTAAGAAGTGTGCCTTAGAACAGGCAAAGATTGTTCAGGCATCTTATGAAAATAAAAGTTATCTAACACTGTGGGCATCTTAGATACAGAACCCATTTCCCCTTACTTTCCCACTCTTCTAGTAAAAAGGGATGGGAGGAGTGGGAGGTAGGTGAAGAAGGACAAAATAAAGCAAACAAGAGTTTCATAAAACATTTCTTTTAAGAAGCTAGCAATGTGAGTTCTAGTCCTTACTTTTTCTAACTTACATTCTTTTTTCAGTACAAATTTAATGATAAATTCCATTATTCCCACAAACCTGAAGAAAATGCTTTGCTCTTCAAAACATTGAAGAACTTCCACCTAATTGGAGAACTGTGATACAAACTATGTGAATCTGGAATAAAAGACTGGTGGTCATTTCCAATGCTGTTTTGATTGCTTACTCCTCTCAGGACTGGGTGTCTTCAAAGCTCAGGAACAGATATCTTTTTAAGACAACAATCTACTTAACACAGTGAAATTGCAATTTAATGGAAAATTAATATAAATAATTTTTTTAAAAGGTAGCAAATAAAAAATGTCTATTACTTCTATAAGTAATTTTGCACAACTGACTTAAGTATGACTAATGCATACCAGCCAAGAGGTCTGTTCATGCTTCAGAGGTGCCTCAACATAGCTGGAGAAGCAGGATGCTACTGAAGCAAGGAATGCAGATACTTTTGTGTAGGCACCCCTGAGAGCTTTAAAAAGTAAGGGAATAGGGTTTTTTTGGCCCACAGTCAAATTTCTCTAAGGGTAATGAAATATCAGTGTGGTCTACTGAATCCACATAAAACCAATTAATTCAAGAGTCCTTCAGCATTATAGCTATATTCCTCTGAGACCTATAAGAATTCCCTGTGCTCCTCACCATTAACTTTTTCTAGAAAAACATACTAACATTTTTCCTTACTCACTGTATGAGTAGAGATGTCTGTATTTTGATTTCTCTGCTCAATTGCACACTCTTTACCTCTACCCACACACTGCTCTGTGTTGGCCAAGACACACCTTATAGCAGTGAACTTCAAAACCATGTTGCTCCTCAAGAGAGTGCCCGTGTACAGTGTACTCACACTCTGAGCCCCTCAGTCCATGTCATTTACATACTGCCTGGGCAACCATTTCACAAATAGATGGAAGCACGAAAAAATAAGAATCTCACACTGTGGCACATAGAAATCAGTCATTCTACATACAGCTTTCCTTTATCAAGACTTACTCACGTTATTAACATGGCCAGTTATCAGAGCTGCCTGCACTTTCTGTGTCTGATGATGCACAGCCCTCTCTTCCTTCAGCAGCTGAGCTGTACACATTGGAATGCTTTACAAAACATTTCAGAAGTAAAGGTCAAGTAAGCTTTCTTGAAAGGGATGCTGTTTTCTGGAGAGAATTTCCTTCCTACACACTTTTAGCTACCAGGACTCTTGTGATGCTAGGCAAAGAGACTGCGAGCACGCATGCCCATGTCTGCCTCTAGAATTAAACCTCACCAACTCAGAATTCTTTCTTCAGTCCCTGTTTCCCCACACATGTGAGGATAAGACTGTTGGGAAAGTGCTATTTTACAGCTAAGGATTTGCACCCAGTCCCAAGAGCACAGGGGTTAGGCAACACTTGCCTTTCAGGGGAGAGTATTTTATCAATCTTGAAACATTTAACATGACATCTAAACATCAGTGAAGTATTTTGCTCAGTGTTTTGGTTTTAGGACTACATAATTTTGGGTGAAGCAAAACTGTGACTTCTTTTAACAGTAATAAGAGTGGAAAAACATCTCCTGGATAAGTTAGTGGTAGTAGAGGACCTGGAACTCCAAAAAGGTCTTTGTACTGCGCTTGCAACCAACTAAGACACCATGCACAGACTGAAGCACCAGCGCTGTGTGTTGTGATCATTCTTTTTACGCCACAAACAGAATGGCCACAAGAGATCTGTGCCAGCTGGAGCCTTAAAACATTTTTATGCTCACACATATCCAGAGTCTTCTAGCCTGTCCAGCTATTTTGAGTGGACTAATATGTGTTGATTAGTTTCATAGATGTCTTGATACTGAAGTCTAAGGTCCTATTGGTCTTGAGATAATAGACCTGGTCCCTTTGAAATATGAGTCTAGACCAAATAGCCTATTTTTTGCCCTCATGGAGATCAGATTTTAGTGGATTAAGATGAACAATCCTAGATACATAGGTCCAATAAGACAAGACAGTCTTCTGCCTAGTTTGAGATGGAAAGTGTATAGTTCCTTATTCAATACAGGAGATCTAGCAGTACTAAGTTTAAAATGGTCACTGGCTATTACCACACATCCTGTCATCAGTTTATTCTTTCCCAGTTCAGTTCAGTTCTTCCTTCTTCATCCTCTTCTGGTCATCTCCAACACCTTTACAGAGGTATTGCTTGTTACGGCTCTGATAATTGCTTTTAGTTAATTTTGAATTTACAGAAGCTGACACCATATGCCAATCCAACTAAAAGCAAAATAACCTTAACACCAAGGTAAGAGAACTTCCGGATTAACTAGAAGATTAAGAAAATACTTATTCTTCCTTTATTTTCTCCCCTCTAATTCCCATTTCCATGGAAACTGGGCTGGAAAGTACCAGCAGGCAGCCTGCAGCTGAACATCTGAATGAGAATGCTCATGTTTAACTCAGCAAGCAGACAGCAGGTGAAATCTGCAGGAACTGTCTAAAATCTATAGCTACATCTTGAAAGCAAAAGGACAACTTTAGTTTCAGCAATGAACTTCTAAAGGGGATCATATATCCCCCCAGTGAATATTCTTGTGTGGCAGCAGTTGATAATCTGACTTCCTCTTTGATAAAAGAGGATACAATAAGAAAAAAATTCTTTATTACAATGGCAGAAGGCAAAAAATCATCACAATTAACTTATTACTTCAAAATGTTCAGATGGAAGATAATATGCTAGTGAGTATGGTAAAGATATTTTTGTAACAGGACTTTGGCTTCTGAACACTGTGCTGTAACTCCTTCTGTGGAATCAAACTGGCTGCTGTACAGTTCATACATACACATTGTCAGCCCAGTCATCTGGGTGGCTCTTCTTACAAACATCCATTGCATTTCAATAAATATATATACACATATATTTAAAAATTAACTAGCAGGCAGAAACATATTTGCTAGTTATAAAACACATTGGTTTCGAACACTAATTCACACTACTTGTATTTTAAAATCTAATAAGGCAACACAGTTGTAGTTAAAGAAAAAAAAGCTATGTTAACTTCTTTATCCAATTTAGCAAATCTTAGTGGAGGAATTCTATTTAATACTAGCTTAGATTTTTCTCCTGCTCAATATTTGCACTTCAAGCAACAGGAAGAAAAGCAAACAAGCAAAAGATGAAACATTCCTGTCTTGGGCAGCACTTTACCCAATGAAGAGATTGGTTGTTATTAAATTCCTGCTTTTGTATATAAAGCAATTACCACTCTCTCAGGAAGATATTGCTCATTCTTTGCAGAAAGCAGAACATTGGTCACACTTTTTTTCAGTGCAATTTTAGGCAATGCAGTGGACAAAAGAGGATGATTATAATGAAGGATTTAACATCTTGCGTAAGTTCAATATCACCACACAAGGGCTGACCTGAAAATGGGATATGAAGAAACTTGAGACAGCATCAATCTTTCTGCTCCCCCCCCCCCCTTTTTTTTTTTCTAATAGTGTTGCTCAAAGTTTAAGAGAGCTATTTACCAGAATCAAGTCAGCAAGATAGCTGCAGATGCTCTTTATTGTACCCATGCTCTCCTTCAGGGTGAGGGGGAAATTCAAGATTAAGTGTCAAAGAATGAATCAGCCCAAGAAGCTGCTAGTGACTATTGATTCATTCTTTCCTTTGGGATCTTCAGTGGAGAAAAGGAGTCCAAATTTGCAGTCCAACACATACCAAACTCAGGCTATGATGGAAAAGAATAGTATAAAAGCTGTTTGTGCAATTTCCTCACATGATAGAAACCTAATAATTGTGTATCAAGAGCACAATAGAGACAGACAAAGCACACAGCTATCAGCATCTCTGCAGTGCAAGAATGTCCATTTAACAGCTGCAACAGTGTAAAAATCACAGCATGCCTTCTGTTAAGGAGTTTTATTATGTTTTACTTCATCAAGTATATTTGTGCATACCTTGATGATCATTTATTGTGCTAGATCATGATACAGGGAGACCTGGGATAAACAAAAGTCAAACTCCAAATAATTCACTCTTCTGCGGTAAGACTGCTTAAACACAGAATACACAAATGTATAAGCTTTCAGATATATTTCCTCTTTTTTATTTGCATGAAATTTTCTAAAGCTAAACAACCCACATGTACTGCCTGAAGAGTTCTATTTCAAGCAAGACTGGAAATAAAAAATAAATTTTAAAAATACATACATTTAAATAAAAAGCAACCCACAGCAGGGTACATTGACTTCTCTGTTTCAAATCAGCATTCCTGCCCCTCGATTTTTTGTTTAGTTTAGGAATGCCAAAACATATTGCATTTAATGGCTATCTTCATTTTGAGGGTAGAAACCAAAGGCACTGCTCATACTGCATGATCAGCTCTCTTATCTATTACCATATCCAAAAACCCTACTAAGGGAGGAAGGACAGCCTTAGCACCTGCCTAAGGTTTACAGAAGTGATTCTCCAGTAATGGAAAGGACTTATGAATTGGCTGAAGGTTTCCTAGTAATGGGGGATGGATCATTGCTGGGAAATGTTTATAAAGGGAATATGAGCTGACTGCATGTGTACACAGAGGGTGGTAGATGTGCATCAAAAAGGGGTGGGTTATTTCTCCCACCTGGGGCTGGAGAGAAAGAAGGTTATAAATCAAGAAAATAAGCAAGCTGCTCCCCATCAGGTCATTGGTATTTCACACTGTTCCCCATTATGATCTTGTTACTAACACATGTACAGAGCATGTAGCTGCTTCTCATCCAATTAACTTCATAACTGCTAATGCATTCCAGCTGTTGCTATCTGGTTAGGAGATGGAAAGAAACTGAGTGGGGCCATCAATACAGATCTTACAGTATGGTTATGGCATATAAGATGGAAGTGTAGAATAAGAGTGTTTGATCTGGGATCTTTTGCTTCTTGAGTACTAGAGTATATGACAAATACAGTTTCTGGATACCAGCTAATACGTGTGTTCTGGATACACATTGTGCCAGTGCATGGTATATGAACTTTTGATCAAGTGATGAAAGTACCATTAATGGAAAGCCACAAATAAATTAACACTTAAGAATTGAACCATCACTGTCTGTTAGCATAGCTTAATGCAAGTAACCTACTAGCTGTGTTATATATAAAGAATTAGATTTTGTAAAGGCTTTATATGTTTGAAAATTAATCATTCTTTAACCTTTGAAACACCTAATCTCATTAAATATGTATCTTCTTCCAAAACTGCATTGCTATGGGACAGCTGAATTACGTTTTTTATGCTCCCTTTTGAAAGTCTTTTCAGGATGTATTTTTATAGCTAAGTTATAAGCACTGAGAATAACAGAAGTACTAACACACATCACCACCAGAAGGAGATCACTTCTCCCATGTACCTATCTTTCCATGCATAGCTCTCTTCTCCAGTTTACAGATAAAGAACACCAATACTGATAAAATGTGGTCACTTCAAACTCCTACACAGTGTAGAAAGGGACAGTGAGACATTCGGTTTTCCAGAGTACAATCAGGGTTCAGATTTCTAGAGGCAATCAGGGATATATTATTTCTCTCTCTCAATTACAGGCTAATTGCATATATTCCCCAAGAATCCAACTCTGTCTGAAGGGCAGCCAGACAAAAGGATGGCCAGGCAGTCCTGGCCCCATCATTCCTAGGGGCTCATTCCCTCTGATAGCATGGAAGAGTCTGGTCATGGGGGCACTCTTGAACGAGGAGCCCAAGAACACCAAGCTGCCTATACTTGAATGGCTGTAAGTGAGAAACTGCTACTGCCTCTCTCACTCATCCTACTCCCTACGGCATCTTGTTTTTCCCTAAAGTTTTTGTCAGTCTCATTATATGGTTCTTCCCCTCTCTCTTCTCCCATTCCTCCATCTAGTCCATTTCCCCTTATCCTTCTTTATATATTAGGAGCAACACCCAAGTTTGCACATTGCTCAGTTCCTCCAAATGTCAACAGATGAACACAAATAGACCTACAGCTCACAATCAGGTAATATTTCTGGGCTCATTTACTGAGAATGGAGCTGGACAAGATTATGTATGATGTATAAGTTTGAATGCAAGTAATACATTCCACATTTACAGAAATTTACTTGTTTTTAGTTTGGACTAGTGACTAAAGTCTGACAAGGCAAAGGTTCATTTATCTCTAACAGATGCAATTAAACAAACTGTAATTCAGTAATTCTTTTACTCCAGAAAGGAGTAAATCCCCCATCTCCAGTCTGAACTCTTCTCCTCTCTGTCAAGTGTTTAAATACTGTAAATGGGGGAAGTGGAGGAAAATGGAACACAGATTTCATTTACTTTGCACCTGCTGGCAATTCCCCACTATACAGTAGGTAAGCATAAAAAAGTACTGCAGCAGTCACAGAGACACAATAGAACTTACAGAGATTTTCACACATAAGTTTGCTTGAGTTGTACAGCAGCTGTTACATAGCAAAGCCCGATAGATTTCCTCTTCAAAGAGTTCAAAACTTTCAAAACCAAATTTTACATTAGCAAGCTCCTCCTATCTTTCTTATGTCCACATTGCAGGTGACTGAGATTTTAGATTAATGGTTTTCTTGATATTGGTTGTAAAGGCATATTATACCCTCTCCAGATAAATGGTCAGTCTTACTGCCCAGCTCCAGGCCATCACTTCATGTAACTCTGGCTTTGGTACCTACATGATACACTTCTATATAAGTTAAGAAGAGTTTGGTTGACAATGGAATCTGGATTAAGTTCCTATATTACAAATATAAGGAAAAAAATAATTGGCACAGGATAACAGCAAAGGATCACACAGACTGGACTGAGGTCATTACACCAAGCCAAATTTTCAGGAACTCTTGGAGTTGTTATGAAGCCCAAAGTCTGTCTGCAATTTGCTTGCTAAGTACAAACTTTCAAATTCTTGCTGGAAGGGATGTGTTATTAACTATCTTACTAGAGTACTTCTATCATGTTCACAGTCTAAAATGAAAATCAGATTTTAAATTTCATTTGAACATTAGGAGGTAACCACAAATCCCACTACAGTTCAACACAGTTGTCAAGTTCTCTCTGTAATTACCTTTAGTGCAAACTGTGCCTGAAACACAGGTAATAGCAAGCCAAGGAGCAAACTGGTTTATTTTAATGGTACCTACTGGGGGAAAGGGGTATGGAGGTTTAAGAGATGCCAGCAATCACATATATTCTATTAAGAATATACAGCAAAATTGTATATTTTTCTTTCTCTAAAATTAGTCTGTCAAATAATAGCCAGAGTTGCATATGCAGTCACTTTCAGTCAATAGCATTTTTGAAAGGATTTTAAAACTTATTTTAAAAGAAATTGGTTTTTCCTGTAATAAAAGAATGCAAAATTAAATCATGGCTTTCTTCTCTTCCAATATCATTCTCATCAATTTATTTGTTCTTTCACAAACACAATACTCTAAGTTTCTTCCTGCACCACAGTAAAGTATTGTTAGTGATACTGCTTCTCTCTACTCCTTTAGTCTACTTCTCCACTCTGAAAAATAAACATAGGGCAAGCATTTATCTGCAGTCAGAGCAACCTAAAGCTTAGTACTTTTGTGCATCAACAGGACCAGACTGCAGACTCCAGTATTAAACCCCTTTTCTTGACAAAGTAGTAACTTTATAATTAGAAATGTATAAATGCTTCAGGAGTTCATACAAATAACTTTATAAGTGAAACCTGAGAGCAGCCTTTGCAACTGTGCCACCTCCAGAATGTTAACAGAATGTTAAATACATGAAATATTCACACCAAAGCAGGTAATTTAAACAAAACATCATAGTTAATTTCAATGACCATAAATAGCAAACAAGGCTTCTCTATATGATCCACTTTGTGTTTGTGTTTCTCCAAATCATATTACAATATTAAGCCATTAAGAAAAAATTTTACCTGTGTTCCTGTCAGGTAAAATACAGCAATGCTTCTGCAGTATGCCAGGGAGAACCTGTGGCAATAAAGAAACAGGTGTTAATAGATATATATATATATATATTTTTTTTTTTTTTACATCATGTGAAGAAAAGCCAGAGATTGCTGCAATGCTGCATCTGATCAAGCTTTGTGCTCTCAGTCTGAATCCAAATTAACTAACATGTAATGCTGAATCTTGTTCATCAGGAACTGTAAACAGAGAAGAATCTTGCAAAATTAGCTGCTTACTACCTGCCTGTAAAGTTAGTTTCACATTCTTCCATTGATTACAATATCAAAAGTTGATTAAAAGAGCCTAAGACCACAATCAAACGCACTCAACTTAGAAAGGCAGTATGGGATCAGTCAGTGATGCTGCTGTCTCTTTCTCACACATGGCCCTGGGGTTATGGCATCCAGCTTGTTGGAAACCACTCAGGTCCAAATTCCAAAGCCCAGCATTTTGCTTTGCACAGCCAGTTCCAGTGGACAACATAAAACTCCAGAAGCTTGAGAAGGAAACTCAAGGGAATGGGGACAGAGAAGATCCACACTTTGTGGTTCACCACACCCACCATGGTGCGGTGCTTTTGGCAGCCCGTGAGAAATGCTACAGAAGCTGACCACCACCACTGGCCCTTTCCCACAGGCAGGACCTCATCCTTCTTCACAGATTCACATATTAAATTCACCAATTTTGGTTCAGACAACGAGCTTTGGTACTCACTCCTACTAGCAACAACCTGTACTTAAAGCACCCAATACTTGATTTTAATCTGAATTTAAAATTTAGAATTTGCATCCTGGAAAATATCAGCATCAGTAAAACAGTACATTGAAGTTTAACGGCTTTTATTTTGCTGTTTCTGAGAAAAAACAAATTAAAAATCATGCTCTGAGATGGCTTCTTCAAATTTACCCTTGAGGATCAACATGCACCCTTTAAAGTTTGAAATGTAGAAGAAATAAACCAGTTAGTTTTTACAGACAGAAGACCAGCACCACCACTGTCAGGAAATACTGGGCTTCCAACCTCTAAGAAGACCCCAGGCACCACCACAGTGGAAATTAAGTTCTGAAAATTCAGGAAGTAAAATATTTTAGGGAATAGAGACATTTCTATTTTTCTCAAAGACTGCTATTGCTGTTTGGCCGAGATGAACAGACCCAGACATACAGCCCCTGCAGCAGTGTCACACATCCCCACTCTTCCCTGCAGGACTTCCCCAACACCCACTGTCACAGCACCAGGAGGACAAACACCTCAGCTTGTGTGTCCTCCAGCAAAACAGTTTAAAGTCTTTCTGCACCATGCTTCCTCCTGAATGCACCCATGCAGAGGCAAGGCCATTGCAAAACACTGATTTTTATTGCCATTATTACTTCACAAGTCAATCTGTGGCCAGAAAGCCTCCCTGAATAAAAAGCAATGGGTACAACTGACAGGGATGAGAATGATCTCCCCATCCAACTCATCTACATTTTACACAAGGCACAGCATTTAAATGTAAGCTTTTACAAAAGTAATTCACTTCTTTTGGCATTATTCTAAAGCTAAACTTGTGGATTAAAAAAAAAAAAATCAGCTTGCTTTACCCTGCTTCATAGGCAACAGGCACTTTGTATTTTGGGAAGAATCAATGACACAAATAACAATTTTCTGAAAACCCCACTCACCATTCTACGGTGTTCCTTACATTTTAAAAATCCAATAATTCTTGGAAGTACAATGTCATATGTACAAAATACAGCATTTTCCTTATGGCCATGGATATAAATAACAGCAGTCTTACAGGCATTGAAAGAATAAAATATAGAAGCAGAGAACAAAGAAATCCTAAAATGAGCTGAGACAGTCTTTCAAAGCAGTGTAACACAAAGACTGAATTTTAAAAACATACTGTCTTACTCAGACATAAAGTAACATTTAGCTCCTCAGGAATCTGTCACATTTTCTTCCCCACATTCACGAACGATGAAGAAGCATTATGAATTTATTATGAGTTCCCAGTTAATCAAATTAAGAGTGAAATTAAAAGTAGAGATTAATTTTTAAAAAAAGAAAAAAGTAGGTCTGAAGTTGCAAGAAACTTCAATTGGGAAAAAAAAAAAAGCAAAAAAATAGTTTACCCTTCCTGGTAGACTGGATACAGATAAAAGAACAGACATGAAAAAAACCACAAAAAAAACCATTTATTTGTCCTTTTCCTTCACTATCTTTAAGAGCTAAGTAGGCAAACAGTATGGAAAAGTCTTAAACAATGCTTCCTGCTCCCTTTAACATGTTTACCCTGCACAAAGCCAGTTTCTGGCTGGTAGGAGTTTGATATCAACCTCCCACTTACTTATCTACAGTATACAGATTTTTACACTGTACCCATCTCCATGGTATCCAAGAGCCTTTTCACACTGCTCTCCTCCCACTTTCTCCCCACTTTGTTTCTCTCCTCTCTAGGGAAACTGAGAGGAGAATTCCTCAGCAGAACTGTCACCTTTCCCTCCACAAGCCTCTCCTTTCCCCTGCTGCTTTCCTTTCATTCATTTGCATGCTGGAATACCCAGTTTATTGCTTAAGATTCCTAAAATGCCTTATCAGTCTCAGAGATTTTTCTCTAATTTTATAGAAGATCCTTAGATTATTTTTTTTTTCCTTTTGATCGTTTGAAATTTACCTACAGAGGCAATTTGAGGGAGAATCCTTACCCAAAGCAGATCTGGACTGGTTTCTTCTGTACAAATCAAAATATGTGAGCAACTGGAGGGATTCACATGCAGGGGTGGGGGGAGGGGGGAAAGGCAAAAGAGAAACAGGTTTCAATGATATTAACTGATGATTTAACCTTCAGTTGTTTTATAAGCTCTCAGCTGGGAGTTAAGACATTGCAATACTAAATTAAAAATGGACTCATAGATGCAGAAACAGAATGAATAATACAGCAGGTGGTATGTCCTTCACATCAAGGTGCTTCCCTAGCAGTAGGCAAATTAACTTTGGTCAATGGTATCCATGACAGACAGTCACATGTAGCAGGAACATAGTCTGTGCTTATGATACCAAGATGAAAGCATCCTCAAATTCAGTGAAAAATACTAATTGTTGTGATTGGATATTGATTTGGACGTGTTTACATTTGTTTTCATTGTAGGTTGCTGTGCTTAGGGATATATAAATATATAGCTGTCATAATCAGTGTTCAAATTTTAACCTGTAGCTATAATTAATACAGGTATTCAGAAAACTCCTCAGAGCAGTACAGGGGAGATACAGAGCTGGCTTAAGCTTAATAAAGATCATATTTTTATAAGTTCGCTTAGAAACTTTCCTTCCATTTCTTAAAAATAAGACAGATAAGTCCTTTGAGTGTTCAGTACACAACTTTTTTTTTTAGAGTGATATAACAGGAACTAGAATTTATTCCTAAAAAAAACAATTTAAGTTTGGAAAGTATTAACTTCAAACCCACTAAAAAATCCCCACTTTACAGAGAAGCAGATATGTGAAGCAAAATAATTCTCGTATGCAAAAAGGCCTCTGTGAAATGGATATCTACTCACTTAAAAGGATGTGCTGCACAAAGATGATCAGACCTCTCTTTGGTACTGAATGATAAAAATGTTTTGCTTTCTACTCCACTTATAATTGGACTGCTAAAATAGCCATAAAAAATGAGCTAGATACTATTTTTCCTTCTCCATTTACATTTTTTTCTGCTAAAATTTAAGTCAACCGAAAATGAATGTTTCATAGGTCCAAGTTTGCAGAACTCAGGAGTTCGAGTGCTTGATAAGTGAAATTTAAGGCAGAATTTAACATGGATTAAATTTGTAACTTGCCAGAAGAAAATAAGCTCAACTTCAATTTCAGATCCAAAATGAGACAGTATTTTCTGTTTTTTTCCTAGAAATCCAGTGAGCCCAAAGACTAGAAAGTCAGAACATACCCTCTCAGGCACAGCTCCAGTTCGTGGCCCTTGTGGTCACGTTCAACCATTTCCAAGGAGTGTCTCCAGGAGAGCCCCCTATGCTCCCAACCTCCCTCCCCACAAAACTATTACAATTAGCATCTGAGGTAATTTGATTGCTAGAATATGGTAACATTCAAGAAGAAAATGTTTCAAAAACATACTGGGAAAATCCACATCAATTTATAAAATTTCAGAGAGAATAGATTCCAGAACTTGAGATTTACTCATACACTGATGGTTGCAAAGGAATGGTCTATGGGCACAGTCAGCCACCAAGTGCGCCTTGCATCTTCTCTGGAAGCAGGACAGCACTGGAGACAACTCAGGTTAGATATCTGGGTGTGATCCAGTGAATTCCTTTTTGTCTTTCAAATGTTGCCACTTCTTTGGAAAAGAGAGGCACCTCCTAGACCTTGTTATCTGCACAGCTACTGCTGCCTTCCTACCATCTGCACAGGCTTCATGGAATTAATTTTGTCTGTTTTCCTTCTAAGAATCGTATCCATTCTATCTCTGTATTTGGTTTTCCTTACATTTGTCTCAGGGCTTTTGTTTTAGGAAAAATTTATTTGTCAGCTACTACAGAGAGGTTTTGGAATAATGTTTGTAACTAGATCTTAAACCACTGGAAATTCTGTGCTCGTGCTTCTCTGAATGTCTTTTGCTGCCCCCTGTCATTACAGAGGTATAATATATTTTTGATTTTTATTATTGTTTCCACCCATTTTTGGCTTCATACCTGAGGATTTTAGATGTCTCTGTTCCATTAGCACTGTTGAAGGAGAAAGAATCTCTCTGGAACCTATTCACTGGTGCTTCTTAAGCAGAAAAGAAGCATTTGGCATTTGGCTGCTCACAGCAGCCACTTATCTGGCAGGTCTCTAAAGGTATCTGACTTCAGACAGGGTGTTAAACGTAGGGAAGATTTCCTGCTCATGAGCTGTTGCGTGATACAAACCATCATAAATCAAAGGCTTATCATTACAGCATTACCATAATTCTTTCAGAGCAGACAGGTTCATGCAGGATAAGGGGAAAATGTTTTAAACTAAAAGTGGAGACACTTAGATTAGATAGTAGGAAGAAATTCTTTCCTCAGAGGGTAGTGAGGCACTGGAACAGGTTGCCCAGAGAAGTTATGGATGCCCTTTCCCTGAAAGTGTGCCAAGGTCAGGTTGCATGGGACTTTGACCACCAACCTGCTCTAGTGGAAGGTGTCCCTGCCTATGGCACAGGGATTGAAACTAGATCTTAATGATCCCTTCCAACCCAAGTTTTCTATAATTCTATGATGATTCTATGCAATCAGGTGGTGAAGTGCTGCATCAAGGCTGCTTGCCTTCAGATTTCTAACAGCATGCAGTTGGTTCAACCTACCAAAGACAAATCTAAATTTCATAGCACTCCCACAAGCATAAATATATTTGGTTAAGCTTTTTAAGGGGTATCTATGGAGTGTAGCAACAAATACTGGATATCAGTTCCATTCCTCAAAAGAGAATTCCTCAAAATTTTGAGTAAGAACTCAAAAGATAACCTCATTACTAGTGTCCCTCTTCTTTGTCTTGGTTGAAGCTGTTATTGATACAACCTACACCAGTATCAGCAACAGTTCCAAGTCACTCCTAAAATCAGTCCTTGAAATACCTAGCTCTGGCAGAAGAAAGCATCAGGACCATGGCACCTGCCCTCCCAAGGCTTACTCCAAACCATATGTGTCCCCTGTCACAGACTCCACTTGCAACAGCAAAGCTGGCCCAAGAACAACATATTAAGACTTGCAATTTTTTTGTCTGTCTGGTACTACTGGAAGTAGTAGAGATTTTGCAAGACCTTTCAATCATTCCCTGTGAGCTGTCAGCTCTTCTGCCCTCCCAAGGAAACAACCTTTCCTCTTAGCTCCTGGTGAGACGCACCCTGCTGCAAAGGCAGCCTGTGCCAAAATGTCTCCCACCCACGGCGGTGTGAGTGAGAAGCCCGTCTTGTCAGCCCATTTCATTGTATTCTGACGAGACAAGACAGACTTGTCCAATTATGTTTCCTCAAGATTTTACTAGATTGCTATTGTCCAATATCCAATTTCACATATACACTGATATTCTAATTACTTTTCCCAAAAGCTAATTTAATGTCAAAACAGAACTAGCTAATGATTTATCTGTTTTGTGAGGTTTTTGGTGAAAGTATTTTCTTTTTATCATCCTCTGCCTTAGCCACCATTCCCAATTAGTTATCAAGAACATAAATAAAACCTGATGTTTTGTGGAAAGGAGAAGTTATAATGAAAATAAATAAATCATGTCTGTCATATATCAAACACTTTGGCATTGTATCAATGTATTTATCATCACACACCTTGTCAAATTTAAATTTGATTTAAATACGTGTATTGTGCCCTTTTCATTTTGAATAAAAGGAAATATTTAAGAAGATGAATTTTAAAAATATTCTGAAAATATTACAATTTCCATACCAATATGTTTTCCTTCAGATTGTATTGCATCTCAAAAAATGCAACTTTTCTACAACCCTTTTCATGATTAAAGGAAGTAGTGACAGCAACAACAGTAGGTATATTTCCTTAGCAGAGTTTTCAACAAAAGGTGACAGACATTTAAGTAGTGAGGAAATCATTGACTGAATTATCTACTTTTTATATTTCAATCAAAACAAAGAGATCATAACTCCAGAAGAAGAGATCATAACTCCAGAAGAGAGGGTATAGTGCTACAATGACCCCAAATAACGTAACTGATCTCCTTGCACTGCCATGGGCTTCATTACTCCTTCTATCCAGTCACCATGGCAAGCTAAGCTGAAATGCAGGCTTGATAATTTTTTGATGACCCAGGAAAGAAAACATGATAACCATTATGACACATTTCAGAGTAATGTTTGCATGAATCTGCATTAGAATGAGCTAATTAAAAATGCCCTACAATTAATACATACTTATAAACATGAATCTTTTAGAAGTTACCATCTAAAGTATAATCCACATCTCTTCCATAAAAATATAACATACGGACTAAAAAGAGTAACTAACCAAGCCTGAGGGGAAAAAAAACTATGTAAACTGGAATAAGCTCTGAAGTGATTCAAAATGATACCTTAAGACAGTCTTTTCATACTTGATAGTCAGAAAATAAGTAGTGGCGCCAGCAACAGACACAAACCCTATTTATTTCTAACTTCCTTTTCAGTATTTAGACACTTAGAGAACAATACATCAGCAAGAGAAAAAAACTCTTTTAAATCTTTCATTTTTCATAAATTTACACTCTTGACTGACAGAACAAGACTTCTCTGCAGTGGTATGTATACTTGTGACCTCTGGGTACAATTACTGTAATTGGCAGTACATACAAGAGATTCCACAAATTATTTAAGATCCCTCAGACTAAACACAGCATGGATGATAGAGGTCCATTTGGAACTCTTCACTTTGTTGTTCAAATAATTGCACCATTACACCATTGACAAAACTATGCCTTCAAAAATCTGGAACAAGGAATGTCAAAGTTCTCTGAAGCCGAGAAATGATGATGCTCTCAAAGTGCTCTGAATCTGAGAGATGATGATGTGGTCCTTCCCAGACTCACATTGCTGGGAGGAAGAGGCCAAGACTTTTCAGTTGATGTTTTAATTCCTTTTTCCAAAAGTAAATGAATAGGAGGATCAATTTCAGGACAAAAGCAATTGCATTTTCAACTTTCTATCAGGCAAAGCATTCCTAAGCATCTCATCATCTGATTGACAGCAGGCTGACCATGAGCCAGCAGTGTGCCCACACGGCCAAGAGGGCACTCTGGCCTGTATCAGGAATAGTGTGGCCAGCAGGACTGACCCTTCTTCCCCTCTACTCAGCACTGGTGAGGCCACACCTTGAGTCCTGTGTCCAGTTCTGGGGCCACAATATAGGAATCACGTTGAGCTGTGTCCAGAGAAGGGCAACAAGGCTGGCAAAAAGTTTGGAGCACAAATCCTGTGAGGATTGGCTGAGGGAGCTGGGGTTGTTTAGCCTGGAGAAGAGGAGGCTCAGAGGAGACCTTACCACTCTGCATCTGCCTGAAAGGAGGTTGCAGCCAGGTGAGGCTCAGTCTTTTCTCCCAGGCAAACAGTGACGGGACAAGGGGACACAGTATTAAGCTGCATCAAGGGAAGTTTAGGTTGGAAATTAGGAAGAAGTTCTCAGAAAGGGTGATTTGCCACTGGAATGCCAGGGAGGTGGTGAAGTCACACCCTGGAGGTGTTTAAGAAAAGACTGGATGTGGCACTCAGTGCCATGGTCTGGCTGTCAATTGTGGGTTGGACCCAATGTTCTCAAAGGTCTTTTCCAACCTATTTGGTCCTGTGATTGTGTGATCAGATATATAGCTACTGCACACATTTAGCAACCAAAATAAACAAATTCACTTTCCTGCGATTGTACCTGAGAAACAAGTTTTGTTGTAAAACAAAAATCACGAACATTTCTTGTATCTCTCACCACCATGAGCAGCAGTGGCATCTCCCACCTAGTGGCAATAGTCTAGATACAAGAAATCCTGTCTCTGGCATGATAGGATCTTGTGGATCATGGGCACAGAAATAACTGTGGAGACCACTAATAGTCCAAAGGTCAGTCACAACTTTCCACAGAGACTCAGCAGAGGTAAGAACACAAGCTTCATCTTGTGCTGAAGAAGGGATGGCCGGACCAGCTGTCTCAGGAGTTTGCTGCTTGTCTGGAGCCCAGGTCCTGCATGTCCTACAGCACTTGCTCTTTACCCAGCCCCTAAATTTTACCCCTGAGCTGCATGTCCAGGAGCATCAGGGAGGGAAACACTTCCATTAACTGGATATAGCAAATACATGAGGCTGGCTAAAATACATCCAAGGGATACAAGGGTGATGACTGTGAGTCCTCTCTCTGTCTTGGAAGGTGGTCACCTGCTCAGGGAAAGAGGTAGGGGGTCCTGAGAAAGAGAAGGTTAAACACAGTCCAGAGATGTATGCCTTGTGGAATCTTCATCCTTGAAGATTTTCAAAACTCTGATAAAAAGACCCGAGAAACCTGCTCTGACTTTGAAAGTAGCCTGCACTGAGCAGAGGCTTGGACTTGATGATCTCTAGAAGTCTCTTCCAACCTAAGTTATTCTAAAATTTTAATAAATTAGATTTAATGTACCAATACATTCAAATATCACAGTAAAATATAAGATTAAAAAAAAATGCATCAGCTCCTCTACCCTCTTTCAAATATAGTTTTACTTGACATATGCAATTTCTATTAGTACTAATGAATCTTAAATTTGAATAGTGAGTACATTTACATCCACCTGCAAAATCCAAAAGCCGTATAGAATCATAGCAGCTTTAGAAGGTAGCTAAAGTTAGGTATTCCCTCAGAAGTTACTAGTCATCCCAGGGCTATAATTGTTTATTTTGTGGGAGAGTAAAGTTTGGAGAGTTATTTGGCCTAGGAATTTGCTTATGAAATCTTAACTGAGCTGCTATAATTTATCTTTATTTATCTGTATTGGGTCTGACTGAGGTAGAGTTCACCGCCCTCACAGTGCTGTGCTTTGCACTGTAGCTGGAAAGTAGCTTTCTTTAATAGGAACATTTTTTTTATAGTTGGAAGGGTGTTGATAACAGACCAGTGTTTTGGCTACTGCCAAGCAGTTCTGCCCTCTGAAATCCCTTCCTCATCAAAGAGAAGGGAGTGGGCAAGATCCTGGGAGGGGACACAACCAGGGCAGCTGGCCCAAATCAGACAAAGAGATATTCCATACCATATGATGGCGTGATATAAAAGCTAAGGGAGAGAGGAGGAAGGGGGAGCCTTCATGAATCTTCAGTTTGCCTCCCAGAGGCACCATGACATGTGCTGAAGCCCTGCTTCCCAGGAAGTGTCCAAGCATCACTTGTTGATGGGAAGTAGACAGTGACTTTTCCCTTCACTTACATTTGTACATGTTTTTCTTTCTTTCTTTCTTTCTTTCTTTCTTTCTTCTTTCTTTCTTTCTTTCTTTCTTTCTTTCTTTCTTTCTTCTTTCTTTCTTTCTTTCTTTCTTTCTTTCTTCTTTCTTCTTTCTTTCTTTCTTTCTTTCTTTCTTTCTTCTTTCTTCTTTCTTTCTTTCTTTCTTTCTTTCTGTCTCTCTCTCTCTGTAATAAAACTGTGTTATCTCACCTGCTGGTTGTTGTCCATCTTATTCTCTCCCCTGTCCCACTGAGAAAGGGAGTGATAGAGCAACTTAGTGAGCATCTGGCACCCAACCAAGGTCAACCTGCTACAGCATGTGACTGAATTTTGGACAAATACAAATTCTAGAACTTTACATATACTGGAGTAGAAAAAATATCTTCATTTTCACTCTCTAAAATACAAAGCAAAGTAACAACAGCTCCTTTTCTTCCACCTGCACTAGTCTATTAAGACACAAAGGATGTATGGGCAGGTCTTGCAGCGCCTAGACTGCAAAGTCTAGTTGGAGAGGATGGTACCACAGTGGTAGGAATAAACCCTTCTCTGGGAAAAGGACACCTTTGTGTTACTCTTGTCACTGCAATACCCTGAGGCTACACAGCAAAAAGGTGCAAGTGAAAGTCAGCACAGAGCAAGGCTACAGGAAATCACAGCAAATACTTCCAGGCTGGGGAATTTTAAGCCCTTCAGCAGACAGGTCTGGGCTACCTCCCCACACTTGTAACTCATCTGACAGACTGTCAGCACACACACTCATGCACTGCAGATACCACTGCTACCGTCCCTGACAGTTTTCTTTTATTTCTCCTGAGTAGAAGTCATATTTCTCCTTATGGGACATTTTGGATCCTACATGCCTACCTGCTCTTTCCACAGGGCTGAATCCCTGCCAGGAGAGCTGAGCTTGGCTGCAATAGCCTGCAGCATACCCACACGGAGGAAAAAACTCCTCTCTCAGGAGTGGTCCCCAGTGAGCACACCAAAACCAGAGCTGGAGAAGTGGAGGTGCCCCACCATCAGGGAGAGAGCTGCACCTGGTGCCACCAACCTGCACCATGCCCCTGGCACCTCACTGGGCAGCACTTGACTCCTCAAAGGTTTTGTTAGAGATGTGGGATGTTTCCTTGCTTCCGTCTCACCCACACACCATTATCAAAGCCAGTCATGGCTTGGGCCCTCTCAGGTTTTAGTTGGGACAATATTGTGAAATACGTTTTTATTGTGGCTTGTTGCAATAGATCTTTTTAGTGCACAATGTCAAAAAATTATGTGATTCAAGAGCACAGATTTTTGAGATAATAATAATATATATAAGGCAAATGCCAGGGAATCCAGGTGGTCTTTCTCCTTGCTGCTCCGGAATTGTACTTAAGATTTATGTGTGAAGCATGTGGATTTTAAATATTTTGAGGCCCATACTTGCACTGCAGAAACAAATCCATTAAACATGCAATATAGAGTAATAGTCCTTCAATGCATTTTTGTTACAAAAAAACTAATTGTCATTAAAAATTAAAGTTCATGGTTTTGTGCTAGGACTTGTCAACAAAACTCTCCCAATGGCCTGCTTTATTCTACTGTGTAGGAGTTACATAGACACAAAGACATTCAGTTAAAAAACTATGAACAAGGTAAAAGACAATGTTTTAAGTATAAAAGTTACCACAACAAAATAAAAAAGGAAACATCCTAGCTGTTTACCTGCATTTATGGTGCTGGTATCACAACTCTTTCCTGCTGTGAAGCAAACTCATACACGAAGTTGTGAATCATTACTTCAACTATCCAGGAAGACCATACTTCATCGGTTATAATCTTTTAGCAGTTTGACTTTTAGAAACAATTTGATAAATCAAATTTCAAAGTCATTAATAGCTAAAATTAGAAATCACCTATATAAATGGGGAAAACTGAAGCCTCCACTGTGTAAGGACCAGAGTCTGTAAATATTATTTGGTATTGCACATCTAACAAGGTTTTTATACATTTGTCACTTTGGAGAAGTTGACACTCTAGACATAAGTAGCACTCTATTGTTGAAGGGAGACCCACTGAGATGAATCAGATGTCTGATACTTCATCTAGCCATTCTCCCTGCCCAGGTAGAAGTTACCATGAAAACTGGGAACCAGGCATAATTTTTTCCAACAGCTGCTTTGTTGTTCTGTGTAAACCAAGTCCATTTAGTCACCTTTAGGCCCAAAACCCAAACTGAAGCAGCAGCACACTACAGAATTCATGCATAGGCAGAACTGGGACATTTCACTCCTGGTGGACAGCTGCACGTGACAGCAGAAAACCACAGAAGGATGGATTATTTTCAGGAATACTTATTTCATAGATTTATGCTATACAATTCTTTCATGCAAAGAGAACAAACAGAGAAGGATGCTTGTGCCTCATTCATACCCTTGGCAATGTTTGATAGCTAAGGGAGATATAGATTTCAGAGCACAAAGCAACTACCCACACCTCCTTCCCCAATGAGCAGGCATTCTTATGGAAATAATAGCTTTCTCTTTAAGACAGGAATATTATCCAGGTTTCATTCATGTTGAACGGTAGGATAGTTTATTGTAAGCCCCAATCACCTGCGGAGATTTTGCTGAAGGTGGGATAAAACAAGGGTAGGTCTCAGTAAACAGATAATTTTTGCAGTACCAGTTAAACAGGTACGCTTCTGGTGGTGATTTTTAAGGAGGGAGATCATAATTTGTGCAGGCAGTTTTTGAGAATACAAAATTGGAAGAGTGGTAGGGCAGTTTTAATCTGTGAGGTGATGATACCACTGTTAAAACTATGTAGCTTCAATACATTGCTCTATCTTTGATCAGTTTAGTGCGTACACACCACTAGGTGACCCAAAGATGCATGAGAGAAAGGGCATTTTTGATGCCTCTTTAAGGTTGAAAGACAAAGGTAAAACACACCCAAATATCTCTGTTTCTCTGCAGCTGATGCTACTCCAGTGCAGTGGGAGGAATCAGGGGAGTTTGGGGAATTCCCAGGAGTGTTACTAGGCTGATAGTCATAAAATATGTGATACACTCTTGGGGACAGTCTTAAACGGAGCCCTGGAGATGAAACTGCTGTCTCACCTCTTGAGAGACAGGCAATAGAGGCACAGCTTATCTACAATATGGGAGATTGAGCTGCAAGTCAAATATCTGACAAATGGAGATGAGAGAATCTTATCTTTTAAACGGCTGCCATGAGCAGTTACTGTGAGATAACATTCATCTTTGATGATTTTCTTCATTTTGCACAGTTAGAAAAATGTTACTAATGTTACTCAGACCACAAAGTGCTCTAAAATTTAGCTGTCAGAGATCTTGCAAAAAAAAAAAAAATAAAGTTCCTGCCTCTTTGGTAACACTCATTTAAGTATTTTGTAGAAAGCAGAATTACTTTCATAGAAAAATTTCCCCAATTTTAGAGCACTGGAGTGGGGAAGAACTCTGAAATTAATCAGAGAAACATTTGCATCTGTGCCAACTACATCCCAAGAATGAAGCTAAGTATTCCCGTATAAAGAAATTATTAACAATTAACACTTTTCTTCAGCTCTCTAAACTTTGGGGGTTTTGTTAGGCTTGCAAGGGCCAGTGAGGCTGTATAAAGTTAAACAGTTCTCTGACCTGGACAAATTTTTTACTGTTATGCTTTTGGGGTTTTTTTTGTTTTTGTTTTGCTTTGTTGTTTTTTTGTTTGTTTGTTTTTTTGTTTTGTTCTGTTTTGTTTTGGGTTTTTTTTGTTTTTGTTGTTGGGTGTTTCTGTTTTTGTTCTTTTTTTGTATGATGCTTCTAGAGTTTTCATTTACCATCAGAGAAATAAGCGCAAGAACTGGTGGAAGGATATAGGAACACTGTTTTGTTGGTAACTGTGTATGTGGAATGACTTTTTATGCATCCATTTTCTTAAGGACAAGCTGAAGTCTTGACTGTGCAGTTGGAAATTGTTTTCAGCTTGTTTGTTTTTAATTCTTCATTTCATGTTGTTTTCAAGGAAATGTTACCTCTCAAGAACAAAAGGTTAAGTCACGCAATGCTGAACTATATAATCAGTCTGCTTGACAAGCTAGGCTGCTGAAAATGTTAAAGAATGAGCACCCAACTAGTAGGCAAACCATCTCTCCCCTGACATAATTTTCTTTTTCAATGTTTTAATTATTCTCATGGGTCATCCCATCTTCATGCACATCAGCATTGATGTTACCTCATGACTGGTAAACACCAGCAATTTATTTTTTTCAAAACTGAATCTAGAATTAGCAATGAAATTTTCTGAGTCTGTCCCAGTTGCACTGGTGTGATGAAAGACTAAAGAGCTCTGTCACTCAGCATTTGCATTGCTTATTCCAGCCAAAATGCTATTATAAAAGCTACCAAAAATGTTTTGACACAGACAAGATTCTGAAGTAGCCTGTTTATTTACAAAAATGTTCTGTACAACAAATGCAATATCCTACTGAATTTCAGACTGCCTTAGACTGATGAGTTTTTGTTATTCAAACACACAAAAAGCCATGAGGTAACTGCAGCTAATTTGCTTTTGGAGTGCTTGGAGAAAGTGGCAATTCATTTTGTGGCTCTCATTTAAACACCAAGAGAAGATATTGTGATCTGTGAACTAGAACAGAAACATTATTATTATGTGACATAGTGTGGAAATTCATATCAATGCAAATGAGGGGGGAAAACTGTTAAATAAAATAAACCACTACTTCAGTACCTGTGGGTATTTTCCTTTGACCCACCTTCAGGAAAGGATGCTCTTTTAAACACCATACTGATTTTTATGGCAGATAAGTAAATGCTTCCTACCTTTCAAAGGTGACCTGCTATTTGCTCTCCATATTTTTTCATATTTAAAATAACGAGACCAGGAAGAATAGAAAAATTATGTACATTATTAAAGAAAGCAATATTTACACTGTGTTAATTATTTCTTCTTTGTATTCACTTGTTTAAACAAACAATTAATTCATGTTGAAGTCTCTTCAAATGCATGGATTTGAAGATTTCTTGGTCACAAAGAAAATAGCATGAATGCTGGTCCACTCTTCTCTGCTGGCTCCCTCACTGACACAGACTGTGTGCTTGTCATTCTTTGTAACTATGAATTCAAACAATTGGAAATGGGAAACAGACACTTGGCATTCTTTGCTGGAAATCAGATTTTAAAACATGGAAAACTGAAATGTGATCTGAATGGGATTACAGATTTAACTACAACCATCAGAGGTGAAAAAACATAAGCCTTTTGGGGTATCAGAAGAATAAGGTCAGGACAGTGCAAGAGTCACAAAAATTTACATATAACTTGTGTAAACAGAACAAAATAGCATTAATTGGCCTCAGAATAATAAAATAAATACTCCAGGGATCATGTGTGTTTGCTTTTTGACTTGGTACTCAGATGTTTATCATAGTTCATTATTTTGTTGTGATTAATATCCATTCATAAGTCAAGCCCTGATACAGCAGTAGGTCCACATTTAATCACATATTAAACTGCAAAATACATACTTTATTATTTTGTTGGATTGCAGCATAGACATAATCACTACTAAATCTATTATTAAATTATAAAGATTTAAATTAGTGAACCTAATTATATTTGCTATATACACATTTGACTCATAACTTCAAAACCAATGAGTATTTCAGCTGAAAATTTTAGCACAAAAGCACATATTTCAAAGGGTAAAAAATGCCCTGTTTGTTACCATTGGATATGCACCGACAGCTATGATGCTGTCATCAGCTCCCATGCAGTTTATCCATGTGGCATTCCCTGAACTACACTGTACATCTCAGCCTGTCCTGCTGTAGCCCTGAGCATGGTTTATTACACCTGTGACATTTTTGGAGCCTTTTGCTGAGAAAGAGGAATACCAGACTGGACACCAGAAGATTACAACTGATTGTCTACTGGTTGGCTTGGTCAATATCTTTATTTTTTAGTGCCTCAGGGCAAAATTCATCCTTCAGGCACTGCTTTGAGAAAAGAATGACAAAAAGTCACTAAGGCAGAAGCAGTCCCTTGAAGATGCTCCACAACTCTGGAACTGCACCAAGAGCAAGACTTCTTCTGCTGACTCAGCTACACTGGAACAGGTGGGTTTGGAATAAGAGTATAGAGTTTGCCAGGGGTATAAAGGAGAACAGGAATATATAGGGCATGTTGCCATACATGAGTTTATAGTTTTTACTCTGAAGTTTTTTACTAGAATAAAAAACAAGGGCCAAGAAATTGTAATTAACTTATTTATCATTTTTAGACTAATGCTAGTTATATTGAATAATATAACTAATGCAAATGAGATGGTAATTTGGCCCTGCTCTAAAGAGTTACAACAACACAGGAAATACAGAGCAGAAAATAAAATCTGCAGCACCATTCTTGGGATCTGAGAAAAAATATTTTGCTTCCTGCTGCTTTGCCCCACACCATAAGCACAAAAAAAAGAAAAAAATAAGCTATAAAGATCAAGTAATTCAATGGTCAAACTTGCTTCCCTCTATCAAGTGATGCAAAACAGTCTTTACTAAAATCAAATAGAGGACAAAAATTAATCTAAATGATGCAAAGTAATGCAGTAATCTTTCACAGTATAAATACTGCTGATGTTTGTTACTACAGTAACAGCTAGTAATAATAACATTTTGTTCTTTGAGTTTAGGGGACATTTTGGATTTACTATGGGGAAGGATACTACAACAGACTAGTGGTGGGGTTTTTTTCAAAAGAAGGTGATTAGGTAAACCAGAGGAGCACACAAAGCGCAAACACACAACCTAAACTGCCACAATTTGTCATGCTTTCTGATATTTCATGTGTTTTTTCCAAACACGTAATTAGCTTATATATTTCCATATATATCTTTATATGCAACTCAGTATCCTAGATATTTTATTAATAAATCCTAAAAGTAGTAGTGTAAACAGGCAAAACAGTAACTCCTTCATCTTCCTATATTTTTTAACTGATTAGACAACTTTACAGCTTTCACAGAAGCAAATACTATAATTAAGGCTATCAATTTCATTACAGCTTCACTGTATTCACCTGCTCATCCTCCTGCTCCAGAATTATCCTTCTGTGCCTCAATTCATCCAAAATAGCATCTGGAATATATCATTGTAATTTGTGGCTCATTGTGAATGCTTGTTTTTAGACAAGTCCACTAAAAACATGTTCATCCCTGTGAACTGGGTGCACAGGATGAAAGAAATAGGAGGGCCCACATGCAGCCTTGAGGATGGTCTGCCTTGGGAAGGCTGCTGTGGCTCCTGCTCCTCGTCACCCACAGTGTCCTTGTTGCAGAAGTCACACCTGCATGGGAGGTAGCTCAGCTACCACAGCACACAGCAGTTGCTGCCAAGCAGGCCCTATTTGCCACACAGAGAGCTGGGAGGTGACTAAAAGCCACGAGATGATGCCGTGCTGCTGCCAGAAGAAGAGGCTGTCCACTCCTGCCCGCTGCCAAGGCACCTTCTCAAAAGCTCACTTGGCTGCTTATCTTGCCAATGCCAAGCCCATTCAGTTCACTGAGCTGGCAGAAGACAAATAGAGAAATAAATTAATTTCTAAAAAGTTAATTTCTGCTGGCATATTGAGCTAGATTCTGGCTTCAGAGAGAGAGCAGAACTGCATGCCCAGGGATGAGGGGGATGTGAGGCAGAACAGAACGCCCACAGCTTATGCCAGCAGAGAGAGGTCAGAGCTGTCTTCTGAGCTCACCCCGAATTAACCAACCACTGATTTCAACAGTAAACAGTCTTCTTAGATGTCTAAAAGTTAAACCAAGCCCTTTAGAGGACAGGTCCAGAACTCAGGGGTCAATAATCTCAGTGGGAGGCTAAGGACAGCTGGCCGGGGTAGGGACCCCTTTGCTATCTGAGCTGGTTCACAATAGTACATCTTCTTTTGAGACAAAGTGAAGAGAGCTTAAACTTCAAACATCAAAATGTAACAGTAAGGGTAAATTGTGAGAATTGGAGACTAGTCAGGAGAATTTTCAGATGAAACTTTTTACTCAGTGCCATGAAAAGGCAGCAACCAGATCCGATGGCATCAAACACTCCTAGGACGAACCCACATCAGAGTCCTCACACCGTCAACTACACTTTGATGGGTACAAAGATCACTTCTCAAACTACTGATATAACCAATAACAACGGTTTTTCAGAAATCTCAAACTAAAAATCGAGTTTCCACTGAATTACCTTTGGCCAATACTGAGGCTGTAATTTCTCCTTAAAACACACCTGAATTTTTTCAGTCCCCCAGGACAGTGAAACTACTCTGCATGAATGGTTCCTTCATGTGAAAAATTATCATACACTTGGTAAGCATAAGTGGAGTTCAGAAGTTATGTCTGACAAAGAGGATGTCCCTCGTGAGACTGCCAAAGGAATTCATATGCAATGAAATGTGGGTGATGTTATAAAAGTCATGCCACTGAAAGCCTTTATGTATGTGAAGTCTTCTACTGTGGTAGTGTTTCTGTCATTCAGCTCCCAGTTCAGAGAAGATGAGCAACTGTTACATGGGGAAGACATACCTAGTAGTGAAACACTGGACAGGATAAGGACTAGGCATGACTTGTTAAAGCAGTTTCCTGCTTTTTAATTTAGAGAAAACTTTTGTGACAGAGAAATTTCCCTGGTTGGCTTGTAGATTTTGGTTGGTGACCATCTAAATAAAAATAACCAAGGCAGTGCTGGAAGCAGGGATCAGAACTACATGCCTTTGCTCCCAGAGGAGAGCCCTGAACAGACAGCAACATCCCCTTATCTTCTCCTGGAGAGACAAATTTCAAAAGAAACACAGTGCAGAGTTTTATTCTCTAAAATGTTCCATAAAAGTTACAAGATTTATTATGACTCATGTTTATCCCTCCAAGGGCTGAAAATTAGACTTCTTCAGCTGCCAGGGATAGAAGCAACTTTGAACTAAGCTGGGGCTTAGATATACCCAGTGACTTCAGCTCCCAGAGACAGTCACCTGACTTAAAATCTTTTTGGGTCTGGACCCAAGAGTCTTAACTGCATTTGCCTGGCTGCACTTACCTAACATCTTTCCTAAGCCAGCTGCTCCAAAACTGGTCTTGTCCTTGTACCACACACAAAGATCATCCTTCTTTAGGCAGTTCTTGAATTTAATGTTAGATGTTGTAGTAAATGGACTCATTTGCAGATAAATTCACAATATCTTATGAAATTCTGGCAATGGAATAGCACTCTGCTCTTGTACTTTGGTCTCAAGAAATGTTATTTTTTCACTAAATTAAGTATAATTGTGTTAAAATAAATATACTTGCTCTCTCATTCTGTCATAATAGATTATCATCATGGCCTTGCACTAATGTGCTATTTTCCACATGTCCAGGGATTTACAGGACTCCCTCATGCTTTGAAACAAGCTATTACACACAAAACAAAAGCACCATTCTTAGTCTAATCATGTATTACTTCACCTCTGCTTTTGCCCGAGGTTGCTTTGATTTCTGGAACCTTACAATGTACATACAAATAATGTACCTGGTGCCTATTTCTTTTAAAAATCCTGTGCAAAATAGCAGCAGACCGCAATAACACATGGTTAAAATCAGCCTCCATAGAATCATAGAATATTCTGTGCTAGAAGTGACCCATCAGAGTTGCTTTTAAAACCCCTTTTTTTTTTTTTAATTAGTCAGATAGTTGTCTGGAAGAGGAAATGAGGAGCAATTCTTTAAAACATCTTTAACAATTCTTTGTGGTTCAGATCCAGTCTGATCCAAAGCACTGCTGGCAGCTGCACTATTAATGTGCATTATCCAGAGACAACTGAGCAGGCAGAACTCTGCTTTTCTTTCTTTCTTTCTTTCTTTCTTCTTTTCTCTCAAAACTTCACAGAAATTATCACAGACGTTCCAATCCCATGCTCCAGATGGGAGAGCACAGAGGAACAAATGATGGCTCGCTTGCTACTGATGTGTTTGTGTTCCTGTCCAACAAATACTGATGTTCTGACCTAAGTACTCACTTGAAGGGACTGGGAAGTGCTCCAAAATACCCCAGTTCAGATGTGCCCAAAGAAGGTCTCTTGGCTATATTTACTTTCAGCATCCTTTGCAGTCCCTACTGACACACACCTCACACCAATTTCAAAGGGAAATTTTATGAATCCTTACTGACACTTTCAATGGGGACACTTTGAACACGTTGACCTTTTATAAGTGTAGCATCTTTAGCCCTTCCATTTCTGCATATTGGCTGGAAATAAGTACTTTGGTTATTTCTTTTTGATAGTGGTTTCTGCATTAACTCAACAGGATAAGTTACTCATGCAAGTCATGTGGAAAGGCTGCTGAGGTAAAACACTGAGAAGAAATGAATGGGTGGATAGGAGGCTATTGTACAACAGCATTTGCAAATGCCCTTAAGAGGCTTGGAGGTGATAGCTAGCCTAGGCAAGAAATGGGAATAAATAGTGCTGAAAAGTAAGAAAACAAAGAAAAAAAACAAAGCAAAAAAAAAAAAAAAAAAAGCAAAAAACAAAGCTGAGATGCAAGACAGAGGGAGAGAAGCCACTGGAGAGGTGTTCACAGCACAAGTTTCTGACTCTCACTCCAAGCTAGTTCAGGTGTCACCACCCTGACAATACTTTGGAGAATAGCAGCAGCCAGTCTGCCTCTTCTCCTGGTGCAGCATGGGCAATCCCTGATTTTCACAGCAAGCAACAACTGGACAAGCTGTGCCAGGAGGTATTGCACTCTGTCAGAGCCAGCAAGAGTGCCTCAGAACTGGGTGAAAACCTGTCAGGGTCTGCCCACAGAGAACTGTAAAACAGGCAGTGGTTGCAGAAGGATGAGCAGATCAAGCAACAAAGCAAGATCTGTGGATAGACCCAGGGCAGGGAAGAAATAGCTAATTCTGGAGCCTATCCTGATAGGCCACAGTTCCAAAAGAATGCTGGCTTTGCTATATTAGCACAGCTCCAAGTCCTTATACTGGGTTTTGTCTTTCCTTAGTCTGATATCTTACAAGTAAGGCGAGAAAAGATGCTACAGGGATAGCATCTGCTGCCCTCTAAAAACCACTACCAAGAGCTGAGACAGATGGAGGTGTCTCCCTGCCTGTAATGCTTGAATCAGCAGCTTTTGTACAATATAGCTTCAAAGTTGCTCAAGCTTCAGAGTAGCTTGTTTATGACTGCTGCAACCTTTATTAGTTCCAGATAAATTCACAATATCTTAGCTTGCTTAACTTGTGTTGGAAATGTCCAGCTGCCTTTGTGGTGATAGATACAGAGACAACCACAATTTGCTCTTACACAAATGGCAGAAATAGTGTGATATACAGTTCTTCCAAAAGGTTGCTATTGTTGAGCCTTGCAGTACTTGGTGTTAAACAGAAGGTCTTGGGAGGTGAGATCTAGCTAAAATTACTTGCAAGGACTATTGACGTCTCTGCTAAAGCAAAGTAAATGGCAGGATGAGAAAACATCTGCTGGAGAACAGAAGAGAGTGAATACTCAGAAGATAATTCTGGCTACCATTCAGGATAGGAACAAATCTTCAGAATTTTAAGTTTGGACCATAAAAAAGGTTGAAGTTTTCCTTATCTGTGACGAATGTATGCTAAATGGTTTTCAAAAAACATTATTGTCATATTTTCTTATATCTACCACAATATGACTTACATTGGCCTTCATTGCCATACTTCCAGATATAGGTAGAGGGCTTATCCATTACTAGGATAGACTGCCTTGAGTTTCTTTGCTGGGTGGGTCTACTATGCTGCAATACCTTGAAAATATATGAGGAACTGCTCATCATTTCTCTTAAAAAAAAAGATTGGGTGAGGGACAGGGAAGGGGTGGGGGGGGAAGCCTTAGGGGGGATGAAGCAAGAGGTCTGACTCAAAACCTAGATTCAGTTTGGTTCCAAGGTAGATTAAAGGAAGTAAAGCACTTAGGTGTTTCAAAGGTAGTATTAATCATTCCCTAAAATTCTCCAGAGGTCTATCTTCTCAAGAAACCCGCATTGATAAGAAGAGAAAACTGGTTTTGAAAGCAATCACCGGCTTGGCGATTAGGGGAATTTGATAAGAAAGATATCTGTGTGAGTCAAAGGACTTAGTGCAGGGTAGCCAGCAATAAGGAAGATGAAGTCTTCCATTGGATTTAAACTTTCATCTTGTGTCTTGTGCCTTGCACCTGGTATTGCTTATAATGAATGTAAGATAAATCAGACATGACATTTACCATGCTTTCATGCAACTTCCTATTACTTTTACTTAGATTACTTGCTGTAATGGTGGCTTTGTATAGACACTTCCTCCTAGGCAAGAGACACTCATGATTTGCAATGAGCCACAGCAAAAGGTAACAGAACTGACAGCTGCCTCACAGTCATATTTAAAGGATTTGCAGACTTTGCCCTTTTGTGCTCCTCCACTAATACCCAAGTGGGATGCAGGCAATTAGCAGCTTGGAGAAGTGGTGGGGAGTGCAAGCAAGACAAAAATTGGCTACTTATCCAGCAGTCTTCTGTCTGGTGCATTGCAAACTTGAAACCTAGACACAGTCTGTGCCCTTGAACCAAGAAACCCAGAAACCCTCTGTCCAGTGCCTTCAAACAAAGGGGCGCTATGAGCCAGACACCTGGTTCTGGTGGCAGCAAAAGTAATTTTTTCCACAAGGACCATAGGTGTGAGAGACATGGCTGGGAACAAGGTGGATATCTGGTGCACAGTTGAATCCCAAACCACCACTGGAAGGAAGTCATGGGGAGAGGATGGTGTGAACTGCCCTAGTAGGAAGATCATGGCTGGTCACCCTGATTTAGGAGAATTCTTTGCCTACATTAAAGCACAAATGATTTAACAGCTCAAGAATGTCAGCTCATCATAGCAAAGATTATGTTTACACATAAGTACCCACATTCACACATAACACTCAAGTTTTTTTGTAAGAGTGGCACAGATTTGTCTGTTGCTTGAGTTATTGCTGATATGAGTTAGCCTCCTATATGCACCTTTGTTTTTCTTCCATAGGCTGCAGGGACATAATTAATAAAGCTGGAGCCTAACACTTCTTAGTGTGAAGGTGTTAAATTGTTTGAATTTAAATAAACATGGAAAATTGCATCTTTATTTGGTATTCCTCATTGTCCATGTAAAATTTTTCAGTCATTCAATAAGATAACAGTAAATATGGTATATCATTGTCAACTCTTATTTTTAAATTTTATTTTGCATTATTTCTTCTTGAGGATCCAAATCATTAAATCAAGAGACTGCAAAATAAACTTCCTTTAATAAAATGTGTTATTATCCCAATTTACAAAGAAATTTAAAGCAAATGAAATTTGAAGGCTCAAAAGCCAAGTAAAATCCAAACAGCAGAAGCATTTTAATAGGAAAAAACAACATAATTTTTAAACAATCCTATGATTTTTTGAGGCTGACTCATGATTCTGTAATGTTTAAAGTTGGCAATACTGATACCCTGTGATTTAGATGACTAATCACAGACTGAAAAGCTAATAATCAAACTAAGCAGTTTGTGAAGTACCCACAGACTAGAAAATATGTATCTCAACTACTCAGCAAAGGCTTATGTATAAATTGACAACAAAGAGAATCAGTTTATATAACTGTTTCACAAAGAGAGAAAAGAGCTAATCAGTTAATCAGTTATTTTATTTGTATCACATAATGCTACCAGCTGCAGTACTGAGTGTGAAGAGGGAAGAGCATGAAATGGAGAGAATAACAGGGTAGTGCTTCAGCACTGCATTCACAAGGAACAGGGAAGTGTGGATGGAATTCAGCAAGCAAAATGCAAGAGTAAAAACTGTCTGAAGTAAGACTGCAATTACACCGCACACCAGATGAGAACATACCTGGGGGAAGGAGGGAGGCAAGCTCAAAGGGGAGTCAGGAGAGAAGTGATCTGGGTTCAAAATGCAGTCCATGGAAGATTACTATGGGGAAGACTAAAGAGAATGAAAGCACAAGAAACATTATTTGCAGACAGGTGGAGGCAAAAGGGGCGACTCCTGGTTTCTTGGCAGGTTTTTGATTAGATCAATTTTTTGTGCACAGTAGTTCTCAGCTGGGCTCTTTCCAATCTTTTATCTTATCTGAGGGTAAGCAGACAGCAGAAAGAGGTATATGCAGCACGTGCTTGGCACCAGTTATATTTCCTAACAAGAAGATGGATTTTTTTCTGAAACTCTGCTCATAGCAAAATGATGTTGGCAGAAGCTAAAGCATCTACATGTATTGAAGCTGCTCAATCAGCCTAGTTCCCTTGTAATAAAAATGACAAGGAAGAATGATTTCTAATTTTCAGAAGTTTAAGAGGAACTGAAGAAATACAGCTAATATGATGGAACTTAATTTATTGACTTGCAAAGGCAGAAAACAAAACCATTTTGAAAAGAAACACTACACGTTTCTCTGAATTAGTATTTTTGTTGCTACTTGATTGCAAAATACAAAGAATGTGCAGCATTGGTCCGCAAATTTGTATCCTCTTTATATAAAATCTATGTCTTCTTTATATAAAATTTATATTCTCTTTATCTAAAATTCAATAGAGCTGCTAGTATTTTCAGAAAATTTGCCCGCAAAGGCATATTTAATTACAAGTCAGCCAAATGGGAGTTTCGCTTTCTTTTGAAGAACCTGTTTTAGGCAGGGTATTACCTTAGCAGGATCTCTAATCTGAGCCTGCATGGAAGCTCATATATCCCTGGGAAAAGGAGAAGATGGCACACATTGTTTGAAGATGAAGGCTCAATAAAAGCAAGCAAACACAAGAAACTGGAGTGAATGGAGAAAAATGATTCATCTGTATTAGGACTTCCTATAGCAGCTGTCCCTGATTAGCCATCATTGTATTACCTAAGGTGCTGCAAAATTGGAATGGATCCCAAAATTCAAAGGAAGATTGTAGACTAAAGGAGAAAGACAGAGGGATGTATTCCACAGCTGTCATCCAGACAGGAAAGATATTCCATTCCTTACTCCTTACTGCAGCTCACATTTGGACACAGGGAGTGAGGGGGTGACTGAAATGCAGGGATTCATTCATGAGCTGCATGTACAATGCAGCTCTTTTGAACACATTGAGTAATGTACTGGGAAAGGCAGGGGTGGCATCAGCATAATTAATCTCCTCATGTAGGAAATGTAGGGGTCACTGAAGGGAGCATGTTGCAGGATACATGCCTCACATTCAGAACGTGTCTGTTTTGCTTTTACATTTATTTTTAATAAATGCCTTAACATTAGCTATGCACTCTAACTGCAGGGAACCCTTGTCTGGTGTCAACTTTCTGCCTCTGTTAACATAATTTCTTAATTAACTGTAAGTGTGAGATTTATTCAATAACATAAACATTTTTATAGAAAGGCATGCAACACACAAAGGAAAAAAATACTTACATAAATATACTGGGGAGGATGACAGAAATGTCAGTGACAAAAAGTCCTAGAAATTCCTAATTGGAAAAAAAAAGGAGAACTGTACCTACGGTGCATCAGGCAGAACATCATCAGCCAATGAAGGGAGGGGATTGTCCCACTCTGCTCTGTACTGGGGCTGTCTCACCTTGAAAACTGTCTGCAGTTTTGGGGGCCACTATATAAGAAAGATACTGAGCTAAAGGAGAGCCACAAGAATGGTGAAGGCCTTGAGGGGAACCCATGTGAGGAGCAGCTGAGGGCACTGGGTCTGTTCAGCCTGGAGGAGACTGAGGGGAGACCTCACTGCAGTTACAGCTTCTTGTGAGGGGAAGAGGAGGGGCAGGCTCTGATCTCTGCTCTGTGCTGACAGTGACAGGACCTGAGGGAATGGCCTGAAGCTGTGTCAGGGGAGGTTTAGGTTGGATATCAGGAAAAGGTTCTTCACCCAGAGGGTGTTTGGGCACTGGAACAGCTCCCCAGGGCAGTGGTCACAGCACCAGCCTGACAGAGCTCAAGGAGCATTTGGACAGTGCTCTCAGGTACATGGGGTGACTCCTGGGGTGTCCTGTGCAGGGCTTGGATTTAGACCCAAATATCCTGATGACCCCCTTCCAGCTCAGCATATTCCATGATTCTTGATTCTAACAAATGTACATGAAGTAGACAAAACTTGCTATAAAGGTTCATAAAGAGCAACTTATCATGCAATATACCGACAATAAACTGACAAAATAACTCTGTGTATTTTCAAGGATTGCTTTTAATATCCAGAGCATCTTGATGCATTTATTAAACTGAAAAAAAAAAATCATCTTCATGCAAAACATATAAAAATTAAAGTGAAATAAATCTTGATTATTATGTCTGCATATATAGACTTTGTAGAGCACATCCTGTGCTCTATGTGTTCTTACTATTCATATCATTTGATATGTGTTTACAAGCCATGATATTGTTCCACCCAGCTCACCTCTCCCTAGATGCTTGTAAACTAACATACTGATCTAACAATAGACATTAAATATGACAGTTTGGGGAGCTGCCTTGGGGAACTCAAACATTTCTATTTTATTTCATGAACACTTTGCAAGCTCATATGCTTGTTTATGGTTTTTATTGCAACCTTGAATTGTTTGTCTTGCTTCAAGGAAAGGAGATACTGATATATGAGGGGCGTTTCACATGTGCTTCTCTCTTCTATTTTCCCTAAGAATAAAGTCTGATTCATGTACTAAAGGCTTTGCCAAAAGCCTGCCTGTCCCTGACTGAAACTGTCACAGCCTCTGTAGAATGAAATGGCAGCATGGGGGAAATGCAAAGGGATTGTGCACAAGCTGTTATGAGACAGAATCTCGACACAGCTCTGGAGGGAAAAAGGAACAGCACCCCCGAGCTCAGTCCTCCAGAGAGACCTCAGCCTTGCTGTCTATATCCAGAGGAGCCTTCGAGTGCTGCTAAAGGTCAGGCCAGAGCAACCAAGGATTTGGACATAAGTCAGGGAGTTCTGGAAGATCAAGATCTCAGTGCTAGAGGGATGGTTACGAGAAGACATCAGGACAGCAGGATGCCTCCACTAGAGTAACTGCAGTCCAACAACAATGCCTGATGCAGCGAGCTCTGGAGTCATCTTGCAGATAGGAGGCTCCCAGTAGTGCACTGAAACCCTACCAGAAACTCCTTTATCTCAGGGAGCTGCTCTGCTCTTCTGATCATTAGCTCACTGCAGCTGTGTATCTATCTGAACAATTTATTTCTTCACCGAAAAACTGTAAAATGTGGATGCATAATGACAACAAAATCCAAAAATTGGCAGTGCTTTATACACGAATTCTTGCATTTCAGCCTGCATGACACTCAACAAAAAGCTGCATCATATCCAGCAGCATGCCTGCCTCACTCTCTATGCTCACACCTGTGCTTGCTCTGCAGCTTCTCAGATGACCACTGAAGTCTCCATAAGTAGAATCCTTTGCTGAAGACCTGTTAGCTCCAACAGATCTGTGATTTTTTGTAGAGAAAGGGAAAACAGGCAGTCATCTCACAGTACTGCTTGGGAACATTTAATCTCTGAGAACTGCCAGGATATAACCCACAACTCCCCCACCGATGATGATGCTGTTAGATCCCTGATGCACAACTAACAGACTGTTTAGAAGCAAGTGACTGTGGCCCCAAGGAAAATCTGCAGGCAGATAACCAGAATGGCTGCAGAGCAGCAGCTCTGGGCCCAGGACTGTGATGCAAGCCCAGTTCATCACACAGCGGCAGCGAGCCTGGGGACGAGAGAGGGCTGTAGGTGGGAGCCTGTCAGTCAGACAGCAGGGACCCCAATGCCACAGAGAGCTGCCAGAGAGGCTGGGAGTACCAAAAAGCCAAACCACCACAGCCATGAAGGTGCTGTATACATAGTGGATGGGATTTGCATGACTCATATTCATGCTCTCCATAGGCAACAGAGAGAAGCAGGCACCCTGAGAGAGACATCCAGATGGGTTTCTATGGCAGACAGATGAGCCATCTCTGAAAGCCTGTTCTCTCCATTGACTGCAAAGGCTGACTACACAGGATCCACAGCAGTGTACTGTGTGGCTCAAAAAAAATTAAAAATTTTTGCACCACAGTTAGTTTGACTCTATTTGCCAAATATATACCTCATCTAGGACTTCTATATATTCTGCATTTTGAAAACAAATTGTTTATTTCTGCTGGTTTAAATACTAGAGCTACTCACAAGTCAGTTTTGCATTTTTCTTTTATATTAGATGATAATAGGAATGAAAGATTTTTATTATAATATTTATAAGTATATTTACACACATTTATCTAGCCTACACATAAACGTGTGAAAGCAGATTTTAAAAAAAATTTGTTCTCAGTCTTCTCTCAAATATCATTGCTGTTTTAAAAAGCATTCATATGAATATTTACATCTGAAAGTGTGCTACTAGAGATTTACAGTATGCTTTCATAGGCTGCATCCCAAATGCATATAATAGTACACATCTTGTTTTAGTCAGTAGACTTAAGCATAGTCTGTTCCATATTTTGCTGGGTTCTTCTGAAACCTTTGAAAGAGAAATCAATTACCAGTGATTTCAAGGGGCTTTGAACTGGACTTCCCATTATCTTATTAAGACAAGTGGTCCAGTTTACTTCTATTTTAAAATTCTCCCTAAATTGGAAGGCCCAGTAATAGCACTGTCTCTCTGAGAAATGCCATACACCTCACCTGAAAAGACAAGTTTGGAGAGATAAAACACACATTTGGAAAGAAAACCCTGTAATTGCTGTAAAAGTCACAGGTACTGTGAGTTTGGAAGCAAGGAGTAGCAAATGTAGCGGCTGACCTCAGGCTTATTATCTGCTTCATCCTGCTGTATCATCCACTTCTACCTAGGCTGATGTTCATATTTCAAGCTCTACATAGAGAGCCGAAGATAAATCCCCAAGTCCTCACCAAAACTGATGTTAATTTAATGTCAGTTAATTTTCAGCCATAGGTTCTTGCTGTGCTTTTGTCTGCAAGGTAGGAAAGCATGCTACTGTCAGATCCTTTTACTCTGCCCTGGATTTGTGTCCAGCGGTCTGGGGAGCTCCCCACCTTCCCTTCCACAGGAACAGACATCCCTACTAGTATGCCCTTCACAGAGCTCTGTGCCTCTGCTGCTGTGGGCTGCCCCCCAGGACCACCCCCAGCACCTCCATGTCTGCTGGGCATGCCACCAGCACCCTGCACTCAGACTGCCACCCTGCCATCAGGGACAAAGCTTCATCTCAGCTTCTGCCTCATACTCCTTGCCCATATGCCTTCAATCTTCACTCTCAATTCATTATATTGCACTCGAATTAACAAAGCAAATTAATGAACAGAAACTATTTAGAGAAGAATCCATATAATTTGTAGCCTCTATGTGCCTTCCGCATGCTTTACCAGCGATGTGTTCATTTAGACCACTGCCAAAGTACTGAGCAGCTTTCAGTCAATAACCAGCCTCTGCAGATCTCTCCCAGGATAAGACATAGTCAAACCTGAAAATGAGACAGTTGTTTATTTCTCCTAACACAGTTGTAGGTTTTAATCAAAATACCCTGCGATACCAAGCCAAATACTTCAGAGAAATGAAATTGCTTCTGCATCCACACAGTTGTTTCCATCAACCAATCTATACTCCTGTCAAAGAAACACAACAGATTTATTTGACAAGTCTTCCTTGCCATCAAACCATATTGATTGGTATTACAGTAGTTTCACGAATACAAGCCGCACGGATTATAAGCCGCACCCCTGGTGCCTCGACAATGTTGCTGTCTTTGTCAATAGATAAGCCGCACCCCGAATATTAGCCGCACTTTCGTTCGTCGCGAGAATCCGTGCGCAGCTTTCACAAATTGGCCAATTAGTAAGAGGATCGCGGCATAGCGGGCTTTACTGGCTCGGGGCGGGGCCAGGAAGGCTCGGCCCGCTCATGGTTGCCGACGGGGCCGGGTGGCCCAGCTCAACGCCACGGCTCGGTGGGGCTGGCCGGGTGGTGCTGCCGCCGCCGCCGGGCTCGCTGGCCCCCCTCTCCCGTCAGCACCGCCCCGCTGCCGCGTTCGCTCGCCCGGCTGGCAGGGCTGCCACCGTCGCCGCCGGGCTCGCCGTCCGCCCCGCTGCCGCTTTCGCTCGCCCCGCGCCGCGCCTCGCGAGCGCCGCGCCCGCCCCGCGCCGCGCCCGCCCCGCGGCGCTTTCGCGGCTCGCGGCGGCGCTTTCGCGGCTCGCGGTTCGCGGCTCGCGGCGGCGCTTTCGCGGCTCGCGGCTCGCGGTTCGCGGCTCGCGGCTCGCGGCGGCGCTTTCGCGGCTCGCGGCTCGCGGCTCGCGGTTCGCGGCTCGCGGCTCGCGGTTCGCGGCTCGCGGATCGCGGCTCGCGGCTCGCGGCTCGCGGCTCGCGGCTCGCGGTTCGCGGCTCGCGGCTCGCGGTTCGCGGCTCGCGGTTCGCGGCGGCGCTTTCGCGGCTCGCGGCTCGCGGCTCGCGGCTCGCGGCTCGCGGTTCGCGGCTCGCGGCTCGCGGCTCGCGGCTCGCGGCTCGCGGCGGCGCTTTCGCGGCTCGCGGCTCGCGTTTCGCGGCTCGCGGCTCGCGGCTCGCGGTTCGCGGCTCGCGGCTCGCGGCTCGCGGCGGCGCTTTCGCGGCTCGCGGCTCGCGGCTCGCGGCTCGCGGCTCGCGGCTCGCGGCTCGCGGTTCGCGGCGAGCGGCTCGCGGCTCGCGGTTCGCGGCGAGCGGCGGCGCTTTCGCGGCGAGCGGCGGCGCTTTCCCGAGCGGCGCTTTCGCGAGCGCCGCTTTCGCTCGCCCCGCCGGCAGGGCTGCCGCCGCCGCCACCACGCTCGCCGGCCGCCCGCTCCCGTCTGCACCGCTGCCGCGTTTCCTCGCCCTGGCCGGCACTGCAGGCCCCCGCACCGCCGGGTTCCCCCACGCTGCTGGCCCCGATTATGCTGGGCTTCCCCCGCTGCCAGGCAGCCCCACCCGCCGGCCTTCCTGCTTCTGCCATGCTCCCCTGCACTGCTAGCCCCAGTTCTCCCGGGCTCCCCCGCCCTGCTGGCTCAGGCTCTGCCGCCCGCCCCCCACACTGCTGGCCCCGCCTCTGCCAGGCTTTCCCACCTCAGCCGGGGCCGGCCGGGCTCCAGCTTGGCTTGGGGCTGCCGCGGGCTCTCACTTCCGTGTTGGCAGCTTTTAGAATTTTGTTAATAGATTAGCCGCCCCGGAATATTAGCCGCACTTCCGGGTTTCCACCAAAATTTTGGTCAAATTGGTGCGGCTTGTATTCGTGAAATTACTGTATTTATGTTTGCTAACCTACCCTTTCTGTTGAGTCCTCCAAGGTAACTGTTCCAACATAACAACGGAATCCAGATTCATGTAAGAGGGGAGTGTGTATGTGTTCTAGGTCCCATTTTCTACCCTGGACATTTGAACTATATTATAGCACTTTTTGAAGTTTCTGAAGTCTTCTTAGCTCTCCAGGATTCAAACTTCTGGTTCAGAAGCCACCTCAGCTGTTTCCTTCATAACTTTTTGGGGGAGATTACTCAGAACTGACAACTTGGAAAAGCTTGGAAGACTTCCATCACCCAAGGCAGGCTCACAGCTTTCATGGAGAGCTGTCTGCCTTTTGCCAAGACAACAAGCAGTGCTCAGCCACTTCACAAAAAAGGAGAGCTGGGCTGGGGAAACAGAGAGTGCCCTGAAGAGTCAAGGTTGCTGTGCCCATTGTTGCTGCTCCTGTGCACATCTCAACAGGGAATGCACACCTTTATTACCATTTTGCCATTTTCCTCTGAATACAATCATAATTAGTGTAATTATTATGCAAAGAGATCCACGAAATTACTGCAGAACATGCATCCTTCCAGATGGTTTTCTCAAAGTGAAGTGCTGATTGTAATACAATTGCTACTACACCTCCTAAATAACCCTAAATTCAATGGGAGAAAATGAGGCAACCTAACTTGAGCTCTGGTAGGAGAAAATAAGGAGAAGAAACTCAGATTGTATCATAAGGACAGGGAGGAAGTCAAAGGATAATGATTTGTCTTTTGTGTTTTAAATGCAGTATTTTGTCTGTCAGATTCATTCATCTGATACAAAGAAGAGCAATAGCACACACTTGCAAGATAAAATCAATTATGTATTATCTTAGAGTTGTACAATCTCATTCTCCACAGAGGTCTTAATGTGGCTTACATATAGCATAATTCTTATTCCAGATCTCTGAACAAAGCTAAATTTTACTGACAGTTCACTGTACAAATTCCAATGTATGGTTTTTTCCCAATTTATGGATATGGATTTATCAGAGAGTATAAAATTGTACATACCATCTCTGCTTAAAATAGAATATGAATTCTGAAATATAACTAAAATAAAGGAGCAAATTAATACTTATTTGATTTAATTCATTACCTCAGAGCACTTCTGCTTACAATACCCTCCTGTATTTTATGTCAGTTTTTCAAATAAATGCAAAAAGGCTTTGTTTCTCAAAAACTCCCAAACTGTGGCCAAGTTAGCCACATTTTAATAAGTTTCTTAATTTATCACCATTATGAAATAAAATAAGGAAATAACTCTTGTTTCTGTATTCCATTAAAGTGTTTCTGTAGAGTTAAAGATTATTTTGTTAAAATGGCATTCCAAATCTGAAGCAACCTATTTTTGTAAAAGCTAAAAATAATATATCACATTTCAGATTATCTTCATTTGCCAAGTTTTGGCAGAACTCACAAAAGTACAGCAGAATTTGCTGGAAAAATCCAGAGTTTACAATGTTTAGCTCATTTTCAAAGGGAAAAGTTAATTTCCATTTCCAAAAAGTTTCTGTCAGAAACTCCATGTTTTGTTGTTTTGTTTTTTTTTTGAATGCTTGAGGCATTTCAAGCAGTTGAATTTGAGCTTTTTCTTGACAATCCGAGCTGTCATCATGTTGTCTTTCAAGAGTGTTCTCACTAACAAGACAGCAGTCAGCCTATAAAGCATTTCATTCATTCCCTCTGAACAGAACAATTCCCATTAAGTCATTCTCATGACATCTCTTAGAGGAAATGGGAATGGGAGAACATCTGCAAGCCAGTGGGGACAGTGAGCCTCCATGCAGCAGGGCAGAAGGCAATGTGTGAAGTACTAATAGGTAAATTCCTAACTGGAAAAAACTTTGCTTTGAGAGTATGGACAATGAAAAGTATAGTTAGTACCTTTCATTCAGTGCTTCCAGAGTTTTACTTCTAACAGGATCTGTTACCAGAAAAGAAAATAAAAACCGGAACAGCAATCATAATCACTTAGTCTGTGGACAGAACAACTGAGTGGTGTATGCACAGATGAAAATGTGAAATGTTAGGCAGAAATGAGAGGTCAAATCACCTTTGTGAACTGTGTTTTCTCTAAAATAAATGTGAAATCCTAAACCATTACTGTTTTCCAGAAGATACTTAGTAATGGTATTTTATGAAGATAATATGTACAAAATAAAGTGTAGCACGTAAGCAATGATCAGAAGAGCATTAATTGTAACAAACAGTACAAAATAGTACTCTCAAGTCTACTTGATGTGTGAGTATCTGATGAGAAGAGACATGTTCTCAGCAACCCTCCAAGATGCAAAATAGATGATTAATGCAAAAGAATCTGGCATAGATTGATATTCATAAAAACCACACAGCTTCTCATGAAGTCTGGACTAAAACGCCATGGTCCAAAATGAAGAGCCAGATTATTATTGCATACAGCTTTGATCATAGACATTAGAAAGACACTACCAAAAGGTCAATGTGCTCAAGCCCAGCTGCTTGCTGCCAGCCCTGTGGATAACAAGAGATGTTTCCTCTTCTCTCTTCACTGGTTTGCTGCCTCTCTGCTTTAGTGTCCCTTAGTGCAAATGGATCAAGCAAATGTTTAGAATAATTTCCCTAATAAGCAACTCTGTATTTTGTATAACTGTGATATTATATAGTCACCATCCACTGAGTGCTATATGTTTCACTGACAGATAAGGAGGCAAAATGGGACACATTCATGGGCCCAGGTGCTGCTAGATTCAACTGTAACCAGAAAAACTCCACTAGAGAACTAGGAATGCATCTTCTCATGAAAACAGTTACATAAAATGAGAATCCTGAGATCATTGCAGTGAACAAGGGCATAGCCTTGCCTATGGAAATAATTAAGCGAGCAATGTGACCCAAAGCCCAGTTCCCTTAGGCACTCACTTTCAATCTCCTGGACTTCCCCAGCTGGAATTTTCTTCCATTCGTGGCTGCCTATGCTCTTTCTCATAAAATACACTGGAACATTTCAGAGACTGACAGGAGGTAAAGAAATGGGTTTTAAGTTGTGTCCATAGCTGACTAGAGTCAAGCAACCAGCATCTGTCACTGAGGTGAATGCTCATTAACTTCTTGATCCCTCTTACTCAGCTCTTCTATCTTCAATGGGCCATTGTTGGATTTTTTCCCTTGGGTTATCTTTTGTTTGGTATTTTTTTAACCTGAGAAGGACAAAGACACAGAATGGGATAGTTAAAAATTAATTCTTCTTGTAGTGCATATGTAACTATTTCAGTGAGTATGGAGCACTAAGCATTAAGAACACAGGGAGTCCCTTCCTCAGAGAAATACTCCCAAATAAACTAGCTTTAGCTTTTTTTGTCCTGCCCCATTAAGATTAAATTATTTTTGCAAAAGGGGAAACTCCAAAGGACTTCACCAAAATGAATGAACCAAGACACTCAGACCAGTTTCTGGTAAACTAGAAGACAGAAGACTGAGCCTCTTTTGACAGGAGAGGGAACTGAATACCTCTACATTTAGCTGGGAATGCTGCTGCTATTTTATAGCTGGAAATTGGGGCTGCTCTCCAGCATGCTTGCTTTGTGCACAGTACTAGTGGGAAAGCAGTTTCATAGAATGAACCCCACAGATAAATAATTATATATCTTGTAAATTCTAGGATTTAGGCAGGAGATCACAGCTGCTGCAAAATAACTTCCTACTTCTATCACATCTCCTTGAGGTACAGAGCAATTTGAGCTTTAATAGAAAGAAACTGTCTTTGAAGAGCACAGCTGGAGCATGTTTTGTGAGGTTTGCTGCTCACAAAACAATCAGGAGAAGGAAGAGGGTAGTGCAGAAATCAAACCAAACAGCCCCAGGAATCAAAATGACACAGCAGTTTTTTTCCTTTCCCCTGAGAGACATCTCTATTTGCACAAGGCTGTGTCCCTTCAGCAAATGAATTAAGGAACCAGGGCCTTCTGATTCCCATGAGACATGCTCAGTGAGTTAGGGTTTTTGTGTAATTGTTGGAGGGTTTTTTAAATGTCTATGGGAGTTTTTGCTAAGTCAGGGCTAGAACAAGTACACTCCTTGCTTGATTTCATCTATGCTCTGATGAAATAGCCCAGTCTTATCACCTGCTGTGCCTTGGTCTGCACACAAGCTAGCCAGCATTTCTACTGTGATGTAACACACTACTCTATAAAGGAAGACTAAGCGAAAACAATAGCAATCAAACTGTATTTTACAAATCTTTCAGCATATATAGCAAACATAACTCAGAAAAAATAACAAGCCATGATGTATATTTATTCATACTCTAGGTTAAATCTACAATGGAAAATCCCACTCAGAGTGGGATTCAAATAATTTCTTTATTTGAAGCTTAAGAAAATAGCACATAATCTACATGATATCATACATTCACTGACTGGATAATAGGTGGGGGAAGACAGCTCGCAGAGGAATGGATAAGACATAGTAAATTCTGCGACAGGTACCTTAGCTAGAGCATACATACATTTACACATATATATACACATTTACAAAGTCTAGTAGCAGTAGCTATTTGGACTAACTAAATTACTCTAAATCCCAAAAACTTCAGACTACCTAGGTGGAATTTAACGAGGCAAAGCTTGACTCTAGGGACACAGTTTAGTGATGGACTTGGAAGTGTTAGGTTAATGGTTGAACTCAATGATCTTAAAGGTCTTTAAACAATTCTACGATTCTATCTCTGCCATCTAATTCTGTCAAATAAGCAACCAGGAACCACAACATTTGAGTTAGATTATATAATTTGGGTACAGGATACAGCCTGACCATTTATGACAAAATTAGCAAGTCACTTTTCTATTAAAACCTTATAGACTTATTTATTTATTTATTTATGTTAAAGGCTATGTTTATTTTAAGTGTTTAAAAATAAACAGACATTTGAAATCTCCGGTCTTTCAGGCACTTTCTATTTGGTATCTGTTTAAGATCCTGTCTTTCATTTACACAAAAGTGTATTTCACAGTGGTTCGGCATTGTATATGGGAGTGGTTACTTGTAAAAAAAGTATAAGATTATAACAAGACAGTTTATCAAAACTTTGGAGCATGACACAGATTGCAAAGCAGAGTCATTATCCAAGTGATATCCAAAGTACTGCTTTATAAAGCATCAGTCAGAATCAACAGAGGATCAGTTAAACTCCTATATCACTGGAGTTGCTCACTTCAATCTATTTCAACTGCATTAAAACCAGTATCAGTGCCAGTATCAGTGGGCTCTAGCAACAGCCTATAACAAGCTTTGTTTCAGAAAGTGTTGCCACAGTCAAAATGCATGGCTCTTCAAGGCAGTTTACAGCCTGTGCAGCCCTCAGACAGCGCTTCTCAAAATCCACAGTAAATATAGATTAATAACTGTAAGAGAAGATTTGAGGCTCAGAAGGAGAAAGACTAGCTGTAGCCTACCATCAAAGATGCATGCAGTCCTGGTTTTGTAATGGAAAGTTCTTGGCCATTATAAAGTCAAAACATGCAACAGGTAACAGCAAGGCAAGTCTGAAGCAGTATTACCTCTCTGCTCTTTTGTGCCATCCATCCATAACTTCTACTCTTCCAGGGCACAGGGCATTGGCTGATGCAGGGCAATAGCATGGAATATATCCATGCTCACCTCCACACAACCAGCCAAAAGAGAGAGAATAACAAAGAGCACAGCAAAGTCCTTGTGCAGCTCTGGGAACATTTGTGCAAGCAAAAGTGCTGCATGTTCAGATCTGAGAAGTAAATTAGGGCTCATTTCCTGGCATAAGAGCTCATGAGGAAAGGCTGGTGTTTAGAGAGCAAGTTTGGCTTCTGTCCCTGATGGAAGGACCAGCCTCAAGATCAGTTCACAGGAGTTGACTACATTTGAACGTGAAATACGTGCAAGGCTTTCAGCAGAGAACCAGAGCCACTGTCTCCTGCCTTGACCGGGTTGTTTCCACCCCCCCTCACTGTGTGTCCTACAGTGCTGGCTGCGAGGTCAGATCCTTGTGCTGGTTCACTGCTCACTGCTAAAAAGAAGGGGTTTCCATTCCCCCATGGTTCCCTGAAGCTGCTCCTCAGGACCAGCAAAGCCAAGGGCTCTGGCCAGGGTGAGCTACACACCAGCAGAGCTGACTGCACCACTGGTGACAGCCCCTGGAATAGGCCCAGAATTGTGCTGAAATTACCATGAAAAATGGAAACAATCTGCCCCAAGCCTACAAAGCTAGTGACTCTTAAGTAAAATATTTTAAAGATTTGAGACATCCTGGCAATCCAACAGATATTTTGGAAATCAAAACCTGCAGTTTCTCCTAGCTTAATGCTCAGACATAAAGCTGAATAGCTTTGCTTGGTACTTATCATAAGGCAATTCTTGCCTCTCTTTAAGGCTGTTTACATTCTCCTCCTCTACCTGCCACCTGTGCTGCAGCAACACAAGCATTTTACCTGTGCACTGAGCAAGACACCAGCTAAGATCACCTGTCACATCTCATTAGAGCTGCCCAAGCCCTGGCACTTGGTTCATGCTTTGCTGGGGTCATCCATGACCCTCAGGTTCCCAACACCAGGTGCACAAAGACCCCCACCAGGCCTCCAGTTCCCTCATCTGACATGTACAGCTCCACCACATATCCTGCACCAGCCCTGGGGAGATGTTATGGACACTCTCATGAATCTTTAGAGCCGCCAGAAGACATTAGCAGCTCAGCTTAACCATTTGTGTTTAAGAGCTTTTGTGCTAACCTGACCCTGCCCTGAATTCACCCACTGGAATAATTTAAAACTCCTGTCTGGGACCCAAAGAATCCTGAAGCAAGGAGTATTTAATTATCTATTATCTATGCAGAATTATCTATTCACTGTAGGCAGAGGCCTCACTTTGCACCTCCCCAACCTGCCACCTGCAAGTTCAAGCTGATGCTCCCCTTGTTTCCTTGTTCCACTGTAAGAAAAAAGAGGTTTCCTTGCTTACCTTTTTCCTATTACTTGTCGCTTTTAGATCTCTCCCTGCACTTTCTTTCCCAGCCTGATCCATTTCAGGCTACTTAACCTTTCAGAAGTTGTTCCAGATGTTTCTCTATCCTTCTTTCTCTTTGCTGTGGTTTGCCCACTTCTGCTATTTTATTTTTTTCAAACCAGCTTAAGGACAATAAAAACATCTGCTTGGTTTTTATCAGAGATACATTAGCAGCAGCCTTAATTTGAGTAACTGCAGCTTGATTGTTATTTATTATTTTTAAAAGGAATGGGTGACTAATGTGTTTAGTCCTCTCTATAATTTGGATCCATGGTGAATTTTTGTGTGACTGGATTAGAATAAAACAGAAATAAATATAGGGATCTGTCATTGAAGTTTATGGCATGCACACCAAAGAGAAGAAGTTCCTTGTATTGGCCATGAGGATAAATAACATCCATGCCCATAGTCCTGGAAACAACTTGCTTCTCCCTGAAATTTAGATTGTCACAGTCCAACTGTCTAACCAAAATCAGACACATATCCATGCTCCACTTCAAATGACAGTGGAGTTACCAACTCTTGTGGAGCTTTGCTGTAAGCTTTTACTCCTCTGGTCAGAAAAAACTATAATATGACCCTGGAAGGTAACTAACATATAAGCAGTGTAACATGAAGGTATGATGAAGAAAAAGCACTTTAGCTGCATCATATCATAAACTATGTGAGATCGACCACACCAGAGATGTCATTTATCCTCAAGATACTTCAATTTTTGAGAAAAACCCATAGTGTTTTTTCCCTACAGTGATTTTTACCTCAGGAAGGTTTGTGTCAATCAGTTACTCTGCAGCAAAAACACGTTTTTCAAGCCAAAACTGCATGCAGTAGTCAAGGATAAAGAGCAGATATGAAGACAGCAATCAGCCCCTCTTTGGTGTCTGCTGAACAGTCAAGCCTGGCTGGCAGTTGGACACAAGGCAATTATTGATGTGCAAACAGCACTTTGCACTCAGTTCTAATTTATATATTTAAATAGAAAACACATATTCCACTAAATCTGTTATGTGCACACTCTTCCCCTGCAGCAAAAATTTACTCTTGAAGAGTAAATTTATCTGATTGCAATACAAATGCTCCATATCATGTTTGCCAAAAGCAAATACAATGCACTGTCCCTGTCCCCAGTTTTACTTGCTGCTTTTCTTTCTAAAGAAACACAATGTTACTAAATTTTCCTGGGCTCTTTTCTTTTTCTAAAATTATTTCTGAGGCTGGAGTTATTCCTGCAGCAGTTTATAATCCCCTTTTCCTCCACGTCAATTTTGTTTTCTCAACCTTAGGAGTATCCTAGCAAAGGTGATAATATCCATGGGGAGATTCCCCAAAGCTTGGTCTGCCATGATATACAGTGACACACAGAGAAGGTTCAGAACTACTGGTCTGGGTTCTTAAATGGTTTTGGGGCATGGTGGGGACGGAAGACCTTTGAGTAGCTTAAGCTTTGCTTAAGCCCTCACAAAGCAAAGAGTGGATCCTGAGCCTCCAAACACACAGGATTCTTACTTTGTGTAGCTCTTGAAGTTAGCAGTCAGTTCTGGGCATCAGGATAACTGCATGCATTCATACCATGCTAGGTATTTTGTCAAGTAAGTAGATAGCTGTAAAGTATTTGATGCTGAAAATAATTACAAGCTGAAAGATAAAACAGTACAAAATACCATTCAAAGGCCACATATTCACAAAAAAGTTAACTGAAAGCATGACTTTCGAGGTCATTGTGTATTTGCAGTTGGCCTGCTCTAAAGAAACCACAGCATCTGGCAGTTATGTGCTTAGGTATCTAAGAAAAAAACATTGAAAATACTAATCTTTTCATCCAGGTCAGCAAGAGTGCCTAGAAAAGAAATATTAAGGAAAAAAACCAATGGAATAAGGAAGATGGCTTTCAAGATTACAGTTACCTTATATTCAAATAAATATATTTAAATGGCTGGTCTTGGAAAAGGTCATGGTCTTTATGAATCATTCACAATGTATTTCTTATTGGATTACTTTGCATGAATTTAATCTGGTAATTTAATTCTTTAAATTACTGCAAAGGGAAGTAGCCCACTCATGCTAATGGCAATAGTTTACTTACAAAGCAGACCACGAGCTGAGAGCCATTAAAACTAATACTAAAACTAATGCAGTATTTCAAAATTAGTGAACCTACAATATTAAAAAAACAATAAACTTCACCCAATCTGAAGCATGTATCTGGAAAATAATGACTTGGATTGGTTTCTTTTGGTATATTCAAGTTTCTTTCCATGAAATTCCTGTTTTGGTACTTTAATTTCTCCACAAACACTTCTGATATCAAAAGGCATTCTAAAAGTATATGTGCTAAATAATTGAAACTGCATTTCTTACTGCATGTGTCACATTTTCACTTTTGCTATTAATTTTTCACCATTGTATGATTGTTATGTGTAATCAGAAAACAAAATCAACACCTAGAAAGCAGATGGCTTAAACAGGATTTGAAAATGATGCTGTGAGAACTTCTCCTCTACATTTTTAGACATACTTATATGTTCATAAACAGAGACTTCATAAATATTGATGAACAAAAAATGACACACAAAGAAAACAGAAAATATAGAGCTGCACAAGATCTACTGTATGCACCATGTATGGTATTTATACTTATTTACAGCTCAAAATGGCTAATTTTATTTCTTGAAATGTGAGTTCAGGGAAAAAAATACTTACAGTAGAAAACTAATATAATTTTGTAGAATTGTTCAATCCATTAAAAAACAAAAACAAACAAGCAAAAAAACCCCACAAAACCCCCAACCAAAAGCTCAAAGAAATGTAGACAATCAAACAAACACCTCCCTTTCCCCTATACCCTGGTAAAATTTCTCCTACTAGGATGTCCTGGTTTTGGCTGGGATAAAGTTAATTTTCTTCCCAGTTGCTGGTACAGTTGTGTGTTTTGAGAATAATGTTGATACAACACTGATGTTCCAGCTATTGCAAATAGCGTTTACCCTAAGTCAAGGACTTTTCAGTGGCCCGTGCTTTGCCAGTGAGCAGGTGCACAAGGAGCGAGGAGGAAGCACAGCCAGGTGAGCTGCCCCGAACTGGCCAAGGCAATATTCCAGAGCAGGGAACAACAATCCTCAGGATACAAACTGGGAGGGAATTCACTGGGAGCTGCCGGCGCTGCTCAGGTATGGGCTGGGCATTGGTCAGTGGGTGATGAGGAACTGCATTGGGAATCGCTTATTTCTCTGCTCTCTCCTTTTCATTACAATTATTATCATTATTGTCGTTATTGCTATTTTTGTTACTCTGATCATTAGTATATTACACTTTATTTTGCTTCAAATATTAAAACTGTTCACACCCCGGCGTTCACTTTTTCCCTTCCCGATTCTCCTCCACCCGGGGTGTGGCAGGGCCGGGCCCGGGTTCCACCGGGGCAGGAGAAGGCGGAGCGGTCTGACCCGGGTTCCAGCGGGGCAGGGGAAGGCGGAGCGGTCGGGCCCGGGTTCCACCGGGGCAGGAGAAGGCGGAGCGGTCTGACCCGGGTTCTACCGGGGCAGAGGAAGGCGGAGCGGTCGGACCCGGGTTCCAGCGGGGCAGGGGAAGCCGGAGCGGTCTGACCCGGGTTCTACCGGGGCAGAGGAAGGCGGAGCGGTCGGACCCGGGTCACACCGGGACAGGGGAAGGCGGAGCGGTCGGGCCCGGGTTCCACCGGGACAGGGGAAGGCGGAGCGGTCAGACCCGGGTCACACCGGGGCAGGGGAAGGCGGAGCGGTCAGACCCGGGTCACACCGGGGCAGGGGATGGCGGAGCGGCCGGGCCGGGGCTGCGGTGTCGCGGGGCCGGGCCCGCTCCCGCCGCCAGGGGGCAGCACCGCTCCGCGCCGGCGGCCCCGCCCCGCCCCCCGCCGGGCGCAGAAGGGCGCTCGCTGCCCGCCCGGCTGAGGAGCTCCCGGAGCTTTCTGGAACGGGCTGTGCAGGTGCCGCCGATGGGCCGCGACCTCCCACCTCTGCCCAGCCGGGAGGGTCTCGCCATTGCAGCCGCGGCCCACGGCAGCGATGGACGTGGGTCACAGGCCTGGCGCTGTCCTGGCTGAGGGCGAAGAAGGAGTGTTGAGGGAGGTTTGGGCAGTGCCACTGCCCGGGAGCAACAAGCAGGGGATGATCTCCCCGCCTCAGGAGTCGTATCGCACATGGGCCACAGCACCGCGCTGAGTCCTGGATGTCATTGTGTGAAGTCAAACCTTTGTCTTCTCCAGAGACACAGGCTGCTGCCCCGAGAGCAGGCCCCGAGCTGTCCCCACAAACACCGGCTGCTGTCCCTGAGCCCCGAGCTGTGCCCGTGTATGTCCAGGTTGAGCCCTGCACAGCCCAGCAGAGACCCGCACGGAGCAGAAGCAGTAGCAGACAACCTTGGGGCTTTCCTTCTCATACATCAGAGGAGGACTAACCCTAAGGTGAGGAATGAACAGCAGTGGGGGAAGTATGCTAAAATGCAAAAGAGCAACCCCCCCAATGCCACTGAAGGAAAAAAAAAAAAAAAATAAATAGAAGAGAAAGAGAAGGAAACAGGTTTTAAGTTCTTGCAGTGTGCACATAAAGCAAAAATAAAACCATGCCTCCAAGAAGCTTCTAATTTAATTAAGCACAGAAATGCTGCATGTAACAAGGAACACAGGGACACATGCAGCATGTCAACAACCATACTGTGGGAAAGCTTTTTCATATATTCAGTTTTGCCATCATAGACTGAGAATGCTTACTAACAGTCCCTTTTCTCTTTACATGCAAAATACAGAAAAAAGAGACAATATAATTGAATATTCTAGTGATTCATTCACCAGGTAGGATGGACATTATTTACTGGAAAGACATATGGGAATAGATTAAAAAAAGGTCTGAGCTTGTTTGGGAAAATCAGCGTAGCAATATAGAATAACCAATATGGCAGTATAAGAAATCAGAAGTCAAGTGAGTAGAAAATGCAGCATATTACTATGTTGAATCCTCTACACAACCCAACAAATAAAAATTCATAAATAAAGGAAAAAAGGTACATCTTTTGGGAAGGATGCTTAACTTGTGTTTGGAAATTCTTAAACAGAAACCCACATGATAAACTACATATATGGTACATTCACAGACAATCTGAGACATCTGAAATGTCCCACAGAGCTGACCCGTGGGCTCAGCAAGGCCTTACATCACACAGACAGCTGGGAAATAAGCTGCCATTATTTGTACAGCACTCAAGGAATTCACACTTTGGCTTTATTCCACAGTGTTTAGCAATGCAGTACTTCTACTCCAAGTCATGGTCCACAGTCCAAATCAACAACATCTAATATCCAGCAGTTAGGCTTCCTAAACCATGTCGAAAGAAATTTGAGATACCTAAGGGTAGGTGTCGTGTAAGCCAGCATATTAGAGCAGACAGCTGAAGGTTATGAAAATAGCTGAACTTTATTATTTTTTATTTTATTTTTTTCTGGAATTCAAAAACTTTTGAGGAAGCAGTGTGCAGGAACTTACTTTAACTTGGAGATTGAAGCACTAATCCATGAACCCTAGAGCTGCACAGGACCCCAGACCTGATAAGGAAATACTTTTCTTTCTTTCAAAAACTGGAAATTACTCTTTCAAGAAATGCTCAGAGAAATTCCACTTGGTAGTGGCAAGATGTGGTTCCAGAGAATTAATTTTCCCTGTAAATAGGGCCACTTCACTACAGGAACAGGTGGAGCCTTGCAAACAGAAACTCTTTAAATTTTAAAACTTTTTGGGATTTGTACATCTGTCTCCTGCCCAGAGTTCTCAGAAGATTTCAGTCTTTACATATATCATTTTTAGACAGAGCTGCCCAAAGGACAGGGCTGCCTTGTAAATCTGTACTTCCATTTACTGGGAACACCTCAAAATGCTGCAAATGCAGTGCAGTGCTAAACTCAGGGTGCACCAGTACTGAATTGTCATCAGTATCTTAGCAAACCTGAAGCCCACCTCAGTCTTGTCTGCCTTGATTTTGCTGGGATAGCATTCCTTCAGCTCACAGTGCTAGCAGTAGTATCAGCACCATGAGGTCTGGATGGTGCTCAAGTATTAGTTGAACACCCTGTAAAAAAGTACAGAAAAACTCAGAAACTTGTTCAAGAAAGTAGACTGAGTTGTCTTCTCAACCACACAGCCCCAAAGGCAAATATAACCACTGAAGATCAGGAACCAGTCACTCTTGAGGTAAGGGCATACTGAGGGATGGGGGGGCTATTATATACATATTATATACATATATGTGTATGTATTTATATATATATATTACCATAAATGTGCATTTATGTTAATTCCTTCCAAAATACTGCACCAGAGCAGGTTTCAGGCTACTCCAGGCAAGGGCTCTGGATGTGCGACAATGATAGCCTTGTTCTGCTCTTAAAAGCAGCACACAACAGTGTACACACAGCCAAAAACACTCCTGTTAGATATGCAGGCATTTAAATCCCAGCCAAGCTCTTTGGTTTGATTTATAGTAGAAGTAGGGCTTTTTTGCTTCAGCAAATGAAATTAAATCAAAACAAGTTAATTCCTATTCAGAAACCAGTAAAATACTTTTTTCCATACCCTTTAGAAATTAAATATTAGTTTGATTCACCTGTCAGCACTCAACACTGAATTGCAGCTGATCTTCTCCCAGCCTAATAAACACTGTAGATACCAGCTCAGTTTGTATGATGTTGGAGAATGCAACACCACTTTAATCTACCCAGGGTAGTCTACATTCCTGATTAATGTGTATTTCCCCATTGCTTTGCTCTGTTGGTTCACACAGAAAAGGCATCAGCTTACTTGAGCTGCCAGGATTAAAGGATAAACTGACAATTCAGGTTTCTCAGAATTTTGCCTCAAAGTGACAAAAATCAAACACACATATCAAAGGATTTGATGCCTAATAGCATCTACCCCAAAGGGTAAAAAATCTTAAAAGCAGCATTAACCAACTGTGCTGCCCACAGACCTGTGTACCAGCAGTGGGGAAGGAAACCCAAGGCAAGCTCAGAAGTACAGAAACTACAGTTTTGAAACTGGAGGACAACCCAGAAGTGAGGTGAGCACAACCTGTCCCACACTTGCAACACTGAGTGCAGAGACCCACGGACTTGAAAACAGGATAGCTGTGACCCCTCTATCAGGTGGCAGCAACCAGCCCCCCACATTAACACCCCTCCTCCCAGGTCCTGCATGACTTCTCTGCTGAGCTGAAATACCAGGGTTTAGGTCTAATCTCTGCAGAAATTGCACCTAAGTGTAGAGAAAGTGGGGCTGACAGGCTGAAAGGGTGGTGGAGATGAGGTCAGGGGCTCATTTAGCACCTGTCTGCCCCCGGGTTGCAGCATCTCATCTCTCCTCTGGTCTCATAGGCAGCATTTCACACTCTCTTCAGACTGCTTCTGTGCAAAGGAGTGAGAAAACCCAGCTCCAGGCAGCTGCAATTCCAAACCACAGCCAACACTGTTTTTTCTGCAGCCTCCCTCAGAAAGAGGAGTGCAGGACAATAACAGCTTTTCCTGCTGCCCATGTACTGGCAGGAATGTCTGCCACCTTTTCTTTTGCCTCAGTCCTACCACTACTGGAGACATGCTTGGAGCATGAGGAGCAATGTTAGCAAAACCAGTAATTCCCCACAAAATTTTAAAATGCTCTTATTTATATTATTGTTTATATCATTATTTATTGTTTTAAATGATAAATTGAATTTCTTTTGATAGGATTGCATTAACTGGGTTAGTTTATTTAAACTGGATTTATTTTGTGGGGCTTCCCATCTCCTCCTGACTCTCAGCATAGGAAGTAACTGAGACCAATCACCAATTTCAGGCATGAAGGGACAATAAAGACAAGATGATGCCTTCTGTGAATGGTTCGGTATTAAGAACAGGACCAAATAAAACATGGATAATAAAAATAATAACAGGATGATGGTTTTGCTTCAGAGTAAGACTTCACAATAAAATAGAGAAAAGATGTAATCATACCATATGAGAAGTTAATATTTTCAAATCCAGAGCAAAGGGAGGTCCCTGCCATATGTATCTAAATCTTGCAAAGGTCTAAAATGTAGGTCACATCTATTTAGGACACTGAGCATCCCCTTTGGCTAGTTCTACATGGCTTCACACTGAGGTACTTGAAAAGCTGTTCGGTTCACCATGCTACTTAGCATCTAGTTCTGAAATGCCATTCTCTCACCCCAGGTATATGTATAAAGTTTCTATGGGCTTCTTCTCAGGACTGAAGACTCTACTTTTGGGAGGCAGGACCAAAAAAGAGGCACTGCAGTGCTGGGGATGGGAGTGCACACATCTTTCACAGATGTTTCCCTGAAGTCTCTCAGTGCTTCATTGGTAAAGGTGCCTTAAAGTTAGTGTTACGTGTATAAAAGCATATAAAAGTATATAAAATTATATAAAGCTAATTTACATTATCTGAACAGTACACAGTTGCTACACTCCTGTAATGGAGAATCTGGCCAGTTTTACCTTGACTTTAAATTTATTAATATTTGGGTCAAAACCTAGGAAAATTCAACAAGATTATAAAGAATGATTTCTCATAGATGTGCATGGTGAGTTCTACATGCTGAACTTTCTTATTCCTTTAACCTGCCAATATTTCAGTGAATGCCTTCACAGAATTGTTACATCAAAGCTTTTGCACAAACCTATGAATCAAAGAAAGCATTCAGTCCTGTCTATATTCTTTGCTTTATACTAACCCCCTGCTGATTGATTTAGGAAAATATAGATGTAAATTTAGAGGGTCATTTGTTTAAAGTTTTCTTTGAAGACAAAGAACATGTAGTTGCTCAAATACAACCAATGCATCTAAGAACTGAACACTAAACATGCACCAATTTTATGTTTTTATGTTACTTTAAGCTAGTACATTACTTAATTGCTTACTATTCTTTGAAACACAAAGCATGAGAAATTTTGAAGTTGAAAATACAGGAGATAAAAGAGAATGCAAAGCATCTCATCCTTAAATGGGGTTTTACCACCATCAGGTTTTAATGTAAAGATTACTGATATTTTTAAGCTCATTTTTTACATGACTGTCTGGAGCCTTGTTTTCAAACTAGAGAGTAACTTGGGCTTTATTTTGGACTTTGACTCAAGCAGAAGTGTAACTACAAATCAAAGGATCTTTCTGGGTATTTTTGGTAATGTGTGTCAGAAAGGACAAGTATAAATAGGGAACAGTGATGTTTACCTTTGTGAACTTAAAGTTTTCTGTTCATTTGATAACTTGCAGTAACAAAGGAGCTGAAAGGGGTCCTCACTGCTAATAGGGAAGGCAGAAGATATTTTCCAATTCTGTTTACAGAGCACTATGTCTGTAAATGCATATGTATCTACCAAGGGTTTAAAGAAGTATCAGGTAGCAAAGGTTATCCAAACTGGAAAGAAGTAGTACACTGGTGTGAGAAACAAATTGGCTATAAATTGCTAATTGTTGAAAAAATTATCTTTTTTCTTAGGAATACAGTGAAACTGAGTCATTACCTTCTCATTTGCTCAAGTAACCATCTTACACTTCAATTGATTTATTGATGAAACGCTTAGAAAAAGAGCTAGTAAGCATCTTGGAAACTTTAAGGCACATTTTTATTGCTCACCATTGAGATCCCATGAGCTTGCAACACTGCTGCAGATGGGAATGTTGGACAGTCACCATTTTTGGTCTGAAAATGTTTCTTTACAACAAATTTACTGCAGAGGATACTTCCACAACCATGTAAAAATTAATGATAATAAAGCAAGTACAATGCATTTTTACAATGTCAGGTCATTACAATCTTGCCTTTCCAGTAATATAGCTAGTCTTTTAATATACAGTCTTTTCTGTAGATGACATGCTTAGAGAATATAAGAATTTACAAGCTTAGGCTTTCCTTGCTTATTCAAATTTCTCAAATGTTCAACACTTTTTTTGCAACTATTTTCTTTCATGGTGAAAGATCCCTTTGCACCAGGGAAGATGCTCATCCTTGTAGCTATAAACTTGTTGTCTCAGCACCTCTCAGGTCTGGAACAAAATTTTAAAATGTCTCTTTAGTTTAGGGTTCGGTATTAATGTATTTGATAGTACTTTGTAAGGCTTAGTTAGCATTGTTTTATTCATATGTAAAACATCCAATGGAAAACTTTAATTACATATTACTGATACAGTACAACTGCTAAATCATATCTGGAACCATTTATTCAGGAAAGCAAATGAATGCAAGTCTAAGAAAATAAGAGAAAGGGAGAAAGAGCAGCCTTTTCTTGTGTAGATTTCTGCCTGCAATGGGTATGGTCTCCACCACAAAACCAGCACAATTCTAACACTGTAAAAAATACAAAGATGGTCCCCATTTGCAAGGAAAGAGAAGTGAAGATGAGGAAGAGTTTTGAAACAGAAACTTCTTAACACCACCGTATTTTTCTTGTCAGAGAAAAAAAATGAGACCAACTTTTAACTCTTAAAGCAGCTGGGGGTTTAATAACAACCACAGAGTTCTTGTCTTCTGGACCCTAAGGAGGCCATGCCCCTGGTATGGTTTGGAAATGCTTCATTTAAGACAACGTTTTAGTTACACTGAAGTGCAAGTAGATGAGTAGTAGCATAACCTTGTATTTACATTTCAGTCTGGGTTAGATATAATGACAAGTTTTTTTACAGTAATTTTTTGACACTGTAATTATAAAAGTAGTAAAATATTTCACATCTCCATGCAGCAAGCTCATCTGTAGAATTAATTTGGTAGCTCGCAGTAGCAATGCCTCATCTTGGCTGCAGAAGACTGATGAAATGTAAGGGGTAATTCTGACAAAAGCCTGAATCAGTGCAGGAAGTGTAAGGATGCTCTGAAAGGTTCTTGATAAACGAAAAACACTTTCAACTCCATGGCATATGTATCAGCAGATTGCAAATTTGTGTGTTGGAGGGGCTCCCAAAACAATCTTGCAAAGGCTGCTGAACACCAATGAAAGGCCAACAGTGGCTGGTATTTGAATCTAGCCAGCCCACTATAAGTGTGGGTTTTTTTCTGCCTTTCTTATTTCTTCAAAGAGATTTGGGAAAGAAAAGACACAAGTCTCTCTGCATCAACAGAATAAGCAACAATACTCTCAACTTCAGCCTATTAATTTCTGCAAGCTACCAGGAGCCGCAGAAGAAACCACTGAGGAACTTTGTCCTTCTACCAGCATTTTTGCATTGCAATGGCACCTCTGAGACTTTTGTATTGTTGCTGAAAGGGATTTTAAACACTGCATTGCAGTGCCAGTTTGCTGGGAAATTGCCTTATAACATCTAGATCACTTGAAACTTATTCTCCCGTACCTTAGCTTGTGACTTAAGTGGCAACTGAAGATGCCACTTGCACCAGTTTCTTGCTGACTTTAAGAAACAGCTTAAAACAACCTACAAAAAAATAGCACCAGTCCTTCCTGGAATGGAGTAAAGGGACTGCAGTCCATAGTGAAATTGTAAACTTGATGTGTTTATGAGTCCAAAAAATTGAAAATGGACTCTTTCAAAAGTACAGCAATGAGTTATCACTTTTCTTTGAATCAGATGGTTGCAATATTCAAATAATACTGATTTTTCCCAACCAAATGGTCAAATCTGTGCTGTGATAGCAGACTCATTGGTGGAAAATGCAAGCATAGTCCAGGGGGGATGTTGACTCCTGCCCAAACTATAGCTTTGATAAGTTGGACTATCAGAGAACAACAAACACTTGCAGTTAATTGTCCCACAGACACCAAGAAGCAGCCAAAAGCTTTTGATATCAAATGGGTGTAGTAGGCAGATTGCTTGGCCATGACCTTCTCAGTGCTCTCTTGGGTCAACTGGTTGGGAACAGAGACATTTGGTACAAAGTAAAAGCTTTTGAATGGACAACCACTGTCTGAACTAAGTTCAGTCCCAGCTGTGCCAGGAATAAAAGTGGGAAGTAGAGTTTCCCAGGTTGGGTCTCAGAAAGGACAGGCACTGCGGAGGAAGTGGGAGAGGTCTGGAGAGGAGGAAGGTGTCTGGAAGGACAGGGTTGGACTAGCTCCAAACAAACCCAAGCCTTGAGGTAAGAGGCAGTGAGGGTACTGAGAGAGGAGGAAAAAGCAAAATCACTGAGAGATGCCATAAAATGTTTGGCACTGTTCCCTAAAAATAATTTCTTTAAAATACTGCCTTGATCCCTTGGAAAAAGAAGTCACTGACTGGTCTGCACAGGGCAGCATAAGACAGTGGACAACCAGATAAACATGTAAATTGATTGTGGCTTTAAAATACTTCCTCTAATTATCTGTCTTGCTGGATAAATGGTGCCTACATAGTAAGTAGAGAACAGCAAAATGGAGAAGCTGAAGCCTTCACACAGACAATTTGATTAAAAGCTGAATAACTTGAACTGGAATGGCACCTAGATTCTAGTCACAATGTAGGTTAAAGGCTGAGCCTACATCCAGACACAGGACTAGGCATCAGACTTGACACCTGGAGGACTCATTCCAGAGGGACCAGAAATGGGACAGAGATACTATTAATTCCGTAACTGTGTCACAGTCTTAAGGAAGGACTCATGGCCATAGACTTCATAGCACTATAAAAGCCTGTTTCTTGTTGGTATTCTTCTGTTTATATAATATATATATGACTGCCTTCATCTGTTAAAAAAAAAAAAAAACAAAACAAAACACCACCAACCTTTTTCTGGTATGGTAATACAGTCCTTGAAATACTCTCAATAGGAACAATAATAATACTAACAATAATAGTGATTGTAATATGGCTGTTAGTCATGGATTACACTGCCTTGTCAGTGAAGGTTCAAATTAAATAATTCAAAATTAACTATTACTATTGTTGCTATTATTATTGTAATAATGCCATGAGAGAAAGATGCTCTAAAACTTTAAATTGTTCACAAAAAAGACAAAGGTTAGTATTTTAATCTTTTTCCCCCACATGGGTTTCTAACAAAAATTGGGTAATAAAAAACAAAGGAATCCCAGTTGTTACTTAATACCTTCTGAGCAAAAATAAATCACTTGAACTCCAGAGATATTTTTGACAGTGAGCTAAAGGTGTATTATGGGTGAGTAGGAGGCTTGGTGGGTGAATATAATAACTGCTTACCTATGAGGGGTATATCAGAATCTGTAAGGAGAAATGTGGTTAGTCTGTTCAATGAATATTAGCCAGAAGAGCAGTCACACAATTCATCTTCACTAGCGATTCTGGTGAGTGTTTTTAGAGATTTTTACAGCAGAGCCATACATCAGCATCAACCACAATTCTTCAGCTGGTTGGCAAAATCTAGTGCAGCACCTCTGCTTCTGTTAAATGCTCTCGCTCCCATTTTATAGGTACAGAGAACCAAAAGAGAGTAAACATTTTTATTTCTGGCATTCCACTTCAGATTTCATATCTAGATCGTCATGTAGCTAGCTATTAATGCCTTCTTCGTACCTCTAGTAATTTCAAAAACATCTCAATGTAAGCCTGCAATCAAGCACTGACAGTTTGAAAATTATGCTTTGCCCTATTGAGAAAATTCCTTTGAAATACATATAGTGATTTATTTTAAAATATTTTGCTAAATAACTATGTAATATTAGTGCATAAACTGCATTATATGCCATGCTCTCCCCTGATTGCTAACAAAAAAGCTTTAGAAGGGATAGGAACTTAGTGTGATCTGGTTATATAAGATGCTTTTAAATGCTGTTTCTGTGTGAGATCTCCTCTTCTACAGGTACGTGTTATGATGTGGTGTCAGGATTTTGCTTTGACCAAACTGGGCAATACAAAGCCAAATCAATCGCAGTTACAGCTCCCCCTTTAACATGGGCAATTTTTACTCAGATCAGAGTCATATACTAACAAATTAACAATTTAAGTAATTCCAGCTGAACCTTCATTCACAGGGCAATTCATCCCATGACTAACACCCATATTATGATTTTCTTCTGCTAAAGCATTCCTTACCTTCAAGACTCATCTTTGCTGAATCTTAGCATCTGATTTGCAAAGCCAGGGATGCTGTCCAAAAACATGTTCCAGTTTCCGTACAGTATGTACTCCCAACAAAGTGTTTCACTTATACAGTTTTAGTCAGAGCTCAGTATTCCACATTAAGCCTAGCTGTCAATTCCAGCATTCATAATTACATTGCTTAACTATACAAACAAAGCTGAAGTCTGTTTGGTTTTCCCTAATTTTTCCAACATAATTAGCATTTCATAAGCCCTCCTATTAGCAAAATATTGGGTCAAATAATTTATTGATATAACTCAACTGAAAAACAACAGAATTACTCCAGAGAATTATTTGGCCTATTAGGTTTTCATTTAATTGTGAATACTTAACCTGTAATTATCTTCTTATGAAAACATAGCTACATAATAGAATCACAGAATACTTTGTGTTGGAAAGGACCTTGAAAAATCCTCTATGCCAGTCCCCTGCAATGAGCAGTGACATCTTCAGATAGATCAGGTTGATGGTTCTGGGCCAAATCCAAAGGTCATCCTGATCAGTGGAAGACTGTCAAGAAAATCTTAGGCTGGGTCCAAAAGTATGGTACACTTGAGACTTCAGGTTCAGCAGAAAATTCATTGTTCAGTGTCTTGGCCACCAAGCTCAGGATATTGCCTTCAACTAAGACCTCCTGATCTGACTAAACAGTCTATAGGAGGAGAAGTTCAGCATCTGTCTCTTCCAAGATCAACAGCCAAAGCAGCAGGATAGAATAGGAGAGGCACAGGAGAGAAGGTAGGACTAAAAATCATCGCTTGAAATGGCAGCTCAGAATGAAAAGGCTGATAAATATCTGGCCATGTTTTCTGCTATCCCAGTACCCTGGTTTACTGCTTCCCCACTAGAAGAAACTCTTACACAAGCACAGCCTGTCACAAGTAAATAGGCATATTTCAGAGTTTATAGCAAGACCCCTGTGCCTTAAATTCAAAACTTCAAATAAAATGACCTGAATCTCTTCTATACCATAATGAAAATACAACAGGTTTCTAGGTGGGAGCCAAATGCTGGCTGCAACCTCCAATGCCTTGTATGATTTGAGACCATATTACCTGAGAAATTGCTTTTGTCCCTATGAAATCTTACTGCAGTCAAGATCTGCAGGGATGTTCAATTGTTGTTTTATGGTATAAGTGTAATGGGGGCTGAGTTTGAGAGTACCCTCGGGGTTTTTGAAAGTTCAGATTTGTTAACCTTGCAAGTGTACCATGAAACTCCTCTTATGCCTCAGTGCAAGGACAAGCTAAAAGCAGTGGAAAATGTTATATTCATGAGCTGTCCTCTGGCACTATTTAGTGTGTGTAACATATAGAAAAGTGGAACACAGCTGCACTTGTTGCATTGCCAGTATGGTAGTTTATGCATGGAGAGGAGAACGTAGAACAGGTGATGAAAATGTGCTGACTGGTCAGTTATTAAACCTGCCTAATCAGTACAGGCCACATGGAGCTTGAAAATTCATCTGATTGTTCTACTCATAACAGTATTGTCTTCTCTGCATGACTCCTTCATTGCTATTATCCTAATTTCTTTTGTTAGAAAAAGCAAAACATCTCTTTTATTTCCCTTCTTCATTTACCCCTGTTTCATCTCTACTTGTGTCCTTTTCTATCTGTAGAATAGTAACTGCTTTTTTCTTTCAAGAAGTTGATGATTTCAGGCAGGGATTCTTGGATGAAATTTCAGGGAAGGAAGCTCCTTCTTTTTGCTGACCAATGGACAGCAATCACTGTAACCAGTTCTGGAAAATACCTTATTTTGCTCTGTCAGCCACAACTGTAGACTTCTTTGTTTCAAGCTCCCATGAGCAACAACAGGTAGTTAGTTGAGAGGAGTGTGGGGTGAAGAGTATTAGTTCCTTACCAGCAACATTCAGGAATAAAGTTCAGATATTCACAGTAGCACTTTTAGTCTGAAATTCCTTGAATCAGTGAAGCTCTCTGTACCTCACAGTGTTGTCTTGTTACTAGACCATAAGCACAAGAGGTCACTACATCTGCTCCACTGCAGTGCTTCAAGCCAATCTGTGCCATCCCCATGCTTTTACAGGTGGTGGATGCAATGTCATATTCAATAGAAACACTATCCCACATGGAGTATTTATAGAGAGGAAAGGATATTTCAGATAGGAGAGGATATTTCCACAAGAGGAAGAGAGGGTAAGTCAAAAGATTTTGGACACTCTGTAAGTTCCCATGAGAGAACTACAAGACTACACTTCCTAAGACACTACATTGAATATGTGAGGAACAAGGATTTCTTGATAGTGATACATCCTGTCCAAGAGAAATAAGAGTGTGAATTAGGCCTGTCAAATTATCAACAAAACTGCTTGAAAAGATAAAAAGGGATGGAGTATTTTGAGGTATCAGTCATAATGTCCAGGAGAGGAATTCTGGTGCAAGAAAAGCCTGGGGGGAGTTAAGAAAAAGGTGCTCTGTGAAGTTGAGGAAGCTGAAGCAGCACTGAGCATGTGTGATCCCAAACATGCCACATGTATAACCATAACTTTAACCATGAGAGGTAAATCAATTCACTGAAGAGGGCAATTTCACAAATTTCATATTGGCTATATGGAATGCTATCTTTCTGTGGATTCTGAGATACTCTGGAAAGGAAAAAGCAACAAACCTTATTGTATGATGTATTAATTTCCACTATAAAATACCTGCCATTTCCTTTGAAATGTTCTCTTTACAGTTTTCTGTAGAATTCAAATTTTAATAGATAAATAAATCATGGAGGTACTTTTTGCCTTGCCCTGAAAAAAATCCAGTTCTTGGAGATCACTGAACGACAGCATTTCTTATCCATGTATCAGACAGGACAGGGCACTGTTGTCAGCCTGGTAACACTCTTCAATATTTTTTCTAATCTGTATACATTGCTTTAGAATTAATATTGGCTTGGAGCAACTTGGTAACACAGATATTTTATGTGGAACAATTCTCAGTTCCTGAAAACACTTCTCAAGTTAAGAATGATATTCTTGTAAGAATAGGGAAAAAAGCTAGTAATAGTCTTTTATCTTGATCAGTGATGTGGAAAAGACAAATTAAGTTAAGGCACTAAATCTGTGCACAGTAAGAATTGAATATTGGTCTTCTACTTCCTAGACAAAGACCTTAAACATCCTGAGAATACTGAGCTAGATGAGGAAGGGGAGTGCCATTTGATATAGTAAAATTAAATTTAGTTTGCTTTAAACCCTTGGAGTTGCAAAGATTTAGAAAGCTTTCCAAAATACAAAATAAGGACAGAAAATAAAAATAAATAAAAATGAATAGAATTGGAACTTAAATCAGTCCAGTGGGATATATATGATCACTTTATCTCACTGACCCAAGTGATCCTTTTCAGTCCTAAATGCTTTATTCCTCAGAGTAATTTTTCATTACATTCTTGTTCATTGAGCAGGTCTGTTCCAGCATGTCACTACAGCAGTCACACAGCTGGCCCCCTGGCCATGAGGCAGCAGTGTGGCTCTGGGAAGCAGAGGAGCCCTTCCAGCTTCCACTGCAGGTGCTCTGACTCGTGCCTGCTCACTGGGCCATGTGCTGGAACAGAGCTGCACAGCCTCGTCTGGCGTGGTGGTGTCTTATGGAGGAGACACTTGTTCTGTGACCTCAGACAAGACTCTACACTTCTCTGTGAGTGATTTTCTTTTAGAAAGTGTTACACAGATTGTGAGAAACAAAAGCAGTCAGGATTTTTCACCATATGCACTTATGCACCACTCAAGTAGGAATAAATAAGGTTAAGAGAAATACAGCAAAACTATGTAATACAGGTACACTCTCTCTCAAAGTCACTCAAGTATCTGTGTACAGCTACTGCTGAAGGTCCTTTCCACCATTCTCAATTATTAACTATCTTCTCCCATGACTGGTCTAACTAAACTGGTTGGATAAATCTTCTTCAGCATGAGTGACAGAGGCATAGGGTAGCTAATGTGTGCTACTTATGCAGAGTTTCTTAAAAATAAAATAATTTTTAAATTTAAGAAGGTTCTAAAATATAAATGAAAATAAAATAATTGAGGTTGTCATGTCAAGCAAGTCAGGAAGGAAGTCAGGAAACATGAAATGTCTTTATTTGGCACTTCTGAATATGCATTAGGATACAAACTTAAATTACACAATGACTGACTGATGACCAGAAGGACTCCCATTTCAGGCATTCAGTGTAGAAAAAAAAAATCATCACCTTGTACATAAAATCATGTTAATGAATAAGGAAACTGCAGTGTTGCTAAGAGTAATAGGAGCCATACTTCTGGCTGCACATGCACACAAGAGGATATTAAATTACTTCAGAGAACAAGATAAATGAAACAACACAAGCACATCCAACATCTAGGATCCATCCAGAATTGTTCAGAAGAGATTCACCGAGTCCTTAGTGCTAAGTGTAAAAGGGGATTGAAACTGCAAGTAAAAAACTTTTCAGTGTTTCTTGGAGGAGGAAGAAAAGAACAGTATTTCAGCCTCTAAAATTTAACAAGGAAGTCAAATCTATGCTCCAACAAAATGTCCTGAAAAGTTAAAAGCAGAGATAACCTTTTAATCTGTAAAGGGAGAGCAACATGTAATTGCATATTTAGACAAGCAAAAGTCTGATAGCCAAAGGCTTATATGAGATACTGATGCCTTAAGTTTTATCTTTCGTATTTTCCAGATTCTGTACTGCATTAGTATATAACTCCAAAATTCATATAAAGTGTTAGCAAGTTCTTCTCACAATTTAGTTAGACCAAACAATCATTTTCCAGCCTGAGAGCCAAGGACAGCATTGCAGCTTCAGGCCCAAAAAGTGTAAACAGCAAACTGAACTGAGGAGAGAAAACTGGGAGGATGAGACTCCAATAACCTGAAGCTGTAATTGGAAAATTAACCTCAATATGTAAATGGACCAAAACTTACAAAAGTGTGAAAACTCGTGACCGGTGCTCCATCTTGGGTGGAGCCATGGCCAGGCTCTTGTACTGCCCAAGGTGTATCCTTTGAAGGCCTTTTATTAAATACCTACTTTATTCCTTTAACACTGTCTAGCCTCTGTTCCAGGTAGCCTCTCCAGGCATCAATACATTCGTTAAAGTAGTTTTGATGATTTACATGCCTTGCTGATGAGCAGTTTTCAAAGCTATTGACTGGGAATCTGATACTCTTTTACATAAGTCATTCCTGAAGACTAGAATTACATTCTGTAAGCCCCTATACATAATTGATACTTTCAAAGAAATCCAAGACAGTACTACAGACCCTGAATTTATGTGAAATGCTTTAATTTCTTTAGCGTAAATATAAAAAAATCTACTAACTTAAGATGTGGTCAAATGTGCACATCTTTAGGAGATAAAGCCAAGAATACTTATACCATCTCAGACCCACAGCCCACATAACATGTAACAGTAGAAGCTCTGCTTTCACCCATGGTCAGTAGGAGACATTTTAGAAAAGTGAAGAAACTGAATGCCCCTTCTCTGTGTGCACACTCCTGGCTTTTAGGAGTCAATGGTTTCAGATCCTCCTGACTAGAAGTTGCATCTAATCACTCTGTGAAATAGCTGCTAAGAGCTATGTTTTCTATGTTATGTTCAGGAACGTAATTATTTTTTATCAGCTAACACATAGAAATCAATAGAAGTGTTATATGAATGAAATTACTCCCATATTTAAAGCCTAGGCCAGTAGAATGAGCCTTTCTAAAGTAGACATGTCCACCACTTTCCTGGCTTCTCACTTCCTTCTCAAGTCAACTTCTCACTCTTCAAAAGTTGAGATGACAACAGCTAGTCACAAACAAGTGAAATACTAGGCCTGTAGTGAGTTGTGTTCCCAGCAGTCAGGATTCTGGAAGTATACACGGACTCTTTGAGAAGCACCGCTCACAGAGAAGTTCCCAGAAGCAAAGGCACCATTAAGCCCTGAGGGTTGAGAAGCAAGGGAGTGGACATGAGAGCAGGGAAATACAAATGGATAATTAGGAATGTGACTAGACTATGACAAAGTAAAACAAGCAAAAATGGAAAAGAGCAAAAAGAAAACAGAGCCACAAGGCACAATGAAAGGTTTTGTAGAGAGTGGAAGGTTTCATTTGATGAAGCTTAATGCTGCATTAAGCTCTTTTAATAATCTGACCATTTTTTGAACTGCTTCTTTATCTTTCATGTAATGTGGGTTCTTTTGTCAACTCTTGATTTTTACAACAGCTAGTCACACTTCTAATTATTTTTTACCACTTAATTTTTACTCTTATCCATTCTGGATTTAAAAATCTGCATTTTATATTCTTATTATACTAATGTAAATTTGGAGAGAAAATCTGAGTAGCAAGTGAAAAGATTTCACTGCTAGGCTACTTTTCATTCTCCATTTAGGACAGGAATGCCTTGATTCAAAAGCAATTACATAAAAACAAAAACATTTAATAAGACTGGTCTTAAAGTCTTTATTGAAGAGAGACAGCACTGCTTGACAGATTTTAAGGGATGAAAAAACAAACTACTTTCATATATGGACACACTGAAATTAATATTGGGATTGTGGCTTTGAACACAACTGCTCTTTGTATTTTTGAGTACTACCATCACAACATTCATTATGTTACCACACTAATGGCATGAGAAACTGCTGAACTACTACCAATTGCACACAACAAACAACTCAGCTTACCCTCTGTTTAGTTATTTACTTACATATTTTCTAATATATAATATACCATCATTCCAATATGTTTATCCCCTTTACCACATTAAAGCTTCTTCAGAAATATAAGACAAAAAAATCTTCCCTTGCAAAAATCAGTGTCTGAATTGAGAAGATAGGTTAATCAAAAAAGGCATTTGTATATGAAGTTTTTATAAGCCTCAATGATACTACTGACACTGAAGTTTTGCAAAGTATTTCAGAGTGGTACTAAATGTAACAGAAAGATTCCTTTCTGCATGCTCAGTTTGAAACATGTGTTGATTTCCTATAGTGATCTCTAAATGCCAGTCATGTCAGTTCTGAGTATGCATGATGAGTTACCTTTTCTAAGATACACCCTGGCCAAGCCCTTATGCTCATCTGCAAATGGAGCAAGAAAAACAATTTAAAACTGCACATTGGTTCACAGACACAGCAAGGACTTATTAGATTGTGCAGAGTATCACCCTCATGCAGCTTCAGTTTTTGGATGAGAGGAGATATTCCTTACAGTTTGCTTTCCCACACCTTTATTTAGTTATTCTATTTACACTTGCTTCTGTTGGGGATGGTGAATATGAGACTGCTGTGCTGTAAGTACAGGCAGAGCAAATACACTCTTGTCCATTGCTCTTCTTAGATACACACAGTTTCTCAGCATGACTCACATTATTTCTGTAACACCCACCATTTATAATTTCACTTTCCTGCAGATTCCTGACTGGCAGATTGCTAACACTCTTGGCCTTTTTTTCTTGCCTGGCATTTTCACTAGCAAGAGTAAGGGCAGTCAAGTCAGTACTAAATCCAGATTGAAACTAATTAACTTCCCCTTCCCAAATAACATAGCTTAAAATTGAACTTTCCTAAATTTAGGCATTAAAATTTTATGATTGATTTTAAAATTAAGATATTAAAAACGTGCCTTGTAGCACTTGAGCAGGTTTCAGGATATCTGAGATCTGTGGCCTGACTGGCCACACTGACTTAGGATATTTATTCTTTAGGAAAAAAGCCACATGAATCTTTTCCAACTGCTATGGCAGTTAATACTCTTTTCCAACTGCTACGGCTAGCCCACAGTGCCCATCTTGTAGCTTCAGAGTAAATTAGGGTTTAAATATTAATTGATTTTAATTTGAATTAGCAACATATGTTTCTTCTTCATATTTAAATAATTTGGCATTGAGTAAAGAATGGAATTTCAAAGAATTTCCTAGTAAAGTGTGTGATCAGCATGTGAATAGCATGCTGATAAAAATCTGTAAGAAATAAAGCATCAAACTACCTATTCACTTCAGTAACAATGATGGAGGTCCCATACATATTTACTAAATTACTATAGATTGTCTTAGTGCTTTAAGTTACTGGTTTTTGTTTGTTTGTTTTTTGGGTTTTGGGGCTTTTTTTTTTGGTTTGAGGGTTTGGGGTTTTTTTTGAGGAGGAAGCTTGGAGTGTATTTTCCTTTATCTATTTGTTTGGAAGTGGGTGATTTTTTGCTACATGGCTGATTACTGAGACTTTCCTTACCAGTAAAAGCTGGCAGAGAATTACCATTGCTTATAGGATCTCATATAGATCTGCTTTCTTCCAATATGAAGCTGTTTCCAAGTCTTTTGAAAGTTGTCAAATTCAACTAAGATAATTCTTGGATTAATTTGTGAGTGTCAATATCCAGTTATTGCTGTATAATAAATATTCTATTATAGAAGATTAATATATTTTCACAGTAAGGAGATCAGCCATGACTGTGAAAGAAGCAGGGCAGAAAAAAACCTACATATAATTAGGATGAGAATGAGAACTCAGGTCAGTAACTCTGTGCAGTTCCAGTGGATGATCTATGCCTGCTCTGAAATGCTCAATGCATCAAATTTCTGTCTGTAACATGATTTTGTTTAAGATGAGGATAACTGTAAGAGATCCAAGTAAAGAGGTGAGAAATAAATGAACCTTGACAAAAGATATCCATATATGTTGTCCAGTGCCAGACTGAGACACTCAGGTGTGCAGGTGCACAGTGGCAGGTAAGACACAGAAGCTATAGAAGAACACACCTTCCTTAAGCACCAGCTGGAGATAGGGATGGTTACATATGGTTACCAAGTATTGCATTAGATCTGGGGAATTCTGAATAAAGTTCCATGAGATCACATTACGGAAGAATGTAGAAATCCTAGAAATTAAGAAACTCTAGAAATAGAAGCCCTAGAAAATCTCCTCAGTCCTCCATTGTGAAACCTTATTCAGTGCTTTGCTTGCTGCTGCAGATGACCCACACAGACATAATGGATCTTGCGCTTGTGTTTGTGCAAGATGATAAATAATTTTTTGGTATTTATAATTAAATGAAAATTCTGGTATGACAATCTGTGGTAAATGCTTAAAACAGACTTATTCTGAAACACTTCTACATCTGGTATGCTAACTCAGTGAAGTTGAGTGTATATTTTTAAAGGCAAAATCATCACAGTTTTGCCCACGGAACAGGTAGGATGAGATTCAGTTCTCCTACAACTGAACTAGTCACCTCTGTGCAGCCTTTGCAGTCAGTCTGATCTATTCAGACACCTACTTTAGAATGAGATTAGTTACACTTTACACTGACTAGACCTCCACTGACTGTAAAGAAATTAAAGGGCAACAAGCTCAGATGGAGACATCTGCAGCTCTATGAATTCCACACATTTTGATAAACGCCAATATGAATTGTACACTGAATCCCTATTCACATTATTTTTGGCTGTAAAAACACCCCTACACTTGCCATTTCAGATAGCAAGCAATACCCTCCACAGCTAGCTTTGCTTCCCATCTCCCCACTAAATACATAAGCACTACTATCTATCTAGGATAGGAGTTGATAATCTGAATTATTTACCCAAGGTTTCAGGAAGAGTTCATAGCTTCTTTTTAATTCCATACTTATCCTCACAGACACAGGCACAAGCTAGCAATACACACTTCAATTTTGTGATGTTAATATTTGCAAAAAATATTTAAAGCCTCTGTTGATCCAGAATTGTGAGGTCTTATTGTGATTATTACCTAGTTTGACTTCAGCCACAACTTCAGTTCAGGCTGCATGGATGTGGTCTGATGGGAAGATTGCTGCACATTTCAGATTCCCACACTTCAAGCATTTGAACTTCATAATACTTACTGAAGTGATGTTTTGATAATAGAAGGTCAATAAAGGACTTAACAAAGTGCATGTAGACATGATCTGCCAATCTTAGTCCTAGGTACACAGATGTTGGTTCATGAAAATTAGTGATGACTGTTTAAAGGTTTAGTTAGGCACAGGAGGTGTAGCAAACAGGATATTGTTTGGATTTCAAACCAAAGTCTTGAACAAGACTTAGAGGACAAAGAGCAGATAATGTCAGTTTATGGGAACAGGTCTCTTTAGTTGATGGACTAGTAATTTCTTGTACATCCATGATAATGAAGCACCAAGGTACCAGAGGCAAAGAGCCAAGCAACAAAATTATGCTGAATTAATGTCCAGGTCCTCAACAAGGCAGAACTCACTTCACAGACCCATGAGGCACAAATGCTGGACTACAGTTCTCAAAGTGCCTATGCCTCTAGTAGGGTCAGTGGTGCAATGATGATACTCTGAGGTTGAATCCAGCTGCTCGCATACCAGTGCCTGGTGTCACTGCTAGTGCTCTCAGATGTAATGCCTGACCTCCAGGCATTCTTCTAAAGAACATACACTTCTGTACCTCTTACAACACACGTTCTACCCTGTGCAGGCGTCTCAGATAACCTCAAGCATTTGAAATACCACAGTTTACCACACACTATTATTATTATTAATATTGTTATTGCTGTTGTTGTTATTGTTACGCCTTCCCCTGACTTCTGGGGCTGCCTATTTACCCAGAGCTGATGCTGATGTTGGGAAGATATCACACAGGACCTAAGAAGGATTGAAGTCTTTTAGTGCAGTAGCTGAGAGTAACATGGAATAACTTAAGGTTTTTGAAAAGGCATTAGATTTCTGATTGAGGCAGAAAACTACATTCAGATATCTTAATCCCAAAGTGAGTATCATCTGTAGATTCTGACATAAATACTACCCTAAGAATTTGTAGCTAGATTGTAGAGCTGATTAGAGCAATAGGTCATAAAGAATGTAGTTTTTAAAAGTAACATTTTAAGCTTGCAGAAAAGTGAAAAGAAGTCTAATGGAAGCAAAGAGTGGTGCTCACAACCCCAGCTGGCATTGGTGTTTTATAGCTTGGTTGAGAACACGAACATGCATTGGACACGAATGTCATAAAAATGCAGTGAAACATTTTAATTAAAGAATACACTGCCTGAATGGTGACAGTGCACACAGGCTACCATTATACAGAAGAAAAAAGTTTACAGTCATTTTCCCTACAAAGTATTATTTATCTATGCTTAAATATGATTTAGATATTGATATGATTATGATAGATGTGCACATCTATATTTATGTAATTTATAAACTAATTATTTATTTTATGGATAGAAAATTGTATGTTCGAATTGAATTGCATGTATAACATGTCTATACAGCATTAAAACACAACTGATAACAATAGTGGTGATGAGAATTGGAGGGAGAATAGTCCTATCTGTATTGAACAGTTAACTGCTTTTTCCTCAGTGTCCTGCAGAGCTAGAGTAAGCTAACTATTCAATAATCAAAAGCAACAGAAAACAGTTTAGAAGTTTGTCAGTTGGACACCTACCTATATGGCTCAAACACAAAGCATACAGGCTCTTTAGAGAAACAAAAAATGCTGAATTGCTAATAATAAAAGTATTTAGGGATCCATTTTAAAGTCTCTGGAATAAAGAACCACAAAAAACCTATTTGATTTCATGCTTACAGGGCAACAGAGCGTCTGTTTCTTTAATGCATGAACATGTGCCTATTTAGGATGCTGAACTTACTAGGACTAGGATGACTTACAGAAGTTTCATATGGAGTAATGCCAATATCTATTAAGGCTTTTTTAGGTATTACAAGTATTCAATTTTAGAGTGTTAGGCATATTTTTATACTCTTACATATAAAGAAATTGAAGTCTTACCCTGAATCATTACCAGCTTTCTCAGTTTAAATTTTCTAACATTGACTCAGTTTGAAAGAAACTCTATGACTGCTTCTAAAAATAGCTGTGTGTGCAGCATGGTGAAACAGAGCTTTACAAACTTTTAAAACCCAACAATAACAGTTTCATTTCATTAAAATTATTTTTTTAAACACTGGAATTTGTCAAATATATCTGCTACTGAAAAAAGGAGAATGGGTATATGTATAATGATGTGCATTATGTATGCTGACAATTTATCCCTTTTGTGCTAGCAGAGTTATGGAAGTATAACTTTTGACTACTAAATATCCAGTTTCAATGGCAATTTTCTGTTTAACATGCTAATGGTCAGCAGCAGATTCAATTCATAAAAAATGCCAAAATACGTTCAGCTGGAATAAAGTCCACAAGAATTGTTCTTCAAAAAGATTATTTTGTTACTCTTTATTTGTTGTGTTATTTTAACTCTAGGATAAGTTAAAGGCAGCGCAGTACAGAGTTGCCACTTCAAAAACCGACAGTAGATTGATCAGTCAAGAAAATACAGGACACTTCCATTCCAAGAACACCATGGATGGAGCCAGCATTTTCATGTCACTGTAGAACATTGCACTTTCTAGCATTTTAAAACCAGCACCACTACTATCTAGACATGAAAAATCTTGTTACAAGGACCAACTTAGAGATCAAACTCCCCAGTTCAAACATAGGTGGTGAGGGAAAACACATTTCTTATGTGACTGCTAAACTTCTCTTAGCAATAGTTGAAGGAAAGGCAATATCAAGTATTCCAAGCAGACACTTCTGCCTCTACCTTACATTCCCTATCTCTCAACCCATTTGCTTTTTTTTAATGCCAAAATATTTTATGCCTCTGATATTTTTAAGTATTTAACTACAGGCAGCAATCAAAATGCTGGCACTTCCTGGCTACTATCATTTAAAGCTTCTATCACAAGAGAGAAGGAGCATGTCATGTACTCATAAGGAAGATTCATTACCAACAATTGCTATTATTGGCATGTCTCAAATAGACTCCAAATCAGCCTTTTTCTATGTCTTAACCTCCTGTTGCTGAGCAAGGAATAGAATCAGCAAGCATCTCAGGAGATCCGACAAAAACTCACTTACAGAGAGAGAGAGAGGGAGAGAAGGCAGGTACCCCAGCCCTCAGCCCTGCTCCTGTGTGGAACTACATTAAACCAGACTTCTTCTGCTATGAAGACAAAAAAATTAAAAAGTATGCATGAGACAGGGCATAGAACTCAAAGTTCATGCAGTGTTAGGACAGAATTTTTAACTTTCTGCAAAGTTCAGGGCATGAGAACTGTTGATTCAATTGCAACTTCATATTAATGAGAAATCAATTATTTCTGATGTATTTATGCACAAATACTTATTTTAAAAGCATCTTTAGCAACAGTGAGAAACTACAATCAAGACATTCATTCTTTCAAGACCTGTATAATAGTATGGCAAAATTCTCCCTAAATGTATGGAAAAAAAGACTCCCTGTAGATTTCTCTGACAAAATTCACCATACTTACATATACCTCCTTTATGATAGAAATCCACCTCTGAGCCACTCATCCCAAACTCTGGTGTTGACACAAGCAGCACTTCCCAGGTGTGATGCAGCTAACCTGCCTTAGGGCAAGGCTACATTTCCCCTTAGGGCTGCCCATCCCACTCCACTCCACTCTCCACACCAAGGGAACCAAGAAGTTCCAGTAACCACAAGTTACTGTCCCAATGGAGCAGTTACAGTATGCACATTTAATCAGATTAACCTTGTACCCAGCAACAAAGTCGCAAGGAAAGAACTGAGTCCACAATTTCACTTTCATTTAAAGTCAGCATCACAAAAGCATGTGAAATAATCAAATACTGTGAGAAATAATGGATGTAAATTATGAGAAGAAACAAACATATTTCATTGAGAGTCACAGAATTTGCTAGGCAACATTTCAACATTTCCCAGTAGCATACATAAGGGACCAGCATTATCCACAAATAAAGCAGTGTTCTTATTTATTTCAGGAAGTATTCAACATAACAAATGAAAGTACCAACATCACAATTATAGTGGTAGGCAAGGAGACAGTAAAAAGAGAGCATTAGGGGGAAAAAACTAGCATGGGAGAAATAAATTAATTTTTTTAAAGAACTTAAAAATGCTTCCCTGTTTTGAGTCCTTTGACTGTGAGGCCAGGGGCAGAGGAATGATGATCTCCATAAGCAAGCAGGAGCATCGCTTTACACAGCCCAGCATGTGCAGAACTCAACCATGCAGTGCTAAGGCAGGGGAGTTTCTAACAGTGCAGGCAAGAAAAATGCAAACTGGGATTTTACCAGCACCTGACTTAGGCACAGGCCACACAGACCAGGACTTGGAAGACTTCCTGACCCACAAAAGGAAGCCAGGGAGAACAAGGTCCAGGACTTTGAGGAACAGGTATCCTAGGAGAAAGGGAAGCCTCAAGGAGGCAACACCACACCAGCACCTATTACTACTCATGCCTTTGAAAGACTTCAGAGTGAGGTTTTGGTGGTTCCAGTAAGCTGATCTACAAAATGGAGCTATTAATTAGCTAATAAAGGTTGTCATAGCAGGCCTAAGATATACAATAAATACTGAGGGTCACTGGATATTTTCTTGCTTATTTAAACCATATCTCATATTTAAAACTGCTTATTGATTTCACTTAGACCAAAAATAATTTCATCTTCTGAAGCACTATTTAAAATAGATCATGCATTGTCAGCTCTTTGAAAGGAAATTCTGGAAATGATGGAAAAGCACATGCAGCCCTGTACAGGATAAACACTAAATCTGTCCCTCTTCTTGGTCTTTACTGGAGCTCAGCAGAGAGGATTGCTGACCGTGCTCTTCCCAAACACTGCACCCAATCAGTGTTCCAGTGGCAGGGTGAGCTTTGGAGCTGGTAATTGTGGTTTGGCAGTGAAATGCAATATGCTGCCCAGCTTCAGTATGGCCTGAAGGCATCATCTTCGATGGAGAAGGCAGAGATCTTCAGGTGCCACTTCTCTCCTAGGCCTCTCCTTCAGGTTTCTCTGGTGTCAGCAGAAGAATGACCTAAAGTACTCCAGTAGTTCTCATCATGCCAGTGACTGGGGCAGCTTGCAGAAAGTTCAGAGATGGACAACTCTCTGACAGAGAAATGGACTTCCCCACTTGCAGGAAACTTACAGTTGGCCACGAGCCCCAAAGATGGAACATTCATCAACAGTGCAGTGGCAGGGCAAGACCCACTGTGCCACTCATGCACTGCTGTTCTGGTCTCAAACACTGGCACACCATCAATGGTCATCGATGGAAGAGAAGGCTATCAAACAAAGGGCACTGCAGAGTTTAGGGAGAATAACTGGGGATGCTCTCTCTTCAGCCATCAGCACATATCGCAGCTCAGTGTTTTGGGATATTTGGCTACTTTTCTGACAGAAGCAGATGCTTTTTCCCAGTTTTACATTAGAAGAAAAAATAGGAACATGGATTATTTGTTCATAAACAACATAGAGAAGCCAAAAATACAGCTTTTCTTGTAGGCAGTTTTTGATCTTTATGGCTTGAAAATGCCCATGCTTGTCAAAATTTTGTTCAGAAAGTTAATATATACAAGTCACCTTTTCTGTGGAAGGCTACAGTGAAAACAGCTAAGTATGACACAGCCCAAATACAATGCTAAAACCCAAAACCCTGCTCACAGCAAGGTGTGTGCTCAGGGATGTCTTTGCCAGCTGGCACCTAAAAACTGGGTCTGAGTTCAGAGGCAAAACCTTCCTTGTTCAGCTGTAATTCAAATGGCTGAATTAAAACATTTCAGATATTTCAGATGGCTGATTTTCACTGGGAAGCAGGCTAATTTATGAAAGCTAAATACAAATAAGCAGAAGTCTGAGCAACTGACAGCTCAAATTTGCACATAGCCAGCACAGTGCTCTCCAAGCACACCTGAAGAGCACTTTATATGTGCACATTTATTATATAAAATCAAAAACACAAATGCATTTAAATCTCTAGGATCCATTAGTTTTAAATTTGCCTTACCACTGAAGTTTTTTCATCAAAGTCGATGGCTACAGCCAGGTACTGCCTCTTAAAGAGGTCCCCTTGGTGCAACGGCAACACAGGTCTTGGGCAGGATTTAGTTATTTGCAAACTGGTACCTGGTATTATTATGGCAAGTTCAAGATACCTGGGGTGGGAAGATTGTATCTGTTGGCAGATACAGCACATGGATTACAGGGGACCCTTGTGGAGCAAGGGCTGAAGGGCAGAGGTGTGACTGTCTCTAGTCCCTAACATGGCCCTGAGCTCTTCACCAGGGAAGGGCCAGCCTGGGGAGCTCCCTGGGCAGTGCTGGCTGCCCCTGACCTCGATGCAGCCAGGTCTGCACAGGCACTTTGGAGATGCTACAGCACCTAAAGTGATGCTGGGCACTAAAGGGAGCCCAGCTGCATTTAGTCCCAAGTGTAAACCAGAGCTATCGAAATGCTGCCTCCTGTTAAAAATGAGGATGCTGTGTTCTCCCCACCCTCCCAACACACTCAAATGCCCTTGAGTCAATCACAGGTAAAGCAAATAAACTGCATTGTGCAAGAGAAAGCTTGCAATAGCCGTAGTGACCAAACCACAATTGGGAACAGGAGGTTTCAGCTAACCCTTTTTACTGCATCAAGAAACTAAATGAAGGCCCAGGTTCAGTCACAAACACACACGGAAGATATTTTTAATGAATTCACAAATATATATCACTTGAACACCAGCTGAAATTTCAAAGTTGCCTGCTGAAGAAGAAGGGGAAAAAAAGTTAATATCAAGGAAATTCTGAAAGATGTTGTTTCCTGATGACAACAGGCAACATTCCAAGAAATTATTTTCGTTGATCTCTAAATAAAAATTTCATGTCACAAGTGAGGAAAAAATAATTTTATACATAACCACTAAATGACCTTATATTTCATTTTTTACAGGAATCAGTTCAACTCTGTTTTCATCTTTTAGTTAACGAGTTTTTTCTTATATTTAAGAACAATTAACTGACTCCATATGGAAAAAAGTGAAATTATTACTAGTTTCATTTTCATAATACCTATATTAATACTATTTTGCTATTGCTCAATATCATTAATTCTGTATTATTTTCTGACTTTCCACTTTATTTGTTATACTTCAATCACTTTTTTTTTCCCAGTGGGCATATTTAAACTACTCTTAAAATTTCTAGTCTAAGGACACTAAAGATATTGAAAACTTACTGTTTGGTCTGCAGTCTTCCCTCTTTCTCCACTCTCTTTTGTGGAACCTATATAAATGCTTGGGTATAGTCACAATTTGTTGCTTATATATACAATGAATTTTTCTAAAAGTTTTATGGCGTATAGATTGAAACAGATTTGTGTTAAAACAATACATGAAAAAGTCTATCAAAAATAATAACAGAAAATCCTCTATGTCAAACTACACAGAATTAATAGCTACAGCCAAAGAAACAGTAGTACTGGACAGGTAAATTTTCATAGATACAGTTTTTAAGAAAAAGCATCAGTAAGATTTTATGGAACAGTATTTCAGTGTCTCTATTATTCCTTTATAAAGGGCCCATCTTGCATGCACACACATTGCTCTTTATTTTGGTAATCTTGCAAATCTTTCAGATGAGATTTCATCAGTGGTAGTGATAACAAGAGCTGGACATATTTATGAAGGGAGGACAAGGCTGGAGGATTTTATGTTTTGCTTTGACAAAATAAAGACGACTAATGATCACATTGATGTCTTTCAGAAGAGAATTCACACAGGAACAGCCTGACTGCCAAGAATACTTTGCTGCTCGTGCTCTAAAATCAGAAACACAGGGAAATTTTATTCCATTGGTCAAGAGAAGTACAGCTTTCATGGCAAATTTCAGTGATTATAGTGAGTAAGATATTTCTTGAGGGTAACTTGGATCAGCCCGATGAAAGATGTTGAAAAAGAGAGACAAATTTTATTCATAATTATGTAGAATTATGCAACTGAAGTTAATAGCATTTAACTTCAGTTAAATTTCTTTCAGCAAACATCTTCTTTGGGTTTTGTTGTTTTGTTTTTCTTTTTAATATAAGCTACCCTGTTTTATGGACAATCTGTTTTCCAAGTAAAGAACAATCCAAATGTGTCCTGGCAGCTACCTCATAGCAGCTGAGCCTTTTCTATAAATTTTTATATATCAAGATACATTAAGCAATAGTGATGTCTATTTACCTATAGTCCATGCAATTTTATCTTGTACTCATGAAAACATTAAAGTCTATCAGTCTTGCATGATGCAGTTCCTAAAATGAGTGACACCTCAGGAAAGTGATGTTATGAAGCCTGTTCCTGCCCCTTACATAAACCAGAACAAGGCAACCAAAATAGTCATCCCCTGTATTGCCCTCTTAGGATCTCTCCAGTGTTACATTCTGAAACTTTTATCTATATTCTTGATTATTTGTCTTCTTTTCTTCTGGTGCCAAGCATACCACGTGCTTTCCTAAATCCCTCCATAATACTCTCCCTTTTTTCCCCAACATTAACCTGGGTTTGCTCCTGTGTCATTCACCCTCCAGCTCATAGACTGCAACACAAAGTGCAGGAAAACTCAAATGTTAACAAGCTGCACCTAGAGCACTGATGGTTCTAGCAGTGAAGCAAAATGTTAGATTTCATTTCCAGGCTGTAATCAGAATGTAAGGCTTTACGCATTCTTGCGATTCTCAGGTATCACACTACTTTGCTAAGCTTCAGTGTCCTTGTTTGAGCAACAAATGGACATTTGTCAGTACATTTGAAACAAAATTCCATGCAATTAGGAAGCATACCACAAAGTTTTTAAAATAATGGAGTGCAATTTAAAGAAATTAACAAATTCAGATAAAGTATTCTACTAAAGTAAGTTCAAAAAAGGCATTTGTATCTTTCTTCAACAAGTATTACATTACTCAGGAGTAAAACTAAATGGAAGATTACTCACAAACAGACCAGGAAAGCTCCTGAAAGAGAATGCCATCTGAATGTGACATGTCTATATAGGATAAACTTTTCCATTTTATTGATCAAAGCATTATTCTACAGCCTAGAATACACTGAGCTTCTCAGCTTTGTATTTTGCTTTTTCTGCGTAATTTTTAGAACAGCAATTCGTGATAATTTTGAAAAATAAAAAGGAATTGAAAAATCCCAGGAAATTGATCACTGACACTGATTTGACCTGACACTGGTTGGCAAAGTAAGTGTGCTGCATAACTTATCCACAACTAAGAGTATTGGAGAGACTTCCACACTGCTCTAAATCATAAGCATAGTACATGTTAAAAATAATAATATATCAGATGAGACATTTACTAGGGTATACAGAATACCAAAGAGCACCATAAAATGAAAAAGGTATTTTGAAATACAATAATTGGGGGGGGAATAAATACATGTAAAAAAAGGTAATTCAAAATGAAACAATACAAAAGAACATTAACTGCACTATAAATTACCTCAAAACCCAACATGCATTATTATATGAAGTATTTTACTGGTACACATAAGAATATTTCCACTGATTTCTGTCGTCTTTAACTAGTTGTTTTAACTGTAGAGAAACATTAATAGCAGGGGAAAGAGGAAAAACTCTGCGAAGCATCCAAAATTAATCTATCAGTTTTTATTTTAAAAGAAAAATAACAACTTCAAAATATTTAATTTACTATTTAGATCTGTTTTAATACTTTGGTCCTCTATTTCCTTACTTTCAAAGGTCACTATGTGCCTTTGAATTCATAAAGTAATATATAATTTTCTAAATCTTGTTGCAGCTGAAACCTTGCAGTGTAGATAACTCAAATTTTTATGAGAAAGGTCAGTGCAATATAAGAATGCATCATTTTACTAAAGGAGATGAGGCTGAAAAGTATCATAGAAACAATTTTTCCCTTAGAAGTTATCATGTTAAAATTTTGAGTACATTATAAATTATCACTTAAGAAAACTGTTATGAAGTTAGTTACCATCTATATTATTATAAAAGTACATGATATCATAACTAATTGCATTCCTTTTCACCTTCATAAAAAGTAATTTCTTCTGAAACACCTCACTTGCTATACTCACCTCTTGCATAACGAGTAAGAGCTGACATATATGGAGATGGGAAACACTAAGAATCCAATGCAGTTCAGGACTGGCAACGAAAGTAATGCTACATTCTCATATGCACTGTAGCCTTTTCTGCATATAATGCTATAAACCACAGGACCTTGTGACAAAATTACTCTGATCTACAAATTGTAGTAAATTGGAATTTCGATAAACTGAAGGAGCCATGCCTAAGCTACACATAACATTTTGATTTCTCAGTCCACTAAAACTGAGGGGAAGAAAAGAGCATTCCAGTTTATTCATTTGAATTCAAGAAGGGAAAGGAGTAAATTTAAATTTCTGTTAAGTTACTAAGAAAAAAATAATTTACACTAGTTATTTAACAATGAATCTATTATATATTGAAGCTACTCTCTTAAATCCAATAATATCTCTAGCTCTGAAAACTAATTTTGGACTTTCGTGGTATGAATATAAGCTATAGTAGCTATTCCTAAGTGACAGTATTTGTAAACAGACCCTCAAATGAGTGAGAACAAAATCTCAGACTCAAACAAAAATAAATTTATCATGCATATAATGCATGACACGAACACTTAACAATCATATTTTTTCAATTTCTTACCTTTAAGTAACACATTATGGCAAAGATAATCTCAAAATAGCCAAAAACCAGGCCAGATGCTAGATAACAAAGCCAGAAGTTGCCATCAAAGAAAAGATCAGTTTTATGTCCTGCTGCCAGAAAGGGCTGGAAACATCAGAGGGGCTTGAACTCTCCTCCAGAGGGAAGGTGAAGCTCATGTCATTCTTATCAATGGGAGCCCATCATCTTCCCAGCTGGGGGATATTAATACTACTCACTGATACGCAGCATCTTCTCGCTGTGATGGTCTTCGTGGCCCAATTAAAAAGAAAACACACATCCTTAAGTCTATGCGTTATTTCCTTTACATTGGGTTATCATGAGGAAGCCTGGCTAAGAATTGAGACAGATGATACATAGTTTTTTCAAGACATTTGGTTGTACTTTTCCATTTCCTTTTCTAGCATTAAAAAAGGCCTAGATTCTTCTTGTAGCTTCAACTATGCAGGATTTGAAATGCTGCAAGATCAAGGCAAGCGAATCAAAGGAATAAAAGCAAGCATTGTCCTCCTTTCTGCTCATCATCATTGTTACCAAACTATAAAACTAAAGAATATATTGATTCATTTAAGTTAAATCTGCTGTTGCACAGAGGATAAAGGTGGCCGTATACTGATGCTCTTGGGAAAGAATTTCACTCTGCATGAATGAGGCAAAACTGTTGTACTTTGTCTTATTTGACTCTGCTTAGACAAATTTGAGAGTATAAGAGTGTTTATATCCCAATGACTTATTAAGTCATAAACCAATAGGAATGTGGAAGATCCTCTGGGGTTTATTCCTTGCTCCCCTAGTTTTAGAGTATAAGAAATAAAAGGTGTAGTAACTACTTGAGATTCTTTAACCTACTGTCTGCTATTCAGGGGAAAAAAAAAAGAGGTTAAAAAGTAACTTCCCACTTGTGGCGATTGAAGCTATTTGTTCAGTGTTATTTTTATAGGCTACCTGTGAAACTAGAAGGCAGGCATGAAAACTGAGAAGTTTGTTCTACTCCTCAATGCCAGAAAAGCATGGAATAATACAATAGCATACTTTTGTATTCCTGCAGCTGCATGAGCTCTAAACCCACCATATGAGAGTGAAATGGTTTGGACAAATTTCCTGGTTATTTGCATCATTAATAATATTGTGTCTGTTTTCTATGAAAAGTCACCAGCTTATCCAGTTGTGAAACTAGCAGAATTGCTGGAGTCTTTGGTGATATTTTATGATATGTAATTGGCATAACATTAAGGCATTTAAAAGTTTCACAATACAAGGCATACCACCAAAAAGCAAAGAATCACCAGAAACTTATTCAGCTGACCTCCAATGTACAAAAATAAATTTCATTAGGAAAATCAACATTTTTTTTAAAAATTGCATGCTAAGGGAAATTACATTCCAGACAAGCCTAAACAATTAATTTGCATTCTCACCACACCTTGGGGATTACTGAAAATACAGTACCACCTAAATTAAAGGAGAAAGATAATAAAAATAGTTTTGAATTGTTTTTCTCAGTACTGACCTGCTGCCTCTCCAGGATAATGCAGAGGAGTTGTTTCTTCTGAAAGGCAGCATGCCACAGGCTGAACACTGCTCAAGCAGCCTCCCAGCTTCCAAGATGAAACATGTATCAGAGACACCTTAATTGACCACTACACCACCACTAGAGTGGTGTTCAATTTCTCCCTAAATCTGTGTCTTAGTTTTATGCTTTCCTAGCTGCTTTCAATGTCATCATCAAGATTTAACCTTTACATTTTCTAGAATAAACTTTGAAATGCAACAACTTTTGTGTTCAGAATGAGATCAGGTCAATCTGACAACACTAAGATGCTCTTCTTTCTTCTGATGTAACAAATTTACTTTTTAAAGAGATTATTTAAGATGGAAGATGCAAAATTGAGAGTGGTGGAAGAATTTTGAATGGAGGAGAAGCTATGAAGGACCCAAGATGGGGAGCTATAGATAGACAGAAAGCTCTGGCATATGCTTTAGCTCTTTCTGCTATTTGTGCAAAGTCTGAATCTCTAAATCACTGATTTTTGTCTTGTTGGATTTATGCACTTGGTCATATTTTTGACATGTTCCACTACTGCCAATTTATCTACACACAGTGGTTGCAGCATCGCCTGAAGATAACAGACACTGATTCCCCTTGTGAGATAAAAGCCTTCATCTATGGTATACCTCATGCATTTCTGCTAACTGTTGGTGTATACTACATTTACTATCAAAAGTAGAAAGTCTTTTTACATCATAGGAATATATGTTTATAAAGCAACAAAAAATTTAGAGGGCTTAAGGCCAATGCCATTTTGGAAGTTATTTGCTGTTCATTTTCAAAACTGGCAAGGACAGAGAAACGTGACAAATATGGAATGAAAATGCATGGAAGATAAGCAAATTTTATGCACAAAAGAAGTGTTTAAGAGAGTACAGTGAGAAACAGATAAAAGCAAAGTGAGACCAAATATATATGCATGCGTGGAAACACTGATTGAGAAATCTAACTGCAGTGATTTCCATCCTCTCATCATAAGTAAGCGAGTACTAAATGAATAAACTGCTACTTGACATTTTCTAAATAAATATCATGGGAAGAGTACTTATTTTACTTTAATGAATCATTTTGGCCTCTCCAACAGAAAGTAGTTGTGATGAACTATAATTTGTTCCGGGAAATATAGTTCTATAATGGAGATATATATGGACTGAAATATGAGGAGTTGTGTTCTCCAACGAGTCTACTTTAAAAGAGATTCTGATTCATCCATGCCCACTTCTACTTATATTTGATCATAGCTGTTGACATACTGTATCTGCCATGCTGAAAGCTATTTCTCTACTAGAGGTAAGAAAGCCATATGGTTCGTGGATGACTATGAATTTTTGCAAGGCAAACTGAACTAATATGTGTATAATTTTTTTCTCCTGTAGCTATTCAAACAAAACTACCCATTTAGCCAACAGAACACTTTCAACTCGATGGGATATTTTGGCCCATGTAATGCATTTCTAAGAACTGAAAGTCTTTTTAAAAAATACAATCACATTTGATGGGCTAACACTAACTTTCTGCATTAGTGGTCCTCTCATTCCCCATGCATGGTTAGATATAAACAAATTCACTGTACTGATTAAGTGAAGCAGCAAATAGGACTTGTCTTGTTCATGGAGTAGAACTGAAACAGCTGTTTTTGTTTGACTGACGCAGATTCAAAGGGCCCCCAATGGTATACCTCATAAAAAATCAGCAGGTTATTTGAGGGGTTATGTTCTTTTTATTACTAAAACTTCTCATAGGATTATCATAGTTATACAAGGAAATTGCTTTGACTATGTGTAATTACAAACAGGGAAAAAAAGTTCTTGCCAAAGACAGGCATAAAATAACATTTTACCATCCTTGTTAAGGCACAAAAAACCCATGCCAATAATTACTTCAAAGTCCACAATTTAGCCAGGCAAAGCTCACAATCAAGCTGAAATTCAGTCATCCAGACTTCATCTACAAATATTTCCTATTAAAACATCTGCTGTCAAAAAATCCTTTCATAACTGTGACATGGTAAGTGGACCAGGACATGCAATGTTCAGGGGAGCTTTCAGAAGGTACCCTCAGGGCAGAATGCTGCTTGATGTTCAGACACAGTGGAAACTGGACATGCAAGCTTTCCTCAGGATCAGGTATGAATCCCTCTATTCAGGGATATGTTTCTTCTATCACACATACCAATTGTTATTGAAATAACTTGTTTCATGTCTTGGAATTCATTTAGAATATAACTTTCAGTTTGCCACAATGGAACTTGAAATTTCTGTCTTGCTTTGGTAATTTTTGTTTCAACAATTTGGCATTGCCAACAGTATCACTATTTGTGGGATCTTGCCATACAGAAATGTGAAATCCCAATCCCATTAGGTCATTATGGTTATTACCATTGATTCAGCAAGTCTTGGATTTTACTGTGGTTTTGTGTGTTACACAGACAAAACACATTCTCCTCAACACCTCTGTCAAGAGCAGTCTATGTTTGCTGATTGTTAAATGCTTGCTTAAAGCATTTATGACTTCACTCTAAGTATAATTTCAATTTGCACCAGGAATTTAAATTCATTTCAGAGGGATTGGAAATTTTAAAATGCTATAGAGGCATGCCCTATACTGTTCTCGTGCAAACTAGATATATGACTAACTAAATGCAAATAGCACTTTATAGTACTAAAATGAAAAGCTAAAAACAATCTAAAATAAAATCAACAAATTTATTTGACAATCCTAGATTTTCGTTCAGGTGTTACTGAACAATGGCATAATAAATGCATTCTTTAACTTAGGAATATTATGTCAGATCACACAGGGTCTTCCTCAAGCACTCAGAAATAAATCTCCAATGAATAACATTGTAATTCATAAAACTATTAAACACTGCCTGAGTCCATTTTAACCACATAACACACATTTTGAAAAGCATGCAAAATGATGGGGGAAGAACCATTGAAACATAAATTATATGATCTGCTTTGCACTGTAAAAATAGCTACACACAGTAAAATTAAAACTTTTAGCTCTGAAAGAAAATGTTTTGTGCAGACCATCTGGAAATGATACGAAGGTATAACTATATTGCTGAAAGCACAGAAATATAAAACTTCTACTATTCCTATTTTACCTGTTTTCCAGATACAACACAAAGACGGAAATGCAATGAATCAGAGTTGTGAACAGCTGATACCTTAAATACACGTGCATTATAAAGTATTACCATCCATCCTCTGTTCTAGCCCCAAGCTGCTTTTTAAAACGTCCAGTACCATCAGTAAGGCTCCCTTGACACATAGTAGAAAATATTCAGTTACTGAGACTCCACATGAGATTTCTCCATCATCTGTACTTGGATCTGCACTTGGTCACACTGAGGTGACCATTCCCACAGGATGCCCGCTTGCAGTCATCTACTACCTAAATGGCTAGAGGTATCCAGTGTTTCAAATTTTGCTAGTGCTCCACTTGTGTTGCTACTGTGAAGCGGAGAAAAATAGTTACAAAACACTCCAGCGCTAAGAAGGGCATATGCTTTCAGAGCTGTGATCTTGGGTTCACACCAGCTAAGGTGACGGGAGCACTTGGTCCCCTTCGCAGGGCTTTTATTTGGAAGAGATTCAAGTATCACCTGCTCCCAAGGCACTTTAAGCATGTGTAAGAATGTGCCGTAACGGAGCAAAATTGGAAACAAACAACAGTAGGTTGTCGCCGTAAATTAGAGCCCTGGAAGTTTGGGGGAACTTGAGGCCGAATCACTTATATATGGATTTATGGCTAAACGCCAAGATGTACGGCACCGACACCGCTGTTAGAACTGGGACACCAGCAGGGGCAGGAATTGGGTTACGAAGGCGACAGAAAGCGGGGTCGTAAAAGAAAGCCACTTTTCTGCACTTCGTGCCGGCTGGAAGGGTCTGCGCGCTCCCCTGCCCCGGACTGACCCACACCGGCCCCACAGCAGCGGGGGCCGGGCCGGCGGGGACCGCCCGCCCCGACGGTGGCGGCTGCCGGGCTGTTTGCCGGCTCCGCTCCGGGACGCGAGGCGGCCGGGGCGCGCTGCGCTCTCGTTATGACGCTGGGTAATTATTTTATTTCTCCTGCAGACGGTGTTTCAAACGACCGCGGAGGCGCTCAGCCAACCCGCCCGCGGACGCCGCCCTCTGCGCGGCTAGAGCCGCCCGAGATCGCCCCGGTGACCGAGGGCAGCGCAGCAGACGCGCCCGGCAGCCGCCCCCGCGCTCCGGGTGCGCGCCCGCGGACCCTCCAGGCGCGCCGAGCCCTGCGCACCCGCGGCGTGGCCGGCGCGGGGAACGCGCGGGACTCACCTGCCGCCCGCCCCTCCTCGGCTGCCGGGCTGCCGCCCCACCGCCCCTGGGGGCCGGGCCGTCCCTCCGGAGGGCTGGGACAAGCCTGGCGGAGCAGCGCGGTCCCTCCGACGTACCCGCACCTCTCCGGCGCGGCTCGGCGGCCGGGAAGGGAAAGGGGGGAGCGGTGCAGGCGGCGGTGCGCCGCCAGCCCCGGCTCCTGTTCGCGGGGCAGCCCCAGAATCACGCGCTGCCAAAATTTAAATCACCCCGGCACTGCGGCTCCGCGCGCAGCCATCCCCTCCGCGGCGCTCCCTCCGGCCAGACCGGCCACACGGGAGGGTGCCGGACCGCGGCCGCCCCGCTCAGCACCGGGCACTCCGCCGCGCAGCCGTCCTGCCCGGGCTGCACGGCGGCGAGAGCCCCGCACGGCGACACCGCGCCGGGGGCAGCGCGACGCCGGGACGCACCGGGGATGGGGGATGACACCACAACCGACGGCGCGGCTGGCGAGCCCTCGCCCCGCTGCCAGCCGCCCGTCCCCGACGGTGCGGTCCCCGCGGCACCGGCACCCGCCCGTTCCCTCCGCCGCTTCTGCGGAGGCGCCCCGCGAGCAGCCCGGCGCGCCTGCCGCCCCGACGGCGGCCGCTTCCCTCTCCCCCCTTCCTTACATGCCTCACCTCCCCTCCCTCCCTACCTTTTTCAGCGCTGACATTCTAGTGCATTATTAACGCGGCGGGTGCGGGCTGCGGCGGGTCAGGATTAAGGAGACGCCGGGAGCGGGAGCAGCGGCGCGCGCCCAGCGTCCCCCGGCGCCGCTCACCCGCCGGGGCCGCCGCGCGCCGCTCCCCTCGCGCCCCGCGCGCACCCCCGCCCTCGCTCCCGCGCGCGCGGCAGGAGCGCCCCCGCCGCTCTGCGCAGCCGCGCGCCCCCTGCCGGAGCCCGCGGGCACCGCGCCTGCTGAGCCGGGGCGGGAGGGGGCGGGGCCAAGCACAGCGCGAGTGCGCCCTGCCGCGGTTCCGCCAATGGCGGCGCTCAGCGCCCTGAGCGACAGGCGCGGCGGCCAACTGGGAGGGGAGCGGGCGCGGGGCCGCCAGGGTGTCTCGGAGGGGCCGCGGGGCCATGGCCGGGAGCAGGAGGAATGGTGAGGCTGCGCTGTGAGGGGCGGGGGGGTGGTCGGTCCCGCCGTGCTGCTCCCGGGGCTGGCGGCGGAGGAAGTCGCGGGGGTGACGGTGACGGCCCTGGGCGCGGCTGCACCCAGCTGAGGTGTTCCGGCCCGGGCGCACCGCGCTGCCTCGGGACTCGCTTGTTCCGCTCCTCGGTGCCCTTCCCGCGGGGGAAGTGGTGAGAAGCGGGGCGAGCCCGGCAGCGGGGGAGGCGGGCGGACAGGAGTGGCCTCGGCGGAGCCGCGCGGGCCGGGCTGTGGGTGCGCGGGGCTCCTGTGCAGCCGCTCCGGCTCGGCGGGGCCGGGCGGGTTCCGCTGCCGCGTGTTCCTGCCTGGCGGTGGGGAGGGAGTAAATAAAATTTACCTCTCTAATCATAAAGTATTTTAAGATGAAACCTTTTTTCCTCAGTATGCACATACAGGCGTACTTACTTGTTGTTAGTGACCATCTGTTTTGGCTTATTTAAAGTGAGTCCGGTCACTTCTGAAATAACTGTGGTACTGGGCTTGCAAAGAATAAAAGCCGCCTGCTGTCCAAGCACAGCTTCGGTCAATTCCGTTTGTCTAAATGTTTTTTAAGACACGGCATTAGAAAACACAGTAATCGAAATACAGGTGTTCCGTCAGTAGTATCTCGTTCTTTAGGGGTGTCGCGTAGAGCTGAATGCATCCTGTGCCTGGCTTTTGCGTTTTCAGACAGTTACAGCATCCTGAAACTGGAATACTTCATGGAAGGATAACGATTTGAGAGTGACACTCATCAGCAAAAGTTAACGTTCAAGCTGTTTGCTGATGGCCTGCAACTAGAGATCGTTTGAAGGAGGTATAAATACACAGTACTGTTCTCTGTGTTTTAGGTGCGGATTCGTTGTGAGAAAGGGAGCAGGAGTAACTGCTTTGCTTCTGTGCTTTGGGGATGTGAATTACAAATTCAAGTTTTTCTGAAAGAAAGTGGATTAGGAGGAGTGAGTCCATGTGCTTGTGAATGAATGCATGGCTCTAGAGCTGAGAATGGGGGAACTGAATTCTAAAGCTCTTAAATTGTTTAAAACATAAAGAGCTACTTTTTTGGTAGTGTGTCAGAGAAAGCTAAAACGATCATGCTGAGTGTCTGACATTACTGCGTGAAGTTGGAAATCATTCATGTTTTATTCAGCCGCTGTAAGGAGCGATGACTTAAGATTGGGAAGAAAATGCAGTGAGAAATACAAGGATGTCATGTGCTCCCCTGGGAGGAAATAACAAAACTGTAATAGTTTAGAACCTCATCTGATCTGCCTCTGCAGCCCATAGCATACATGAATACTGTTGATTTTTCTACTGTGGAACCATATATATTTTTTAAAAGACAGGTGTCCCATAAATGAGCTGAGAAAGAATGTTTACCTGCTTGTCTTTAAGGTTAGCTTTGCTGTTTTTTTGTAAGAATATGTTGAAGATGCTGAAGACAGATTTTTGTCTGCATTACGAGGGAGGAGTGAAGCCTTTTATTTTGTCTGAAACTGGGCTGTAATACGGAATAAATGGCGTGGTCAACAGCTTGTAGGTTGTGGGTCTAATTGTCAGTGAAAAGAATCTAAATAGTGAAAATAGTGGAGCAGGTAAGTGAAATGCACTTCACTCTGCCATGAAAGGATGCAACAGAAGTAGTTGAGAAAGTGTTTTTTTATTCTTTTGAGTTTTGTGGGGCCTTTTGTTTTTCACTTGCTCTTGTACCAGTGATTCGTGACAGGGCTAAAGGTACTACCACTGTCATCCTGTGTGTTGTCAGCAAGGTATTGATCCTGTCTGGGACAGCTGAACTCCTTATTTGTTGCCATTAAATGTTGACAATTGCATCTTGAAAGCTTTGGTCGTCGTTCTTGAAAGTTTGTGCCACCCCAAAATAACACTGTCATCAAGGATTGTATAGAGAGTGATGTTTCAGCTGCTGAAGGGCAGAGTTAAGGTATTGATGCAGGTCTAGTGTACATTATTGACTATAATTACTAGTAAAAAGTGATAGAAAAGTTGTGCTATACAAGGGATGGTCTAGTGGGACAACAGGAGACTTCTATTGGAGAGATTAAACTGGAAAGTAAATGAAGGCACTTGACAGGCATCAGTGACAAATGTTTTTAAATAGAGGATATTGCTTCAAGGAGTGCTGCTTTCATCTCTCAGGTGACTTGGGACAGGATTATAATGGGCACTGAAATGAGATCGCAGTTCCTTTGTTTTGGGGTTTTTTGCTTTGCTGGTTTTTTTTTTTAAATGGCCATATCACATAATGAACATCAGTTCTTTCAGAGAAGCACACAATTTCTTTCCTTTTTCTAGTTTCAGAGAAGCATTGATTGTTAAGAGATCTTCTCTTATTTTTGTTTTTCCAACTCAATGTAATTTTTTGGCAAATACTTTGATGTTTTACTGGGAAAAAAAGACACTTTTTTTTAAGTGCATGTGTTTTCTTTCATCATATATGTTTATCAGTAAGGGAGATATTAATTGCAAATGGAATTTGATGCCTGCATAATTTTTTTCTTCTGTGAGAAGCATCTTGCTCCCCTCAAAGATTTATTACAGCTTACCAAAATGTAAATTCTATTTGGATTGTAGTTGGCTAAATTACAAATAGCTGAGGTTTTTGTGATTAAATGTAGAAGTTACACTTGAGTAAGTGTATTTGACTCTGCCATTGAAATCTTTTATGGAAGGGGAAAAAAAAAGGTTTTGTTGCTGACCTTGGTGTTGTGCCTGAATGAGAAATGTAGGCAAGGAGAAAGACCAGCAAGGTAGTGAAAGAAGCAGAAATGATATAATAGCTTTCTCTTTAGAAAGTCTGCAAGGGGAGTGCATGCTCACAGAGCCTGACATGATGTGATCTTTAGGGTTCTGTGCTTTGTGTGGGTGGCTGTTTGGAGTTTTGGTGTGTTTTTCGGGAGATGGAGTGTGTTAGTGGAGGGTTGGTTTGTTCTTAGTAAGTTGGAGCAATTCTTGGTATTGAGATAGGATGGCCCACAAGTGGTAGGTAGGACTGTTTAAACTTGCTAGGACATATTTAGGAGCAGGTGTATGAACCTGTGTTATTTAGTAAAAGTGGTGGAGGTGGTGGTGTGTGCCATTAAGGTATGTCTGTCTGTAGTTGCCTTTTTAAACAGCCAGTGTGTAACACCTTTCTCTCAACATTAGGTTTGCTCTTGTTGTAAAATAGATTTCTGGAATCTATTACCTCAGAGCAAAGCTGCTCACATACTCACTTGCTACTGGGATGCGGGGAAGAATTAGAAAAGGAGAAGTGAGAAAACTGACTTGGTTGAGACAAAGACAGTTTAATAGGTAAACCAAAATTCACACAAGCAAAGCAAAAGAAAGAATTCATTCCTTCCCATGGGCTGGTAGGTGTTTGGCCTTCCCCAGAAAAGCAGCGCTCCAGTACTTGTAATGGTGACTTGGGAAGACAGACACCATCACTCTGAGCACTCCCCACTTCCTTCTTTCCCCCAGCTTTATATGCTGAGCATGTCAACATATGGTTTGGGATATCCCTTGAGTCAGCTGCTCCAGATGTGTCCCCCCACCCAATTCCTTGTGTACTTCCAGCCTTCTTCACTCATGGGGCAGGGAACAGAAAGGGCCATAAGACTTCTCAGCAAAATTGAAAACATCCTTGTATTATGAACCTTGTTTTCAGCACAAATCCAAAACACAGCCTCATCCCAGCTACTATGAAGAAAATTAACTCCATCCCAACTAAAACTAGCACATATTGTTTTGGCAATATGTGGTTTCTTATGTTTTCAGTTGTGTTTAGTTCAGAAGATTGAAAACTGTTCTCAACAAGTTTGGATTTGTATGGGTTACCTAATGACTAAAATTAAAACTCCATATATGTCTAAAAAGAAAAGAAAAATTCAGCTACATTGGAATTTCCAGAACTTTTTGTGATGTTTGTGTAATATTGGTTTCTGATTTCTGTTACATGTATATGTAGGGATGTTTGCAGAAGTTACTTGATATTGTTATAATCAAACATTGAAATCACTGCAAAAGGTGATATATTTACTCTTTGAAGAAATCTATGTAGAAATTCAATTTATATTTTTTATAATATGACCTTATGAAGATTTCTTTTGAATAACGCTTAATGCACAATCGTGTTTGTTTGTACTCAGTTATACTGCACCTGCCAGTTACATGGTTTGGTTTTTAACTACTGGTATATTGACCTTTTAGCTTGCTTTTTCTCCTCATGTGAAACTGTATGTTTAAAAATTTCAACTTTTTTTCTCTTCAGTAATCTGAACTCAGAATGAGTTGCAGGTTTTTCTGTGTTTTGATTTTTGATTTTTACTCTATTCAGCTAGTTCGATGTCTGTTTTCCATATCACTACTGTCATTTACCATAACATTTAACTTCAGCCCATGTGTGGCATAGTTCAATCTTCACTTTTAGCCATATGCTCTTTGCATCCAGGTTTAGGTTGAAGTAAGATTTAAACTTTCTGAAACTTTACACCTGTGTTGGCAGCAGATTGGTCTCAGTGAGCAGTGATAACTGCACAGCCTTCCCCCTTTCCTTGCCCAAATCTGTCCAGAAGAGAGAGGAAACAAGCCTCATAGAATTACAGGATACATTGAGTTGGAAGGGAGCACAGGAATCACTGGAGTCTAGTTCCTCTCCCTACACAGCATCATCTCCAAGACTCACCCCATGTGCCTGAGGGCACTGTCCAGATGATCCTTGAGCTCTGTCGGGCTGGTGCTGTGACCACTGCCCTGGGGAGCTGTTCCAGTGCCCAAACACCCTCTGGGAGAAGAACCTTTTCCTGATATCCAACCTAAACCTCCCTTGGCACAGCTTCAGGCCATTCCCTCAGGTTCTGTCACTGTCAGCACAGAGCAGAGATCAGAGCCTGCCCCTCCTCTTCCCCTCACAAGAAGCTGTAACTGCAGTGAGGTCTCCCCTCAGTCTCCTCCAGGTGAACAGACCCAGTGCCCTGAGCTGCTCCTCATGTGGCTTCCACTCAAGGCCTTCACCTTCTTTGTAGGTGTCTTTTGGATACTCTTAACTGCTGTGTTCTGCTTTCTTGTATTGTAGCACTCAAAACTGCACACAGGGTTTGAGATTGGGGTGCAGCAGTACAGGGTGGGACAATCCCCTCCCTTGCCCAGCTGTGCCTGATGCCCTCCAGAACTCAGTGGGCCCTCCTGGCTACCAGGGCACTGCTTGCAGTCTTGTGCAACTCTGGTTTACAGTTGGCTCAATTCAGTGACCAGAATTATGATTTTTAATAATAATATTCACCAAAGTTAAGCTTTAGTAAGGGTGTATGAGATATCTTGGGATGTTTTCACTGAGATCTGTTTGATTGTGCCAAGTAAGAAAAATATAATGGTGCAGTATGAGAAACATATTTTTAAATTTTGCTGAAGATAGTATGCACAAATTGAAACTACAGTGAAGATGCTCTGTTTTCCCCGGACTGCAGTAGCAACAGACATTTTGCAGGGTTTCAGTACAAAGCAGACAGGGTTCTTGGGAACAGTGGAACAAAATCCTGATGTTCTCATTGTGGTTATGTAGCTTCATATCATCTTTGTCATGTCAAGTTTATTAGATGTCTAGGAGCTTGCGGCTGCAATTAAGGTGGCCTACTGACAGATCTCTGAAACCTTTGTTGAGACAGGATGGCACGATCTATTAGTCAGATTCTTGTTGAACTACACAGTCATGTAGAATTTGCTGACAGATGTAACACCAGTCTTACTGATTTGAAACTGCAATGTGACAGAGACTGTGCTTGGTCTAGCTAAATAAGTGTCTTTTAAGCTAAGAAGAGAAAATAAATGTTGGCTTTTTCTAGCAATAAGTTACTGTTTTGTATCTGCAATTGGTATGAACTGTGTTGGTCAGGTCAGTCTCTCTCTGTAGTAACTGTCCCTTTGTAGTAACTGCTTAATTTAGGTGAATACATAGATACGGGGTGTTTAATCACTATATTCTTTTTCTTTCCTACTTTTCAATCCTACTGATATGTGCCATGTACTTAAATAACTGCAGCTGTTCAAAAGTTGTCTCACAGACAGGAGAGTTCTAGAGTTTTAGATTAAAAAGTGTGATTCCATGTGCTATAAAAAGTAATGCTAATGCATATTTTCTCAACTACTACCTTAGAGCACAAAACTGGATTCTTTTTTTCTGCTGTGGCTTGCTGTAATTTCCCCCCACCACTCTCCGACTTGTCTGGCTAGCTTCAGGAAATTCAGCATGGACAAAGTAAAAGACAGAGGAGGCTCCCTCTTCCTCGGTATAGCATCCACATTTATTCACAGACCATGTCCGGGAGAGTGCAATATAACAGTGGTTCTTGAACCTGTAATAAAGAATAGGACAGGTGTAAAATTAGGGGGATTAGCATCTGATTTTTTTTGTCTAATGGAATGTTGAAGACCAATAGATTCTGTTTCAGTGAGAGTAATGTCAGTGATCTTGAGACAAACCTTGATATTGTGTAGTTGCTATTACACACTAGATATAAAATGATAGCATCCGCGTTTCTTGTGCAGCTCCCTGTGACATTTTGGTGAACAACCAGACTGAGATGCAGCTGATACCTAGTAGTTCAAACACTGAATTCATGTGACCTTGGATACAACTAAATCCTTCCATTATTTCATTTCCAAATAGTACATGTGGGTTCTTTTCACCATTAAATATGTAATAATATCTTTAGCAGTTAAAACCATCTTTTATGTGTAATGTCAGTGAGACCAATTGTAAACTTGTAAAGAGAACCATTCCCACCTTGTGTAGACATCCTGTGAAGAACTGTACAAATTTGTCCCTTTAAGATGTCACTAAAGTTTTGTGAGTCTTGTAGAACTAAAAGATTGTCTAAGGAGCTAGTCAAGTTTAAAATAATCAGTTTGTGATATCAGCATTTCATCATGGTGTTTCTACTCAGTCCCTGTTGTAGTTTTGTAGTTCAAAAAACAAAGCCAACAAAACTTCACAACAACCAAGCAACTCACCATAGCTTGTGGGAGAAATGGGATGAACAGCCTTTGTTCAAAAAAAGTGCTGTCCTGATGGAGGCAAATAGTTAAAAGTAAGGTGTATGAGGCTGAGAAGCTCCTTTCCAGGCCAAAAGAGACTTCAGAATCAAGGTTTCTAACCTCTAGGGAGATCTCCAATGGGAAACATATTCCTATATAATGTAGGATTCTTTTACCCACTAAGGAGAGGAAGAAAAAGACCCAATGCTGAAAACAGTCAAATTTTTCAAATCTGAATAGCAAACATGGTCTGTGTGTATGTGCCTTATGCCAAAGACAATTAGGCATTGGGAAAAAACCCAATGTGAGCTATGGAGGTCCTCTAGAGTCTTTTGAAGTATATTAAAAATATTGAGATACAAGTTTTTGGTTCTCAGTGTAGGTAGGTGTGTAAAATTACTTCTCCCAGTCATTCAGACAAGATGGAGTAGTACATTTTCTGGCCTTAAGATGCAAGTGAATTCTATCCTGAAATATGAAGCTGAAAATTTACTTGGTGTCCTCCTCAAGAAAGCATGCAATAAAATAGCAATGCTGCTTGGAAGGAAGGACTATAAATTCAGAGATAGATGTAATTGGGTCTGAAGTATGAAAACTGAAGATGCAGTCGATGATCTGCAGAATGGCCTCCTGTTTGACTAAATAGAAGATCTTGTAAGCTGTTAGCTTCTGTGTTTGTGTACAAGTGCCTCTTGAAAGAGACAGTCAGCTTCAGCCTGAATTTTCTGCTGCAGATCTTGCAGCCCTTGCTTTTTTATCCTTTTTTATCCTTTAGCTACTGTTGTAAGAGCTTGTTACCATAGCTTCGCCTGCAGGATGAGGACTACTTGCAGACTGGGAACACAAAGCAAAATACTGTACCCATTCCTGTGTACATAAAAATGTACTTTGATCACAGCTAGGATTCTGCATATTTCACTATTTTTTCCCCCAGTTGGAAAGATCAATTTTATTATTCCCATGACACTGCTACAGTGCTTTGCTTTGGTTTGCATATGCTATCCATGGTGAAATGGAAATACGTCACTCTTGGCAAAACTGACCTTGCTGATAGCAAGAAAATCACATTTTCTGTTTCTTTGTCCTGACTTGAACAAGAGCATCCCACCTTAGATGTTAGATACACCTTTTAGATGATCTGAACTGTCAAGCTACACAGAATGTAATTGCATGTCACTGCATTGTTCTTTTACTCGTATCCTTGCATAGCTTGAATGTTTTTGGTAAAAATGAGGGGGAGTGCGAAAATAATGACCTCTGTTCAGAGGATTTTGAAGCTAATGACTAAATAGCTATTTGTTTCCCTCAGGACTAGAATATGTTGTGCACACACACAAGCTCTCTTGACTTAATTCAAACCTTTGATGTCTGCCATTTCTAGCAATGGTAAGGGGTCTTAGAGCTTTCAGCTCGTTCCTTTTTGTTGTTGCTTGTGCTGTTTTGGCTATGGGGCTTGATGATATTGGAGGTTTTGTTTTTTTCTGAGGTCAGTATGTGTATATGTGTGTGTGTGGCTTTTACTTGTATTGGGAGGTTTAGGTCAAGGTTAATAAATTTAATTATCCTTGGAGGTTCTGTGTATTGATTTCCATTTACTGTAACAGGGGCCTGTACTCGGTGCACCATCATCTCTACTGAGTACATTTTGGGTACCCAGAGGCTCATTGGCAGAATTGGTATCTTGTGTACATGAGGTCTCTGGAGCGGTGTCTAATCTGCAGGCAAAACAGGATACACCATCAGGCATCATAACTTCAGACTGAATTTTGCCCTGGTGGCTGAAATGCAAACTTTGTCTTTGTGAGGCTTGCAGAGTCATGACCTGAGAATCACTGTGTTGGACCGGATAAACACAGAGCAAAGACCTTTATTCATCAGTTTGGCCAGCTGAGTAACTTCTTTCAGGAAGAATCCAGAATACTCCAAGTATGAAACTCTCCTGTATGGTTAAAGGGAAAGTAAGCTTTTTGGAGAATGGTTTAAAGGAATGAACAGCTCCTGGCCTGAAGTTATGATCAGTCTCCCACCTGCTATCTGGTGAGAATAGTAGTCTAGCTAACATTTTCTGTCTGTAGCAGTCTTTTTAAATGCTTTTACTCTCTGTTACTCTGGGTCCTGATAAACACAGTCATCTCTTTTACAGCAGTCACTCTTTTTGAGGTGGTTCCCTTGAGGATCTCTGGTCAAGAGTGTCCAGCCATGATTAGGGAAGAGGAGATCATTCATGCAATGGGATTGTTATACCCAACTAGGCAAGGCCTTCTGCAGTTTCCTCTAGTTGATCCTACTCTGAGCTTTGGGATTAGTGGGTGTGGTGTCTGGTGATCCCTTCCAACTTTAACAGTTCTGTGATTTTTATGATCATATAATAAAGTAACTGTCCTGTCATGACCTTCATAGGAGAGGTGACACTTGCATGATAAAAGAGATTTCAAGGACTTAAATTCGTTTGAATACTGGAGAGTAATTCTTCAGTAACAAAGATGAACTGAACATTTTAATGAAGCCTTGTCCATATGTTCTGCATGAGGATTATCATTCTGTCTGCTCTTTCTGTCCTTTTCCATTCTGCTGTACTATCTTTCCTTCTGCTGTAGCAGAAATAGCATATTAGCACATCTTGCACATGGGATGGTTTCAGAAGAAGTTCCTCATTCTTCCCTTTTTGGAAAGCTTATGTTTGTAGGAGAGACAGAGACCAAGTAGGACTACTTGCAAGCTTCACAAGAGTTCAGTGCTCCCAATGCCACTTTACTTTGTTCCTGCTGCCCAACTTTGACTTAAGTAGGCAGGAGGCAACCATATGAGAAATGTGGGAGTACTTGCAGTATGGATGACCAGTAGCCAAAAGTATGTGGCAAGCAGTCTCCTCAGAAATATTTTTGAGGTAGCTGTCGCTCAGAACTTAATTTGTTTAGTTCTTCGGCATGCTTTTGTTACAGTCTCTAGTCCTGAGTTTTAAGTCATGCTAAGTGCTGTTTCCAGCCCCAGAATGTTCATAAATCTGCAGTGCTATTTCAGTGTGTTTGTGGATAGTCTGTTTAGGTATGTCATACATATTCAGTCAAGGTGTCAATTTAATATATAGGCGCCAAAAATGCGTTTATTGAAGGAGGCTCCTTACTGTTCTTGCAAAATTAGTGGTAGAGAGATCATGGAAGTTCACAGTTGGTATCAGTAGCCAGTATATGTTCTGTGTTGTGTTTCTTGGAGTTACACTTTGCTTTCTGTATGTGATGTCAAACTGTAGAGACCAGGCGCTTTCTCAGTTTTCTGATGTATTTGTACTGCACTATTTCCAGACATGAGTTTTCAAGAATTAGCCATGGTACTAGTTGGTACCTATTGCAGCTTGTTCTCATGTCTGAAAATACTGGCTCCTTTTTGTCACTGAGGAATTCCTGGAAAGTCAAGTGTTATGATGTTTCTTCTGCTCATCACACAGTAGGAATATTTTAATAGTGCTGCATGTTTTCAGCTGGAAAGTGATTTTTTTTTCTTTTAAAATTAAATGAAAACTTTAAATCAGAATCAAAAGACCACACAAACCTGTACAGTTCTCCATCAGTTATGTTGACAGGAAAACATTGTCAAGAAATAACCATGTGGTTACTAAATTGGTTATGCTATGGCTATGGTTAGAGTAAGTCTTACTCCATTTTGAAATACTATTAGGTAAGATACAGTTCTGGTAGTAGACCTTTTTGCTTGACTTTCCTTTATTGCTAATTTTCTGTTAAGAGGTAATTATTTTTAAGGGTCTGAGCAGTTCTTACCAAATGGACTGATCTCTGATGCTGAATAGTACCAGAGACACCTGGTTAAGGAGAGGTTTTCAATAGGCTGGAACTGCTCTGTAGCATCAGGCAAGACCATTCTCCTGTGGTTGAGCCAATGCTTGTGGATATCACATGAGAACCTTTTTTTTTCAAGTAATTGCAGCAATAAAACCTTCTGGAAAGAGCTTCCTTTGTCATCTGAAAAATGCTTTGGTGGCTCAGTTCTGAGACTGTTAACTGCAAAGCAGTGTACTGCTTTGGAGCATGTAAAGCTGCTGAGGATGGCAGAATGGGTATTCCTCAGAGCCTAATTTCTTTGTTCACTTATACTGAGGACCACTTTGTTCAAAAGGTTTTGGGCTGCAGGCACGTTTTTATTTTATTTTTTATTCAGACTAGAATATACTTAGGATTCCAAATAGTTCAGAATAAGTCAGTTTTTTCAGCACTCTGGCAATTTTGGGGATACTAACCAAATCTGCAGATTATGCAGATACAGAACTGGGAGGAGCTGTTGGCTCCCTCTAGGGCAGGGACCCCTGCAGAGAGACCCCAACAGATCTTAGGGCTGGGCAATCACCAACCATAGGAAGCTCAACAAGTGCTGGATTCTGCACCTGGCATGGGACAGCTGTCTGTACAGACTGGAGAATGAGATTCTAGAAAGCAGTGCTGGGTCCTGGTCAATGGCAAGTTGGACATGAGCCAGCAGTGCCCTGGCAGCCAGGAGGGCCAACCCTGTCCAGGGGGAATCAGGCACAGCCAGGCAAGGGAGAGATCATCCTGCTCTGCTCTGAGGCAGCCTCACTCAAGTGCTGGAGGCAGCTTTGGACACAATTTAACAAAGATTAAGCTATTAGAGAGTATTCAAAGACACCTACAAAGATGATGAAGGGGCTTGAGGGGAAGCCTTGTGAGGAGCAGCTGAGGTCACTTGGTCTGTTCAGCCTGGAGGAGACTGAGGGGAGACCTCACTGCAGTTACAGCTTCTTGTGAGGGGAAGAGGAGGGGCAGGCTCTGATGGGGTGACCAGTGAAAGGACCTGAGGGAATGGCCTGAAGTTGTGCCTGGGGAGCTTTAGGCTGGATATCAGGAAAAGGTTCTTCACCCAGAGGGTGATTGGGCACTGGAACAGACCCCTCAGGGAAGTGGTCACAGCACCAGGCCTGACAGAGCTCAAGAATCATTTATACAAAGTTCTTGGGCACACAGTGTGAATCTTGAGGGTGGTCCTGTGGAGTAACAGGAGTTGGACTTGGTGATCCTTGTTCCTTCCAACTCACCTGATTCTGTGATTCTTCTTTCACCTCAAGAAGGTGAACTGCTGGGATTCATTGCTTGCTGTTGTCTTCAGAAGGCTTGAAATACATCAGGTTTAAAATGAGGACCTTGTAATGTCTTAAGCGTCAACACTGCTTACTTCTATTTTGTTATGGTTATTGGAAGTAACTAGTTATCTTAAAAGATGCCTTGTGTCAATGCTGAGATGCTCTGACACTGATATGAAAACTTCGTAGGCAGTAAAGAACTCACTCACTCCACACCAGTGTCTGCTGAAAACTCCAACCAAGTGGATGTTGCTTTGGTGAATCTGTCTTTTTTTCCTGCTCTGGATACTTCTTTCTGAGCAAGAGATTTGCATCAAAGAATCGCCTCCTCAGTGTTCATAACCTCCAAGGCAGGCATTCTGTGAGCTTGCTTTCTCAAGCAAAGGTATTAAAGATGGGGAGAGCTCCCCATGGGAATAGAAGGAAAGAATGTATCACAGCAGGTCTCATGTTGCTTTTTGAAATAATGCTATTGTGTATGAGTATAGTCCCTCAATTTTTAAAATGGGAAGGAAAAGATGATGTAATTTGGGGGAGATGACTAGGGAAATCAGATTTCAAGATGGGGAGCCTAAAATCCAGTGTAGTTATGAGGAGGCTGCTCTTCTCAGCAGATTTGAAGATGTATCTGTGTATCTAGATTCATCAGTATATCAATGATCATTTGGTTTGGAAGAATAATTCCCTCGGTACAAGTGCTTGAATGTTAATCTGTGTTCTGCTTGTGGATGTGCTAATTTTCTTCATAACAGCTCCTGTGGTGATGCGTTTTCTGTATTTGTGGTGAAAATAGTGTTGATGACTCAGGCATCTTTTTGTTATTGTTGAGCAGTGCTTGCATGGAGCCAAGGTCTTTTCTGCTCCTCGCCCCACGCCACCAGCGAAGAGGCTGGGAGTGCACAGGGAATTGGGACAGCTCCCCCCAGCTGACCCAAGGGGATATCCCACACCATATGTTGTCGTACTCAGCATACAGAGCTGGGACAAGAAGGAGGAGTGGGGCACGTTTGTCTTCCTAAGTCAACATTGTATGTGATGGAGCCCTGCTCTCCTGGGGGTGACTGAATACTGCCTGCCCGTGGGAAGAGATGAATGAATTCCATGCTTTGCTTGTGTGCATGACTTTTGCTGTACCTATTAAACTGTCTTTACCTCAACCCATGAATGGTCTCAATCCTATCTCTCTGATTCTTTCCCCCATTCCATGTAGGGGGAGGTGAGCAAGCGGCTGGGTTGACTTGGCTGCCTATTGGCATTAAACCATGACATTTAGTAATGCTGTACTATAGTTTATTAAAATGCTTAGTGTTAGTAGCAGCTCTTGGGGAAACGATTCAGGATAAACCTCTTGAATAACTTGCTTTAGAGTCAGAGATCTGCAAAAGGCAGTTAACTTTGTCTCATTACGCTAGTTATTTCTGTCTACTTTCTTTAGCTGAGTTGAGCAATTGTGGATTTTTTGTTTTTCTAGCTGTAGACTAACCCGGCAAGGGAATGAAAACGCACAGTCACTTGTTTATGTCTGTCTGGAAACTGTAATCATAGCCCATCACAAAGCATTCTTTGGCATTTGCATGAGAAAGTGGTTACCAAGGTACACTGGAGGTCCAGTTTGTCTATCAAGGAATGGTGGTTCAAGGAGGAAGGGTTTTTTTCATTTGTGAAGTGATTTATTGACAAGTTATGTGACAATAAAATGTTTTTCTGCTGAACTGCAGTGGGATGCATTGTTCTTACAACAATTTAAGTTCTTTTCTCTTGGCAGAATTATTTTATTATGAATCTGAAGCAGGTTGCCCGTGTAGTGTTCACAGAATGTATATTAAATTTGAAGTTGCAGTTTAGATAACATTTTTCTCTAAATATCTTTTTTCCCACTCCCACATACCACAATATCACCTTGACTGCATGGAATTAATGAAACTAGAGAAGTTGCTTTGCAATGGATGAAAACTTATTATAATACTTTATACTGTAGTATAATGTCTTTTTAAGTTATTGAAGTATATATGTATATTAAAAAAGATAATGGTTTTGTTAATGAGTAGATTATTTGCATATATTTCTTTAATCAAATGATACTTGCATTTGACTAACTTGTAGCAGATTGTCATTGTCGTCAGAAATGGGCCCATAAGAAGAAGAGGCGTATAAGAATACTGACAATTCTGTAGAAATGACTGGCTACCATGTGTTTCTGCTGCTGTCTACTTCTAGTTTTTCTGTGTGATTAAATCATTGTAGCTTACTGACTTTAATGAGTAATTCAATTGCGTTGCCTCTGTGCCAGAAGAAACCTGCATTTTGAGCAGCCTTATGACACTTGCATAGGAAGATTCTTGTTTTAAAAAATTAATGTGTTTGGTCTGTAAGTGTACTGTTAATTTACTGCCAAAATGTAGTCAGATAGAAGACTTTAAATGTAACCTTGCTAGTGAACTCTGGTTTTTTAAAGCTGTTTTTCTGATTCGGGTTTTGAACTTATATATATTTTTAGGTTCACTTGTGAGAAGTAGGGACTACTCAGTGTTCCATGGAACACAAGGGAAACTCTCTCATACCAATTAGTTGTTTGGTTTTCTGGAGTCTTAAAGTATTATTGAAACACTGCATTTCTTCCTGTTAAAAAAAGTTTTCTTACCCTGCAGTATTCTTGGCGAAATTACTGAAACGACTCTATGGTGAAACTTCATCATCTTCTCTTGTTCATACTTCAAGTAAAGAAGAGGAGGTGGTTCTTGAAAATCTTGGATCAAAATCTAAAGAAAATAATTTGGATAATGTTCAGATTTCATCAGCAGATGCTAGCACATCCACTAATACACACTGTGAATCGTTTCAAGGTGAGACTGTGTTGTCGTTTTTCTGGTAATATGCTTTTAAATATAGCTGCTTTATTTCAGAACAGTATAGTATGTCATTTTTTTCATCTGTTGATACCAACAGATGAATTTGAGTACTGGTCCTAGTAGTACTTAATACCTGTAACACTTGAGGTCCTGTGAAAGTCAAGAAGTAGTCTTGGTGCATATGCATGAATGCAGCATTTAACAGTAGCAAATGTGAAAGTTTAGTGTAAGCTGTAACTTTCTTTGATACGATGTCTCTTAAATAGCGATAAAATTACTTCTACTGGTATACCTCTGCTCAGCTGTTAGAGACACAGATGAAGATTGGTGGGAATACATGATCCTGCCCTCATGCTGCAAGCAGAAGCCCTATGAGGAACACAAATCCAACAGAAGGCAAATAATAATTCAGAGACTATGTTAGTCCCTTGAAAAAGAGCATTATGTTGTGTGTCTTTATGCAATAAACATGGCACATGAATATTTGAACAGGTAAGTAAAAGTCCTTTTTTTTCCTTCAAACAAGCTGTAGAATGTGAATGGTGTGCCAAAAGATGGAGCTGGAAAATGAAGTTGCTGTGGTATTACTTGTGGATAAAAGGCTCTGAGCATAAGTGTAGAAGGACTGTGAATTGCTTTGTATTCATCTAAAACCAGATTTTGCCAGAACTAGAAGGCTGTTAAACTGGCTTGAAATAGAGAGGGATGTTTCACAAGAGTATGCAAAGTTTTCTCTGGGGGAGATGGTCATCCTTCTTACTTGCTCACAGGGAAGAACTGGTAGTGGATGTAGTCTGGGACAGGAGAGTAGTGCCCAGAAAGAAGGGAGCAGAATGATTAGGAAGGTTAGAACTGTGTGCTACATAATAACAGATATTTGTCTTGTTCGGGGGATCTGCTTGGTAGGATTAATGAGTGGGTTGGTCTAATTGCAGAGGAGCACTGAAGAGCTAGTTCGACAATAACCTCTCAAAGAAAAAGAATGGCTTATTTTGACATGCAGAAAACTAAGCAAGTGTGGCAGGATGCCTGTCTGAGATGAGTCTGGGAGAGCAGCAAAGTGAAGGTGAAGGAAGGCTGGCTGGGACAAGGTAGGCACAGGAGCTGTGTCATCACTGTGGAAGCAGTCCTACATACAGTGCCTGACAAAGAAGAGCAGAAAGTCTCTTAACAGGAACCAGGTTCAACCAACAGTCCAGTAACACCGGGCAAGTTAATAGTGACAAGGCTGGTCTGAGGTCAAGCCAGTATGTCAAGTCTGTGTGTCAGTATGTGCATCAGTTGGTCTGAAACATCCCTCTGGTCATTTGGGGTCACCTGTCCCAGACATGTTTCCTCCCCGCTGTGTCTCCTTCCACTCACCCCTAACTTCCTCACCAGTGTGGCAGTACAAAAAGCAGGGAAGGCTTTGGCTCTGTGCAAGCCCTGCTCAGCAATTACAAAAACATGTCTGTATTGTCAACTCTGTGTTCGGCACAGATCCAGAACACAACCCCATACTAGCCACTGGGAAGAAAATTAACACTACCCCAGTCAAAACCAGCACACCGTTACTATAATAGAAGGTTACATGGAAATTTCAACTTCTGTATTCTATATTTCATACTCAGTTTGATTTTCGAGATTAGTACTTCCAGTACTTCTTTTGTGTAGTCAATAATGAAAAGGATATTTTCAGGAGATTGATAAAGCATTAAACTTACTCCGTACAATGATATGTGATAGCATTGGGAACTAGTAGTCCTTTCAAAATAGATATCAGACTATTTATTTTCTTTATGATAAAGGTGTGCTAATTACATACAGCTATGGAGTAATTTCTTAAGCTAAAATTATCTTCATTTATAGTGAATCTATATAATTCCTTAAAAATTAGGGCCTGGCAAAACTCCCACTGAAATAGGAGGTGAGGAGGAGAATTTATTTGACTTTGTGATTTATAACTCCTCTGATTTATTTATACGTGATTCCTAACGCAATATCCTTCAAGGTAATGAAAGAAAAGCTTTTTATTCAGAATCCTAATACAGGGAAAATATAGCTTATGAGATAGGAAACATGGAGTAAAAAGAACAGGTTTATATATCAGATTTTCCCAACAGAGCAACAAGGCTGGTTTTGAAACTAATCACAAACTGTAACTGAGTTCGTCTGTTGGAGGAATGCAAATGCCACAGTAGTACAGAAAGGGTTCTGTCTTGATTCGAGTGCAACATATAGGTACAATAATTACACGACTATAAGGTGCACCAGAGTATAAGGCGCACTTCTGGGTGTCGGCAAATTTCCAAACTTTGTCCATATATAAGGCACTCTGAGATATAAGGCATGCTTCTGGGTTCAGACCAAAATTTTAGTCAAAAGGGCGCGCCTCATATGCGTGAAATTACTGTACTAAAAAAAAAAAAAAGGAGCTTTGAAGTGAAAAACTCATAAGAAAAAGAGATAAATCAGTTACCCATCTGGGAAACCAACACACAACGATTCTTTTCTGGTTGTGATTTTATTTAAATTTTACGAGCTCTTACATTTATGTGTGGTGATTTTATAGCATTGGACACTGAAAGTACATGTTTAGAGATAGGTAGAAGGTCTGAGCTACGAACTGTGGCCTTGGTGAAGGAAAAACGTAAGAGCATTGATTGAATTTTTTTATCATAAACTGTTTTAAGTGACTTCTTATATACAGACCAAAGATTATGGGCATAGCTACAAGACAGCTGAGGATTTAAGTGGCAGTAGTCAAAGATGGGTATTTGAAAGCAACAATGGAAAATGAGATTTTTTTTTTTTTGTAGGTACCCTTTCCTAGTTTGAAAGTGATTATTTCAGACTTACGAAATACTACTCAAAATTATCTAGTCTCAATAAAAAGTTGAAGATTTCTTTAAAAATAAACTGGCTTAGTCTTAAATATTTTCTAGCTTTGAATAGCAGATTTTACTATAAAACTTATCACAATGTCCTATTTGCCTTTAACAGTTATTCTCAGATTGTGAAAATACCATTACCAATTTGTCTGAGCTAAGCTGCCACCACCTTTCCCCTGCAAGATCCTGATCTTTATTGGAATGCAGTTTGCAGCATTGCCTTTAAATTTTATGGGCATGTCCCTGTTGTCCTTCCAGATGCAGACTTTTAAGATCATACTTTTATATACTGAAAATATTAGTATTTACACGCCTTTTTTGAGACCAGGTTGAAGTTCATATGCTTCAGAAGATGGAACATCAGGACCAATGTTAATGATTGGTTCTCATTTAATTTTGGATAATTAACAATTTAGTGTCAGAAAGGGTTGTGCCATAAAGCTCCTCACATAGTTCTGGAACCAAAGCTTACAATAAGACCCAGAATAACTGGAGGTGGAATGCAAATGCTGAGGGACGCCGTCCTTTGTAACTATAGGAAAGGCCTTCTGAATGGTATTTGCGTTTTCTTCAGGGAGGTGGTAGTTCTGTTAGGCATGGAGAAAACATGTGGAGTTGTCATGCTTCCTCTAGACCCCATAGAAGAAGAGTAGTCATATCTTTTTACTTGAGAAGAGAAATTTTGGATTTTTTAAGAACAAATCAACCAAAACAAAAAAACTGCACACACATACAAAAACCAAAAAAACCTGCAAACCAACTCCCCCCACAAAAAAAACCAGAAAAACCAAAACCAGCCAGCCAAAAAACCCCCAACCAACCAAATAACAAACCCAAACCAAAAAAAAGCACTTGCCTGTGTGCAGAATTTCAGTTCTAGGGCACAGATAGTATATCTTACTTTGGATTATAGTTGTCCTAAATCAGACTTTTTTCCCCCTTTTGTGCCAAAATACTTAGTGAGAAAATGAATGCAACCAAAGTAAGAATTCCTATCCCCCAGGACAATTAGAAAAGACTTTGTAATAATTTCACAATTATAAGCTGCACCATTTTGACTAAAATTTTGGTCCGAACCTGGAAGTGTGGCTTATAATCAGGTGCGGCCAATATATGGATGAAGTTCAGAAATTTGCCAACCGCAAGCCGAACCAGTAAACCCCGCGATCCCGTGATTCTGTTACTAATTGGCAACTTTATGAAAGTTGCACGTGGAACCTCGCTGGGAACTAAAGTGCAGCTTTGTCTTGGGTTACAATACAGAGTGTGATAAAAGGTATCTATTCTGTCATCATCTGTTGAGGGTGGGGCAGTGATCCTTGTCTCCGTGGGAGATGTTCTGCTAATGGGCCATCCATTGAAACCAGGTGGGACATTGTTCTTTATCTTTTCACACAACCCATCCTTCCTCCAGCGAGTCATTTTCTTCTGATGGCCATTGAGTCCCACTGTGGGACTGATAAAATTACTTCATCCCATTGGAAGTTGCTCCAGCTAGGGGGAAGAGCCCAACATTTCTTATCAAGATAAAAACAGAGGTTTTGGGACACTAAGGGAACCCCTTTCTCCACTGGACTCCAGAGGAAAACCGGATTTCTCCACATCACTGCTGGATCTCCAGAGGAAAACTGCACCTTCTACAGGAGCACTGCTTCAACTGAATCACATCTGTCACTGCAGGAGGATGCAGCCACCATTTAATGGGACTGCTACCAACACCCTGCCTGACGGGGTGTCAGGTTGTACTCTGACTTTGTCAGGGTTTGGGGTTTGTTCTTTGTAGTACTGTATTTCTATTTTAATCTCCCTAGTAAAGAACTGTTATTCCTAATTCCCATATCATTGCCTGAGAGCCCCTTGATTTCAAAACTATAATAATTTGGAGGGAGGGGATTTACATTCTCAATTTCAAAGAGAGGCTCCTGCCTTTCTTAGCAGACGCCTGTCCTCCAAACTAGGACAGGTTTATAATCCGGTGTGGTTTATATATGGACAAAGAACGAAAAGTTGCCGACACCCGGACGTGCAGTTTATAATCAGGTGCGGTTTATAATATTGAAATTACTGTACTTCTCCCCCTAAGGAACTTCATTCTTCTATTGCAAGAGCTATAGTTCTTAATAAAAGTCTTTCCCTGCTTCAGCATAAAATTAAAGAGGGTCTAGATTATCATCTTTGTTTACTTAAACCATTTAAAGGTTCCGCACACATGTGGTTCCACACAAGTTCATTACCTTATTCCTCTGGCAGGCAAAGCATTAAAAGAGAGCAAATGGAGAGTTGAAAGCTCCTAAAACAAGACAATGTTTAAACGAAGGATATTTTGTGACTATGCTTCCAACTGCTGTATTAAAAATGCTTTAAAACTTGCTGTATCACAAAAAAAAAAGTATCTGGCAAAAGACTGAGCATTTCAAAATATAAAGTGCACACATGTTTATGGACTTAGGCTGAATTCTGTCCCAATAATTGGTTTTGTTAGTTTTTGATCTTTGTTAGGGCCACATCTATATAGTGCAACAAGGATTAATATAATGAGAAATGTTTCTCATGAGGTCTGCAGTTCTGTGACTTCTTTACTTTTTTACTGATATTTTAAAACCTCAGTAATTATTTCTAATAGCTTAGTAGTCTATATTCAAATGTGACATGCATGCTTCTAACTAGAGATCTGCTAATTGTAGAATTGGCTTTTTCGCAAAATCACAGAATGGGTCAGGTTGGAAGGGACCACAGTGGGTCATCTGGTCCAACCTCCCTGCTCAAGCAGAGTCATGCTAGAGCACATGGCACAGGATTTCACAGCCTCTCTGGGCAATCTGTTCTAGTGCTCAGTCATGTGCACAGTAAAGAAGTTCTTCCTTATGTTCAGGAGGAACTTCCTGTGCATCAGTTTCTGCCCATTGCCTCTGTCCTATTGCTTGGCACCACCAAGAAGAGCCTGGAAATGTTCTCTTGACACCCCATGCTTTAGATACTTACACACATTGACGAGGTCCCCTCTCAGGCACCAGCTCCCTCAGCCTTTCATAGTATGAGGAATTGCCCTCCTTAGTCTCTGACCTTTTTCTTGATCAGAATTATAATTACTTTTTACAAGAGTTGGGATTTACTGATCAGTATTCAGCATCTTCCTTATAAAAATGAAAATTTCAGAGTTGCTGAAGAAGGATAATAGCGTTCAAGTGAAATATGTAGTGTTCAGTTTGTCAGTATAAAGCATGCTGTGCCACTTTTGATTTTTGCTTCTTCCCTAATTCTGAATAAGAAATTTGAAATGCAGAGAACCTTGCCAGAGTTTTGGATCTTATGGAGACAACTTAATTAAACTTTTCTTCTTCATTTATTTAAGTAAGAAATAGTGAGGAATGTTGCTAAGTTGTTGCTAGTAATAAATTTTAGTTTTCTAAAAAAGCTGGAATCCATGTTATGCTTCATAAATGGACAAAACACAATTTACTCCTTATTCATTAAATAAAAATGTGGATGTCTTATCAAATGTGACATATCCCAGCATTGTTATCCTATATGAGGAATTCATGTCAAAATTCAGTACAGCTGTGTGATTATTTTGTGTTCTCCTTATTTGTTCCACTGAAGTTACTGATGCTGACAGTGTACTGCATTTAAATCATCACTAGGACCCCAGGACTGTGTCCTTCCTTATACTAATTTTCCTGCAGCCATTTTACTGTAGAGAACTTAAGCTAGTAACAAAAATGCCTAGAAGACAAAACTTGTCCAAAAATATGCATGAACTGCCCTGCCTTTTAGTTGATTAAATTGATGAAGTGCTTATAGTTGAGAAATTAAATTCTAGCAGTACTCAATGCAATAAACAACTTGTTAAACAATTCAGCTTTGCTTTAGTTAATTACTTTGAAAAGCATTCTATTATGAATAAGCTAAAGAGCAATGGAGATTATAATTATCACACAATAAAGTGTTGTCACACACTCTTACAGTCTTTTCTCAAAGGTTTAAAAATTCTCTCATTACCTGGTATATTACAATACTCTTATGCTGTGCAAATGGGACAGATGTATCCAGGAGTAGAATATTGACTGAAGATACCAGCCTGTGATGGCTGTGGTAAAAATGGTACCCAGCCAGTTTTACAAACCAGTATGGCTACATGCTTTAGGGAAACATAAAAATCTAGGGTTTAGGTCGGAGAAGAGAAAAAATTCCAAAACCCAGCCTAAGAAACCCAACCAATCCAAATCCCACAAAAAAACAAAAAACCCTTCTCCCTGTTTAGACTGAGTGGGCTCTATGTATAATATCTGTAACTTCTGTTTGTGACTGAAACAGTACTGTTGTTGTCTCCAGTTCCTCCAGCAATCTTTTTGTGGGTTTTGTTTGCTGCTGGTTGGCAAATTCTTTCCTTTTCCAGTGTTCTTATGTATATATGTTAACTCATTCTTCATTTTTACATGCTCATTTCAAATAGCTTAACTGTCATAGGGAGAGCTGCTGGCCTCTGTGAGACTCTAAAACAATTTAACAGGTAGCTCATCTAACAATGTGTAGTGGTTGCCTGTGTAGAGTAGGAAATGCCAACTTTAACTCTTGTTAACAAGCTCTAAACCTAAACTAGTCAATTACAGGAAAACTAATTGTCTTGCTAAAGGAAACAGAAAAATGGCTTAAGAACTTGATAAAATAACCTTGTTTCACCTAGAGATGGCTGATACTACTAAATTGGATCCAACTGCAGCATAGTAATTGTGTGTTAGCATTCCCACTGGCTGCCTTGACTCCTTGTTTGAAATAATTTTCAATGCATTGATGACAAAACAAGTTGCATGAGACACCACTCCTGCTCTAATTTGTACTGGGGAGTTTATCATTTAAGCTGTTATTGTCAAAATCATAGTTATTCAGAGTCAAATCCCATATTTTCTGCTGTTGCACAAGCTTACTTTCTACTTGTGTTTCCTATCAACTCTAGACTCTAGCAATTGTTTGAAAAGTGGAAATGTTTATAATGTGAGCTTGATACTGAACTATGTCCCGAGCAAATACTTTTTCCATAATCTTTTGTGCTTTGTGTTGTTTTTTACACAAATTAAAATGGAGTGTTACCTATAACTTCTAGTTATGGAATAGAAAATGTGAGTTTAGAGGGGCAAAAGCTTTAAAACGTTACGTTTTGTTTGCTTTTACTCTTATGAACGCATCTATTTATTTTCTGGTCTTGTTTCAGGTATGTTCCAGTAATGACATAATCATTTCATCAGTGAGGATAATTAAATAATTGCAACTTAGACATGGCCTTTTAGATTCAATGTTGTTGCTCTTTTATTTTTTTTTAAGGAAATTGATTAACAGGGATATATTTGGGTTTTAAGAAGTATGTTGAACAAATAAGATTTCCAGCAGGAGAAGTAATTGAGCTGGGTACTCTCAAAACATTAAGATAACCTTATAATCCTGTTTATACAGCTAGAAATCTTAGACATCTAATCAAAATATTGCATATAGCAATATACCAGGGCATATATGGGACACATATACCATTTAGCTGTATAGTTTGTTTCATCATTACCTCCTATATTCAACTTTCAGAAAACAGCAAAATTTTAATCCTGCCACCTGCCTGTAGAATTGTTCTGTTTCTTCCTTTCTTCCATCAATGGTTTTTCCATGCTTCACTCCCTTTGTTTTATGCTTAGTTTTCATTACTTTTTTTCAAGGAAATGTAGATATTTGAATGGTTCATAGGTAAAAAGCAAAAACATGTTCCCCAGATCATGAGTAAGAACAAGAGTAAGAAGGATTTGTATTTAATCAGTTTTTTCTCTGTGACAAAGAGTGTCTACCACTCCTAATGTAATGAAACTGGAGCTGAGTTATAATGGTAAGTGCTGTCTCCAGTAAAATGAGCTATAGTACAGACTTTCTATGTGTCTGAAAAATAAACATGTGGGAGGTAATGAGGGAAATAAATATGAGCTCTTCTGTTCCTTGTTTTTTATGAATTTCCCATCCCAAGTTGGGGCCTTGTGAAATGCCTGTATTGACCTCAGTTTCCTTTTGAAGTTTGCAGTTTTCAACAAGCTGAAGGAAAACACCGTGATGAGGTGTTCTGAGGATTTTCTGATTTTGTTTTCTTCTTTCAATGCTCTAGTCTCGTATCCAGACTTTCTCTTTTCAATGGACATCTGGGAATGTGAAGTGTAAGAAGGGAAGTTGTAATGAACTGGCTTGAGTTTCAGCATACCAGGCACAAGTGGTATACAGTCTTAAGAACTGGGAGCAGTCATCTGTAATATGGCTAGAACCCTAAAAAATAATATCATTGGAATTAATGAAAACATGCTTTACTTGACTATCAAAGGAGAGTGGACTTGTTTTTGAGTAAACGTAACTGAATAATGTATCCAAAATTAAGGTAAATCAAAAAATTCAGTACTGTTGTCTGCACTAATATGTTGTGAGCATTAGTATTATAAAAAAAGAGGATTGGAATGAAAGAAATGTATTGTACTGTTTCCCCAGAATGTTCTCCAACAGTTGCTGTGTAAGGATTTTCTGGGCCAGAGGACAACATGTATCTCCTTAATTATGAGACCTTTTTCTTTTATCACTTTATTGTTTAAATGTATGTAATTGTGCAATTTAGAATAGAACTTTAAACTTTTACATTTGACTTGGCAAAGAGGGATATTTGTCCTTCCATAAAGAATAGCAGGCATCTTCAGAATTATAAAATTTAAAAACTGAACTTTGCAGAAGAAAAAGCTTTATCAGCATTCTGTTACATGTATTGGCACTAATAAAATATATGAGTGTATTTGAGATAACTGCATATCTAAAAGTCATTCAGAAAACTTTTTTTTTGGTGTGTTTAGAAAAAAGATGAAGAATCTTTGGGAGGAATATATATCTCGTCTTCTGCCAAGCAGTGGCATGAGTGACTGCCCTTGTTTGTTCCAATAAAGTCAAGATGATGAGGTGGAGTCTGTAGTGACTGGTAGAGTCTGAGGGTTTTTTTGGTTTTTTTTGTTTTCCACCTAGTGTGATTTCTCTAGTATTGAGGCAGAGAATCTGGTTGAAGACTGCAGTCAAGCAGTAAGAGTTCCACCTTCCAAGGAAAAGGACTGTACTTTCCGATTGCACGGAAGACTAAAAGCTTCTGTCTGTGTGAGCACTCTAATTTAGTCTGTGAGAGTGGAAGACAAGCCTATGCTAAGTCAACCTGGGAACGGAGGTTGTTCATACACCTCATGTCCCTGAGGTTACTTTATTGTACCTTATCATGGCAGACTGAAATAGCTTGATGTCCAGGAACTTGGATAGTCTGAACAAAAATGAATATACAGTGGGGAATGGGTGGGTATTTAGGTTCACTGGATTTGGTCAGGCTGTTGATGTGTTCACATTGATCGACAGAAAAAGTGTTTGTTTTTCAGTACCACAGTTCAGGAGGATACTCGAGGTGTTTACAGTTAGTCACTGATACCAGCTTTGGTATACTTCAGTTTATGAAGGTTTTTGAAGGGGAAAACTCTTGCCTGGGATTTTTGTCCTGTCTTTATAGATGCTTGTCTTGCTAGTCAATGAAGGGGAAAGTTACTGTGTACAGATAATGAGGTGTATATGGTTCCTTGGGAACTGTCAGAGTTTTGGGGTCATAGTTTCACTTGTATGCAATAAAAATGAGGAATAGCTATAACAGGGTTATATTCTAGCTTACATACTAAGTAAAATCATACTTTCATACACATTTTTAAGGGAAATAATAGGCCTCATTCAAGGCTTATTTTTGTCCTGGTCATATCTACTGTAACACTGCACAAAAAAATCCCTACTACTAATAATGGCTTTTGTAGAGGGTGTGATACTGAACTACTTAGACCCTGTATTTGATCCAGCATCAATTCCTCATTTCCTGTGTATGATGATTTAGGAATGGTACTCTCAAATTTAGTACTCTCACTAAAAAGAAAACCACCAGCTGCTCCCCTCTCCTCCACTGGGAGACATAAGGCAGAGATCACAGGTGAAGTTAAGAGCAGTTTACTGGGAGCAGCAGTGGGATAAGAAAACAAGCAGTAACAGCAACAATGCTAAAAACAATAATGTGCAAAGAGAGGGTGATTTACATGCAAAATGTTCACCCCAGCCCAGGACACTGAAAAACTATGGTAAACAGCTCTTGTGCCTGACAGGCAGTCCCTGTGACTGGAAAGGAGCACCCTTCTTGGAAGCGAGAGTGCCTTTTCCCCAGCCCCTGGAAGTGACATAAAGTGGTACTGAGGAACAACTGTGTCTTGGCCATGTCCTCTGGGCACAATGCAGGGCAGCCCAGAACTCCTGGATCAAGTACTCTGGTGGGCTCAGCCTACCCAGCAGCTGTGACTGCAGGCACCTGAGTGCCACTGCACCTGGCTGCTGTAAAAAATAATTAACTGTCCTGGACACAACTAGGACACTTGCGCATTTCCGTAAAGACCTATTTTTGGGGATGAAGTCTTTCCATCTGTTTGGAAAAGTGATAACTAGGTGTGTCCAAGGGGTAATTTTGTGGAAAAGATGACAATCTTGGTAAGATTGGGCTAATTTGCAGTTGTTTGGAGGGAGTGGGGAGCAGCAGGATTTTCTAGCTTGACTTAGGTTCTCTGTTAGCTCTTATGAGTTCTACCCTATGGGAACTTAACTGGGGTGAATTATCAAAGCTTTCTGAGTTGCAGAGAAGCACTTGACAACTAATACAAAGGTTTTGTCTGGTTGAAAAACTCTACAGGGTGCTGGTGTCCAGTCACTGTCAGTGGGACTTCTGTGAGGGGAGACTGGGGATGCCCAGTGCTGGACACAGCCAGTTCTAGCCCACTCCAGCCCACCCACTGCGGGGCACAGCTGAGCCCACAGCTGAGGCAGGGGCACCCTAGGGAGAACTTCTTTAAGAATGGTCTGATACTTGTTTGTAGTAAGGTAGCAAGAGAGAATGTAGCTGCCCAAACAACTGACATACTTGGAGATGTAAAGTTGGTAATGGCATGGTGTAGATACTTTTCCCTACTCAGTGCACAAAGCTGAGTTACATGCCATGGATCTCTGTGTGGGGAACACAAATAGGAGACAGTTTCAAAACATTGATTCTGTATTCTTGATTTGCCTTAAAGAGAAATGTTTACTCTTTTGGGGGGCATTGTAAATGACCTTTAGATGTTGGGGCTTTTTTTTTGTAAAATAAAACTTCAGAAATGGGATTCATGATGTTTAACTAGTAGAAGGGAAGCATGCTTTAATAGCTCTAGTATCTGTTTACTTTTGTTAATTGAAAAACCCTCTTTATGCCACAGTTTTATAAGCTCAGCCATTTTCTTTGCAGCAGTGTTTGACTTTAGTACCAATCCATCTCTTCTTGGCCAAAGGAGATTCTGGCCCCAGACTGCAAAAATCCAAATGTAGATATGGTAAGAGTTGGGTTTGACACACTTGCACAGGATTAGCAAAGACTAATTCTTGATTTATGAGCTTGCAATCTTCTTAAAGATGCATCGGGTGTGAATAAATATGTAATTTGGAGACTCCCATTTAAAGAGGTGAAATTAAAAAAAATAGTCTTGAGTCATCATTTGTTTCCATAGAAGGAGTTGTAAATGTTCTTCCTTGTAGGACTGTTACAGATGGTCCCTCAAATTCTGTTATGTGTAACTATTTTATCTGGAAGGTTATTATCCCAATATAGCTACTGCTTATATGATTAAAAGATCTGAATTTTCAAAACTGTTGTAAATTAAGTTTAATGTTTTCCTGATCATCTTTGTTTCACACAAAACCTAAATAAAAATGGAAAAAAAAGGGGAAACTTGAAATCCTTCAGAAAGGAATAACTTAAACATTTATACATCCTTATAATTTTAAACTCTCATTTTAGCCCTTCAGCAGTTGTCAACCTGGATGGGAGCAGAGGGGGGAAGTCAATGCAGGTACTGCTAGTTCAATGAATTGGCATCATCTGCATGGAAAAGATCTGCTGAAGAGTTATTCCATGTCAATTTTTAATGGATTTTTTCCAAATCACATAGTTGGTCTTCATCTTTCTGTATTATTTATTTCCCTTTATCATCCCTCAAAGTGAGTATTATGAGTACTGGAAACTTTCTGGCTCATTCAAGAAAAAGACAGTATTAGTCTACTATGTTTTCAAAACAAATTTGTTCCCTCATGATGAAAACAACGGTGGTGTTTTCACAAGTACTTTGTTTTTGAAGTAGGCTGTCTGAGAAGTGTCAATGCATAGTTAAATTCTGCATTAGAGGTATAGAACTAATTCTCGTTAGGGATCTATCAGATGCAACCCTATTTTAAATATTTAGGAATTAGTCCAACCATAGTTGCGTGTAGCTGCATCTTGGTGATTGACTTGGATCATCTGGAATCTCCTAACAAGTTTGTGTTGTAAGAGGCTGATTGTGTCCACCTGCCAGAAATGTTTTTATTGTATATAATTTTAACAGCTTGCTCTGTCCATTGAAGAGACACATTGCCTCCAAGAAAGGAAGGCTAGCTCTGTGTCTCTGCTGACTTACAGAGCTGGCTGTGTATTAAAAAACCCAACGAAACAGCAACAAACAACCAAAATGCCCAACAATACAAAGTTTAAGAAACTTCACACTGAGCCATCTAAAACTACATTGCAACATCTGGAGACACCCTAAAATCCTGGCCTTCTGGAAAGGCTGTTTTCTCACTGTGGTTGATCTGTATGATTGTCACTACTTTTCGCAGAAATGTGGTCGGGTTTTATGTGAATGGATCAGAGATGTGTCTCTGTTGTGTCTTATCTGGTGAACAAATGGTGTTTCTACTGCTACTCTTGCAGGTACTTCTAAATACCTTTCAAAGGAGAAAGAAATCATAGGAAAACAGACTACTACCATCACCACACATAGTTTCCTATGCAATGAAATAGTTGGAAAGCTGGTCCTTGGCACTTCCCCTCCTGCCCCAGAAAGAAGTAGAGCAGGAAGAGGAGATGAGCCCTCTGGGGCAGACACTGCTGAGGCTTAGTCAAGTGTGACTTTCAAACTCCCTTTACCTTTGCACCCTTCAGAGAAGCGTAGGCTGTGACTAAACAGTGTGCAAATGGGAAACCACAGTTTTGTGATTCTTTTTCTGTTGCTTGTGTCACTTCCTAATAAGCTTTTATCCATCCATCCATCCATCCATCCATCCATCCATCCATCCATCCATCCATCCATCCATCCATCCATCCATCCATCCATCCATCCATCCATCCATCCATCTTTTGTGAAGCAGTTCTTAAAGAAATAGTGTCTGCTCATGCTGAATGGGGAAAAATGTTTAGAATCTCTCTTAAAATGTCAGTGTAAGTGGAAGCTTCTTCTGAAGATAGGGGAGAAGATTTGCCTGATGAAATAGAACAAAAGTGCTTCTGTTGTAAAGAACTAACCCACAGAGTATTTGTTTATTTGTAGATGCTAAGAAATCTGGTGCAGTTCTGTTGGTCATTGGATAATTTCAGTGTTCCACACCTGACTGTCTGTAACGACTTTTGAGATCATTTATTGCTGTAGCTGGGAAAACATTTGAGAAAATCTGTAGTGAGCCCACTATTGAGCCAGATGCTTTGGATTTTCTGTTTTGTAGGTGATGATGGTACAGTTACATCTCCAAGAAGAATTTACACAGTGGATCTTCCTCCGGAGGGTTATGTTGCAGTTACTCCAAATGCTCTTAGTAATGCAGTTTCTGAAAACTCTGGCAGTAGTGCTGACTCAACAGGTAAGTTTGTGAGGTTGTTACTGGGATGAATTTTTCAGAAGGGAAACTTCTTAGCAGCTCTTATCAAGTAGATTCAGACTGCAACAATAAAGTATTTAAACCATTGCTGCCAGTGGGTGTCACTGTTTTGCAACATAAGCAGAATGAGGCTGTACATCCCTATGGGTTCATTTCCATTGTTTGGGGTTTCTAGACTAGATACAGCATTTGGTGATAGCCATGCAGTGCCACAGATCTTCCTGAAGTTATGTAGAACCTAACTGAGGACAAAGTCTTTAGCTCCTCCCACTCAAGTGACATGTATATTTATATTATGCCCACTGTCATATTATTTTTAAGGATAAATGTTAGATAAAACTGTTTTACTAAGTCTACCCTTGATGTTCTGTGGAATTGGGTAAAGGCTAAACAGCCTTTCAAATTTACCTCTCTTAGAACAGGTATTTATCATTGGAGTTGTTAGGGGGAAGGTATCTACCCTTTCATGTTGAAAGGCTTTCTGATGAGAAACTGTGACCATATAATTTCAGAAACAATATTTGATGTTGTCAAAGGATACAAGAGAAGCAGCACAGAATCTGTGAAGTGGATTCTAAGCTGACCTCAGTTAAATACATGGTTTTCTGAATGACTTTGCCAGAATTCAGTTGATTCTGTCTGTCTTTAGAAAGAAGTCCTAAGCTTAGACAAGACAAATGAGTATAGTTTTTTCAATTGCTGTATTCCTGTGGATATATGTTTGTCCAAAATTGTATAACACTGTCATTGGCTGCCAGGGATGTTCCATAGCAAAGAACATACCCAGGTAAGGCAACTGAAGTAAAACACCTGATAGCAGCAGTTACTAAACTACAGTATCAATTTCAGCCTGGAGATTGCCTTAAATGCAAGGAAAACGTGAGATATAACTTTCAGATATAGAAAGGCAAATTCTGCTTGTCTTTGCAAACAATACCCACAGGGGTGAATTTTGAGCTTGGAAATTTGGTCTACAGTCTTCTCTGAGCTCCAGTCAGAATCTGAATACAAGTAAAGCTACCAAAGTAGTTAAAGGGACTGAAGCAAAACACAGTGTGACTGAGGGCATATCAAGAGTTTCTTCGTTGGTGTACAGTGGTTTAAAGACCATTTTTGAGTGACAAAGAAGTAGCTTTATCAGAGTAACATAAGAGTAGATCTTGATAGTTTTTGGATTATGAATGAAAAGATGTTCTAATTTAGAGCTGCTAGGTTGTGCTCTTCTCAGTTAGTTAGGTTAATGTTTGGAATTCAGAAGCTTTTTCTAGGTTACCTTTAACTTTGTTTAGTTGCAGAACTGTCTTTGGACAGTTCACTGGGTTTCTCTTTCCCAGCATGTCAAATTCAAGCTGCTTATTCTGATTTTGACGCACCTTTTCTCTCCTTCTGTGCCATATAATTTGTGTTTATTATTTCATGTCCTTTGAGATATTAGAGGAATGCTTCTTCCTCTCTGTGTTTTGTTGATAAGACTAAATGAAGTCTTATAATAATTTGTAGGTAAATTCAGTTTTATACAGGGACTTAAGTTGCTTTTAAATAAAATACTAGCATACATATTGAACACTGCTGCAACCGAGATATAACCTTATTAAGGCATTAGCATGGAACTTTTGTGGCAAATTTACTTAGCTGCAGTTTAAAATCTGTGAATAAATCAGATTATGTGTGGTGCATATTAGATGTTGCAGTGATATTATAAATAATTAGATGTTAGGTACATTGCAAAGCAGTTAAGCAGAACAGAATTTAGGATTGAGTTAGGTTGTCTCTTTTTAGAGTCATATAAATACCTGCCTGGTTTTACAGTGGATAAAGTATTGAACAATGGTTTTATTTGCTCAGTTTTTAGATTTAATATTTTAGTTTAGTATTTCAAAACAAATTTACTCGACATGATAGCAGTAGAGTTCTGATGTTGCTTAGTGACAGTATTGACTGCTGTATGGAGAATGCTATTAGCTGATCCCAGTTTCACTGTTCAGGATAAGTAAGTTTTGGGTTTTAGCCACTTCTTAAACAGTTAACAAAGGATCTGGAATTCTGGGAGATTTAGTTTTGAATTGGTTTGTTATTTGCTTTGGACTTTGTCATAGAGTCAAGAAAATATAAGTTTGAAGGGAAGGTTTTTAATCTGTGGCTCCTTTTGCAAGGTTTGACTATACATGTTATTCTTACCAGGTATTTGCCTAATTATTTTTTCAAAACCTCCTTACAGGGGGATTTTTCTTATATTCCCTTTTTTACTTGTTCTAGCGTTTCACTACCCTTTAATGCTATATCTTTCTTGCTACAGTTTAGACCCTTAATTGTTTTGTCTAAGTAAGGACTGCAGAATTGGAGGTCTGTGCTAATCTTGCAAAGGTGAGGGGATGTGATTCACTTTAGTTGTGTATGTCATTTAAGCATACACATAAAATCTATTGCAGGATGAAGTCTGTGATTTCAGGCAATCCTCATAAAATGTTAAAGGAACATCTTAAGCAATCACACCATGGATTACTTAGTTTGCTCACCTAGATTTAGTTGTTAGATCTTTTTTGAAGGGATAAAGGAAAGCTCTACCTTTGACACTGAAGGAAAAAGAGGGTGCATGCATGACTGTATGTATGAATATTTTATATATATAAAATAGATCTGTTATGTTTAGAATTGTCCCAGCTATTCCCAAAGGACCAGTTCCATAAGGTGAAGTTTAGATTTGGTGTAGGCATTGTTCTAATCCTGATACTATCTATATGATATATTTTGTATGGCTACCAGTAATCTTCCACTGTGTTCCCTAAAAATGTGGGCATGTTGTTTATGTACTGGGTAAGAAAAGGTTCCTGTGTTATCCTTTTATAGCTCAGAACTAAGGGGAATTAATAATGTGGAAATTCAACAAAAACAAATTTGACTCAAAAATTAATTTCATTGTTTATCACTTTTCTCATGAAAATAATATGACTATTTTATGATTTAAATTTTTCAGTTATGCATCACTGTGATTTGCGGTGTCCTCCCAATAAATTAAGAAAACCAAATATGAGTCTATCTGAATTAATATAACAAGATCATCAAGAGGAATAGATGTGCCATGGCTGACATGTCATTGTGGTAAATTAGTCTGTAGAAGACTGAAATATTAAGTCATTAAAATATGTATTTCAACATCAACTCTTTCTGAGAAATGGTTTAAAAGTTGAAGTTAATTAAAATTATAAAATAAAGTAATTTCTTGTCAGCTCTAAAATATGTTTGGGTTTTGCCATTATTATTGTTGTTTAAACTGCTAGTTCCATTATGGTTGATGCTGTCAGGATGAAATTAATGATGTCCAGAAGACCTTCTGAACAAAAGGGGAGAAGAAAATTCAGGTAGTCTCTTATGTGTCTGTAGTATCTTGATTCACTTAAAGGCAGCCATTTCAGGAAGACTTAATGGTGCTTAAGCTTATGTTTGTTTTTAAGGAGATGCTATTATGAATCATATGTTGACTACTTACATTGTTGGCAAGCGGTTGGGAATATGATACGTCACAGAACTGATACACTCAGCACACCATGGGAGCAATGTGTTTTAAGCAGCTAGTCAGCAGCAAACTTTTCTCACTGAGAGGTACCACCGTTGTGAAACTCCAACATTATGAATCTTTTTGTAGCCTTCAGACCAGAGGAATCATTAGATCACTGAACTTAATCTTCTGTACCTGTTAAAGAGGTCTTACCCATGTTGAGCTCAGCACTTTGTATTTAGAAGAAACCAAACCGAAAAAAGCTATTCACATTTCAAAAATGTCACAAAGGTTCCCCTACTTTCTAGTGTTAACAGTTAATTGGTCTCACTCTATTTAGTAAAAACAAAAAAAAATTTGAGAATTGCATTTTCTGCCTTCCTCCATTGAAGTGAAGGGCCTCCATTAAGCAGTATTTTCTTCCCGCAAAGAAGCACAGTAATCAAGTCACCATTAATCTTTTTGATTAAACAGTTTCACATGTGCATTGCTCTAAGATAATTACTTCAATCCTCAAGTCACATTTGTAGTTATTTTAGGTATCACCCTTTTCACACCATCTTTTTAAGAATATAAATTCTACTACTGCATGTAGTATTTGTGTTTCTTTACCCTTGAAGAAACTAATAGTGTATCAATGTTTTAGATATGTTTTCAAATTAATCAGAGGGTGTAATAGTAGACAACAATTACAAGAAACAGTTTATTAAAAAGTTCTTTGGCTTTAATTCTACATAATTTCATTCATGTATGCAGTTATCTCAGTAATATTACAATAAATATTGTTTGTGTAGGGCTTCTTAAGTGTAAATCAAAATGTTTAACAGTACTCAGTGTTAGTTTAAATAAAAGAGTTCAGGGAAGAGCTCAACATGAAATAAACTCAACTTCTCTTGAAAGCAAAGGAGTTTAAGAACACTTACAGTTGCTTTTCTGAATCTTATACCTGAGAGAAAAAGCTATGAAAAAACCTCCTGCAAATCAGGTTGTCTTATAGTGCCTTCTGTCAGCTGCTCCTGCATTGGCTGTCCAGAATCTTGTGGTAAATTCTGTGAGAATACCCAAGGCTTATAACAAGAATAATTGAGGGAAATGTTTCAGAGTAAAGATTCTGCATTTGCAAACTAAAAATAATAAAATTTGTTCCTGTTTTGTTAATTTTTTAATAGAATAACAAACCTATTAAAGAATTCTTATGAACAAAAAGCCTAATTCATTACTTCATTAAATATGCCTGAATAATGAAAGATGCTACAGTACAGCTCTTATTATAGTAGCCAGTGTGTTGCTACACAGGTGCACCAAATAGTATTTCAAATCATAGCATAAGTAAGTGAATGGGATTGCTAAACAGATGTGTAGATTCTTTTACAATTTGCTGAAAAAAAAGTTTTACTGTTCTGCTTTCAGCTGCTTTTATAACTCTTACTTTGAGGTTTGCTTCTCTTTCCTTCTTTTGTTAGATTTGTTAGCATGGGTCTTTCCTTTTCTATTAAAGGTGGTATAGACTTGCAGGTTGAAAACTTACTTGTGAAAGACTTATTACTTTAAAAAGTTGGTTTCAATAATTCAGTAAGGAAAGAGCAGTGATTATATGGTAGTTTGGGCTCTATTGTATTTCTAATAGTTAGGCTAAGTATTTTTTCTTTTTTTTTTCCTTTTTCTTTTTCTTTTTTTTTTTTAATTGATTAATTCCCTTAATTAATTTTAGGTGTTCTGATTTTAATTCTCTGCCAGTTTGGATGTCACTGTGTAGTATTAAAACAATATATCTTTGTATGATAAAATTATAGGTGAAAACATTCTGTAGGGTAGCTTTGTCCTTGCAGAAATCAGTGTATCACTCCCAGTTTGTGAATGGGAGATTTTTCTGAGCCATCAAGAGCTTCAGGAATTCTTGTGTAGGCATTATCAGAAAGCAAGCTGTAGCAACCTGACACCTCTGTTGAAGCTGTTGTTATAAGCTTTTTCAAAATGTTATGGTGTTTAGAGATTAATCAATAACTTGGAAGGAGAGATGTCTGTGAGATTAAGGAACTTTCTTCTCTACAGCCTGTTTCTTCTTCAGCTTAAGTGCACTTGACATTTTGGAATCAGTTACAGTGAAAGATGCCACAAACAAATAGGACAGGTATAGCTGATGAATTCTGTACGTCAGATGTCTTTTCCTTCAATATCCTCTTGGCAGACCTTGTATTTGTTGATAGATGCAATGACATTCCTTAATACATAAGATCACCACCGCTTTCTTTCTGAAATTGAATAAGATTAAATAACGATTTTTATTTTCAGAGTTCAGATAAAATATTTAATTATTTGTTAAATCTGACTTAACTGTTAGAAAAACCAAAAGTCTAGATCCAGTAATGTTCCTATGTACACTGACATGGTTATGGGTTGATTGCATCACTGGAATTATATTAAAAGTTAAGAAAGGCCTTAATCAGCTTCTCTAATACAGCTGTGGAAAATTTTTGATTAAGAGAATTTTTGAATAAGAGAAGATTTCCTTTTTAAAGTGACACCTGATTTATGAGTTGTCAGGAATTCTAGTAATATGTTTAACTTTTGTAATACTTAATTTTAAGGAATTAAGCTTTAAAGGAATTAAAGTAAGCTTTAAAGAAGATGCTTACTGATGTACTGGCAGTACAAAAGCTGACTAGTGTGATGCCATGTTCTTGGAACTATTTCTGGTGTACTGAATGAGATACAAGTTATAAACATTTAAGGTGTAGCTTGGGCAGGCACTTAGGAAAACATCTCCAGACTACCAGTGTCCTGGAGCGGTGTTACAGGCAGTTCTGTGCTCTGTCAAGCAGCCAGCTAGAATGGAGTAATCACTTCCCTTCATTTCATAGCAAACAAGTCTGAACCTCCTGAAGGAGAGTCTAGAATTTACCAAGAAAGTCAGTTCTGTCCACTGAGGGTTTCAAACTGGGCTACCAGTTGAAGCTGTAAGGATGACTCACTAATTTAGGTTTATATACGATGTAGAAACCAGTCATTTCTGGCTACCACTATCTGTAACTATTTACATCTTCTAAATGCCTCTATATTCACAAGCATATGGGACTATTGCAGACTGCATGGTACAAATAATGAGTTTCTAATGTCACTGAATTTCTTCTTCTTTCTAATGTCAGTATTTCTTGGGATAGTTTCTGACATTAAGATGTTGGTAGACCTCATCAAACAAACAATACAACAAAACAAACACCACACTCCCACCCCAAACTCCTAAAAAACCCTCTGGAAAGATGGTTTTGAAAGCCAGATTGCTAAGAATTCTACCCCAGATATTTAGCTCAAATTTGTGTGTGGTGCTAGGAAAGAGTATAAATACTGAAAATGTATAAAGGGAAAAATAATACATGATAATGTAATACACTAGTAATGTTTTTATTTTGCCATGGCTGCATGCTAGTGGCTTATTGAAGATCCTTGATTTATATTTTTGTAACTGTAAATAAAGTACATGTTTAGATGCTGCATTCTGGATACTTTTGAAAAAGCCTCAAGTATTTCAATAACAAAAATTTACCTTCAAAATAAGCTTTCATTACTATATGTTGCTGTAGTCCAGAAAACAACATACCCCTAATCCTAGTGTAGTGGGTTGATGCTAGCTGGATGCCAGACACCCACCAAAGCCACTCACTCCCCTCTGCAGCTGGATGGGGAGAGAAAATTTAACAAAGTGTTCACGAGTTGAGATAAGGACCAGGAGAGATCACTCACCGCATATTGTCATGGGCAAAACAGGGTTGAATTTGAGATGTGAAGTTCACAAACTTCCCCAGTGTGAATCCATCTCACAAGCAACAGCTCTCTGAACTGCTGCAATATGAATCCATCCCATGGGCCACAGCTCCCCTCAAACTGCTGTAGCATGGGTCACTCTTCCACAGAGTGCAATCCTTCAAGGACAGGCTGCTCCCAGCTCTGGTGCCTGAAGCACCTCCTCCCCTCCTTCTGCACTGACCTCAGTGTCTGCAGAGTTGTTCTGCCCACATGTTCTCATCCCACTCTTACTTGTCCCCAATCACACCTGTGCAACAACTTTTTTGTTTTAATTTCTTCTTAACTAGATTATCACAGAGACATGACCACCATTTCTGATCAACCATCAGAATGGCTCCATGTCCATCTTTGGAGCCACCAGGTATTGGCTCTGCTGGACACTGAGGAACCTCCTGACAGCTTCTCATGGAAGCCACCCCTGTATCCTACCCCCACCACCAAAATCGTGGCCATGCAGAACCAAATACACCTAGTTTAAGCCTTTCCATTTTAACAAAATAAAGAGAACGCTGGGCTGGATCCCAGAGGAGAGATGCATGCTTAAGCAGAGTAAGAATTCACCAACAAGTGCATGTTTAATGTTGACTCTGGTCATTTCCTTCACTTCCTGTGGTAGTTCTTTGACCTTCAGCTTTTCTTATTCCTTTTTGCTACAATTGGTGTCTCATATGGAATTTCTTCTTGTTACATGTCCGTAAGTCTGAAAGTAATTTCATTAAAGTAGGTTCTGTAGTCAGGTGACAGCATGCATAACAGGAGGAGAGGGAATTAGGGCCATTATCTCTGACTTTTGCTTTCTGGCTTTTTGTTTTATTTCAAATTACAGTGATGACAAATATTTTTGTTGAGCATCCTGTCCTATAATAGAGGAGTCTCAGAGAAAGAAGAGGCACTGTGGCTTTCTATTTTCTCCTCTTTCCCTACTGAACATAATTTTTCCTTTCTTGCTCCCTACCAGCTGAGTCACTTCACCCCTTTCAGCTGGAGCATGCTCCCCCTTCTCCTCCCTTGCAGCTGTGTTACAGGCTTCTGTTGTCATAGTGACAGTAAGGCACTGATGGGCAAGGAGAATAGAGAGCTGCATCAACAAGCTCTTTAGATCCCAGCAAAAAAGCCAACACTGTTATAATTGCTGCCTCACTTGAGCAGACATCCAACACTTTGGAAATCTGACACAGCTTGACTACTTACACCACGTTGTTTCATAATAAAAACATGATCAAGACCTAAGCTTTTGTAGTTTAATCTTCATGGAGCAGCAGATAAATTCAATATGCGGCTAGAGGAAGGAGAAAGGCAGAAGATAGCTGGGTTTCTGTCTGCATGTGCTCCATGGTTCTGAATCTTGTTTCCTCACATGTTAAAGCAGGAGATTTAATTGGTTTGTGGATCTTGAAATATTTCTGATCACATGATATTTTCATTTTGGTTATCAGTTGTATTGTTGGTTGCATGCAAAATTCTAACCTCCACTGCTCTGGTATTACTCCTATTGCCTATGAACCTGTTGGTATTGAACCACAGCAAATATTGCTGTCCTTTATGTTAAGACCCAAATATCCACTGACAGACAACACACTTGTTGATTATTAGGTGCAAGAAGGTGACCCTGGCTTATTCTCTTGCTATGAGGACCCATGTTACTCTTTGTAACAAGACTTGTTTCAGTGCAGTATTTTCAATTTTCAAATGGAAAATAAAATAGAGAGCAGGGGAAAAGGAAAGCCTTTTGTAAGAATAGGAATTCTGCATTCATATTACCCTGGTGTTTAAATACTGCGAACACTGTAAAAAACAGAGTAGAAAGTTTGTTTTTAGCATGAAGAGATTTAGTGTGGCTGAGTGGACAAGAAAAATTAAGACAGTAAAAAAATGTGTGTAGTATTAACTGTGTCTTCTTTTTTTTTTTTGTTACGCAGCTTTCTGCGAGTATTTTGCATGACATACAGAAAATGCTGTTGTCTCAGGTTCAAATTCAGAATCAGGCCAACTCATGATTGCATTTTATTGTTATTCTTTTTTTATAGTAATAGTTGTAGTTTATGGTAACTTGTAGGCATAACAGCTACACATACAGCTACATAGTTTCCAATAGGCTGTCTCCATTCAGTCTACACTGGGGAAATTTCTTGATCTCATATCCTTTGCCTTTGATTACTGCCCTCTGCAAAGTTTGCAGGTAGCAGTTTGAAGATAACTTAACAACCCTTAGTACAATTGTAACCTGTGCCAAGGAAGCTTTGAAAATCATCTTCCATCATTCTCCCATTCAAAGTAGCTTTGCTAAATAATTTTGTTAGCTTCATTCTATTTTCATTCTATTTTATCCCTGCAAGCAGAAATTGGCTCCTAAGTAGAGTTCCAGTCACTGACAGGACATACTCTGCCAGAACCCTCTGTATTGTAAACTGTTGGAGAGAAGGAAGCTCCTGCCTTATTCACTGTAGGTCAGGGTTGTTCAGTATTACAAGCTGTGTGTTGCCCAAGCCATGCATCAGCCTCACTCACCCTCTTTCCAACAATCTGTGTAGGGCTGAAGAAAATGGATATTGCTATAGCAAAAGACAGAAATACCAGTGTACACAAATCTATTGCCGTAATCCAGCAATTGCAGTGCAGGCAATCTGCAGTGCATTCCAAGGATCCCCAGTTGCTCTGAGCAGCTTATGATTGAACAAAGCTGCTACATCTCTGTACCAGTAGTTCTGTTTTGCAGCTGCATTGGCTGTGCGCAGGTGTGGAGGAGGCATTAGGGCCAGTAGGCAGTCTCTCCTGACAGAAAACAAATCCTTTCCAACAGCTGCACCTCTGGCCCTATCCAGCTGATGGTGCTCCATCTCACAGACTTTTCTCCTGAAATCTGAATGTGCTCATCCTCTGGACTGGTATAACCAGCATAGGTGTATGGGCATGACTGCTAGTTTGCAGTTAGCTGAGCACTCAGCTCTGTAGTGGTGTAGTGGAGAACATGGGGAACAGGCCTTCACTGACCTGTGGGACACTGCCAGCATCTCACACTTCTTTTCTTGATGCAGATACTTTAAACAATAGCCTTGAACCTCTGGTCTTGGTGTAACTGGTCTAATGAGAGGTGAAGTTTTGTGTGAAGTCACACCTGTTCTGCCTGCTTCTGAACTATTCCATAAGAAATGGGGGATCTTACTTTCTCAAAGCTCTTTGTTTCTGGGTGCCTGGATGATATTTGGAAAGGACTTACCTGACTAACTCTGCATCTTGCTGTGGAGAGAGTAGGAGAGAATGCAGAAACAGTTTTATGCAACTATTTTTGCTTTGTTGGGATGATGATACCAGTTTTTCACCAATCTAATTGAATGAATATAAATGAAAGGTTTCAAAAGTTGCCTTTTTAAAAAAAGAATATTTTAAAGCTGAATTCATAAATGTTAAGAACATTGAGAGAAAGCAACATAAGCTAGTTTCCTGAGAAGTCCTATTTTAAAGTGTGTAGAACAGGATGAAAAATGCCACATGACCTTAAGTCTTGACTGCTAGAAACAAATTCTGCCATTCAAATCTTCTTAGTCCATTACTCTCAGTGGATGTTGTGGTGGTGGTTTTGGAACAGGTCCACCATGTGAATGTAACACTGAGCTGGATATCAGCATCCTTGCACAGCTAACCACAAAACTGAATATATTCTGTTAATTTTCTTTTCACTGGCAAATAGCCATTGTACTATCACAATCCCAGATATAATATTAGGTAAAATATTTGTTTTGGTAGCTTGAATAGTAGGTTAGCTAGATGCAAAAATCTGAAATATAATGGAACTGTAATGCTTGCCACACCTTAAGGAGAGCCTAAGACATTTAATAAAAAAGATGTATCTTTATTGCACAAAGAGCTTAATTCCTTTCATGCTTCTGTCTTAAATTCAACCTAAGTACTTATCTGGATGGCTTAGGTTTGCAGTGTGTTCGCAAACCATTCCAGTCTTTTTACATTTAGGTATGCACTCTATTTCAGTAGTGTATCAGCATTTCTTGAGTACTTAGAAATGGACACCTCTTTTGTCAGTCTGAACAAATAAGGAGCTCTGTTCTATTTTTTGGTCACTGTCTGTTTGAAGATGACAAGGTAAAAACTAATACTGTCTGCTGCATGTCTTCTCACATGCAGTGAGGGAATAACAAAATATTCATATAGAGTGCTTTGTTATTCCCATTATGAAACAGCATGTAAGATAAATTTCTGAAAAAATTACAAAGGAATGCAACATTCAATTGATAAAAATCCAATTTGCTGTAAAACTCTATGGAAAGTGGCTATTAATAAATACAGGAACTGTGTATCTAGTTACTCAGCTAGCTTTCCAGAGGAGCCACCAAATGCAGTGAATGTAGCAATGGGGAACAAAGCGACACGAACCCCCTTGTGCATTCAAAGGAAATCACTTTATTGTAGGAAACACTCCCCTTTTACATGTTCACCTTCCACCAGACATAACCAAAGCTTAACAGAAAAAGAACACCCATTGTCTGACTCAGCTGTAGCCTGCTATCCACACGTCCCATCACCCAGTCAGCTTCCCTTTCATATGCTGTCCATGTGTTCCTCCCCTAGCTGCCCTAACCCCCCCAGCCAGCTTCCAGCTGGCTTCTGACTGTCCAGGCTGTAGCTGTGCCTTCCTGCAGGGCTTTCTAGTAACCATAAGCCTTAACAGTTGCATCAAATATAAAACCGTATCCCACAAGTGAAGACATTTTAAGGAGTTCTTAGTGTTCAAGTATAGCACATAATCTCTTCCAGCCTTCATTCAGTATACTAAAAACCTTAGTTTGTAACTGACAAATTTAGATCAGTATTCCATTAACTTTTAGACAAGGTAGCAAAATTAAATGTGCACCTTTATTAAGAGTCATTCCTCAGAGAATCCCAGGTTTATTGAATGCTCAGATCTAGGTCCTTGTCATATCACACAACATATAAAATAGTAAAGATTCTGCTGTGGAAGCCCGAATGTAAAAAAAACATGAACAAAAACCTGCACATATTAATGTACTTGATATTGAGCCAGTGCTGGCAGATCAGCACAGAGAGGCAGCAACTGCTGCAGGCTCCAGGGCTGCTCTGCAGGTCTGTAACACTTCATACCCTGAACTGCTGCAGTATAGCATATTTGTGCATGGATCTGATTTTTTTTCCCACCTCTTCACTGAAGCGTATGAGAATACTCTACTAAACTGCTTGAATAATTAGAATAGTGAGGCAACTAATGATATTACAGTAAGTCATGATAATAAAGTCTGTCTAGGATCAAACTTTCTGGTTGGAGGAGCCTGTCTCTTTTATGTGAGCCCAGAAAGGGGAGTAAATATTATGGTAGCTTTTATTATGGTAGCAGTTAAATACCTTAGCTGAACTGTGGCATTTTTGCTGAAAAGAACATGATGTCTATTCTTCTTGTTCTTCTGCCAGAGAAAAGAAGTGATTGATTCTTTCTTCAGTACTTTATTTAGTATGTAGGTGAACACTGTAAAGGAGAGAAATACTAATTTGTTACAGCTCCTTAAGAAATAAAAATACATAGCCTTAGGATAAGTGGGAAGACTTAAAGTAATAAACCAGTGGTAGGGCTCTTCCATCTTAGGATATATATTTCATTTTGTTCCTTTTTTGCCAGCTTTTCTCCTCCTGAGAAAAAATGCCAGACTTTCTTGATATCCTTCTCCTTTGTAGCACTTGCTAGTGAAAATTGTGCATTTACCTCCATGTAGTAGGTTAACTCTGGCTGGGTTCCAGACACCCACCAAAGTCTCTCTCTCACTCCCCCCTGCACCTAGACAGGGGAGAGATGATACAAGAAAAAATTCATAGTTTGAGATAAGTACCAGGAGAGATCACTCATCAAATAGTCACAGGCAAAACATCCTCAAAATCTGAGGGTATTATTTGAGTTTATTATGAAAAAGAATCAGAGCAGGATAATGGGCAGTAAAAACTGATCTTACAACACCTTACCTCCCACCCCTCCCTCCTCAACTCTGCCTTCTCCCAGAGGGGAGCAGGGACAGGGGTGATGGGGGTTATGGTCAGTTCATCACGATTCTCCTGCTTGCTTGGGGGAGGAGTCCTTCCCCTGCTCCACTGTGGGGTTCCCCCAGAGAAGATCATTCTCCATTAACTTCTCCAATATGAGTCCATCCCATGTGACATTCTCTAGCACAGGATGCAATCTTTCAAGGACAGGCTGCTCCAGCCTGGGTCCCCCACAGGGTCACAAGTCCCACTGGCAAACCTGCCCCAGTGTGGGCTCCTCTCTCCCCTGGTCTGCAGGTCCCTGCCAGGACCCTGCTCCAGCACAGTGTTACCAGAGGTGTTACAGACGTGTTTCCACCATTTCTAATTGGCCCAGCCTTGGCCAGGGGCACGTCCATCCTGGAGCTGTCTGGCATTGGCTCTGCTGGACATGGAGGAAGCTTCTGGCAGCTGCTTACAGAAGCCACCCCTGTAACGCCTCCTCAAAGCCTGGCCATGCAAACCCAATACACTCCATTACTTACTCTCTCTTAGGTTTTGTGGGTTTAATTTTGGGTGCTTCTTCCCTCCACATTTTTAATTTTTTTACTTTTTAATTTTTCTCTGCTCTTCTGTGATTGTTTTACTGCCATTGCCCATGATTGTTTTAGGGCATACAGGTGCATGGTAAAGTGAGTACTCATAGGCAGTTCTGAAATGCTACTCAACTAAATGTTGGTACCATCATCTTGAATATGCTATTGATGGATGGAGCCTTTAATGCTAAATATTATACAGATTTGTATGGAGATTCTTTCTTTTCCTCTGAAAGGGAAGAAGAATATATCAAGGAAAAATGAAAGATTATTAAATACAATATGCTGTGTTTCCTTATCTTGTATGTCACTTATGTGTGTGTGTGTTTCTAGTTCCAAATTGTAAATTGGTTTACTATTTGCATGAAATTTAGATGTATAATTCAGTAATCTCAAGGAAAAAATTTGTTACAGTATTTTGTTTGACATATATCTAGAAGTCATAATGGTATACCACATTCACTAATAATCAGAAATGTTATCATTTGTAAATAACCTTCACACTTTGTTTAGTAGAAAACCATATGTGCTTTCATAGAGAACTTCAGCAAAAGCTTTAGAGATGGTGTTACATGTTCTTCTGACAGAAGAACTTGTATATATGCAGAAAAACACCTAAGTAAAAGTAAAATTATTAAATTATTTAAATGTGTTCTCTACCTAACATGCTTTTCCTTTTCCCTCTGACTCTGGCATTTTTCTTATATTAAATGCATTCCTATAGTAATACATAAATTCTATTAAATTGAAATGCCTCCAGCAGTTATGTTACAAGCAGTATAAACTTCCATTGTGGTTATGTATCTGTTAGTTCAAATGTATTTAAAAGGTTTTTATACTTCCTTTTTTTATCCCTTTTCTTTTAATGGCAGTAATTTTGTATACTTGAAGTTACTTACAGTGAAATGCTTATTTTAAAAGCCAAGTAAATGGAAAGCCCTTAATTATTTTGAGCTGTTTGCAGCGTATTCTCTGGTGATCTTCTGCCAACTTTTTGTGTCACCATGCTTGTCAGTATACAGTAGAAGTTCTCTCTCCCGGCTACAGTGTAATTTAATGGCAGAAGTGAATGTTGTGTGAAGTCCTGATTAGCATGTATCTCCTTGTGGGGGGTGAGTGAGTAATAAAATACCAGCTCTAGTCTCCCTTAATGCTGCCCAGCCAGAGAAGTAGCCAACACCACCAAGAGCCAGGCATCTGCTATCTCCATCCAGAGGACCCCCATTCCCAGTCCTGCTTCCACAGGGGTCAATGCTCTGACCCTTGTCTTCAAAGAACCTAAAGCTATTCCTGAGATTTATTGATCATTTCATCTTTCACCTGCAAGACTTTTGTGAGCTCTTTAGTATTCCAGAATGAAAAAGTCCTGTGAATACAGGAACTGGCTACCAAAGTCAAAATCCCAGTTGCTTTGTGGCCTCTTTTCCCACTTGGTGAAAGATTACTTTTATGGAGAAATCAGGAGTGGAACTGAACAACCATTCCTTGTAATTTCAAGCCCGGCATTTCAGTGAAACCTTAAGAATCTTGGATTTGCTAATAAGATGTGCAAGTAGCTTGTAGCCTTACTATAGACATGTTGGACTTTCTTTTTGGTTTAAATAAGTTGATTTGGATCAGATCTGTCCTGCTTTCTTTTTACTCTTAACTGGTGTGTAAGAAAATGTCCCACCTTCTCATAATTTATTTTGCATATCCTTGGGAAAAAATCAAAACAACACTGAGCTGGGCATAAACCCCTTTATTTTTAAGATTTCTGTAGACCATAGGACATTGGTTTCGGTAGTGGTTTGGTTTTGATTTTTGTAAAGCACTTTTTCATATAGTAAACAGCCATCCAGGAGTCTTTATAAAACATAAACATTACTTTTCAAGGAGGCATTTTTGGTGACCTGTACTCCACAGAAGATATTCAGGTTGATACATATGCACAATAATTTGTTCTTCGTGTATAGCATGTGATCCAGCCATGAGAGTAACAGTAGTATAGTGTAAAAGCAGTTGGATAGTTTGTACAGATAGGAATAGTAGCAATCATGTAATATATATATTTCTTACAGAAGTATACCTATCTCTTTAATTCATGTTACCTGGTTAACTAGCCTACATTGCCTAGCCAGCTGTAAAAATTCGTGTGTTCTCAAGGTGGAAAAGAAAAGGCCAAATGAAGCTGTAGTCCATGACTCCAGCAGAACATTTGCATGTATAATGAGATTTTTTTTTTCACCTTGTGTTTGGTAATTAATTAAAATTAGGGAAACTGTTACTGCTTAAGGAAATTGAAAAATTATTCTTGGGCCTATGTTCCTTGCATTTAAATTCAGAAACTTTATGTGTCTGACTTACAGTATTGGGGGCACACTTGTGCCTAGTTTCTACAGGAAGGCTCTTATTTGTCCTATGCAAGTAAAACGAAGAAACTTTCTTTTACATTCTCTTGTTTAAGTAAAATTTTGTGTGATGTATATCATCACGCTCTGAAGATAAAAAGATGATGTTCCCCTAGTGTCAGAAAGTTTTCTGTGATGTAGTAGCTGTTTTGGGGAAAAGTGAAATATGACAGTCACTTAAGAGTTGAACTTGATGATCCTTGTGGATTCCTTCCAAGTCAGGGGATTCTGTCATTCTGTGATGTCATTTAGCCTAGAGAGAGACTTCTTAGACCCGGATTTATCCCTCTTCTCTCTTATTTCTTACCTGCTGCTCAGTATTTCATTCAGGAAGAAGAACATCCTGCCTAAAAGTCAACATATATGGTTGAAGTTAGATGCTCCTGGCAGGACAGGCTCTCTTTGGGAGAACCTTTCTATTCCTATCCCAAAGAAAGGATTTTACACCAACCAGGAAATTGACTTGCATCCCAACTGGATTAACAGTGGTACACACCAGCTAGCTCATGAAAGTGAGAGATTCCTTTTGTAATGAACATCTAAGTGCATCAAAGACAAAAGACATATGCATATCCATAACATATTCTGGGTAGTCCATGATTGACAGTGATTGATACCTAAGGTTCCGTGATGTTGAAAAGAAAAACTAAACCAACTTTGTAGAGGTGATAGGCAGTGTACCAAGCAAAGATGAAAAGCATTCACATCACACTAATCTGGATTGGGGGCTACAGAGTGTGATGCAAAAAATTCCATTCTGCATGCAGATGACAGATCCTGAAATTTGTATGAAATACAAAGTCAACTGAAGACAGATGAACACATTTCCCTGTATCCTATCAGGATTATTTCACAGATCATGTCATATACCTGAAGAAGAGTAACAATGTCTCTCTTATTTTCAAGATATGATACTATTCTTCAGTGAGATATAGAGCAACTTTTATTTTTCAACAACGTAAATGGGAACTAAAAACAACTTGACACTTTTTTACTAAGCTGAACAGACAACTTGTTTATGTTCCTGTTGTCATTTTAAGTGTTTTTACTTTTGGGAAGCAGCACGAGAAATCCTGGAAATTACAGACAGTGATCCTTATTATCCTGGTAACATTTTACTGTGCCCAGAAATAAGTGGCCTAATAGTGTAAAGATGATGTACAATGGATTCAATACCTAGGAAAGTAGAGTAAGCATGCTACGTGATCTCTTGTTGAGAACATGTGGCAAAATTATTTCAGTCACTTTCCAAACATTTATTTTTGTAATGGATGCTTTGGATGTAATGGATGTAATGGATGGTTTTGTGGGGTTTTTTAAAATTTATTATTATGAATAATCAGATATTTATGTTGTATATCATATTTCAGTCTTTGAAAATCAGTAGCTGCTTAGTATAGAAACCAGGATGGTGCCCTTAGGAGATGAGGAGACACTCACTGAGAGGGAATAACTATAGAATGTGAGGCACACACAGGTGTGGAGGAATGATGGCCTAGGAGTAAACACTCTGCACAGCAGAGACCAGTCTGCTGAGAACAGTGAGAACCCAGGCTTCAGAGGGACGGTCTCTGGAGACCCAGAGAGCACTGTGCAGACTTCTGCAACTCTGGAAGTGTGTGGTGTGCTGAACTGAGAACAAGCCTAAGAAAAGAGGATAGATTTACGAGGATGCAGTGGGCAAGGTGGAGATAAAATTATGTATGTATAGTTTTGTTTCAATTTTCCTCATTTTAAGTTTTCTCCATCCCCAGAAAAGAAATCAGTTCTAGCATCTGTTCTAATAAAATCTAGCTTTCCTATTAAAAAGCTGGTTTAGAATGTTCACTATGGAAAAAAAAATGAGCAATGTGACTGCACAACTCTGAGTAGGGCAGGGCAGGGCAGGGCCTGCTGCAGCACAACATGCAGTCAAGAGCAAACCTGCATACCAGGGAGGATTGTGGCACCAGGTTCACCTCTATTCAAAGTGATAGATTACCAAATTTCAGCTGCTGTGGATTTTTCCCTGGGGTGTTGCTTATTTTTCTAGCATACCTGCCTCTATGTTTATATGTATGATTAATTCAACATAGAGCACTTGGTTGTTAAGAAATTACTTACTGCTTCAATACATAATTAATTTAGAATGTGATTAATGAAAGTAAGCTTAATCCATGTCCTAAAACCGTCCTTGTTTTTACACAGCTGTAACTGTGTAAGTAAATTTTATCCAAATCTAGTTTAAGATCTGAAGATAAATGGATGAAGGAAATAGTTTAAAATAAAACACATGGAAGTTCTGCATTCTTTCAGACTTTACTTTTCCAGAGTGTTTTGAAATAGGGTTTACTGGAAGAACCATGTGATAAGTTACGGTTGTGGCAGCTCTTTCATGTATGGGGTTAAATATAATTGTGCATCAGATGCTTTGTAAAAAGTTAAGAAATATTGCAAAATATTGTAAAAAGTAGAATGGAGGTGTAAACTGAAATATTGAAGTGATAACTGACATAAGTTGGGAAATTGTTGCTGAGTATCTTCATTTTGCTGTGTCAGTGTCTGTGTACTTTCATGTAGCTCTTCTGTGCTAAAGATTGTACTTTAGATCTGTTCTTAGATGCTCTTTCATCACAGGGGAAAACTACATATCTGTTTTCCAGTAGATAACCTGTTTTTCCAGTATTTCCCATTTTCTAGTCTGTGTTCCTATACTTTTAGTAACACCTAAACATTTTGTGCCATTTGAGCTGGTATATTTGGAAAGAACATTTTAAATGCTGCACAGAATTTTAAGATTGCAGTGTTTCTTATCATTTTTGGTGTTATTCTGAGCAAAGGGAGAGCTTTGTATTCTTTAAATTAACCCACGGTTGACAACCATCTCTGGGAAAAAAGGCTTTGAAGAAAACTCTTAACATGTGTTTGTGTCCTGAAAATTAAAAGAAAGAGCAAATATTTAAAATGGAAATGTGATAGGTGTTTAAAATGTTTCCAGGTTTTTTTAATATAAATGTTACAAATTTACCCCTCCCATTCATAGTGGTGCTATCTGTTCTAATACAGATATGTAATCTTATTTAGCCAAAGACTAAGAAGATTTCTCTATTTAGTAGCAATTAGTCTTTGTGTCTACTTAAGATTCTCGAGCATTTCTGATTAAGTAGCCTTCAGAACAGTTACTGGTTGTCATTGAATCTCTCATTTTTCTTGTATGTGAGTGTGCTCATCTTTGTGATTTTACTCTATTTTCCTTACTGAGTCAATATAATTCTTTCTGATTTTGAGGACCACAATTTAGCCCATTTTGGAAGCTGTCTGATGCCTCTAAATAATGGTGACTGAGTCTGGTTGTTTGCACATCACCCCAAAATGCCAAAATGACCGAAGACAGTGAGTTTGAAATTTAAAACAGTAAAGGATCACTAAAGGTCAAAATATTTGCTTTTGTTTAAAAATTAAGTCATTGAATGGTACAGAACTTGTATCAGAAATACTTCTGTTTAAGAAATATCGGGGGCTTCATCAAGTATAGCTTTCTATGTAAAGTGACAGAAGGCCCAAAACATTACTGCTAAAATTAATTTATGCATTTAAATAGTTTTCTATGTCTCCTGGATGCCTTAGGTCAGTGTGTGTGGACTGTGGTACACACCAAAAAGCAAAGCAAGCTTAGAGTCTGTTTCATCGTGTATCCAGCTGGGATTGGGAACACTCACTACTGAAAGATCAGAGAAGCAGCAGAGAGTGCAATAATGCGTTTTTCGGTTTCTCCATTAGCGTCTCATCAGGATATTGTGAAAATTTCAGATTTTAGATATAGTCGATATAATAACCAAGACATTGGCTAGTGGAGCTGAGAGAGGAAATGAGACCCTTGACTTTATCCTACTTCGTTTGGTTCACAAGAGGCACATCACAACAGCAACCATTGGGTTCAACATGCTGAAAAAACAACAGGAAACAAAGAACAATCCACAACAATTCAAGAAGGAACACTATACAGAAATAAAATCTTTACTAAAAAGAACCTAAAAAAGGTCAGCTAAGAGAAGGAAGTTGTACCAGGTGGTATGGAAGCCACTTAAGGACACCATATGTGATATTCAAGGCCAGCGCCCACCACCTGTCATGAAAGGCTTGAGAAAAAGCAAGAGAAAGACAGCAGAGCCAGACAACAGAGTAAAGGAAGTTGCTAGAAAGAAGTAGGTGTCTTTTAAAAAGCTGAATTCACACCCAAATGATGTATTAAATATATTTAAATGTAAGAACATGGTAAGAGGCGAAGGAGTGTTTGAGCAAATGTTCTATGGAGTTAAAACTGAATAGGTCTAACTTTTGATGCACCAGGAGCAATGTAATGTGTCTGCCACTCTTTTGAGCCAATAATCTTGGTGTAGAATGAGTATTTAGAGAGGCCTGTTTCATAGAAGTTAAATAAATCCTTTGCATTGATGTTAGCTGTGGAAAAAATACTGTGGAGAATCCCATGATGCAGCACTTCTTCCTGGTTTTTTCTGAAAGGATATTTGGAATTGAAGTGATTTAATAGTCGTGCAACAGAATAGATTTATAAAATAAAATTACAAGTACCAGATTTTATTCACCTCAACTTTCTAAAAGAATTTAAGGAAAAAAAATGCCCCATATTACTGACAATGATGCATAGCTACTTGCTTTTCAATTGCCTTGTGTCTGAGACTTTGAGGTTAGATAGGTCGAAGGCAGTTTTTTAAAACAGTTCTTAATTCATCCAGGGAGCTGCAAGCCTGTTATCCTGTTGTTTGTTTTAGGCATTTCAGCAAAATAATATTTGTGCATGGTTGATAACGTGTGATCTGAATGGGACAGATAAACTGAAGATTTGCAAAGGGGAAGTATACAAGCATCTTGGCATTTTTGAAGACATAGGAAATACATGGATAATGATCAAGCTACAGCTGATGTGTTTTTCTTGAATTTCCACCAAGCTTTTGATATAGCCCCTCTCCAAAGAGGGCACGTAGACATGACATGAAAGATGAAGCAGTTCTCAAAACAGAGGTCACAACTGGAGGCTTGTGTTCAATAGATGGTCAGGTAAGAAGAATAAAGTGATATCAGAAGGTTTCCTGATGGCTACATGGGTATTGACTGCACTAAAGAATTGAGTGCAGTGTAATCCTAGATTGAGTGATTTGTCAAAAACATCTTAGACAGTTGACAAGTGATGTACTTAGAAAAAAATAACCAGTCAAAATCACCTGCAAAATGGTGAGCTCGGAACTGACTGTTACCAAGCAGGAGTAGGATTTTATAATACAACAAATAGCAATGAAAACAACATTTTAGGACTCAGCAGCAATCAAAAAGCAAAATTATGGCAATTATTAGGGTAAAAAGTGCAGAAGAACTACCTCTGTGTAAATCCAGAGTTCATGTTTTCTTGATCGTGGTGTATGGCTCCTGTTTGATAGAGGATATAGAAGTAGGTGGTTGTTTGATGTGACCAAGTACAGTTCGTCCTATGGCAGGAATTTGACTTAACTTTTGAGTAAGAGAAATTCATCTGTATATACAGTCAGGTGAACATTTGTGATTGAAGACTTGTGCAGAAAGTGGTATCTGACTTTAACTGACTGTTGTCATTAGCATTAATTGGATTTGCTTAAAAGTCCAGGAGGTAATACTCCTTTGTGGTAGGCAGCACTTATGCAACGTTTGCCAGTTTTATGTGAATTCTTCATTTGTCAGCACACAAACATAGTATGAATGAAAAAATAAAAATCAGTCCCTATCCTAAACAGTTTCAGTCTTTTGCAGTTTTTTACATTACAAGTGTTGCACCTTAATAGAAGTTTTAAAGTTTTTAAATGGGTTTTCCTTCTCTGATTTCACATTATTTGAGGCAGTTTACCCAAAAAAGAGTGAAAAAATAGTAATGTCATTTTGTGTGCCTGAGTTGTTACCAGCATTGCTTTTATTCTAATGAACCTTTCCATTTTATTGCATCCACCAGCCACAGCTTTTCACTCTCGGTCAAATTGCAGCTACAAATATCTTTAATTGGCACTAAAAATAACATTTGGTTTTTCCCTTATAAGATCCTGAACCAAAATTAAACTCCTCTGCTTTGGCTGCATAGTACACCATGGAAGATTTATCCAGTATCAAGGAGAAGAAAACTGGCTGAAAAATAAGGAGGGCATATGTCCTTTTCATCTGAGAAAAGAAACCAACCCAAAGCCAAAAAAACAACAGAAATACAGAATTATCATGAGCAACATCCAGACAACCAACTGTAGGATTTGGACAAGGGAGCCAGCTGCCATACCTGAGTCATGATGAGCACATTATATGGATTCCTAAAGCTCAGTGGTATTTTTTGATTCTGTTTTCCTCAGTATGCTTTACATCTTTTTTTCTCTCTCTTTTTCTTTCCTCTGTTCTAAAAGTAGTTTGTTCTAATAATATTCAGGGACCTGATTTTTAAAATCCCTGTCATTCAAAAATCCCAGCTTATTCTCATAGCCAAACTTCATTTTGCATATTGTGGAACTTTGTATCCCTTAGACTTGCAGACACCTAAGTAATCAACCTCCCATTTTTCATTGCCTTATAGGATGCTGTTTCACAATGTTTCCATCTGGCATTGTCTGAAGGAACTGAAATAGTAAAGATGAACTTGAGAAAGCAAGCTTATATTTTCAATCATGGAGTTGCCAGCAGTGTGTTTGTGCTGATGGTTGATCTGGAGAGGAGGAAGTTAGCTGTTGCTCTTAGCCTGTGTTAAGCTTCATATTTGATCTCTTTGTGTCTCCATTTGCTCTGATGATGAATACAAAATATCTTCCTGATATAACAGAACTCACTGAAAGTTAGCTTGTTGGGAATCTTCCTGTCAATATTTTTTTTCTATTTTTCATTGTTTTCTGTTTTTCCTTGAAGATAGAAACTGGCTGCACTGACTTTTCATTATCACAGTTCAGTAAGCTGTATGTATTAACTGAGTCCTCTTATTTCATTTAAAGTCTTTTTTATATATTTCTACCTCGATTCTGTTAAAGAAACATGCAGTTAGAATGGAGAAAACACTGAAATATTTCAGATAAGATAAGATAGGCTGTTAGAAAATTATTTTTTCTTTTAGTGCTACTTACATTCTGAGGCTGCTCATTCCTATTTCCATATCATACTGTCAGTCAGTGACTGTGCACATGCATGGTAAACTGCATCCAAAAGGAATCTGTGCAAAAAAAATGAACTCAGCATTCCTGAGGAAGAGGTTCTTATAAAGGCTGAAAGAAACGGCTCTGAAATTATGACTGTGACTGGAAAATGTATATGGATGTTCCATCTGGAAGACACTTTGCTCAGTCTAAAAGAGCACCAAGTGTAGACTAAACAGGTTAGAGTCAATTACTCCTGAATAATTGGAGTATGTGATCAATTAAGCATCTTGTGGAGCAGAGATAGGTCTTAGGAGGGAGAGAGGTGACAGACCAATATGGAGCAGGAGAAGAATCATCAGCTCTTGAGGAGTTAGAGCAAGCTGTTGCTATAGTTGTGGCTAGAGTTAGTGTTGTTCCTGTCATTGTTGCTTAAATACTAACTCAACATATTGAAAATGTTTGCATAGTGTATGTTCCCTGCATTTTTAAAATTACTTAGCTTTGGCATAACAACAAATCTTTTCTGTCAGTGGGAAAAATTATTAGAACCAAATTTGCATCTATTGAAATTTTATCAGGCCTCCCTACGGGCTTGAAATGTAGAGAATCATTCAAAAGTTGGGTCTTGTTTGGGGCTTTTTATAAACCAGTGGATTTTGTTAATTAGTAAAAATCATCTGATGAGCAGATTCATGTTAAGAAACACCTTCCTGTGGACCAATATCTTCTGTAACAGAGACTGATTCTTCTAAGGCGTGGCAAGCATCTTGTCAGAACTCATCATTTTGATTTTCTTTGTGGTTAATGGAAGGGGAGAGAAGAGATGAAGTCCTTCGGGTTGCATTTCCATTCCTGCTGGTTTAGAATGAGATAAACTGCTTTCTGAAGAAGAAAGTGTCTTTTGGGTTATCAGAGGGAGCATAGGTCTAAGTATGCACTAAGTATTTTCAGGCAGCTAAAGCTGTGGGAGGCAGATTCCACTGAATATGTCATTTGTTAAGGTCATTGTGTGGGCTGTGACATAAACTTTGTGGTGTATGTTTCTTGTATAACTTTCATTTATATTTTAGCATGGCTGTTGTAATCAGGTAGCCTTGCTGGCTTTATGAATAGGCAGTTCTCTTGGCTCCTCTGCGTGCCATATGCATGGGAAATCTATAGCAAACCGTACCATTGGTGAAAAAAACATTTTACTTTCTTCTATTAGCTTGTTATCCACTTCAAATCAATTGCATGTCATCTTGAGGCAGAAATTAAGTCTATTTTGTTACTCCTTCAAGTCAAATCATATAAATCTTTTTGGAGTTTCTTTCTCTGCTGATTTCTTTGAGAGTCCTCCTTTTGCTTGCCAAAATCTTCATGTTCTGGAATTATGCTAAGAAACACAGCATTACAAGCTTGAACAGTACAATAGCTTTATATAATAGCTTTGGAATATTTTTTCTGTTATTTTCCATCTCTTTTCTTAAGTATGCAAACAAGGTGTTAGCTGTTATGATCACTGATACCAGCCCAGCAAATGTTTTCATTGAGCTTTCCATGCTGATGCACAGGGATAGATAGTTTTTGTTTTTCCTGAGCTGATAACAGCTCACTTTGCCCCCACCGGTGGAACAGTAGATACTACACAGTACTAGAGTACAGGGCAAAGAGTGATCAAAACTGATAAAGGACTGCCACTCTAGCTCCTCAGGAGAACTAGGTGGAGTCTTGTGTTTGTTTCCTGTGTTAGAGGAAAGTCAACATAGTTCTGGTTTCCTTTCAGTCAGGCATTTATCTTAATACCCACACATGGGAAGACTACAGTCATTCTGCCTTTTGACAGCTTCACCATGGTGTCTTCAGGCCTTCTGCTATCCTGAGCTACTTAGGGTAAGGAAACTTTGGGATTTTACTCAAAACATTGGTTATCTTAAGCCCCATCTTGACTTCTGCCCTGTTTTTGGTCAAGTAATTTCAAAGCAAAGAAGGGTGCTTGGCTGCACACCATGCTGTAGTTTCACTGAGATTTGGGGGTCTCGGATGCTTAAAGAGCAAGTTAGGCCGCTTTGCTGAGAGCATAGATTAAAGGAGTGTTATTAACAAACAGTGCTATTCAGGTTAGCAGAGGGCTGAGGAATTTTGCAAAACAATGTATATATATTTGCAGTGAAATTCACCTATTTTAACACAAATACTTCCATGAAAATCCAAATAAGATCACAAGATGAAACACTGATGTTTTGTTTATAGCATCTTTCACCATTCGGATCTGCCTTCAGTTCTGATATTTTATTCCTTCAGGATGACACAGACGTTATTTTTCCCACATCCCATATGTCCAAATCACATATAAAGATACTTAGCTCAAATACCATGGGTGTGAAACATTCCACACTGTGGGTCCAGGGTGACGTTTGGTGTGTCTTTAATGTGCTGTGGTGTTCAGTTACAATACAGCAAATTTATTTTTATGCAGCCTTCTTCATTGAAAGTATGGAAAATTGCTTTGCAGTGAGTCATCTGACAGCTAAAGAACTAAAAGTCTGTAGTGATATTTAAAGAGAAAGTGGCTCAGAGCTGACAGAGTTCAAGACAGAAAAAGAAACAGAAATTAAAGAGAGGGCCTCCAACCATGGAGAAAATAGCGACAAAGACTGGTTAGGGGGAGGAGTGATGAGAAAGGCAAACATGCTGAGAATGTCTGAGACAGTTCAGGAGATTATGCATATCATTCTAAAACAAGTATTAGGCTTCAGATATCTCTCCTGTATCACACTAACCTTAGCCAAGTAAGGTTGCTTTGACCCTAAGAGAATGCTGTAAATACAGATAAATAAGAGTACTAGGCTCAGGCCACTGTAAGGAATTTAGAAGTATGCAGGTAGGGATTGAGAGAAGGATTAAAGTCTTAACTTTCTCAAGCAAATATTAGAATGTGGTGTTTTCACCTTGGCTGAATGCCAGGCACCCACCAATGCCATTCTATTACTGTCCTCCTCAGCTGGACAGGAGATAGAAAATATTACTAAATGTTCACAAGATAAGGTCAGGGAGAGATCACTCACATATTATTGTTGTGGTCAAAACAGACTCAACTTGGGGAAACTAATTGAATTTATTAACAATTAAAATTAGAGCAGAATAGTGAAAAGTAAAATCATATCTTAAAAGCACCTTTCTGTTCTCCTCCCCTATCCCCCCATCTTCCCAGGCTTAACTTTATTCCCAGTTCTCTATCTCCTCTCCACCAGCAGCACACTGAGATGGGGAATGAGGGTTACAGGCTCTTCATCTCCTCAGGGAAAGGAGTCCTTCCCACAGACTGCAGCTCTTCATGAACTACTCCAGCACTGGTCCTTTTCCACAGCATGCAGTGCTTCAGGAACAGTTTCCTCCAGTGTGGGTCCCCCATGGGGTCAGATGCCTGCCAGCAAACCTGCTCCAATGTGGGCTCCTGTCTCCACAGGGCCTCAGATCCTGCCAGGAGCCTGCTCCAGCATGAGCTTCCAGTGAGGTCACAGCCTCCCTCAGACTTGCACTTGCTCAAGTGGAGGGGCCTTCACAAGAGGAACTCTGTGCCACCATGAACCTGCAGGGGCTGCAGGGGCACGGCTGCTTCACCTTGGTCTTCCCCACAGATCAGATTGCAGGGGAATCTGCTCTGGCATCTGGAGCTCTTCCTTCTCCATTGACCTCAGAGTCTGCAGAGTTGTTTGTCTTACCTGTTCCCACTTTGCTCTTCTCTAGTTGCAATTGCTTCTGCACAATAACTTTTTCCCCTTCTTAATGATATTATTTATATATATATATGTGTATATATATATATATTTATGTATGATTTATATATATGTATATATGGATTGCTTTGTTATCCCAGAGGCATTACCACCATCACTGATGACTCAACCTTGGCCAGCAGCAGGTCCATCTTGGAGCTCTGCTGGACATAGGGGAAGCTTCTGGCAACTTTTCACTGAAGTCACCTCTGTAGCCCTTGTGACCAAAATCTTGTCATACAAAGTCAGTACAAAACTGGCATTCTGCAATCAGTGTTGTTTAAATGTGTGAGGATTTTGTTAGGCCATGAATAAGGGAATTCCAGTTAGTTAGATAGCAATTACTATAGACATGAATATGGACTTCAGCAGCTGTGCACTCAGAGGGATGATGGGTTTTGGTTTTTAGTCAAATCTTCCTTGGCTAGTGCTAGAGGAGCTAATCGTCAGAAGTGAATGTGTGGGAGGAGCAATCAGTTCACGGTCAAAAATTACTTTAAAACTTGGGCTTTGTGTACAGGGATAAGATCTGTGTAAAGAAGTGCAAAAGTTGTCTTGAAGAGCAAGAGGGACTTAATTCCTGTGACATCTGGGGCTTTTGAAGAATTAGGTAGTAAGGAAATTATGATGTAGCAAAGGAACACCAGAAGCAAGGCAGGCTGTTAAAGAGATTAGAGATTACTTACCAAGGTCACTGTTGCCTTGCGTGCTTTTCCTATAAAGATGATGTCCAAAACTGAACTAGCAGTACGATACCCCAAAAGAGGAGAATGTTGAAAGAGGATAAAATAAATGAGTCAGAAAGAGATGCCTGGTGTTTTTAAACATGTCATGAATGGATATATCATCTTTCATTGTAAATTATGTACATTCTACTTGTGTTCTTGGTCAAGTCTACCAACTGGTGATTTGGGACTCTTTGGGGAACTCTCTCATGTCGTGTTGCCCAGTCTGCCCATACAGTTTTTTACTCTGGGATTATTTTGACCTTACTCTGTGTAGTACTATATTATCTGCCTTCAGAAAGTAAATGAGATATAAAGTATGTAGCATGAAGGAGAATACAGTCTTTATTGAAAGCAGAAGGGAAAAAAGCTTGTCTTTTTAGTGCATTCAGAAAAGTTGACTTTGACATTGTAGTACTGAAAGACATTGTTAAGCACAAAAGTAAGGTTAGAGCCACTCAAGTATCCCAGAATTTGAAGGGTGTCATATTTCATTGTATGCAGTTCTAAAATGCTTATTACAGATCTTCTTATTTACAGCTCTCATGTCTCTTTTGAATCCGCAGAAGAGGAATATCAAGGGCAAACCAAGAGAAAGCGCATTCGAAGGAAGAAACAAAAGAGCAGTTTACAAATCTCTAGTAATTTACATGGAGAACAAACAGATTTGGGAATGCAAGAGACGGTTGTTCAAGATAATTTACAGCTGCAGCAAACAGACGGTCCCAAAATAAGCAAAAACAGAAAGAGGAAAATGAAAAAGAAGCGACAGAAAGAAAAAAAGAGAGCAGCTGGCTTAGTAACAAAAACTACCAGTGTGGATTTTACATATCAGCCTGACAAAAACAACAAAGAAGAAGCAGCAGACTTAAAAGACATAGGGGAAAAGGCAGATAGCATTCTGGACTTCCTGCAGGCAACACAACAAATTTATTTTGCTGACAGTATGTACCACTCTTTCTCCATTGTTTTAATGAGTATTACCATGCAGGGGAAAATGGATATGCATTTATTACTGCTGCAAAATGGGACAAATCTACTAAAAAAGTGTCTCTCTTGAAGACAGACATGTGAGTAGTAAGGCATGTGAGTACCTAGTATTTGTCCCACTTTCTGGTGTGTACATGAATATGTAAGAATTCACGTCAGTAGGAAAAAACTGTGGTCCTCTGTCTTTAAAATTACATGATGTTCCTTGCTCTTCTCTTAAACGTTCCAATGCACTTGGGACAAGTGGTTAAAATTCTTTTTCCCTCTGCAAGCAAACACCCAGAAGGATTACTTGCTTTCAGAGAACTTCAAATAAGAGCAATTGCTATCTTAAACTGCTTTCATGCTTAGTATCTCTTAACCAATCTACTTTTCAGAATGTTCTGTTTCCCAGGAGGAGATTTATTTTTATTCTATAAGGAAATCTAGACAGACAGCATGTAAAGGAACAGGGAAGATACTGTTGGCACTGGGCAAGTATATTGGCATAAAATTATTGTGAAAAAGATGAATGGGAACTGATGCTCAGTGCACATTCCCTAGTACTTTTAAAAGAATTGCATGGATTTATCCCTAATGGCCTATCCAATGTTCACTGGTGACTGTGGAGCTGAATGGAGAACATTAAATAGCTTACCTACCTGTATTAGTCCATCTTAAGGCAGACCTGTCAGCTTCTAGTACCATAAAATTCATCTTTTGGTTACAGAATTACTGTGAAAACCTTGTTAAGATGACATCAGGGATTTTATGTTAACTTTTTCAAGATTTATGCATAGAATTTTCTTTATTTAATGTTAAATTTTCCTGCTGCATCAGGTCTTCATACTAAGCCTAGAATTTTAAATCTGTCCTACTTTCTGGCTAAGGTATTTCCATCACCAAAATTAAGAATTTTACTACTTTACCATATGGCTAAGTAAATGCAAGCTAAGCTACTTGCATTTGCTGTAGTGGAACTCTACAGTGACTGAGCAAGATTGCAAATTCTTCAAATTCTGCTGTTAATACATGACCCAGAAGAGAAACCTGATGAATTGTCCAGAGCTGTGTTGCATGTTGATCTTTAAGAAAGAGTGTAATTGAACATCCAGCTTTCCTGCAAGTTCAGGTTTTGGGAGTTTTTGACAGACTAACTAGCTCTGGTTTCAAACCAGCAGATTGGAGTGTTGAGCCAGTGAGGACCTTGGAATCCACAGAGAGGAATTCTTAGGTGAAAGGAATTTCATCTGCAGATGAGATACAACATCTATAAATCAGAGTGTGACTAACTTTCTTCTTAGGCAAATCCCAGTTTATATATAGATCCAACGTTATGCTATTTTGCCTTTTCCAGTTGAATGACTTTAACACTACGTATTTTTTTTTAGATACAATTTGAAGCCATTGCTTTTAGCTGCATTTTCAAATGGTCACGTTGGATTATACTCCTAGTACATGTGTTAAAAATCTGAATGGGGAAAATCTTAGGTGTCTTGCTGGTAAAAAAACAGAATTAAAGGGGAGTCTGGTTAAAGGGACAGACAACACATTGTTACTGGAATGGAAGAGTGAATTTATGGTTTAGTACTCTATAAACAACTGGGTGTGGCTTAGCTGGAGTTCATTTGTGCACAGCAGTCCTCACAGTGCTTTGAAAAGGTGTTGGTAACATACCAGAGTTTTGGCTACTGCTAAACAGTGCTGGCATCTTATCAGCACTGTCTCTCCAACATTCCCCTCCATCTAGGGGCTAGGAATGGGCAAGATCCTGGGAGGGGACACAACCAGGCCAGCTGGCCCATGTTAACCAAAGGGATATTCCATACCAGATGACATCAGACATAAAAGCTAAGGGAGGGAGGAAGAACAGGCATTCATCCTTTTACAATGTTTGCCTTCGAGAGCAGCCATTCCATGGGCTGAAGCCATGCTTCCTGGGAAGCATCTGAACATCACTCACTGGTGGAAAATAGAGAATAAATCTTTTTTCCTCTTTATGTGTGAGCAAACATCTGCTAGTTTTGGTTGGGTTTTTTGTGGGTTTGGGGTTTTTTGTAGCAAACTGCCTTATCTCAACCTGTGAGGTTATTTTTATCTCATTTTCTCTGTGCTGTCCCACTGAGAAGGGGAGTAGTGGAACATGTTGGTGGGCACCTGGCATCCAGCCAAAATCAACCCATTACAACAATGTACATCTTTCTTTGCTGTTTTGCATGCTGTAATGCCTACTTTTTAAATAAAAACATAAAGGTGCGGTACCAAAGTAATTGTTTGCCTCCAGAAGTGCTTTGCAGTCATTACAGAGAGTTGTTACCTTTTCCAAATCTGTCTGCAGTTTATAACATATAGTGTGTAGGAAGCAAAAACACAGTGCTTTGGCCACAGTACAGGTTCTTCTTCACACCTTCTTTCTCTGCTAACTTTGAAAATTTGATTCTTCTTGCATTCCTATCATTATGAATCCTATTGTCCTTTTAACTTACTGATTTTTGTAGTTTTTGCTTTACCATTGTTTTAGTATTTAACAAATGTGTTTAACAAGCTACTCTTTAGTACCTGATATTTGATTGCCATCTGTGCAAAAAAGGAAGATGATGTCTTAGGAAGAAAAAACTACAGTAATTTCACGATTACAAGCCGCATTGACTATAAGCCGCATCTCTGGGTGTTGGCAAACGTTTCGTTCTTTGTCCATACACAAGCCGCACCCAATTATAAGCCGCTCTGTCATTGGCTGCGAGGACCCGCGTGCAACAAAGTTGCCAAATAGTAACAGAATCACGACAGGGCGGGGTCTACTGGCTCGGCTTGGGCTGTGCAGGCTTGGGGCTGCCGACGGGGCCAGGTGGCCCAGCTCGGCACTGCTACTCGGCAGGGCTGCTCAGGGCCAGCCGCCGCCGCCGCTGGGCTCACTCGCCCCGGCCCGGAGCTGCCCCGTGGTGGCAGTGGGGCATGGAGCTCGCTGGCACCCATGGCGGCGGCGGCACGCAGGGACGGGAGCCCCCTGCCTCCCCCCGAGCCGCGGGGCCGGCAGGAGGGAGCCCCCCTGCCTCTCCCCACCCCCCGCCCCCTGTGCTGCCTGCATGGAGTGGCTCCACCCGCTGCGCAACACAGTAACCAGTTTGTAACAATCGCGTAAATGCCGGGTTTTACTGGCAGGTGCTCAACTTGGCAGTTTGCACTGACTCAGTTTGGACTTCCAGGGTTGGAAATGTCAGAAAATTATTCACATATTGGCCGCTCCTAAGTGTAAGCTGCATTTCTGGTGTGGGAGCAAAATTTTGGTCAAAACAGTGCGGCTTGTAATCGTGAAATTACTGTACAATTAGGAAAATTCTCTGAGTTCACTGAATATTTTTAACATAATTTTCTAACTGTTTTTGCAGAGAAATCAGAATGCAGAGATGCTGCTGTAAATTCAGCAACTGTCCAAGAGCTCTTACAATGTCTTGAATTTCGCACCATCTCTTCCTCAGATGTGACTCATCTGCATCGGCTGAAATCCCTTGTATTGCTACAGGATATTGAGAGATTGCAGGATGCTTTGAAACAATTTCAAGAGCAATCCATGATGTCTCCTGGTAGGTACTATTCACTCATGTTCATACACTGGTATTTTTGTGTGAATTAAAATTTGCACCATTTTATTTTTTTTTAATTAGGAAGCTGTAAATAATGATGTAATAGTAAATATATGCTTATACACAATATGAAAGCATAATTCCCACCAAAAATACAGTGATATCCCTAGTTCCCATTTGTTTACAATCAATAAGAAGCTTTTCAGCAACTACAGAATACAAGATGATTCGGGGGTTTAAACCAATTTTTTTAAAATCTAAAGGGTTTTAAGATTAAGCATTTAAAGCATGTTTTTAATACATTCCCATGGTAGACTTTTTAAATTGCAGGAATTAGCTTGTTTATCTTGGAGATTTCACTCCTCCAGCTAAGGACTAATTTTACATGCATAACAATCAAAAAACCCATTATTTTATTTCTTTCTGTTCACAACATGGCTTCTTTAATACACACACTTTGCGAGCTAAATTTTGATTTACAATTTTGGTTTTGTTTAAATATAAATATCTGGTTTAAGTTTCTATAAATATTATTGATAATGTAAAAATTTAAAGTTACTCTTTATAACAGATTATATTCTGAAGTCATTCATAAAATAAAAATTACTGTGTTACTAAATTTTTCATACCTGAGGCATAGGCTCCTTTATTTCTCTATTATAACCCCTATAATTTTAGTAGAATCTCTTCCTGTACAGTTAATAGTGCTTCAAGTGAATGTGGGATCAGCATGTAGTCCACAGGAGGTATAATGATTAATTTTCCATGTAGTCTTCATTTAAACAGTCACTGCTACTAGTCTTTAGAACTTGTGTTGGAGCATCAGATAAAAATCTACAAGATGTGCTGAATTTTCTTGCATCCCAAAGAATTTAATCTGAGTTGAGAGCACTTGACTGCAGCATGAGAGAATCTCAACCATTTTAGATTGTACTCGAAGTCTTTTGAGGCATAACAGCAGAGATGGTAGCAGTGTGGTAACAGTGTAATTAAGATCATAGCCATTGGTGGCTTAGCAGCAGCATTCAAAGAAAAGACATCTGCTTGTAATTTCATTAAATAATTTACAGCATGATAGTGGCTCAAGATCCTCATCAAGACTGGAGCCTCCTGAATGCTGTGTTTTGGACAGAGAAAACAGAGAATTCCTGCCTGTCCAGTTCAGATCTGATACATTTTGAAAAGGATGCTCTTAGGGAAGTATATATGTATTCTTTTAAGGGTAGATAGCAGTATGACAACCCTTAAGGTTCTGATGGATGTGAAGTATCCACATATACACGGAATGAAATCCTTCTGTGCATTTCAAGCCTACAATCTCTGCTCTTAATTATAATCACATCGTCTCACTGGATGTAATACTGTGTGCAAACCAAGTAGAACTCAGCAGGAATCATGGAAATGGTATTGCCCTTTATTGAATGAACTAAAGCTTTTCTTGATTAAATCCAAATGGAATTCAAATGACAGCATTCAGGATATTCTTTACAGGCTTATCTAACTTTTATACAGTTGGAGTTCTGTTGGGTTTTGCAGCCTTGAGACAAGTTGCTGTGTTTACTTTTGTACAGGAGAAATGTCAAAATGAAGAGATAAAACAGAAATAAATTTAAACCCCTAATTTTCCAATGTATGTATTCATCATTTGAAAAAGCAAAAAACAATTTTCTGAGTGATTTTTAAAATTCAATAATGTTTCTACTGGTAGAGCCTGGAATTGTTTAGTCTTCCAGTTCATTTTTTTTCCCCTAGTAACTGCTGTTACTCTGGGCTCAATTCTAATCTCATTCCAAATTCACATGGTGTAACCGTAGTAGTTTATTTGATATTCATGAGGTACAACAACATAAGAAAGAGGAAAAATACATTCTTATAAATTATTAAAGGATAATTAAGCACCTGCTAGTCATTAATTTTCCTTGGAAGACTTTAAAAAACACATTCTGTTTGTAATTCCAGAAATTCAGTGAATGAAAATACAATGCTCTAAAGTTTTACTTTGAATTAGACCTTTAATTATACTCTTTTTTTTCCCCCTGCATTTGGCTCAAAATCAGGTCATCTTGTCCAGTGTGGGTTTTTTACATTTTAGTTTTCACTCCTAGTGAGGAGGTGATAAAAGTTAAGAGTTTTTACGAAGATCTTTGTAATATAATACCTTTTTATAATAAGCACTTGAATTTGTTAATACGACAAAGGTACAAATTCAAGTCCTTATTACAGAAAGACAAGTTAGGGCTTTTTATGAAGGCAAAAATGCACAGAACATAATAGTAATCTCTGATTCTTTATGACTTTGTCTTATCATCTTGTCTTTTCTCTCTCTATTTTTATGGGCATGCAGAGTACTATAAGGAAAAGTCATTCTGTATTAACATGATGAAAAATCTTGATTTTAGGAAGATGTATTATTTTTACAAAATAAACATTTTATTCCCTTTAGTCCAAGAAATAGTATGTTAACCCTTTCTCCCATGATTCTACTTAAGATGCCATCATCAAAGAAGTAAAGATGGGTGCTACGTTTTGTTCAATTTTATCTTTAATTCCAGGAAGCAAAGCATAAGAAAAAAATGAGAAGTGATGCACCTCTTCATATAAGTGTACATTCTCCACTAGTGAAAGTTACCAATTATGCATACTATTATGTCTTTTATTTCCTCATATATGGATGTTATGGTTTCATCCAGCGTTCCACTGGGGCTACCAAGTCCTGCTTGGCAGGTTATATGCCTACTGATGATAAATGTGCTTTAGAATAAAGCCATGTGCTGCTCCAGGTCTGCAGATTACAAATTTGAAACCATGATTTGGTATTTCCTTTGCATCTCTTAGCCTGTTACTCAGAAGAAAAAAAGAAACAAGAAATAAATTTCTGTTTTATCTTAAGGTCTTAGATCCCAATATTTGAAGTCATATCGAAGAAAGTCCTAACAAGGGTGATGGTAGGGTCTGAAAAATTTTGCAGGAAAAGGAAATACTAAGGACATTCAGACACAAAATTATCAACAGTAGATATTATCTTTTAGCCCTTCATTTAAATGAGAAAATATACTTAAATGAGAAAATTTCTATGGTTCGGAGGTACTGGTGGTTCTGTTTAGTTGTCATCCTCCATCAGCTTACCTTGTACTTTGTTCCTGAAGTACTCCATCAAGTTGCCTTTGACCTTGTACGTGAATGATCAGACAGAGCTGAGGTTAGTCAAGACTGTTCGTGAATGTGGTTATTTAGAGTGTCATTGTTCTCAGTCTGTAAAAGAGAACAAAATGCCCTATTACTAGTCCCATTATTGGTAGTCTTTAACAAGAAGTACTTACCTCTACCCAAATTCTTCTGTAAGTGCAGGGAAGAGAATGTTTGGAATTCACATAGACGTGAATTTCTCATGAGGGGGGCTTTGCTGATCTCTTTTAGAAAGTCAGTGGCTATTAGCAAAAGGAAGCCAGAGACCTTCATGATCCTCTACAGTGCAGTGGGCAAAGGAGGAGAGCTGTGACTGGAAGTAATGCTCCCTTTGCTAGTTGGAAACTAGCTTTGGAAATGAGAGCTACTTAATTCCCATTTCACATCAATTATTAAAGCATAGGTGATCTCCTAATTAAAAATAAAGTCATTATCTCCTAATTTATGAACTCATTTATGAACTTCTGCTCATCAACTTCATTCTATTACCTATTAACATTTTCCCTTTGTTGGTTAGTTTAAAATCTCAAACATATTCTTCCCTTGTTGCCTAGGAAATTACCACTCATGGCAGAACTAGAAGCTTCTTTTAACTGTCTTTTTTTGGAGAATTGCCATTTATATAAGTCTTCATTGCAGAGGGAGGTACATTTTGGAGACCAGAATTAATACAGTTACTGTGTGCCAGCAATGCAGAGGCTGGACATACAGAGCCCTTAAAATGATGAAATTTACACTTCTTTTTTTTGAATGGATGAGCATTCAAAGAAAAGAAAATTTGAAAACTGTATTAGCATAATCTTATAGAATCATCTTAAATGTGATTATTATATGATAATGTTGCAGAAAATCCTATCATTAAAAATCCATGAAGTCACATAGGTAATCTCTGAATTAAGACAGAAGTCATAGCATTTTGAGGCTTTAGTGCAGCTGTCTGTACAATATGACTCATTCTCAACTGAGGCTTCTAGATACTACTGTAAGTTAAATAATGATGTGTGAAATTACTCTCCATACAGAAAGAAACCTTAACCATATGATCATGTCATTTCAATCTCATATTTTATGAATTATTGAATCATAAGAAATAGGACATTTCAAAGTGTACGAGCAAAATTGTGCCTCATACAAATGTCTGACCTCCTAAAATAAAATGCACCTGCTTATATAGAAATTCATAGGTATTAGTCTTCAGGCTCCAGTATCTGCACTGGTTTTACTGAAATGTTAATGTTGAATGGAAACAGATGTTTGCACGAGTCTTTTTCTTAATGTTCAGAAATGTAATGGAGGAATTTCAGGAGAAATGTGTTTTCTTTGTTTCAGATCATGCCAAGGTAGCCACATCTCTGTTTCACTACTGGATTACAGATATCCTTCCTGTGAAGAGCAGGAAATAAAGCTTTACCCCTGTGTCCATATGCACAGGATTAAAATTTAATATACAAACTCTTAACCAAGTAGCAATTATTCAGGAAGAGCAATGTCAATACACATTCTACACCTTCAGGTAAATTAATTGCTTTTCTGTGTTACAAACTCCAGAAGACAATAAAGGTATAACTACAATGTGACTTTTGTTATGGGTTGGTCAAGAGTATGGCCTGAGTCTTCAGCTGCATTAATATGTACATTTCACTTTAGGATAAAGCACTTAACTGGAATGATAAAATCTCTATCTGGTATTTTGTTTAAGAAGTATAGTATTACCTCTTTTGTTTGTAAATTTGTCATTCCTTTATGGAAGTTTTATTTCTTGACATTTTTGTAAATCTGCTTGCCTAGAAAACAGAACTATATTTTTTTATGTTTAAACCTAAGCAACAGTATGTCTGGGAAATGTATTTTTGCTGAATAAACTGCTAAATTGTGGATATAGATATGTTTATATATGTGGGTCATGTAGATTATGTCTGGAGTTATGCAGAAACTTGGATGGCATTTTCAGAACTACTCCATGGCTTAGCCTGTTACAATCCAATGGGTTTCACTGACTTCAGAGTTATGGGACTGGGTTCTCTCTCCCTGATTACTGTGTAATCTGTCTACTGCTGTGTGATATTTCTGCAATTGAATTTATCCAAGTGTAAATACTACAGTAAGTAATATCAATGGTTGTAAAATGTTTTGGAATAATAAAGCAAAAAGTGCTTTGTGAGAGGCTCTTCTCTCAGCTCTATCATTCATCTGGCAGGTAATACAGAGCAAACCATATCTTATACCTAGGTGTGTTAGCTTTGTCATCAGTAAGACAGAGGAAAGATATTTAACTCTGCCAGCATGTGCTTGGAGATACACTACTGATGAGACTATACAATGGGGTTTTTGCTTTGTTTTTCTGATATATCTCATTACAAGGCATTGGTTTAGTGATGCTCAAAATTTATAATAAAAATGAAATCATAATTCTTTCTCATTAATTGAAGAAATTAAAAGGGGTTCGGTAACACACCTAATGATTGCAGATGCAGAAAAAACATACTTATGGCTATGGGAGCTCTGTGCAGCTCTGAAGAACTTGAGTTTAGGTTCTGTATCTGGTAGGAAAGGTGTATAAACCAGACTTTGCAGAAGAGAAACCAGTGGCGTGTTCCCTGTTTTGATGTTCCTGAATTGTTAACACATGGGAATTGAACTGTAGCTGTGACTTTTCACTGAGATCCTCTGTGCCTCAGTCCCACCTTTGGAGAAAGAAGAAAACATCACTTAACTGTGAAGCACCTAGATACCTTTCTCAACTGACTCACATGAAATTAATCACTTCATCCTCACTTTAAGGTTTGAATGTCACATGGTAAATGAGGCTAGGAACTGCAAAAAAGGATACATAGCAACTCATTAAGTAAACATCATCTGTCCTAAACACTGAGTATGAAAAAAACAAAGTCATGTAATCAAAGCCAAACTTTTGAAACACAAGTACAAAAGAGATCAAATTAGGATCACAAACATAACTATAGTGTCTGCATTTCCTGATACTTGAGTGACTGTGCTGAGGGAGGTTATAGGGCTGCTGCCTTGAGTAGACCCCAGGACCTGGAAATTCCTCCCCCTTGTCCTCTGGAATCCAGGTTAGTGTAGCTGGAGATCTGGATGTCAGTGTAGGTGACTCCAGTTTCCACATTGCCAGGTTCAGACAGCAGCAATGCTTAAGCACACAGCTCAGGGACAAACACACACAGCACTCACATAGCTGACTACACAGCCCTGTGATCCCTTGAATAGCAGGACAGCTCTCCTATCCCTGCCAGATCCCAAGCCCTTGTACCTGCTTTGTGGCTCTCCTGCACGCCAGCTAGCTCAGCCTGGAACACACTACCACACACTCATCTGACAGGCACTCATGCACTCATGTCACAGCCTTGTTTATTGCTTTAATTTCTCTTACTTGTTATTTCTCTTTCAGTGCTTGGCCATTTCTCATAATCACAGAACGGTTTGAATTGGAAAGGGCATAAATATCATAAGTTCCAGCTCTCCTGTCATATGCAAGGACACTTTCCACTAGACCAGATTTCTCAATATTAAAGTGATTTTTAAAATTCAACTGAATTTTCAATAGCTGCATATAGATGAGCAGATTTTGATATCTTTGCCAAACAGAAATATTTTCACAGAATTGCAGAATGCATACGATTGGAAGGGGTGGCTACAGTGGGATCATCTGATGCAGCCTCACTGCTAAAGCAGGGTAAAATCTTGTACTATTCCAGTGAATAGAAGTTCACAGGTCAAAAATATACTTTGCTTGAACCAGATAGTAATGGATAAAATATTGCTTTTGGTCTCTCTCTTTTTCCCTTTTACCACTGTAAGAGCCTTATATTCTGTGCAGAAATCAGCTGGCCCCAGATATGCAAGCCCAGGAGAAGTTTCTGAGCGTAGCCAGTTAGTGATATCTGATGTCTTTGCAAATGACCTGTGATGGGAGCTGAATCTTACACTTAACCAAACCTGCCAGTGTTGCACTAACAGGGATTATGAAGAGGATAAAGTATGCTAAAGAGTTTAGAAAACTGGACCAAATTCAAGCAGATAAATTGTAGATTGTTATTGTAGATAAATGCAATTGCATAGGAGTGTATTTGTTTCTGAAACAAATGTGCCAGACGGTGTGCTGAACTGCAACATGCATGAAGATATTTAAAAGCAATGCACAAAAGAACACGGCAGAAAGATCTAGTTTAAAAGCAAAAGAAATGGACATTAATTTCATTGTAGTTTCAATTAGGCAGTACTAAAAATGGCAGAGATTCCATATTTGGCATTCTGTTTGCAGTCAGAAAGATTTTATACATCACAATTTTAATACCTGGTCACTTCTCTGCATTGCTTCTCTAAAGAAATGGTGCTCAATCTCCTTACACCTTTTCAGGCTTATTTGAGCAGTGGTACCACAATGTGGCAGAGATAGGAAAACTGAAAAATTTAAATTAATATCCACCAGTGAACACTGTTTTTTCTTTCACTTTGCATGGTTCCTTCAACACAGCAATGAAACGTTTATCCTTTCATGCTAAACTGAAAAATGGCAAAGGAGATGGCCTTTAATTTTTGCTTCCTCAGCATCATTCAGTTTAATTACTGAAACATGGAAGAGTTTTTTAAGTGGATTTTGCATTAGAATACTTCTGGCTAAACTGTACATACACTATTGTTAGCATATTTCAAACTTCCATGAAGACAGAACTTTTAAAATTACAGGCTTTAAACCTACATGGACTCCAAAAGTAGGAAAAATGTAAGGATCGACTGGAAAGTAACCTGCATGTGTCTTCACAGGTTAACTTTCTAGTTTACATTATTGAACAGTGAGCAGTAAGTAAGAAGCAGCAGCACAGTGGGAGAGAAGTCTGCTCCAAGAGGCAATGGTCCCTTACCAGCATGAACAAGGAAGACCACAGGGGCTGAAGTAATTTGAGACATCTGTAGGATAAGATGGTCACTGCACTTGTATGCAAGGGTATGAGTTCAAAGCCATTATTTCTATATAAAGGTCCATGCTTTATTCTTAAGACCTTAATTTTTCTCCTTTGTGGATATGTAATATGGAAATCAATCTCTAATGTTACAGATTTTTACTGCTTTGTAATTGGTGCAATATTTTAGGTAGTGCTTTACAATCATGTAGAGTTATAAACTCCTTAATGTGTTTTCTATGACAGCTGGCTTTTCTCTCCTGCACCAGTGTAGGGAGTTACTATTCAATAGGCTGAATGTCGAAATGACATCTAGGGAAAAAAATAACTTAAAAAAAAATACCAAGGAAGGAAAAAAGTGGTGAATGGCACCATGAAGATTTTTAAGCTTTCACCAAAGAAAATTTATTTCACCTCATAATACCATGTACAGTAATTTCACGATTATAAGCCGCACTGACTATAAGCCGCATCTCCAGGTGTTGGCAACTTTTCATTCTTTGTCCATATATAAACCGCACCTGATTATAAGCCGCACATTACAATACAGAGTGTGATAAAAGGTATCTATTCTGTCACCATCTGTTGAGGGTGGGGGCAGTGATCCTTATCTCAACGGCAGATATTCTGCTAATGGGCCATCCACTGAAACCAGGCAGGGCATTGTTCTTTATCTTTTCACAACCCATCCTTCCTCCAGCGAGGCATTTTCTGATAATGGCCCATTGAGTCCCACTGTGTGACTGATAAAATTACTTCATCCCATTGGAAGTTGCTCCAGCCAGAGGGAAGAGCCCAATATTTCTTACCAAGATAAAAACAGAGGTTTTGGGACACTAAGGGAGCCCCTTTCTCCACTGGACTCTACAGGAAAACCAGATTTCTCCACATCACCACTGGACCTCCGGAGGGAAACTGCACCTTCTGCAGGAGCACTGCTTCAACTGAATCACATCTGTCACTGCAGGAGGATGCAACCACCATTTAACGGGACTGCTACCAACACCCTGCCTGACAGGGTGTCAGGTTGTACTCTGACTTTGTCAGGGTTTGGGTTTGTTTCTTCGTAGTACTGTATTTCTATTTTAATTTCCCTAGAAAAGAACTGTTATTCCTAATTCCCATATTTTTGCCTGAAAGCCTCTTGATTTCAAAATTACAATAATTTGGAGGGAGGGGGTTTTTACATTCTCCATTTCAAAGACAAGCTCCTGCCTTTCTTAGTAGACACCTGTCCTCCAAACTAAAACAGCAACTTTTTGTTCTTTGTCCATATATAAGCCGCACCTGATTATAAGCCGCACTTTGGGTTCGGACCAAAATTTTAGTCAAAATGGTGCGGCTTATAATCGTGAAATTACTGTAAATCATAAAACCAGTCCACAGAGACAGAGTGGAAAGAGGTGTGTGTTATGCATGTACACTGTGCTACACACTGGGCATAATAGAGAGTGGTGCAAAAGATGGCAATCTGTAGGATGGGGAAAATCTATTATATTTAATATTTAGGGAAACCTCAGGTTCTAGCTATGCAGGTTTTGTAGTTAATTGCTTCAGCCCTGGATTGTTCCTATGGAGGGCTGTATTGCATGTATTTATGCAGGTAATTAAGCTTCACTCTTTACTGCTTTATCCTCTGCATTGTATCTGAGTAAATTTTGTTGTTTTAAACTGTTAGATGTATGCAGGCCTAATGGTGGGGGACATACGTATTTTAGAAAAGCAGAAATTTAGATGTTGTATTTGTTTACTATCTCAAAGAACCTAGGAAAAAATCTATATATTCTATGATTATTATGAAACTGCATATGCACCATAGTCAATGAAGGTCAAATATATGGCTTTCATAAGGCTGTTCCCTAAGTTGAGTGCTTAATTTTGTATAATTAATAGTCTGTAGTAATTTTAATGAACTCCATACTCTGGTAAGTGTATAAGCAAGCTGTAGTTCTCTTTTACATTATTACTGCAAGACTACATCCTGATTTATGTTACATAATGGCCCAAAAAGAAGTGTAATCTAATATTGAAGAGGAATACACAAAAACAGAAGGAACTTTTCTTTTGCATCTACTGTAGGCTGCTATAGGTTGCATGAAGTAGGGGCTGTTTTTCTTCACTTTCAAGATCTTTGCCAGTCCTCTCCATCCCTCATTCAGTGCACAGACGATTTCTCCATCCCTGTCAGCCTCTGTTCTTAACATGCAGTTCTTTCTCCTGACTTCAGATGTTGACAGTGTAGCTTTTACCATCTGAGATGCCTATCCTAAAGAACTTCCTAATCATTGGGATAAAATAGTCTGATACAACTGACTGCTGCTAGACATCTATTTTAGAATTGGAACAATAGTACCAATGGGAGAGCTTAGTGCTTTATGTTGACTGGTGTGAAAGCTTAAGTAAGTAAGTAATTCATGAAAGCATCTGCATTGCAAGCATCTGGATCTTGTTTAGGGAAAAAAAAAAAAAAAAGGAATGAAAAAAAGATCATTTACTTCATCTGAGAAAAGGACAGGAATGTATATGGCCAAAACACCACTTACTCCTGACCCCCTGGTCTGGCAATGGTAAGCTCAGCTAGGACAGGGCCGTGACCCCCTCTCCTTGATGCTTTCATGTCTTGTGGGAAGCTACTGCCTGGGAGTGATAAAAGGGGAAAGGAGAAGAAGAGTAAGCAGGTGTTGTATAGCTGTTCCTGGAGTTCACCCAAAACAAATTGAGGAAATGCTTCTCCTGTTTTTCTTGTTTCTTTTGTGCATGTGATCACACACAAAGCAGCCTACACAATTTCTCAGGTAGATTCAGGAAATGTTTGCTGTGTGATTCATTCCTCCTCCCAGTGACAATAATCAAGTGGAAGTAACTATAAATCAAAGAAAGAGTAACCATTGCTAGGAATATCAAACTGATCAGCCATTACCTGGACTCTACAGAAGTAATCAATACCAAATATGATTTTTGGAGAATCACAGGTTTAATCACTGAACTCTGTAGACATAATGATAACTGTTAGATCTCTGTCTGGCATGCTGGAGCTTAAAATGAAGGTCATGTTCAAATCTGATTGGAATTCAGAGAAAGCTGCTTGGCTTATTACCATTACTATAGTGCTGGATTCTATTTACATTAGTAAACAGTTTAAAATACTTGACATGTTATTCAATTAAATCTGTGATTGGAAACTGACAGACCAAAGGTCATTGATTTTTCCGACCGCATTAAACTAAGTACATGGCATAGTGTTTCATTTAGCCTGTCTGCTTAACCCTTTCACCTTAATTCAATTACCCAGAATAAAATTAATGTGTAAAATATTAAATAACTCTAAATTTCTAAATTAGAAGGCATTGCAAGAATATATTCATCTTGATGGCTTCTGACATACATTTATTACTGTATGATTTAAAATTTGCTATGGATTACATTGTTATTCAGGTGGCGAAAGTCAGAAAGTTTTTTCTCTATACTCATTCAGTAAATTGATAGATTTGTGAAAGACTGAAAAGGACATGAGATTATCTTCTCTGACCCCATCTAGATCCCTGGTCATAAATTTTCACTTTACTTCATGGCGAAGACCAGTCTGACAAAAGCACGATTTGTCGTTTTTGCTAAAGCAAGTCATGTACAGAGACAGGCCAGCTTGATTTAAGGACATCAAAGAATGAAGACTTAGCCCCTTCTTTAGTCATTTATTCCAGTACTCAATCAGTTTCATACTTAGAATCATGTGCCTTATTTTAAATTTGAATTTGTCTAGACTTAACTTCCAGCCATTAGTTCTTGGTATGCTTTTCTTCACTAGATGAAGTAGTCCCTCACTAGCCACAAATTTCTGTGAAAGTTTTTGAACATTGTAATCAAGCTACAAGGCAACCTTCTTTTTGACACTGTATTATCTCTTTAAACTATGTAATTTAAGGCATCTTCTATAGCTTCCAGCTTGGTTTTGTGGCTCACTCATACATTCTCTCCATTTTTTTCCCCACCATTTAGGAAACAAGCCTGCTGGAATGGAGCATAGAAACTTAGCATTCATTTAAAATCTCAGAAGCACCAACTTTTGTACTTGCTGTTTCATTGGTTTTGGATCAACTTCTTGACATAGGATTGTATAGGAAATCCCCATTAAATTATTTTTAATAGTAGACAAGAACTCTTGAAATTTATTGCTATTCAGGATTTAGTCCTTGGCTCCATACTTCATGTTTGTCTTTCTTTTTGGCAGTATTAACTTCAATTTTTTTTTACTATATATATTAGTAAATGATGGATCATTTTGTGTGCCTGTATTGTTTTCATTAGTATTGACTATCTGCTAATTTTGGTGACATCTGCAAATTTTACCAGCAATGATTAAACTTCCTTCCATATCATCAGTAAAAATGCTAAACATGTTAATTTATAGTATTAATCTTTATAGGATTCAAAGAAAAATAACATTATTCAGTTATTATTCCCTCTTTGTACTTTCTTTTTGAAAACAGAAAACTGAAATAATGTAGTGGATTTCTAATGTATTTAATATGTATTTATTATATTATATGCTCTTTTTGTTTTGCTCAGAAAGTCATATGGCACTAGTAGTAATAGTTGTCAACAAGTATTTCTTCACCTTTTTACCAAAACAAGCTTTAATGTTTTTCAGATAAGGATAAGAATCCAAACTAAAGACACTATACAAAAAGAAAAGCTCTGAAAATGTGTTTTAAAACATGTTTAGGGGAAAACAAAACAACTGAAAAGTATTCAAAGTACAGTAATTTCACGATTACAAGCCATACCATTTTGACCAAAATTTAGCTCACAACCCGGAAGTGCAGCGTACACTCCGGGGCGGCTAATATATTAACAAATTTAGGAAATTTCCAAACACGGAAGTGAGAGCCTGCAAGTGCAGCAGGGCTGTCAGCCCCGATAAGCGCAGCAGCGCCACTCCCTCCCCCGAAAGCGCGGCGGTGCTGCTCAGCCCCAACAAGTGCAGTGGCAGTGGCAGCCGGGCACGCCGCTCTCCCGCTTCCTGGCAGCTGCGGCGAGTGGGGCCGGGGCCGCTCCTTGGCGGCTGCCCCGAGCAGGGCCGAGCCAGTAGACCCCGCCATGCCGCAGTTCTGTTACTATTTGACAACTTTGTTGCACGCGGGTCCTCGCTGTGAACGACAGAGTGGCTTATGATTGGGTGCGGCTTGTGTATGGACAAAGAACGAAATGTTTGCCAACACCCAGAGATGCGGTTTATAGTCAGTGCGGCTTGTAATTGTGAAATTACTGTAAATATCCTCTCGGATTTATCTTAGATGTTTTCAATTCGTTGCTCTGCAGGGAATGATTTGCATTAGTTAAGAATGATTGTTGTGTAAGATCCTTTACTTTAAATATCAAGGGAAAATTCTTTTTTTTTCTTTTCCTGCAAGATGTGATCCACAGTTTTAGTTACAAAGGTGTCTGTTGATTTTGTTATCTGTTGTGTTACATTTCTTCCAGCTGGTAATTGAAGCAAGATCCCTGCAACAAGTTCATTAACTACTGATGAATAAAACAGATTTGAGATGTAGAAGTTTGCTTGCGAATTCACGTTCACGGTTTTGTAGTGGGATATGTAAATTTTCAGTTCCTTACAGAAGCAGTTCTCTGAACAGATTTCTAGGCTGCAGCACAAGCATGTTAACTGTCAGCATCAGCACTGGCTATCTAAATCCTATGATAAGATCAATGCAAGGATTCATTAGAAACATTAATTCTACTGTGGCTGTATAAGACCTTGCAGACAAACAGCTTTCAGCTCCCAGCATCTGGTTCACTGCTAATACAGAACACCTTGCTGGATTCCAAAAGGTTTCTTAACTCTCCCCTACACTGGAAATCTTAAGGGGAAAAAAGCCCAGCATTTCTATCAAAGTGTCTTGGGACTATGCTTTCTTCCAGTCTGGTTACTTTATGCATAAGCAAAAGATATCCAGATTCTATATCAAGCCAAAACCAGTTCAGGTGTCCTTGTCAGGCTACCCGAGGCACAAAGACTTTGCTGACTGTTGTGTTTCTAAAAGTCCCTTCTCCATCTACTTTTTCCATAACTTGCAAGGCCTTACAAAGTGAAAAGTTATCTCAAACAACCCGGCAGGTCCCACAGGGTGAGAATTTGAACATGAGCAGATCCTGGGAAGCAGCTAGCAACAGTGGCTTACTGAGGTGGTGTGAACAGGAGGGAAGGAGACATGAGTGTAACTTTTCCCTTGTAGGTTGTGATGGTGACCCACAGACCCATTCTGCTCTGTGCTTGACAGCATTCTTGTAGGTAAACTGAGACTTTGATTTTCAGATGAGAGCAGTGGAAAATTTTGCAGGTAAAAGTCACAAAGATGAGGTGACATTGACCAAGTATTTCCAAGAGGATCATTAGTCTTTTGAGAAGCAGCTGGGGTCCTCTCTGTCAACCTTGGTGCAGCTCCAGTTGTGCAAGGCTGATCATAGGAACCACTGGTGTCCTGAAATCACAGGTGCTTTGTATAGCAGTCTCTTGAATGGTATTTAGCTTGAAGCTGACCAAGGAAAAAAGTCTAAAATTATACAAAAACCATAAAACTATATTTTAAAAATCCAAACTAGGCCAGACTTTGCCACTTTTTTGTCCTATTGAGCCCATAAATTGTAGTTGTTGTTCTTTGTGAATATCCAGGTGTTGTGGTTTAAACACATTCAGCACCTAACCACCACACAGCCACTCACTCTCTCCCATAGCAGGACAGGAAAAAGAATCAAAAGAGCAGAAGTAACAGTTTAAAGACAGTTTAATAGGTAAAGCAAAAGCCAGGTGCACAGAGAAAACAAAAGAAAAAATCATTTAATCACTTAATACAGGCAGGCAGGTGTTCAGCCATCCCCAGGGAAACAGGGCTCCCTCCCCTGTAACAGTGACAAACACCATCACTCCAAAGTTCCCTCCTTCTTCCCCCAGCTTTACATACTGACCATGACCCCATATCCCCTGCATCAGCTGGGGTCAGCTGTCCCCTCCCAATGCTCTGTGTACCTCCAACCACCTCACTGGTGGCATGAGGAACAGAAAAGGCCTTGAGTGTTGGAGCAATGCTCAGCAACAGTAAAAATACCCTTGTATTACTGTAGTGGGTTGACCCCAGCTGGATTCCAGGTACCCAGCAAAGCTTTCTTCTTGCTCCCCTCCACAGCTGAAGAGGGGACAGAAAATAGAGTTCATGGGTTGAGATAAAGATACAGGGAGAGATCACTCCTCAAATACCATCACAGGCAAAACAGACTCAACTTGGGGGTATTAAATTAATTTATTACTAAGAAAGTCAGCAGGATAATGAGAAGTAGAATAAATCTTAAAAGCACTTTCCCACACCCCTCCTTGCTTCCCAGCTCTACCTCTTTCCCCAGCAGTGCAGGGAGATGGGAATGGGGGTTATGGTCAGTTCATCACAAGTTGTTTCTGCTCCTGCTCAGGTAGAGGACTCCTTCCTCTACTCCAGCGTGGGGTCCCTCCCACTGGAAATAGCTCTCCATGAATAATTCTCCAATGTCAGTCCATCCCACAGGCATCAGCCCTCCCCAGACTGCTGCCATGTGGGTCACTTGCACAGAGTGCATCCCTCAGGCACAGCCTGCTCCAGCCTGGGTCCCCCCCAGGGTCACAAGTCCCACCAGCAAACCTGCTCCAGTGTGGGCTCCTCTCTCCATGGGTCTGCAGGTCCCTGCCAGGACCTTGCTCCAGCACGGGTCTCCCATGGGTCACAGCCTCCTTCAGGCATCCACCTGCTCCAGTGTGGATCCTCCACGGGCTGCAGGTGGATCTCTGCATCCGTGTGGATCCTCCATGGGCTGCAGGTGGATCTCTGCATCCCTGTGGTTCTCCACGGGCTGCAGGGGCACAGCTGCCTCACCATGGGCTGCACCAGGGGCTGCAGGGGAATCCCAGCTCTGGTGCCTGGAGCAGCTCCTGCCCCTCCTTCTGCACTGACCTTGCTGTCTGCAGAGCTGTTCTTCTCATGTTCTCACTCAGCTCTTCTCTGGCTGCAATTACAACTGTGCAATAACTTTTGTTTGCCTCCCTAACTATGTTATCACAGAGGTGTTGCCATCGTTCCTGATTGGCTCTGCTTTGGCCAGCAGTGGGTCCCTGTTGGAGCTGTCTGGCATTGGCACTGCTGGACATGGAGCAAGCTTCTGGCAGCTGCTCACAGAAGCCACTGCTGTAGCCCCTGCACTAACAAAACACGGCCGTGCAAACCCAGTACAATTATCAACCCTGTTTTCAGCACAAATCCAAAAGATCCCCACAGCATCTATTAGGTATTAACCCTACCCTAGTCAAAACCAGCACTCCAGGATGTGCATGCCACCTGAAAACCCTACCCAACCAAAACATTCTACTGACAGTTGTTTATCTTCTTTGGGTTCAATCTGAGTCCATGGACCTGAATATTATCTCAGTGCATGGAATGGTGTGCTGGCAATGCATTATGCCCTGCAGCATTCCTCATCCCCTTCCCAATCCAGCAGCCTGAGCTTTTGAACAAGAGTCATTACAACCAGGCATGCTGTGCTCTGGGATGCCCTAAGGCTGAAATGTCTGCAATCCAGCTCCCAGCTCAGGAGTATTGTGCACCAGGATATTAACTGTACTACTGGCAATATTGCTTTGGTGCAGAGGCTTCCTCCAGGCACCCACAAGACAGATGGCTTTATCAGTACACAACCATTCACCTCTGCATTGCAATTGGGAAGAAGTACAAGCAAATTTCCAACTATCTTTGCTAAGCAATTTTACAGCTGTCTATCTGAAATTAAAGCACCCTCTCTTGGTTGTGCTTTGCATTTTTATAGTGACTAGCAATCTGCTTTCTACAGTGCTACACTCAACCTTGCATTGGGTTTCTGATGATCACAGAAATATGTGACGCTAAGTTAATGAAGATGAGTGCTTCAGGCTGTAGGGAACCAAGCAAAGGAGAAATCTGTGTAATCTGTATAATTGGACACTTCTGCAGACAGTGTATAAAGCAAATCATCTCTAGCAGGGAAAGGCTTTTGTATGTAAGTTCATAGGAAGATATTGCTCTGCACCTCATGGAAAGTCTTCCTAGAGCCTATACAAAGGGTACAAAGGGCAGCTTCCCACCCACAGCTCATCAGTGCCATTCCTCCTGAACTGAAATGCACAGGTCTTTGAATAGGTATGATCCAAGGATTGAAGCAGTGAGTTTCTCAGTAACTGAGTGTCTGTCTCACTCAAATGAGTGGGAATCCATGAACGTGTCTTAAGTTGGAGTGATTTTCCATCCGACTCAAAACTGGTCAGAGGTAAGGTTTAAGATGAAGCAATCAGGGCATGACACCCTTCGGTAACAGTAGTACCTCTGCTCCAGTTTTCAAATAAGGTTCACTCTAGTTTCCCATACATGAGAATGAGAGTGAAACATGCTTTAAAAGAGTAGTACCACCTCACCATCAGGGAAAAGCAGAGTACTGAGATTTTTTTAAACTGTGAAGTGGGAGGAGTTTGCAGTCAGGTCGGAAAGTAACTTCCAGGTGGGAGTCTGCCACTGGAGTTCTTAACTCACGGAGAAGCTCTGCACTGAAAGCAGTCTGCATCCAAACTGGAGAACTCAATGTCTCATAATCAGTAAAATCTCATTGACAAGGCTGTGATGCAGGAAAGACGTAAAAAACTCAAAGGAATTTTTTTTAATCTTTGTATCTTAGTACAGTGAATCCACATTCGCTTTATGCTTTGGAGAAGGAATATGGGAAGGTGGAAGAAGCCCTCCCTGTAACTGTGAGTTAGAACAGAAAATCCCAATAGCTTGTTTTCTGACCCCTGATTTGTCTGGGAAGACTGTAAACTTTAGTAAAAACACAGTAACAGAGAGGTAGAGGACTCCTTACAGAGGAAGTAGGGAAGCAGGGAAGAATAGAATGACACAAAACTTGGAAGAGGCCTGTTTGCAGAGTCTTCATAAAGAAACTTTTCCTACTTTTCTTTGTACCTTCTTTGCCCTTTCCTGTAAATTTTCTAAGTCTGCTTCATCTTTTCAAAGGTGAGAGAACAAAAACTGCCCATGTTATTAAAAATGCTGGCTCACCATGCATTTGTTGAAGTGTACTCTGGTTTGTTTTCTAGTCCTTTTCAAATAATTTGGTTGCTTTATTTACCCCTTACTGGGCATGGAGCTGACATCTTCACAGTATGTTTTTTTAATTTATGAACAGATCTTATTAGTTTCATTTTACAATATCCTATGTGGAATTCTATCTGCCATTTTATCTCGAGTTGTGCATGATTGTAGTGCGTTTCTACAGCTTTGCACAGTCAGCTTTTGATTTTAATCCCTGCGATAACTGTAATGGAATCAGCAGTCTCTGTTCTCCCATTATTCATCACCTTTTCCAGGTCATTTAAGACTTTGCTGAGCAGCGCAGATCCTGGCAAAAAGTCCCAAAGGATTGTGTTGGTGATTTCCTTCCAGTGGGAAAACTGAATTCCTACTTTTTTTTTAATTGCTTATTCATGTAAATTAGGATCTTCTTAGCTCATGAGACTTCCTTTTTAAGGGCTCTCTTTTTCTCAATTTAATTGTAAAAATGCACTTTAATACACCTTGTTATCTTATTTGCCAATTCCTAAAAAAAAAAAAAAGCCAGTAGGCTTGTGAAGTGTGTCTTCCTTTTACGGATGCTTAATGGAGTGCTTCCCGATATATTTTTCCATGTGTCTGCTCATTCTGTTCCTTGCAGTGACTTCTGCTGATTTGCAGAACAAGGACTTCACGTTCACTCATCTGTAGTTCCTCAGATCACCCCTGGGATCCTTTGTAAAAATTAGTCTTTCCCCACCTTCCCATCCCCTGACACCAACAATTCCCAGGGAGAGGTTACACACTGCAGCTCGCAGTGGTGTTATTTCACCCTTCAGTTGGTTTGGAGCTCTTAGGTGAATTCCATCTGGTCCTAGTGGGCTGTTTGGGTTGTGCCCTGGGAAATCTGATCTCTGAAGAGAGAACTCCAAGCTAGTCCAGTGGATCATACTTAAGTGCAAATGCTCACTACTCTGACCCTCATTTTATTTTCCACTCTCTGGTAATTTGAATTCAGTTCTAGTAGTTTCTGCTTGGCCTCACAATCAGACATTCACAACATTAGAATAAAGACCATCTAATGAAAAAAAAAGCTACAGAAATGGTGCTCTTTGGATTAATGTATTTGCCATGCTTTATTTCTTATTTTTGCATAGATTTTTTTACCCTTTTTTTAAGTTGATGAAAGAATCTCGCAGTGTTCAGCTAGAGACTTCACAACATGAGACATGTACCTTTACCAGGATTATGCCTAAAAATAGACTACCAATAGTGTTAAATAGCCACAACTATGCTGGTAAAATGCCATGCCAGAACCAATAGATGTCTCTTTAAGGGATTAGAAAGTTTAAATTGGATGATAGATGGTAATGAATGGGAACCATGTGCAATCAGCAATGTGAAGGCAATTGCAAGGAGCCAAAACAAGGGAACATATCAGAAAGCATGCAAGAACAAAAATTCAGCTAGCAAGGTTCCCACTAAAGCTATGTGATAAAATTTAAAGCTCTGAAAGATTTTCTGTCATACTTGGAAAGCTCAAGTAATTTAGATCTTCTTATATTTCAGTTTAAAGTCTTACAAGGGAATCTACAGACCTTTTGTGGTTTTGGTGGACTAATTCGATAGCCTGTTGCACTGGAGAAACACAGTGTTCTACAAAATATATTCAGGATTAATCAAAGCATTTAAAGTTTCTAAATCAGAAACCATTTTTAGATGTTACAGACCTAGATATCCATTCCCACCAAAGGTAAGAAAATTTCCTAGGAGACCACTATGGAAGACTTTACAACCTCTGGATATTTAGACACATTTTCTAATTCAGGAATGGTGAATGGCAGTAAAAGTCTACATTTTTATTATAGCTGTACATTCATTTTAACTGTGATCACATGTAGAAAAATTTCCAGCCCCTCCAAAAGGATTGTACAGGGTTGTTTAGAAGGTGGAATGGATGCTTTTTTAGAATTCATGACTCACAATTTATAAAGCCATGTGGAATATAGGGACTTAGACAATTTGATTGTCTGAAAATTTTGTTTGAAAGGCACAGAGAGGTACCAATGAAATGACTGTCTGAAGTTGTGTACTTCTGTTGTAATTCAGTGCTTTAGAATTAGAACCAAAATTGTGGTCATGCTTTGGATGTATCTTTGTCTTCTTAGAATGAATCACTTTCTGTTCCAGAGTCCTGGTACCCCAGATATCCTCACTGCATCTATATTTTCACACTGTGGCTGTGCTCTGAAACAAATGAAACTTGTCCCTAAGTTACAGAAAAGCACAGCATGCTGTGTGTTAGGGTTGTTCACACACAAAATGTGGGAGTTCTTTGCAAACCATCCAGTCATTCATAGGCATTGTAGATCTCACAGCCTCCTATCCTCATTTGCCATACCCAAGTACCTGGAATTGTATGTCAGAAGGCTGCTTCCTAAGTTCTGTCACTTGTGTGACCCTCGGGCTCTTGGTGTGTGTGAAGCAGGGTTGCAATGTGGGAGATCCGAGGAGAAAGAACCCTGTGCAGTTCAGGGTACCTGTACAATACAGTAGTGGGTTACATATGCATCTGCTCATGGGCAGAGTTTTACTCATGAGAAAATTTCCCAGCAGCAATACTGCACTTTTGGGAATGATCTGCCCGGCTTTTTACAAACAAATTCAAATTCCAAAGACCCCGGGCTGTGTGTGTGTGCGCAGTGGGCAAGTTGCAATGGTTACACCAGTCTGTATCTATACACTGTCTGTCGAGGTGCAGAAGATATCTGGGGTGCTGTGATGAAACCTGGCATGACTTGGAACCCCCTGAAGATGGAAAGAGGGATGCCTACGAGGACGTGGAGTATGACAGTCCAACTTTTAGTCTCATCAGCCACAGAAGCAGCAAAGGACATGACATGAAGTGTTCTCATCACAGATTGCAATAAATTTTCTCATACCAGTTCTCACACTGAAAAACACCCACTATGGATGGCCAGCCAGGAACACATGTTCATTCTGGCATGGGAGCCAGTATCTAGTGGGTGTCTTGATGTAGATACCCATTTTAGTGGACTTTGGAGAGTAGAGCAGAATGAGAGAACATGCCTTGCTCCTTAACAAGCTTGCCCCTCTTTGCTCCAAAACAGATGGGAAATTGCAGGCTGTTCACAGGAAAGAGCCTAATGCCTTGTTTCTGTGCAAAATACCAACCACTGTATGTCACTCCTTTAGAACAAGAAATAATCTACTGTCATGGATTAAAAACAGCAAAATGGTACACAGAGTCAAGGAGTGCATGTGCTCTTAAGTAATGCTGTGTCTCACGACTCATGTATCCAGATATATCCACAGGGCTGCCATAGGCTTCCCACATCAGATCGGCAGTGCCTTGGTAGCTGAAAGGTGGCTTTATGTGAAAGGATGATCCCCACATTCTTCACAAGCTGTCAGGACTGCACTACATTCCTTCAGTGCACTATCTTGCTTGCAGAGTGTGTGTGCTGAATACTGGACATGGCAGGACAGGACATTGCACTTGTGAGAAACTGGGAACTACCACTGCTTCCAGGGTTAACTGGGACTATGGACCTCTGCTGGAAGTCTGTCCTCTGCTGCCAGATATGAGCCTTCCCAGAATAATGGCTATGGATGAGTCTGTCCAGCAGTATGCACCCAGATGATTCTCAGGTCAAGCACAGCTCACAGGCCATGTGTTCAGCTTCTCTCGTAGCATGTTGTGCTGGTTGACCTCTGAACCCACCACAGAAGAGGTAAGACATAAAGTTGTACCTCCAAAAAGACATTTGTAATTGTGCTATGCATTTTAAACTGGAGACCAATTGTCCAGGAGTGTGTCGTAAGTGAGACAACAGGAAGGTGCCTGTGGTACAGTGTGTTGCACAGCAGAGGCAGACAAGCTTCTCCCTGCTCATATCTGCTAGAACAGTTTTCTGTTGCAGTCCACCCTACAGATTGTGCAAAACTGTTCAACACATTAAGATGGACCCTACCATAAGAGTTGCCAGTGGTTGGTATGAGTATAGCAGCACCTTTTCAAAAGGTGCTAGCTTCTATTCAAGAAATGCCCATTGTTTCTGTTTATGGGGTTGGGTTGTTTTGTATTTGGTTTGTTTTTTTCGTTTTGGTTTTCAGTTGTGAAAGGAATAAATTTATCTATACTAGTACACATCTGAGCTAGAGAAATGATGACAGCAAGTTTGCTCATCCAACTGATGGCTCATAGATCAGTAGCTGTCAGTTCTGTAGGACAATGACTGTTCTGGGACATTGGAGATCATCACCCCAAAAATGCTGTAGTTGAATATCAAGTCAGATAGTAGCTGTTTATGCAAAGCCTTCTATTCAGCCTTCTCATTAGCTGGCTTTTCTATGGTCATTTAAGGTTACTGGTGTTGCTTTCGCTCTATGCAGACCTCTACTGACCCTCTACTGTGGGAGGGGAGTTGAAGCTTGGCTGTTGACCACATCCAGTATTTGTGAGTGAGGCAAAAATCAGTACTCAAGGGCATCCTCACTGCTTGTCAGTATATGAGAGGAAAGGTTTTATCATCCTCTTTTTGTGAGGTTAAGCATAGCTTCTTCTTGTAATTTATGCCTTTAATATGCTTTGGTTATGTTAAAAGTCATTCTTCATAACAGCTTCATTTTGAGTTGTCCTGCTGTAATCAGTGGGGTGCAGTTCACACCAACTCACTGTACTATCGTCACTTCCTGCCCTGATCTTAATGTAAACATTTGAAAGAGGTGAATTACAATGGGAATTTAGAGCAACTAGTTGCAAGGCAGGCATCTGTGTGAGACTTATCTGGAGTTAGGTGAGAGAGATCCAGCCCTGCTTGACACAACTGGGTTCCAGGTAAGCTCTGGAGCAGTACCTTTGTGCTTTTCCAGTGACAATAGTGCTTATCTGCCTTTGCTTAGGAAATACTTCCAAGTTTTTCCCCCCTGTAGTTTCTCACACATACAAATTGCAGCATTTTCTGATAAAATTTCCTTCCATTAAAGAATTTCTCCTTTCTCCATAGCTATAATAAATTTGAGGTTTTGGTATTTCACTATTATTGCATTTTTATCAGTTTCTGTTTTTTTGTCCCTCAATGGCATCAAAGCACTGTGGGCAGGCAGGCTGCAAACACAAGAGCCACTGCTTGGCAGTGGAGCTGTGAGAAGTGCAAGAGTCAGTGCTCAGCAGGAAATAAATGAATAGTTTAAGCTACTTCAATGGTAACTCCGTAAACCTCAGCAACACAAATCTCTTGCTGCTGTGTATCTGTAACCTTAGATGACATTGAGTACTGAACTCTGCAGTCTATAGCTCATATACACAGCATTGCAGTCTTCTTTTATTGATGGAGTTTCCTACTTCTGTCATCAACATATTCCAATACATCTCCTTAATCTTGTGCTTTGTGAAGATACTACTGTGTAATGCAACAACTAACATTGTTTCTGTTCCTTGCCTCCCTTATCACCTTAAAATTCATTTACCATCTTCACATCTCTCCTTTACACTGCTTTGCTGCAATGCCTACAAAAATTTGGAAACATCTGACTGTAAGTGAGCTGAGAACATTGCTTCACATGCCAAGCTATACATTCTCTTTGTTTCCCTGTCTCCTTCAACTAGTGATAATCTTCTGCCTCCCTGCAGATCCTGCTCTTTGGGGCAGGACTGTCTCTTCCTTCTATCAGCTAACAGTGCCCAGTCCTGTTACCCCAACACAGCTGGCAGTTTAGTTACATACCTTTGTTTAAGGCAAAATTACTTTTAGCTTAGGTCTAATTTTTGAGTAATGCGCATTATGATTTGCAAGGACATGCTTCAGATCTAATAACTGTTCAAGTCAAAAAGCCTAGCATTAGTCATTCAGATGTGTGTTGAGAAAGATTTGGTGGTGTGTTTTCTTTATATGGTTTATTTTATTGATTTGCCTGCAGTGACAGCACTCTATGTTTACTCCTATCCTGCACAAAGGGGTGGTAGTGGAAGCTGGAGATAGGTTCAGAATTCTGACGTGTATTCCTGCAGCCTGGACGCTTTAAGGATGATGAATTTTGGAAACTACTTCTTTAGTTAAATATCTGGATTGTTTTCAAAATTATGACTTCCAAATGTCATATTGTTCACCAGGCATAGAATGCAAATAGTATACATTTCATGGAAAATCCTCTTTTAAAATTCTGTCCCTGTGTCAGTACAGAGAGCCTTGAGTAAATCAAGCTTAATGGCCCTCAAAGCCAGCAGAGAGTCTTGCTTTAAACCAGTTTATTGTTCAGAATTGTGACTGCATGTAGGCAGTGCCCTGCAGTGTTCTGGCTGCAATCCGTACCCATCAGGTAGGAGCAATATCACTGAGACATCAGCCCCAACCCCCTGAGAGTGTGGTGGGTGACAAGGAACTGCTGCCCTGCACGGGTGCCACCTGCCTGAGGTGCCTTGGGGCTGCCCAGAGCCTCCTGCTGTCTGCAGGTGTGCAGGGAGGGCTGCTCACCCAGCCCCCCGTGGGGCAGTGCTGTCCCCTCTTGGTGTCACACGCTTGCTCTCCCGGTGTCAGTCTGGTGACCTTGCCCCAGCAAAGCCAGTGATGGGACTGTGGCAGGTTCCCTCGGGAGCTGAGTGCAGCAGCAGGAGATCACCTGCCTTGTGCCCGTTTTCCCACTGGTTTTGGGCCCAGGCCATGGCTGTGTGTGGGGTGTGGCAGTCAGTGCACATGGCAGCCCCAGCCAGCACACACAGCTCAGCAGTATCAGCATCACCTGCAGGATCCACCAGCAGCAGTTTGAGCAGCTCCCGGTGGGGCTTGTGTCCTTTCTGCAGGGACTTTCTGTGCTGATCTGGCTGCACTGAGGGGAGGCCTGAGGGGGCACCTGGGCACCTCCACCACCTCTTCCCATGGTTTAACCCATGCACCTGAGCTTGCCTCTTCCTTCCTTCCCCCTGCTGCAGGATGGCTAAAGGTTTTTTAGAAATAGATGAGGGGAAAATAAGCAATAAAGGGAAAAAAAGCAGAGGTAAATGTAGGCAATGAACTCCTGTGTGTCTGGCAATCAGGGCCTTCTAGCACCAGAGTCTCAAGTGCCACAGGCCATTACTACTCCAGATTTCACAAGGTTCTCCAATGGTAAGAGCTGATGAGCAGGACCTTCTTCTGAAGAGCAATTTCTAGTGCTAGAGCTGGTATAGAGGGAAATGCTAATGTAGCTGTCCTTTTGTCAGGATAAAAAATATGCTAGGAAGTGTGTGAGAAAATGTGGTAAATAATAATCATTGTATGGAGCACAGGAAATAAAGAAAACTGGGAAGATGAGTCTGATTTTAAGATAAAATGGTTTTAAGAATCTGAGAGAGGATTCTTATGATGCAGGAATCATATAACCATTAAAGCTGGGGAAGACCTCTAAGATCATAAAGTCCAGCTGTGAAGAGAATCAGCTGCCTGTTACAGAGAACCTAACATAGTCTAAGGCACATAGGGAGAGTGATAAGTCCATGAATGATTACTGTCTAAGAATTTGAGGCATTTGTCTGAGCGTGGTCAACAGCATGGGCTTCAAAATCTGCCAGAAAAGCAGGAGCCAGAGCCCCATGTGCTGTACTTTCCCTGCTGCTTGCACTGAGCTGATGTGGGTGATGCTGTCATGAGAGTCCTTGCTCCACACTCTGGAGAGGCAGGGACATCACAGACAGCATGGAAAGCTTTCTGGGGAGTTCCAGTCAAGAAGGGCCTTTTAAGAATGTGAAAAGAATTTATTTCTGTTGGTTGATTCCTGTTGCACTTGGGGAAGCAGCCCTTGCTGGTCCCAAAGGCACTGGATTACAGCAAAGGAACTTCTAATTTCATTATTGATTTTTCTTCCTAATGGAAATAGAGCACAAGGTGGTGAATACTGACAGCTGAGTTCAAAGTAGCTCTTGTCTTTAATATTGGGGAGGATGTCAGCATGTCACTTGCATTCTTAGCTGCTTGAAGCCTATTAGAAAACAGTGCCTCCATCAGGCAGGGAGGGCGTTGGTAGAGGAATGAAGTGAGCAGTGTGCTCAGCACCTGGGATCCCTGTGGTTGTGCCAAGAGAGAACTCTGTGGCTTGTTGTCCAGTCCCTGGTTCATCTCTGCATCCTGGCAGTCAGGACTCAATTCTCAGAGGCTTGGACTTCAAAAGGAATGAAGGCAATCCCTTTGATCAAAGTTCTCCTGAAACAGCCCAGGCTGGTTATTCTTTCAGAGTCCTCGGGCACATAATTCAGATTTTGATAACCTTCGCAATTACAGAAAATATTCTACAATTCAGCTGTGTTGGCCAAGAGATCATTTTTAAAGACAGCTATGTCAGCCAAAGCATATTCTTTCCTTTCTCTTTTATTTTCCACACAAAGAAATGCATTTGGAAAGCTCTCCCTTTCTGAATACCGTGTCACTGGGAATCTCACTGCCCTTCTCTGAATGGAAAGAGTTACACCCAAAATAGCAGAAATTTTGTCTCTCCTGAAACTCAGAAGTAAGGAGGTAGACAAGGCTGCAAATTTAAAGGAAAATCTCGGTGTTCTGTGTATTTCCAGAAAAAGGCAGACTGCATCATTATCCTTGTCCTGCTCTGGGCAGCAAGCACAGGCCCTCTCCTGACTGTTTGGGAAAGCTGGCATGGGGGATGCAGTGAGAAACAAGAAAAAGGCCTTTGACTTTTCATACTACAGGTTTTCATCCGAAATGCATTTGGGCAGGTACTGATAGGCTTCCTCTTAACTTCAGTCAGTTCCCAATTTTATGTTGATTATTTCCTGTGAATACAGTATTTCCTATAACTAAGGGACACAGTGTGAAGGGTTTAGCATGTGAAAATTGCGTATTATAAAAAAAAAGAACAAACAGATTGACAGGTTCCCAGTCTCTTGCTTTTAGTGCCCAGAGTAGTTGTGGAAATATTCAAGGCCAAGCAGGATGGGGCTTAGAGCACTCTGGTTTAGTGGAAGGTGTCCCTGCCTGTGACAGGGGAGTTGTAACTAAGTGACCTTCAAAGGTCCTTTTCAACCCAAACCATCTATGATGATTCAATGATGATGGTTTGGATTTGATGCTATAGGATGAGTTCAACACATGTTATCTTTTTTTTTTTTAATGAGACATTGCTGTGTTGGTGCCACGGGGTTGATGGGCTACAAACATGGTGCAGAGAAAGGAAAATGAGAACTGCCCACGGTGTGCTATGTAAGCCAGAGCCTTGGAATAAAAGAGGAGCATTCCTTTATGTAACATTAATTAGGCATCTGCTGAAAGTAAGATGAGGAAGTGGTATCATTGTGGAATACCTCTGGAATACTTGGAATGGATTATTTCTCCAAGTAGAATCATGTTTCTGCTCTTTTACAGCAGGAATATTTCTGAGTTCATTAAGCTGCCATGGCAGAGATTATAGGGGTGCAAGTCAACACTGAACTCTGGAACACTTGTCATGAAAACTGGTGTGGGCTCAGTGTGCACATTGGTGCTCAACTGACTCACAACACCTGAAGATTCTTACCCTGGATGTGTAGAAGTAGGACTGCAACTGGAGTCAAATTCTGCCTGGGTATTTATATGCTAAGTTGCATATATTGAAAATGGAAAAAAATAACTTTCTTACCATGGTCTATCAATGGACACTAAAAGTTGGAGAAATTAATTTTCTAGATTATATTTTACCACCATTTCTCACATAGTGTGCTATATGACTGCAGGAAGAGAACTGAATTCAAGCTTACTACAGTGAAAAGAGATCACAGTTAACAAAAGGTAGTAATATCAGTAAGTATCAGATTAGGTATTTTTAGTTGTAAAGAGCTAGCAGTAGAAAAATGCACAAGACTGTGCATAATACTGAGTAAAAGGGAATGCTATCAGAAAAGAAAGCACTTGTTTTTAAATGTGCCTCCAAATAACTAGCTAATATAGCGTTATATTAGCACATCCTTTCAACTTGGGTCATGGTTGCATTAAGCTTCCTACCCAGTCAGGCCATCCTGTGGGTATAAATATATGCTTCAAGTTATATAAACACCATCCAATCCTATTTGCATTGTCACTCTGCGACACAAAATGCTATAATGACCTCCTTTTCCTATGTCCAGTGCTATCTATAAAGCAGGCTTAGGTCCTTTTCTTATTAAGGAGGTCAGCTCTCTTAATGAGCTTTAGGCATTCCCAGAGAGTTTTCCAATATTGCAAGGCATACCTGGCCCCAGGCAGGAGGGTCGCAGCCCTGCCAACACCTAAGCAGTGCAGACAGATCCCATGTGACAGGTTATGCAATGGAGCAGGGCTTTATATACCCAGGCCCTAGAGCATGGAAAGGGCTCGAGGGAGAAGAGCATCAGGTGAGCAAGCAATGTTTGCATACTGTGTTTCTTGGGGTGCTTTTGGCACTGTAGCAAACTGCATCAGGCTTAATCTTATGTTTCATGAAGAGGTCAACTTGTAAAACATCCTGGAGTTTAATAATGTTTTGTGTGTTCTAGAATTGTAGAGGCTGACATTCTACAAAGACTCAGAAATCATGGTTATTCCTCTCCGGAGAATGACACCTGGGTACATACGGTTGCTGCAGGTATGAATTTTTTTTTTTTTTTTTAATTGCTTTTAATTAATCTTAAAAATACCTGTATTTCTCTTGATCAGGTTGATTTTATTTCAAATTATTGCATGACCAACCCAAGGGAACACTCATTTCTTGTGGGTTAACTCACATAACTCAAAATAATTAATCCTCTGCTGAAAAGCAAATGAATTATGGCATTTCTTGATAATTGGTATCATGCTGGACTAGCAAATGCAGAATATTTGAAAGGAGTTAGTTCTTTTGCAGTGCTTAAACAGAAACTGCTTCTCCAAAATTTTCTCTTGCAATGGCTTTGTGTGTTTGGGGCAGTGGGAAAATGCTAATGGAAAGTAGGATGCAACTCAGCTGACCCATCAGTGAAGCAATCCAGTCAGCTTCTTGGCCATGATAAGGAAACCTCAATCAGTATTGATGTCTGAAACATTGGGAAGTCAGCCTATGAATCATTATGTGAAGAAAACAAATAAATACATGCATAGAAAACATTTTAAATCAGCTGAATAACTGAGACTAAAGCAGCTATAAATACATATGTATACACCAAAGAATTCAGAAGAATTCCTTATTGTATTCCATGTTTTGACATTTACAGAGTATCCATCCTTTTTCTGGAAAATATCACAGGTCTTAGCACTGCATCCAGAATTATAGACTGTAGCAGCTGAGAGAGGATAGCTGAGTGGTTGAGAGGCTGAGCTAAAGATGCTGTGTTTCAGTCCTAACCATGAATTTCTTTCACACCTCTCTGCATATTTTTTGATATCGCCTTATGTAGTAATTTATTTTGTCTTTATTTATTTTGTGGCTGAAGTAGCCACAGTCAGACACATTTATCAAGGTCAGAGCACTAAGTTCTAATTCTTTAAGCTCAATAAAAAACCTAGAATCTGGAAGTGTAAAAGAGGCCCCTTGGAATCTGTTGTTTCTGTCAGTGATGCCATGCTTCTCATCCATGGATTGCAAGGGAAAGCATTAAAAAAAATCAAAAAAACAAAACAAAACAAGACAACAAAACACCATCATTATTTGCAGCCTAGTAATTATTTCACTTGAAGTAACCAAATGCAGCACCAAGAAAGACACATGCATTTTAACTCAAAGTCCCAATATGTATAGAAGCTTTGTTAGTGATCTCCTCTAGGCTTGCTTTCCTGAATTAATATCTAACATTCAGGGTAGCATCCTGTGCTAGTAGCTAATCTGTTGGAAGGAAGAGATCCTTGTTCTTTACAGAATAAGGAAGTTCTTCCTCCTTTATGCCTGAGCCTCCACACTTGATTCAGCTCTCCCTCTCAGGTGGCCAGAGGGAACCCCAATGAAGTCACCAAAATCAATGAGTATCAACTGAAAGGAAAATCATATCAGAAATGTGTCCTATCTTTTGCAAACTGACAAAAAGGGAGGGTTTCCAAAACATGCAATATATTGGTGAAATACTCTTCAGTGGAGTTAAATGGCACAGAGAAGAAAATAAGTACATTGTAAGTTCCAAAGACATTCTTTAGTGTTGCACTGAGCTGAATGAGCTTGTAACCTGTTGTGTTTCTCCCTTAGACTCAAGCTGCAGCCAAGATGGTTATCAACCCATCAGACACAGCACTGCAGCGGGCAGCATTGCTCCTGGGAGTGTTCGGGATCAGCATTTCCAGCTACAGCACACACCAGCTCACTCAAACTAAGAGATTCCCCTTGACCACATAAGCTGTCTTAGGATGTGACCCAGGAAGTCCAGGCTTATGTCATACTGATGATGAGTGGCTTTTCTGCCCCTCTCACCGGTGGGGACCTAAAGAGACTCTGCAGCTGTGATTTCTGCATGCAAAGCTAAACAGGAGGAAGAACTGCAGACTTCTTCAAGAAAGAATAAAGATAACTGCAATCAGAAGCGTCGGATTTCCAAACAAGACAAACTTTCTGTAAATGCTATGGGCTTCTCTTGTTATTCAGGGTATACATAGAGATGTAAAGGTATAAAATATAGTCACATTCAGAGTAGCTGTAAGCAGACCAGTGTTGGCTGCTGGGCTCTGGGAGTGCCACTGCGTTGCAGCTTTTGCAAATTACTCCAATGCAAAGACTGTTTTTGCAAAGAAGTTAGAAGCAATATATTCCTCATGACTAGGGTTAGAACAAATTAAATTAATTCCCCATAGACTATTTGTATTGTACATTGGGGTATTACAGAATTTGTGCACTCTAGCTTTTTCTATTGAATGTTAAACATTTCTTGATGCCTTTTGAGTAGCAATGTTTGTGTATTGCAACACGAGCTGGTAGCCTTCTGTCACAGCAGAGATGGCCACAGACTACACCAGCCATATGGTGCTGGGAAGGGCCCATGGCTCCACACCAGATAACTTCATAGCTGTGCAGAAACTCTCTGTTCTAGAAAGTGTCAGTAAAAATATTGGGTTGGGCTCCGTTGCAGGGTTCAGTATCTGGCTGTATTCTTCTGCAAAGTCAACTCATCTCATAATCCACATTCTGATTAAAACAGAAATAGAGTTTGACCTTTTCCCCCTACTTCTCCCATGTTTTCTTCTCATTTGGTACAATAGCTTATTCAGGAAAGTTCTCTTACTATTGGTTTGCACTTTTCCTACTGTTTCTTATGTTTTATGTAAACATGGCTTTGTAGACTCTTCTATGCATATGTTAGCATTTAAAATCCTTTGTTCTTGGTTACTTAATACAAATATTATTTTGGGGTCTTTTCCAGTGTTTAAAATTATTTCTTCTGTCAACAGTGTTTAAATTCAACCACTAAGGGGCATCCTACACAGCTGAATACTTTGAACTCTTCAGATTGCTCATTCCAACATGACAAACCACAAATTGAATCAGGCTGAAATTTTTACTTTTTTATTTTTGAATTGTTCGTGTCCCTGTTTGCCTTTTGCTCACCCTCTCTAAGAAATGTCCCTCCTCCCCCCACAAGTTTTTTTAGAAGGTGATGAGAAAATCAGTATTTACAAGGTCATTTTTTTTCCAATGTGCCAGGTCACAAATTACCTCCATCTTACATAGACTTCTGTTTATATTTTTTAAAAAATAATCATATAATGAAATATTCCATCTTCTGAATTCACCTACAAGACATGAAACAAAATACTTGAACTCCTTGACAAAAGCAAGAATGAGACCTCTGGAAAACATGCAGTCACAGAGACTGGCATTATACAGTGTGACCCCATCACTACCCTCAGTGTGCCATAATTATGGCTTTTTAATCTATTACAGGATTTTTGGCTGCTGCATTTTTGTTAATTGATTTCCTGCTCCCATTCAACATGAAGACCATTAGCTGTTTTCAGGGCCATTACTATGCTAATGCAAGTTCTTTTGTTAGATGAAGACTATGTGCAATAACATCATTTTAACAAGATATACTAGAAAAAAATAAATGATGACTTGGCCACTGAGATGCTCCCATTGGAAATAATGCTCATGCAGAATGTGTACTTTTCCATGAGAATTGTTTTGAGCTGTTTTGAAAGCTTTGTTTAGTGCCAGTGAAAATGACTGGAGGACAACACAGGCAACAGGCACACTAAGTGTGGAGAAAATTTTAGAAAGGTAGAGGCCATAGGAGCCTCAGGAACATACAGTGAAGCACCAGGGAGCTGTAATTGAAATTATTTACAAAACAGACATGTTTCAACTTGCTTCTGAAGAATTGAGCCTGGGCAGAAAATCACCTTTATGTGAAAAGTTGGGACTGCATCCAGCAGAAGATGTAGGCATTGGTTCCTAACCTACCTGTCCCTGGAGAAACCTACACCCAAAATGTCCATGTTCTGAAGTGCATCTGCCACCTCATGCCAGGCACAGCAGACAGCCATGTCCCCTTCTCTTTCACTGCTGTGGCTCCCTGGAAGACCTTTCAGGTTTCCCCTCAGCCAGGTGAGACTGGGGTGTGTTGAGCACCAAAGCATCGAAACCATGTGGAGGTGGCAACGACATTCCTCTCTTCTCATCTTTCCTGTGTCTGGAAGCCCAGCCATGGACTGGATCTTGCCCTGAATATGAATGGAAGCTAAAATCCTGTATCCTTTTTTGTGCAGCTGTTTGTCAGAGCAAACACTCTTTGGCAGAGGAAGGAAAGGCACCTGCACAGGTGCTCCCATGGAGGAGGCACTGTACCTTCCCTCCTGCTGTTCTCCTGAGGGACTGGCACGGTCCCAGGGATCCTGACTCCCAAAGGAGGCTGGCTGTGTGAGCCTGTCGCTGCTCTTCACCCACTACAAACAGCCAATTAAGACAAGCCAAAACCTTTTCCTCCTAAGTGCCTGTTAGCTAAGTTTGCCCACTCCCTGCACACACTGTGCCATGGATTTGGACCTTTCTTGTGTTTACATGTTTACAGATAGCTAACTGAAGCCTGCAGGCTCAGCATGTGGCTGGGCTCCCAAAACCTGAGTTAGGATACTGCTCCATGCTGCAATTCTCAAACCTGCCTGTGAATTTTCTCTTCAAAGCTCTGGACTTACCAAACTTCAAGCATATGTTTATGTCCTGTTGAAGTCAAAGGGGGTTTAAGGAACATCCTTACATCCTTTGCCAGACTGAGATATTTAATCTTTTCCTTGATCTCCACGAAAGAAGCATTTACATTTTAAATATATTTGTACTTTTGTTTATATGGTTTTACTTCAAAAATGTTGGCAATTCATCAACAATTGAATGCTGATGAAAGTTGGGAGCCTGGTGAGCTTGGGGAGGTTAATGCTGCATTACCTAAAGAAACACCAGCAGTGGATTTCATTTGGCACATAAATTGCTGTGTTTGAGGACTTACTCTCCAGGAATTACTTTGTACCTTCCCTAGCTTCTAAAAATATTTAAATGGAAATACTATTTAAGCTAGTAAATATTAGACCTTCTTTACAAATGCTTTAAAAGCAATTTCATAAAATTTATTGGATTGGTTTTATTTCTAATATCAGGCAAATATAGGTTAATATTTCCAGATACTGAACAATTGTAACTCAACTAATCCACTTCTAACAGCAGTAACTTTTCTAATCTGAATTATGTCTTGATATATCACCAATTATTTTATTCTTTGAGGAGGAATCACAGGAGGTTTTATAGCTGTTTGATTTGTATGCCTGAGTCCACCTCCTAAAGGCAAGAGAAATGAAAGTATTAAATAATCAGAAACTCAAACATGGTTGTTACTCTCTTCAAATAGATGTAGCATAGACTGAAGACTTACTTGTTTGTGACAAGTGATATTGCTAGGGAATATCACAGAGCATTCAAGCTCTTTCACATACATGTACTCAGTTATCTGAAGCAGAATTCCTGTCTCCTTCCATGAGGACAGGCAACTTAGGGCAGTCACTCATCCACTAGTAAGGGAAGTATAAAATAAAGGGAGTGTCTGACATATTTTGATGCACCTTCTGGAAATTATGCTTCTGCACCTAGAGCAACAATTGTTGCTCTAGATCATTATTTATGTCCGAAGTCAGAATTGCAGATGGTGTATCTCCCAACACATCACAGAGCCAGAAGATGAAGTTGAGTTTGCCTTACCCATCAGTGGGTGCTCCATTTCTTATGAGGCAATGTCATCATGGGGCTGAGCCCCTAATTCGTGTGCCTGACTGAGAACAGAATGCAAACAAGCTGAGAAACCCTTCATTTTAAACCATGCATTTTTGCATGTGCCAGATTCGAGGAAATCTGGCCTCAGCTGAGGTCTCAGATGCTGCTGTAGTGGTAATTAACAAATTAATAAATTAATTAATAAAACTAGGGCATTGACTCTGTGTGGGAGCTTCCTTCCTAAACATTCTGTGTCTGTGTTGCATTTTCATGGCAAGGTGTGCAGTGGGTTTATCAGTGGAAAAGCTGTGTGTTGGTGTTCATTCACTTCCCTGGCTTCACTCAAACGTGGCCACTGACAACTAACTGAGAAATGGTTTTACCTGTACACTGCAATAGCGCTTCCCTATGGATATATTAGTGATAAAACAAACAAAGGAAGATATTAATGCTTGTCACATCTTTTCTTACCTTGGATAAAATGCATTTTCCCCTCTTAGTTATAAGTAGTCAATGACAACACTAAACACCCTCGAGCAGTCTTGCCTTTCATATGACTTTGTTGTTATTCTTCTAGAACTATCTCAGTTTAATAAGGAGGCTGAAAGGTAGTTTAATCAAACAGTAGATTAATAAGGTTCCTAAGGCTACATTCACTTCAGCTTTCAACTTCGTGTGTAATCATGAGCTATGGAGTGTCACTGACTTTTAATCAGTGCCTTGTCTCTGCAGTGGGTGTGTTTGTAAGCATAAAAACAGCCCCAAAGGGCCCAGAAAGAGCT